>NC_092575.1:15000-1215000 GCF_037975245.1 Apostichopus japonicus | reverse complement strand
TGATCCTAGCAAAAGCAAAAGTTAGACTTACATTAACAGTGGCTAGATCTTTACCTACGCCTAACTTAGGCTAAGGCAGTCTTGACTTTGGCTACGATATTGTAGCCTAAATTATGCTCGACCTGATTTCAATAGGGCTAAGACAAGTCAGTATGATGAAATGATATTTCAAGAACTCGTCAAGATGTTCTTACCAGTCTTGCATAAATCGGATATTCTGATGCTGAAGTTGATCAAAGTAAAAACCGTTTGCCGGACACCAGAGCCAAACTTTTCAATAGAATTTCCTTGAAATAACGATTGACCCCATACAGATGCGAGCTGTTGAGAGGACGCTAGTTGACTAGGCTGTATATACAACTCTACGTACGAACACATGTGCAGTGTATTACACTGGTATGAACATCACAGGACATTATGGCGGATTGACACGCTTTGCTACAGTCTTCACGTATCACGTGCGTGGACACAGTGACACACCCAGGGATCAGTTAAATGATAAATAGGAGCTGCGGCCTTCACATTGCATTGGGTTCAACAGGGATTGAATGGGGTTAACATTGGGATCATGTAAACCCCTTTAACATACGTCATAAATTTTTAAAGGGTTCAATCATGGAGCTATAAACATAGCTCCATGGTTCAATCAAGGGATTAAACTGTAATGTCAAAATATCACTGGAAATAATGTGTGGTGGTTCCAGGTTTTTACCCAACATTCTAATTTTCTTCAGAAGGGATTTCTGCCATGATCTAAGGAGTTCAGTGAACATAGGGGGCAGGGACTCTCATTTAATTCTGTGGCGGAATCATTGTTGGAGGATGGGTAAGTATATATATTAAACCTACAAATACCTACATTTGTTGATTAACTTTCATTCCCGACATCTTACTTCCATGCCATGATTTCATTGTCTTACTCGATTGTAGATTAATATGAATCAATTCTCAAAACCAAAAATAATTTGGTCAATAAGAAGTCAAAATATAAAATAAGCAGAATGATGTATTTCATATGAGCCATGTATAGATGAATAGGAAGGGGAAAGTCTGGAGTGAGGTAGGAAGGGGACATGACATATTCAAGTTTGGACAGAAAATGCCACATTTTGTGGGGTTAACGGTCATTAAATTAAATTTTAATTTGAAGTTTCAGCTGTAGGACAAAGTATAAACATTATGATTATTGGTGTCTGCATGTGACTATTAAAGGCAGGGAGGGGAAGCAAGGGAGTTAGTAGTATGTACCGCCATCTCACCAGCTTCTCCCCACAAAGGAAGGAGGAAACCGGTCAAAAAGTGAGTCAGTGTTATTGTTCTGGTCAATGTAACATGCCCTTTAATAATTAACACTGAAACCTCCCTTTTTGTGGGGGAAAAAATTATTATGGGTGTGGGTTTCTACATGAAAATGGTACCACATTTGAAATTATGCCTTGTCAATTGATTGCAACAGTTGGAAGTCTGTTACTATTGGTAAATTGCCTTGTGGTGTTTAAATTGGAGTAACTGTGTAAGATGGTTAAATCATTGTGCAGGTTTTGCCATTATATTTACTACATCTTCACCAGAACTAACTAAATATGCAGACAGTTTTTTCTTTTTATAATTTTATCTTCCAACATGAAAGAAATGCGATAAAAAGGAAAAGTTTGTGACGATAATAAAAAAAGGAATTGATCATGCACACATTCCAGATTTCTGTCTTTATTTTCAAATGTTTTCTTGATTTATATTCCTGTATTAATCAACAATGACCAACAAGAAATCCCCTAGAAAACTTTATCATTATTAATTAATTCATTATTAAAAATTTTGTTATTATTATTGTTAAAACAGCACTCTAAAAGTTCCACAAGAAACCTGTACTTCAGCTCAATAATCAGTGCAATAGAATGAAACTAAACAAGAAAATTCATCAATAGATGGGTGAAATCGAAAAGCTATCAACAAAACTCATGAATCTGAAATTCTTTCAGTTCTCTGGTAAAGCTAACAGCTCTTATTGTCAATATATCATTTATGTGTAGACAGTACCTGACACTGACAAGGAAGTTGTACATGCCTGCAGTGTAAAATATTTTTTACCTTCATCTTAAAGGACGACCTTAGGCACAGACTAAATTTGCATATTTTGTAGAACATTAAGACGTACCGCTACCAATCCAGGTTGTGCTGATGTACCACTTTTCGAGAATGACCCTACATAGTGTATCAAAGAGCCATCAGTGAAAGTGGATGGACTGCTTAGTCTAATAACACAGACCTCTAGGTCATATTCTCAGATGCCCTACTAAACTCTATAGGAAAATAAGACTTGTTACGACCTTAAATAACATGTTTACAATACATGACAATGGGTCAATTCCAAATAGTGTTGATAGTCAACCAAGGGTACTCTGTTATTTACATCAAGTTAAAAAAGAACATATATGGGTGGTGTTATAAGATAGTATAAATTAATGGGTTGATGTTAACAGTAAGACCTACACTGAGGGGCCAATGTCATTCATCATTTCAGAGATTTAGCATACATTTTAAAGCTGAATATATTGAAAACCGGAATATTATAGCAACTTTACTACCAGCTCAATTTTCTTTTTTCTTGGACTATAACCTATGAAGACTAATGTTGTGTCACCCTTTAATCTATCTCAATTTAATAAACTAGACAACCAGAATAGCTGGAAAACTAGAGAACCAGAATAGCTGGAAAACCGGAATAGCTAGAAAACTGGAATTAATCAACTGAAAACCAGAATAGCTGTAGCAACATTACAAGCACCTCCATTTTTCCCCTTGCACTTACACATATGGTGACTAATGTTCTGTCACCCTTTAATCTCCCTTATTAATTATTAATTAATAAACTAGGACATCTAACATACAATAGGCAACAGACAAAAGCTGGCATTGTGAAGGTTTCATATCATACTCTTATGAGAATAAACTTAATAACCAATCCACTCAGAGACAATCCAAAAATGACATGAACATACCCAGTAAGAATAACGAAACAGCTTCTACATGGTGTTTATTATTCTGTCAAAATGATCTCAAAAGAAAGAAATGACAAATTCAGTGTATATTAAATGCTGTTTATAACTCTTTTCAGCATTTTGTTTTCAAACAATAAGGCTCCCCAAATCTTACCAATTTGTAGTTTACGATATTTCTGAACCTGTGAACTATTATTGAAACATGAAGAACAAGAAATCGATGGTAAACTTATTAAAATGATCAATCAGCAAAAACATAACTAATGCCAAAAAAGACAATCATCAATAAAGCAAGTGGTTCAAATTAATCAAAGAAAAACCAGCCAATTTCATCGATGAAAAGACAAATTTATTGATGAAAAATCATGAAAAGCTCACCAACTGAGAATATTGCAATGTCCTGATGCTTAATATGTTCATTCACATGTGGTGCTATTGTCATCGATTGTGGATGGGTGGACAGTTACTGGACCCCAAGAACCATAACAAAAACTTAAAACAAAAAAACACTAATGAATATCCTCAATCTCCTTGATTCGCAGCAAGTTCAATTCCTCTAATCACAGTTCTAGAATTGTATTAAAAACCAATATCCCAATAAATCTTCCTGTGTATGAATTTCCACAAAAAAAGGGTAATTCTCTAATCCAAATCCTGGTTAAATTCAAAACCTAGGTTTATGAGTATCTGGGTAAGTCTGCTGAGGGGCAACAAATATAAAACAAAAGGCAAGGGTGTGACCCTTACCTCTTTTTTCAGACCTTATCATGAACATGTCATTCTTTCTCCTCCTCCTCCCCCCACCCACCCCCTTCTCTGGCCAGACAAACAAAAACCACCCTATTCCATAGACTTTTTAAACTGATATTTTTATGCCATAAAAGTTAGAAAAAACTTGTTCTTGCTTTCTATGATAACTTAAATATTATCTCTACTATTAAAAGCAAACTGGCCTAAGATGCTTCAGTAATAACATGCACTTCTTTCATACATTCTTGTCAAGGTTACAATTCTATCATTGGGAGCCTCAGCATGTAGCCATCTTAACAAGGGATGTAGCCATCCACAAGCATATAGCCATCTTAAGACATAGATGACTTATCTAACTGAATGATAAAACCTGCCTGTTCTTGTCAACTGTTGAGATGCATACAACATCTCCATCCTCCTACATTGTTCTATTGGCACAGCGATACCATTTCTCCCTTCTCTCTATATATACATATTACATCCATTATCTCAAAAAAACTTCATTATTATTTTGTAACTTTTCCTCATATTCCCCCAAAAATCCATTTCCATTTGAATCTGAAGTACTGATCCTCCCTGTGGATTCTCATAATTCTCTTCAAACTTCACACAATATGAAACATATGACTGACAGCACATCCATTACTGCTATTGTCCCTGCGTGGACACTGGCGCCGACTCTATTGTCCCTGCGTGGACACTGGCGCCGACTCTATTGTCCTTGTGTGGACACAGCTGGTGCAGGCTCTCCCTGGACTTCGTGTGACTGTAAATTTTGCGCGATTCTGTCCAATTCGAGTAAAACCTGAGCTGAAAGTTGGTTTGGTCGTACTGTGTTCAAGGAGGTGAGGGACACGCCCTGCTGAGTGTCACCCTCGGGAACCGAAGCAGGTTCTGTCAGCTGCATAATGATATGCTCCTCTTTGCCAACGCTATCTTTAGCGTCCTCTTCCGTTTCCTGAGAATCATTGACCACGACCAGACTCCTCACTTCTTCGCTCTGCTGCTCACCTTGCACAAAGTATACCTCTTGGGAGGTCTCCTGTGTGGTCGCAAATTGCCCCTCTTGGCTGGTGTGAGCGACACCCTGGCCGGACTCTTGCCCCTGTGGAACGTTAAACTCTAAAATAATGGCACTTATTTGACTCTCTTCGGATGTGGGTATTGCTTGGGAGGCCCCGCTGGCCTCCACCACATGTGACTCAACAGCAGGAGGGGTTTCCTGAGGGGTCTGGCCCACCTCGGATGTACCGTCATTACCGGCATCACCTTGAGGCGTAGTTTCCTCGGCAGCCTCACCAACGGGTGCCACACTATTCTCAGGAGCATGTTCCTGGTTTGCGATGGTTAAGCTGCTTTCGTTATTGGTAGTCTGTGTCAGGTGGTAATGTTGAGTTCTCTCCAGACTCTCCTCTTTACTCATCTCTTGTCCCTCAGCAACGGTTCCTGGATGTTGGTACGGAGCTTCATCACTGGCAACAACAGCAGCGACATTGCTAGGATTATGCTGCTCTTGATTACTCAAGAGTGTACCATCTTGCTCTGTGTCTACACCGGCTGTAACCACGACTCCTTCCTGGTGCTGCAGTACTACCATGCCGTTCTCGACGTGACCTGTTTCGATGGTACAGTGTGTCTGCTGCTGTTGCTCCTGCTCATGCTGCTGCTGTTGTTGTTGGTGGTGGTGGTACTCCTCGACATCCCCTTGGCCACCCATGATGTTTCCATGTTCATCGACGAGTACTATCCCTCCTTCGTGGTTCATTAGTTTGGCCAGCTCGTCCGTGTCCAAAACAATCACGTCCTCCTCGTTCCCATCGACGATGGCGCGGTGCTCTTGCATGAGGAAGGCGACGTCCGACTCCTGCTTTTGCACCGCATCCCAACTCTTTTTCAGGATGGAGGGGTCGCCTCTGTGCAGTCCCTTCGGGTGCAACCTGCAGAGACTCTTGCGAATGTCATCCTTCCGAATCTGGAGTCCGCTTTCCTTGATCTTGTCGTACACGTCCCTCCCTTTGAGTACACCGTGTTCTCTAATCACCGACGTGACAATTTCATCGATGGTCTCATCTGATTAAGGAAGAAAAGAAAAGAAAAAAGTCTCATATGAAGGAATAATTTTGTGATTGAGATAAAACTGCCATGAACAAAAGATAAATCTTATTTAATTTGAGAGATATCACAGAGTTCATGTTTCTTCATACACAAGGCTGGAGACTTGATCAAGTCTAAATATGACATCATTGCTTCCATTTTTATTTAAATTGTTGCCTTATTTATTGCAATGTTTATTTACTGTACTGGAGATGGTTTTTAGCAACGACCTGATAACAGCAGTGTTGACTGTACCGGATATGTTGATTCAGTACAGTTTTTTTGGTAGGGCACCATCTATTTCATGAGTTTAGCTCGCTGAGCCCGATCGCCATCTTTGTAGACTTTAATATTGAAACACATTGACAAGTGATATAAAATTTTTTGCATCTTTTCGTGACCTGATCAATAGGCTGAAGAGAGGAACGGTTAGTTTTGAGTTTGATATTGTTACTTTTCTTTATATGCTAGATAATTGCGTAAAAGCTACTTTCTTTTAAGAGAAATTCACAGCCAAAGTTACGCACATTTTCGCAATGTTGTTGTTCACCGTATAGGTTAACGTTATGTTGTTGCTAGCGTATGACATATAATATTTACAGTGTACGAATGGCCTTTAGTTAGTTGTTTGGGAATTGGGATCATTTGCATGTAAAACAGTTTGATAATTAGTGTCATTTTTAGGATGTTCTGTGGTGCTGATATTCATTTTTACTCATTTTTAGGGAGATCTGTATACAATAGTTACTCAGACTTAACATTCAGAAGCTAGGCTCGCTATGTCCTAAGTGTGTGGTGGGCCTATATTCAGCCATTCTGAGAATATTTACAGTACTGGCTTGTACAAGTTTGTGATTAGTTAAGGGCGCTATTCCAGAATGTATTGTTCCATGACTAAAATAGCTGAAATCTAGTTTAGGGTTTTTCGTTTGTTTTCCTTCTTGTTTGTAGTAATATCATCAGTAATATTACAGCACGGTTATGATGGACTGTCCGACTTTATTTTAAAACTGTCAAGGCACTTACTTTAACATTGTTAACTTTCAAGCTTGAAAGCATGATAAAAAAAAGAAAGAGAGTGAAAAGTTTGTGTGCACTATGTGGCACCATGAAGTCATAGATTAGCACTATGACCGCCCCAGACAAAGTAAAGATGATGGTTGGATTTTGGTCTCTTTACACAACTACTCTACCATTTTAATATCCCACAGACCCTAAAACCTATTACAGTAAAACATTAAAAAATTTGTTGCTTAATCAGATCAGATTCCTTTTAAACTTGAGTTTGATTAGATAACAAATTTATGTGAAGTAATACCCCATAGGTTTGGTAAAAGATGGACCCCTTATCCCTCCCCCTACCACGCCCCCTGGTGAAAGCCACCTCTCATTACCTGTTAGAATTTCAAATCTGCGAGCCTTTCCAAGTTTGTACATGTCCAGGTGTCTCCTCACATTGTGTTTGCTAGTACTGAATTTGTCTGCAATCCTCGTGGAGGAGTAACCCAGGTCCACGCACTCCTTAAGGTCCTCCTTGGGAATCTTCACCTCGGGGCCTCTCCTTTCTGCAGCAGCTTGCCTGCCCGCTCTCTTGTTTGACATAACCATACTGTCAAGAAAAGACAAAAACATAAAGCATCAAAGTCGTCATTGCCAAATTTTTGGTTTGGGATTCTATCTTTATGTCACCCATGTCACGTATAAACAAACAGGGAATAATATAGATGGCATTGCACAACAAAAATGCAAAAACAATATTGCAAACTTTCTAGATATCAGCAATGATGTAATATACATATCGGCAAAGATGTGAAACATTAGTCCGTATAACATAACTTATTGAAAAGAAAACTCATCAAAATTCAGCATTGCTGTGAAAATATGTAAAGACTGGACCATACCCTGCTTGTGATTTTCAGCAATAAATGATTACCCTACAATAATCTTACAGGGAAGATCTACCTGTTTACTACCATTTCAATCTCCTAGTGAGGGAAATAATAAAACCTTCAGTGTGTTTCCATTGGGCAATTCTTTCATCCAGTTTGGTCTAAAGAGACAGCAGGTTGTGATAGATTAAACTACAGTAATAACTCTCACATAATGTATAGACCTACCAATATCTAGTCAACCTGATAACATTGAAAGTATAGCTGGCATTGTGCTTACTAACACCAAATAATCTCCCTAAAATTGTTCATATGCAATTTTGACCAAGAAAGAGAGCTCTTCCAAATATACTGTGGCCTAATCAAGAGGGAAGGACTTCACTTGTAGGCCAGGGATCAGGATGTACGACAGTCTGGTGATACTAGACTACCTATCAAGTCTGGGAGGGATAATGTTAGTCAGATATATAGGCCAGGGATCAGGATGTATGACAGTCTGGTGATACTAGACTACCTATCAAGTCTGGGAGGGATGATGTTAGTCAGATATATAGGCCAGGGATCAGGATGTTTGACAGTCTGGTGATGCTAGACTACCTATCAAGTCTGGGAGGGATAATGTTTGTCGACAGACTACCGACTGGGGCAAATAGTTTAGGCTGGGCATCTGTTATTTCTAAAAGGCACCATTAAATCATATTTCAATATGATGACAATCCATCATCTCCATGATATACCTTTGAAGTCGATGCTTCCAATAGGTATCCTTTTCCACAGACAAGCCTTCAGTTGACACAGTCGGTTCTGCGGTGGGTGTGCTGTCTTGGTCAGTAGCTTCGTCCTTCCCTGAGGTCATCTCCGGCTCTGCCACAGCGTCTTCCGGCGGTTCGCCTTCCGTCTTCACCTGAACCGCTTCTACGGCTTCCAGTGGTTCGCCTTCAGACTTCACCTGAACCGCTTCTACTGCTTCCAGTGGTTCGCCTTCAGTCTTCACCTGAACCGCTTCTACGGCTTTGATTAATTCGTCACCCTGCTGCTCCTCCCCTGCCTCTTTCGATGACTCTTCAGAGGACTCCTCCGTCTTGAAAGGTGGCGGGTACTCCACATACTTTCTCTTGCTGGAGTACACAATGTCCTTGAGGAGCCTCACCGAGTCCTCTTGACTTAGACCGTTCAGTCCGGTCCGAGGCGGCTGACAGAGGAATGAATCCGTGGAGGTCATGTTGATGCCGTCAGCCGGTAAAATACTGTCCAATTTTTTCAAGGAGCCACGGTTCCACCTCCTCTTCAGGTTATTGAGCTTGCGGAGTTCTATACCGATGGGGTCGACTCTGCGCACGCTGTTCCTTATCTGGGCTCTGCGGAAGAACATCCCCCTCTTTGCAAAATCCTCCTGAATGTGAATCTGACCCCAATCCGGGTGATCTTTGCAAATCTTGGAAACCATCTCATCTAGCTCAGCATCTATAAACAAAATGCGAAAAAACGGCGGTTACTTTACTTAAAGAGAGGTGTGGACAATGGCAAAACTCATGCTTTGTGGAAACAAGTTGGCAGTAATGTAAACGAATGAATTACTGCGACAAAACACAGATCACCTTACACTTAGGTTCACAACCTCTTTCACCATTCGCGCGCAGACCACTAGGGACAAAGAACACACGGGAGCGATTATCGATGACAGAACATACCTGTGACCAGAAGAGTGTGTGTTTTGCGATGAAATTGTGCAATTCCTCCTTGAGAACTTTTGACCACTTCCCGAAACATTTTGCTACTTTTTTTCTACTTACCTGTACAATTGTAAAATTTGTCGCTCTTCCTCATCTTGTGAAGTTCAAGGTATCGGCTGATACTTCTCATGCACGTTCCAAAGACTTCGGCGATCTTTTGTCTGGGCAGACCGCTGTCGATGCAGTGTTTCAGGTTTTCCTCTGAGAGCTGAAGGGAAGGTCGACCTCGTTTTGTCATGAACAACTCCTCACCATCCTCACTGAACCTTTTCCTCTTTCGTCCCCGTTTCCTGTTAAGTAAAGCAATGACAGTTAAGTTGAACAAAAGAAAAAAAAATTGCATCCCATTCCTCAGTTGCATGAAAGGGGGCTTCAGCCTGGTGTTGGATCAAGCCCCAAGAATGAAGTATAGATGACTTCACACTGTGCTGTTCATAAACTTCCAAGTTACAATTAAATTTGAAAACTTCTTCATCATCACTCTTGTTGTATTTTGTTTTGTTTTTTCCCCCCTCTTTTAAACCTTGAAAAATATGTCCATCATGTTTTATTTTACATTTTACAATTCACATTTTGGTCCTGGACAATTTCTACTTTGAAATCAATTCTACATTTTTAAGATACATATAGATTATAATATATCATTCAATATTCTCTTAAGCCTATAATAATACTTCCAAACAAGACAGCAAAGAGATGCTTGAACTAAGTAAAGGATGATGAAACAAATAAATAAAAAAAATGTGATGAAACAAATAAATAAAAAAAATAATAAATAAATAAATAAATAAAAGGTCGACACATGGAAGATCAACCAAGCAACAAAGTCAATTTGAAATCTTACTTTGGTTTGTACTCTTTGTCACCGTCAGTCCCAGGCTCTGTTTCGGAACCGTTTTCATGAGTAGCGCCATCGCCGCCTTCCGATACTGCTCTAGCCTTCTTTGGCTTCTTTCTGGGTCTGCCTGGCCGCTTTTTTGCTGCTTTCTGTGGTTTCTTGTCGGCGTCCTCCTTTACATTCTCGTCTTGCCCTTCTTGTAGCTTCTCTGTTCCCTCTTCAGCCGTCGCAGTCTGCTTACTGTCCGATGATAAATCTCCTTCTACTTTTGGGCACTCTTCTTTTTCTTCACTTTCCTTCTTATCCTCCCCTCCTACAACATCGCCTTCTATATCATTCCCTTCTTTATCGCCCTCTTCTTTCTTTAAGGGTGGTCCCTTTGTGCCCGAGGACCCTTTCTCCTCCTCCTCCTTCTCCTCCTCCTCCTTCTCCTCCTCCTTCTGGCCAGCACTGTCTTGCTTCTTCGGTCTACCACGAGGGCGCTTCTCTTCCTTCGGTGGTTGAGCCTTCTTATCTTCTCCCTCAGTCGATTCTGTGGTTTGTTTTTCGACAACAGTTTTCTGCATATGTTCCTCCACGTAAGCTTTATCGAAGTCAAAGCCCATTGATTTTAAAAGTGAATGAATTTGGTCGAGATCATCATTTGGATTATCCTTGATGACTTGCACAACTACAGTATTTAACGATGGATCTGAACAAGAAAAAACAGGAATTGACCGTTTACCTTGATGAACAATTAAACAATAAGACTTGACTTTGTCCAGCTAAATATTGCTTCAAGTTTCCATATATTTTGTACAGATAGGGCTACTTTAGAAATGGTTAACTTTCAAGAATGAGAGCTTGAAATTTTATGAGTGACAGTGTCTGTAGGGATAGGTAATTGCTCTAAAAATATTCCCCTTTTGACCCTCCCTCTCCCCCCCCCCCACCCACCCTACCTTCTTTCTCAATGATAAGGTGATTAAATGTCAGTACTTTTCTGATGAATCATACTTTGGGAATATTCTCTTCTGTCCCAAAGATACTCGGCACACATAATACAATCTTGTTTCCATTATAATGTCCTATATCCTGAGGGATTTAATTTTCAGAAGGTTCATGGAAGATGACCTTCGTAACATCGAAACCCTATCAAAAGCAACAGCATCCTGTGAACTTAAAGGAATCTGGACAGGTACAAGTATGAAATGTTTATCTATTGAATCTGAGCCATATGTACAGGTATGAAATCTTATACAAAGTATGTATGTTTATCTATAGATGCATTCTGAGCCTTCTGTACAAGTATGAAATGTTTATCTATGCATTCTGAGCCTTCTGTACAAGTATGAAATGTTTATCTATGCATTCTGAGCCTTCTGTACAAGTATGAAATGTTTATCTATGCATTCTGAGCCTTCTGTACAAGTATGAAATGTTTATCTATGCATTCTGAGCCTTATGTACAGGTATGAAATCTTATGTACAAAGTATGAAATGTTTATCTATGCATACTGAGTGTTAGGTACAGGTCATTTGGAACTACATTTATACAAACATGACATCATGGTTGCATAGATTCTTAAGGCCCACAGTAAGGACTCACAAATTACCTTCCTGCTTTTCAGAATCATCAACCTCTTTATCTTCAATGTTTCTTGTAGGACTGCTTCCTCCTGATTTAGAAGACTTGCCTCCCTGCTTGGTAGATGCACGTACTGCTTTCACAGGGGACTTGGAGCTGGTCCTGTTGGGTCTATTCGCCTGTCTAGGAGATTTGGTCACCTCTGACCGCGAGGTGGAGCGTCTTGGAGACCGCCCTCTAGGGCTTGACGGTCTGCCCTTCCCTTTGATTACTTTCTTTTGTTGTTTCCGCCTCTTGACACCAAACTTCCTGATCTTTTCTTCGATTGCGGCAGGACTCACATTGAAATTCTTGGCGATATCTGAAGAGGTGTATCCATCATCGAGGTACTCTTGCAGCTCCTGCTTGGAGAGCTGGATGTTTGCCGTCCTCTTCCTCTTCGGGCGAGATGATCTCAGACTCGTCATCTCGGACTCCTCTGTAAATGTTAAATGGATATTGAGGGTAGTATAAACTAAGGAAAGATTCAGTCATTAAATTTTACCTAGATTACTCCAAAGGGCTGTATATCATAGTTCTAACTAAATGATAAAGATTGTGTTGTCTAAATGTAAGAATTTGTTTTTCCATCAAAATCACATTGACAGTAGAAGCAAGAAAAGTATGAGCCACTTCTGCACGTGTACGCAAACAGCACCAGTTTGAAAAGAAATAAAGAAGAAATAAATAAGAAGTGCATTTCTTCCTTCCATTTTTCACAAATGAGACCTTTCAATTTCTTATTATGAATTAATATAAATATCTCATCCAAAACTGACATGATCCACTAAGAAATCTGGTCGTAGAGGTTCAAACAAATTCACTGCCACTGGGTTGTGTTACTTTTAAGACAATCAGCATGTTAACTGTATGACTGCGACGGTCAGATTTTCTTTGCATCAAAGCATACTCTCGTGCAAGGATATAGTATAGTATCTACATCTTAGACTAAGTTTTGCATGTAACTAAACAACATTCCTGAATGATGCAAAAATGTCAATTGTATCTATTTTGACAAAAACTTGTAGCAATTTCTGTAGCAGTCTCTTCCTAAATAATGGCAATGTACCGGTTCCTATTACAATAGTCTCCATTCACTTGGATGGCCTTGAAATTTACCATCCTTGATTTTGGCATATAACAAGTGCAAATACAACAGTTTTAGAAGTGAATAATTTGGGGATACTTGTTTTCATTATTTTTCTCGGACACACATTGTCTAGCTGATACAAGTAAGCTAACACAACATAATGTCTTTGCAAATTTCCATCACCATGTGAAAAATGCTTTTGACAGACCTGATAGCACACTTCCAAGTTTGGCTAGCTTAATTTAGCTGTTGCTGTGATAAAATTATGAAATTTCCAAACGAACATTATAATAGGTACCCATCATAGATCCCATTATATATGTTGATGAAAATTTAGCCTAGGCCTGGATCAACTGACTGACAGAAGTAGGACTAGGCTAGTCGACTAATCAGTATAGAAAAGTTGTTTGACCATAAATTAGTCTCAAGAACCTTCCTAGAAACGTCTAAGGTATTTGAATTAATTTTTTTTGAAGGAACGTGCAATTTGCATAACAGGTAAATCTACTGAAATAAAGTTACTTTCTGCCACAGCAGAGGCACATGCTTTTTATGGCTAAAACTAAAAGTATCCTCCCCTTAGAGCCTTTAAATTGAAGCTGGTATTTCATCACAATCAAAGTTTCAGGAAACATTTTACGATTAATATATATTCTCTCTTTATTTCCGCAAGATGATCACACAAAAAATACATAGAAGATAGTACAAAAGCATCAAAATGTTGAAGTACATACATACAGTCATCACAAGAACAATCTTATTTACAATGTAATTATCACTGCGGGGGAGACCTTGCAGAAGCATTGCTTATATAAAATCTAGGCCACCCTCTATACTTAAATAGGCCCAAGCCTAATTGATTTACTTATTACTAAACTTTAACTTATATAGGCTTATTCAGGCTAATATGGGAATTTGTACAGTATATATTTGTCTTCCCCAAAAATAAGATGGCGTCCATTGATCATGAAATAAATACCGACTTCAAGAATCACTTATTGTCAATGCCTTTGTAAATTAAACAGGTTTGGCTAACTTTAGTTTAGGCCTAGCCTAATTCAATAGAGACTTGCCTTTTTAAGTTTCAGGCTAATGATAGGTCCAGTATTTCATGCGATGTTTACTATACGAATCAATGAATTCGCTGGGAGAGGTTCTATTGAGGCTACAGTTGATTACGACTAAGTATTAGCCCTAGAACAGAACTTACTTAGGCCTACTGTTAGGCCTAGTTGTGATAAATACGGCGGGCCTACGAAATAAATAATAAATCAGGAGCCTAATGTTAAGCCTAACGTTACTAGCTTAGGCCTGTAGCCTAGGGTATACTACAACACGTACTTAGAACGTCCCTAGCCTACCACCAAGTTTTACAAATGGAAACCTTTTCAGTTGCAAGGCATATCTTTCACGATGTTTAATTACATGATTCGAATCAAAAGTGGACCAAAACAACCGTTCTCCATTTCGAGATGAACAGTTCTTAGTATTAGTAACTGTTCGACGGAAATTGAATTCGGTGGTCTAACTCTACACAGTGACTGTCAGATATAGAACGCCAATGAGGAAAAAACTTTATTCAATACTTAAGCTTAGATTAGAACTTCATACCTTGAATGTTAATAGATTAGTTGACGTCAAATTCTCCAGATATCTTTCACCAAGGGAAAAGAATGTAATAACAAATATTGTTGCAAATTTCGCGACTAACTTGTGACGCAGAAAGTACCGCGTTTTGTTAGGTTACGGTACCCACGCCTCTGTTGAACAGAGGGCGCCTGTATGTTTTTAGCAATGGCAGGCTAACCATGTAGTTGTTGTCATGTAACCAAAACCAAGTACAGTATTGTTTTCAGGGTAGAGTGCGAAGTTACATAAAGTAGTACCGTAATGTTATTTGTACATGTGGGATAATTAATAAGAAGAGGATAGAACAAATAACAAAATAATCGGGACGTATTACGTCAACACTTCCTGTAAGTTTGTAGTATTTCCAAATGTACGCCATAATACGATGGAGCTAACAGCTCCATTATAATAACTATCACGGCCAATACTAGTGACTAAGACTTCACTATAAGTATAACAATGAAGTCTCACAAGAACGTCCATGATGCTTATAAAATCAATCATACGGTTACAGACTCGATGTTAACCATTGTTTCATTATGTTGATCTGTTATCGGTCATTCCGATTATGTTATTATATATTTTTTTTAAATGGATGTCATATGTTAGACTTGATCAAGTCTAACATATGACATCATCCAGTCACTCTGTGCTACATTTACCTCATGTTTTTCATTATTTTATTACGCATTTTATTTTCGGGGATTTATTTAACATACGCTGAATCTAAAATATTGAAGCAGCGATATCAATGTCAACACTGGCAGTTAACATTTTACTTTGGAAATATGACAAGAAAGAACAGAAAGTAAAAGATTTCACTTCCTATGGCACTATGACATCAGAGATTTACAAAATGACAACTTTAAACTAGGATATCTCTAAACAAAACATGATATTTCTTAGCTATTTTGAGGGAGTTTTTCATCATAACAAAGTCTGTCTTACAAGCTAAAGATGATGATTGGGTTTTTGTCTACTTTTATCTTTGATCATTTCTTTTGCACCAGATTCTTGTCTCTCTACACTCGATGTCACGTGATACAGATGTTACCTTAAAGGGTGTGAAGACTCGCGCAAAAAGAAACGTCTAATACCGGTATTTGACCTAGTTTCGAATGAGGTGTTACAGAAGTGTTAAACACCACCATCGATCCCAGGAAATACACACACAGCTTGCTACCGTCGGTAATTAGACACTAGTGTACAGTCAGTACATACAGCTGCGGTCAATACACACAGCACAGTATACAAACGATACAGCGATGGGCATCTCAGGTCCAGCTAGAGATAACAAGGTATCACGTTTCATCACTGTACTGTCTGCATTTTGTAGCGACACGAACAAAACATCACTTGCAAGCAACAGAAAGTTAACTTTTTCAGATGGCTGCACTCGGTTTGGGGCGAGTCTTCAATGCCTTTAATTTAATTCAAAGCAAGTGAAGAGATGTAAGAGTAATGCAATTTTTATATGTAAATCTGCTTCATCTCAGTGAAATCAAGATAAAAACAATTATTTCACTAGAAGCATTTCACTTCCACTAGGAAACAGAAATATGAAGCATAACGAACATGGAATAATTTTATTAGTAAATGCTTGGAAGAGTCTGACAGTGACTTGGAGTTTGATAAGTTTTGATGCAAAAAACAAAATAAAAACAAACACTAATAGGTGAGGGATTTTTTGTTGTATTTTTGACATATCTTGACATTTCTATTTGTTTCTATATTCTTCCATAAAGCAGCAATAATCAGTAAAAAAAAAAAAAAAACTTGATAATGCTGATATTTTTCTATCTTGTCTTAACAAATGTTCAATATATATTATTATCTTTGATGTTTATATTCAGCCATGAGATATACAAATATTGCAATATTTTTCTGGAAACAAATCCTACCGCTTTTGCCAGCCAAAATACTAGGGGTAATATGAAAATAACAGCTGAATTAGTCTTAGAAATGAGTCTTTGTAACATCAACATTAAATAAGCGGTCCTCTAAGGTGGAGGGGTGCCATGGTGGGGAGATGGCGAGGGCCCACATTGGTTCCTCACATGCTAAAATACAATAAAAATGAAATCATCAGCTAATATCTAGTTAATTTGTGAAAGCCCTCTGGGGCAGGAGGCTGAGGCATGGTGGTAGTGAGTAGAAGGGCAAGAGAAAATATTGAGGGCAGTTTTTGAGCTCTCCCTGCCCCTGTCACAACAATCACATGCCCCCCCCCCCAAACCTTATAGTTCTCTAAGACCACGTACAATAGCTAATTCAACCTCTACAATATCTGTGCATGTCTGTACAGGTATGACTTTCACCATGGCAACCAGCTACGAAAACTCTATTGTTCTAAACAACCAGCTATAAAAAGCCCTATTGTTCTAAACAACCAGCTATGAAAGCCCCTATTGTTCTAAACAATCAAACGATTAGCAACTCCGTATGGTACTTCCTGTAAATACAACTGTCTGTTGAATAGTCGTCAAATTTCGGTTTTAACTTGGATCCAGAAAATGTAACTATTCAAAAGATTCAATCAAAAGGTGAGATTTGGATTGGATGATACCTCAGAATGCATAGATAACTGCTGCACAAGTCATTACTTAAGTCATTACTCAAGTCATTACTCCAGTCAATACTAACATAGGTCACATTGCTACACTATCCCAAACAAGCATGACAAGATTTCAACTTAATTTAAGTCTTAAGTACTGCTTGAAAAGAGACTAAAATGCTTGCAACTTCTCCTAAAAAGTTTTCCTTTATTTATACATTCTGTCCACATTGCACAATATTAAAAAAAATAAAAATATTGAGTCTTTTTTTTCTCTCATAAAATACCAAATGATGAGATAGATTTAATATATATTCTTTTATTATATCAACTTCCACAGTACTGTTTTAACTTGACAAGAAAACATAACAAATTTTACCGATAAAAATAATGACTCATTTGTCTATGATATTGTCAGCGACATATACAAAATAATAATTGGACCATTCAAAGAGTCTACCTATTAACTGTCACCTTACAGGGTCTGACACATGTTATACATTGAAAGTTGAAAATTTTGGGATAAAAAAGTAACAAATTAATGAAATATTTGTATTTTAAGTTTTAAATGAACACAGAGGAGGTCAGTTTGCATAAATTGCAGGTGCTTGTCAATAATCGGCAGCAAGTTACACATTTTCATAAATCAGATGTGAAAAAGGGACAAATCACTGCTTTGACTTTGTTACAATTCCCAGAAAACTTAGGATCCCGAGGAGAAAATTAAATAAAATCTGGTAAGAAGATTTACAATCAGTTTGTTATCAAACATTTGAGCTATTTATATAGGAGTAATGACACTGCTTAAAAAGAGACTACGATGCTTGCAACTTCTCTTAAAAAGTTTTCCTTTATTTATCCGTTCTCTCCAAATTGCACAATTTAAATAAAAATCAAAGTGTTGAGTCTTTTTTTTTCTCTTACAGAATACCAAATTTGGCTTCATTTTGGATAAATTAGATTGTATATATTTTTCTTCTATCAACTTCCACAGTACTGTTTTAACTTGACAAGAAAAAATAACAAATGTTACCAATAAAGAAAATTACTCATTTTTCTATGATATTGTCAGCCACATATACAAATAATAATTGGACCATTCAAAGAGTCTCTCTAGGAACTGTCACCTTACACATGTTATACATTGAAAGTTGAAAATTTTGGGATGAAAAAGTAACAAATTAATGAATATTTGTATTTTAAGTTTTTAATGTGCTTTTTTTTTAAATGAACACAGAGCAGGCCAGTTTGCATAAATTGCAGATGCTTATCACTAATCGGCTGCAAGTTACACATTTTCATAAATCAGGTGTTGAAAAGGAACAAATCACTGCTTTGATTTACGTAAAGATTCCCAGAAACCTTAGGATCTTGAGGAGAATATTAAATGAATCTGGTAAGAAAGGTTACAATGAGTTTGTTATCAAATAATGTATAATGAATACGACTTTATATGGAAAACAAAACATAACTTCTTCCTTTGTCACCTTCAGGGAGCTTATGGAAATGAAAGCGGTTCAATAAATATGGAATAATTTTCTGGAAATAAAACGGAATGAATTGATTCTTGAATAAATTAACAATTAGCTGCATCACTTTTTTACACCATGATCCATCACAGCATGCAAGATCCTTATACATCATGATCTGTCACATGGTGCATGATCCCTGCACACCATGATCAGTCACACAGTGCACAATCTATCACAGAATGAACCATCACAGTATGATCCATCATACCATGTACGATCTGTTTACACCATCTGTTACATGGTGCATGATCCTTGCACACCATGATCCATCACACCATGTACGATCTGTGTATACCATGACCTGTCACATGGTGCATGATCCTTGCACACCATGTTCTGTCACAACGTGTACAATGATCCTTGAATAACATGATCTGTCACACTGTGCAGGATCCTTGCACACCTTGATCCATCACACCATGTATGATCTGTGTACACCATGATCTGTCACATGGTGCATGATCCTTGCACACCATGATCCATCACACCATGTACGATCTGTGTACACCATGATCTGTCACATGGTGCATGATCCTTGCACACCATGATCCACCACACCATGTACGATCTGTGTACACCATGATCTGTCACATGGTGCATGATCCTTGCACACCATGATCCATCAAACCATGTACGATCTGTGTACACCATGATCTGTCACATGGTGCATGATCCTGGCACACCATTATCTGTCACAACGTGTACAATGATCCTTGAATAACATGATCTGTCACACTGTGCAGGATCCTTGCACACCTTGATCCCTGATGGACAATGTTGACTGGTCGGCAGATTCTCAACGGTGTGTAGTACTGAGCTGATTCAACCTATGGTGGCTGCGGACTGAAAAAAATTTAGAGAAAATATCAGAAAATTATTTTTCTGTTTGAGACAGAAATAAGTCAATCATTTCTCTCTGGAACTCTCTGACAAGACTTTATGAATAGACCATTCCAAAGAGCTGTCTATTAAACTTTGTTGCTCTAAATAATGAGGGAAGAAAAAATATTTTAAGGTGTACTAGCTAAAAAGCTGTGACAGCAAATACACACAAGCATTTGTCAAGGGGGTGGGGTGGGAGAGGAGCTATTTGAGGGAATTCCTGCCCAGAATGAGCTAAGGGGTCTCAACCCTCATAAAAAACGCTTGAACTTTCTCAAGAAACAGCAAAGAAACAGACAATTTTTAAGGATGGTGCAGCCTTTCTACCCGTCGTCTCACAGACTTAAGCAACTCAATTCTTAAGATCCCAATCTCTTTAAAATAAAATGTAGCAAGAACCTCACCTTTAGCTTCACTCCTTTAGTTTCATAGGGTAGAAACAGGACTCCTATCGCAGCTAAGAGTGTAAATATTCCGTAGCAAGAGACCGTCATCCGAGGAGAATACGCCAAAAGTACCTGTGAGATGCAAAGAACATGCATATTCATCAATTCTTTGTCTACAAGTTGACCTTCTTTGTATGAATATGCAAACCAGTTATTTACAGAGAGATTTGTTCACTTTTTTAGATGACATTTTCTCTAACCGTCTACTGTTTACTCCTTAAATGAATATCACTACACATGTTGCTTCACACCTCCACAATGTCACATTGCAAACACCATAAAGTTGAACCAAAATATCCAAACCAAAACCAAATAAATATCCAAATATATATCCAAAAATATATCCAAAAATATATCCATAATATATAATTATAAAAATATAAGAAATATCCAAAATATATCCCCCAAAAAAATCCCAAAAAATCCAAACCAAAACCAAAACATGGAGAGAATTATCATGCTAATTGTAAAAAGGCAATTTTTCCCCAATTTTTTGAAGATCAATCAGTGTATACCTTTTGCGACATCGTGCTTACAAGCTCGTGCCACATGTACACACACAAACACACACGTCAACGTGTGTGTCTGCATAGTCTACTGCCCTGTCTCTGGACTGGAAAGCTGTATATCAAGAAATTAAACTCGAGAGAAATGATCTCCAGAAAGATTGAGGTATCAAGTCTACCCACCTGAGCAAAGAAAGGTGTGGTAATTGGACCAAACCTCGCCATCGAGCTGCACATACCCAGACCGATGGAACGGATGTGGGTCGGATAGACCTGACCAAAAAACCAAAACAAATCAGAAGTTAAAGGCCAGAAGCAATCACCAAAGTTGATTCTCAATGAGAAATTGCAGAACAATTTGTTGAAATTCACAAGTGGAATTAAAACCAGGTGAAAAGCAGTGACAGAATTGGTCGCTCTTTAGAAGCACAACATTTCGTTTTTGGAAAAACAGATTGTTTTTTCCAGCAATCACTTTAAAGCAGTCAACATTTAGAGATTCTAGTTTGTGTGATTAACAATATATATCCCAGACAGGAAAACTGGAAACTAAAAATTTAGCTTCAAAGGTCTCAAAGTGGAATCTGTAGTTTTACTGATACAGAGAAGGCCTACTCATAGCACAGGGCCTAATCTCTGATAACGAATACATATGCCAATATAGATCAGGGATTGAATGAACCGACTACACTGTTCAACCCAATTAGCTGTCACTTGCCCACCCTACAACTTGCCTACGGTTCATGAAACACACTTGTTACGAGCCATAACGGCAACACCTGCTGCGCTGCTTGAATCATGTTGCTGCAGGTACCCTCATAATGATCCTCAATCGCTCTAATATCAAACTACAGCAGGGAACCTTTGATAACTGAAAGGTTGCCATGGCAACCTGCTACTGCAATGAAAATCCAACGGCAATTTCTAACTTGCCTCAAAAATATTGCCTTTGCCATTATCTATCCTTAACAAATTTAAAAATAACAATATAAGCCAATTGTAATATATGGGGCTGAGTTCAATGAGAATAACGATTGGTAACATATTGTGGTTATAGCCTCATATGCAGATATGACCAATACTGTTCTGTTAACTACCGCGCATATGCATCACCAAAGTCAATCTCAGTTAATCAGATACTATCAAGCATAAAGCTTTACCTCTGTGGTATAGATGTATATCACTGTGAAGAGTGACGACGAAAATCCTCGTATCACAAAAACAAAGATGGTTATGTAACGTCTGTCAAAGAGAATCATAGATAAGACAAAAATTAATCAAACATATAATTCCTATCACTACACTATTTTAGACTGTTGTAATCCCACCTCTTCCAGCTTCAACAACCTTTCTAGCAATACCACCCACTCTCATGTAATCCCACCACTTCAAGCTTCCACACACTTTCTAGTGATACCACCCACTCTCATGTAGTCCCACCTCTTCAAGCTTTCACACCGTTTCTAGCGATACCACCCACTCTCATGTAGTCCCACCACTTCAAGCTTCCACACCCTTTCTAGTGATACCACCCACTCTCATGTAGTCCCACCTCTTCAAGCTTCCACACCGTTTCTAGCGATACCACCCACTCTCATGTAATCCCACCTATTCAACCTTCCACACACTTTCTAGCAATACCACCCACTCTCATGTAGTCCCACCTCTTCAAGCTTCCACACCGTTTCTAGCGATACCACCCACTCTCATGTAATCCCACCTATTCAACCTTCCACACCCTTTCTAGCAATACCACCCACTGTCATGTAATCCCACCTCTTCAAGCTTCCACACCGTTTCTAGCGATACCACCCACTCTCATGTAATCCCACCTATTCAACCTTCCACACCCTTTCTAGCAATACCACCCACTCTCATGTAATCCCACCTCCCACACCGTTTCTAGAGATACCACCCCACTCTCACATGTCAAAGTGACATCCAGCCACACACCCACAGTCAGTAACAGTTTCTATTTCAAGCAACATATTGGTTTTTGTTGAGAGCCTACGACAGCAGGGGACCGTGACGGTATTAATAACGTGACCGTGGCTGTAAGGGATTATGATAGGGAGCAATTGTGACAGTGAGGAATTGCTACAGTACAGGATTGTGACAGCAGCAGAGTGTGACATTAAGGGAATGAGACAGTATTAGGGAATGCGACAGTACTAGGGATTGTGACAGTAAGGGATTATGATCATAAAGCACTGTGACAGCAACCGAGTGTGACATTAAGGGATTGTGACAGTATTGGAAATTGTGACCGTAAGGAATTGTGACAGTAAGGGATTATGATAGTAAGGGATTGTGACAGTAAGGAATCGCTACAGTACAGGATTGTGACAGCAACAGAGTGTGGCATTAAAGGACTGCGTCAGTATCCGGGATTGTGACCCTAAGGAATTGTGACAGTAAGGGATTGCGATAATAAGGCACTGTGACAGCAACAGCGTGTGGCATTAAGGGGTTGTTACAGGATGGGATTACGACAGTGAGGGGGTACTTACAAATCCACACAGAGATTAAGAAGAAAAATGAAGACTGAGGCCAACGAGAAGAATATCATCAAACTTCTCTTTCTTCCGATGATATCGATTGTTGTAAGGACCACAAATATACCTGAAACCAAATCAGAGAGAAACAGGAATGAGGGAGAAGCAAGCAAGGGAAAGTTTGTTACGCACGCTATGGAAACTAAAATGACGTTAACATATTTTTCCTTCATTTTGTTTTTTCTCTTTCCTTTACGGAAACAGGCCTACACAATACATGCAATACAGGAGTGAATATTTTGTCACCTTTTTATGTCTTTGTATTTCACTGTTCCCTCATCAACCTCCCCCCCCCCCCCCCTACCAAACTTCAAGACATCGTAGGGGATGCGAGAAAGATTCATGTCTTAATCCAATTTGATCCTTTATATTAAGCTGAATTGTTAAAGTTTACAACAACCATGACTTGATTGTTCCATTGAATATTCGATATGAAAATGTACTTGTAAGTTTATTAGAGACATAACGTCACAAACTTTTATCGATACAATTTTTTATTTAGTTCTTTTCCCACCCTGTTTATTTGCATTGATAGAAGCATCATCTCTGCATCTGTTGCAAAGATATGACACTTTTTGTAGATAGGTAATAAATACCATCATATGGTTTCATATAGTTTGTATGTTTCACTTTGACGAAAATTAATAGTTGCTTTATATGAACGTATCTTTCATGGTTACTTACTGACTAATTCTGAAGATGATGTTGCTATGAGTTGCAAGTAACCGGCTGTGTCGAGCTTTTGACAAGAGTCAGCACAGTCGTTGTGTTCCTCAACTTGAGCTGGTAATGGAATAGATAAACAAACAAGTTTGACACATATAATCGGTCCATTAAAGGCTGTACTATCCATAAATCGATTTTGACGAAGACATGCTCACACGTTGTAGTTAGACTGTCTGCCAATGTTTGTAGCACATTTTATTCCATTTTCTAATTTTTCTTTGGAAACCATACTAACATGCAAACGGTGCTTAGAGCATGCTTAGGCTAATGCAGCATGATGCAGCCTAATGATGCAGCCTAATGCAGCTTATGCAGCCTATCAAGAACCTCTGCCCTATCGTAACCTGCATGCAAAATAAAGCCGGCCACACACAGCCCTACAGCACAGACCAGACCAGACTCAACTCCACCTTTGTTACGTGGAAGATATCGTATAGTCTGGCAGTTTGCTTAAGACTACGACTGATCAAGGTTTTGCCAGTTTTAAGTCGCGTCGACTTCAGTCGGCAGAGAAACTGAAAAGTTAGCGAACAGTTTTTGGACAGTGTTCAGTGCAACGTGACAAACTCTGCCCAGTTTTAACAGACTTCACCAATCACAGGTGAATCATTTCGGCATGCGACCTACACGAGCATCGGTCATTCACAGGAAACAGTCCTTACATGCGCCCGTCGGTCGTTCAGTGCCTGGGGGCTCACTTGTAAGAGCATGGGTCCTTACGACTATCGAACACAAGGTCACAACGGTCCAGTTGAGTCTTATTGTGCTTTATTATTGGACCAAGAGAAGTTTCACTGCAAACCCAACAATTTGATTTAAATTGAGTCAGTCTCTCCTAATGGATGCCGCTTAGAACATGGGAGATAAAGACGGGAACATGCATCTATCATTCGTCAAGCATTAATAAATGTTTAATTAAAGGCAGGGGCGTTGGAGCCGGTACGGCAGGTCCGGCTAACGCCGGACCAATATTCACGGTGCTAAAAATAAAAGAAAAAAAAAGTAGGACTAAGAAAAAAAATGGCAAAAAATGAAGAACTAAAATGAAACATACTTCAAAATGTGTTTCAGAAGATTAGTTGGGTGGCAGGGGTCTTGTTTTCGAGCTCTGGAAGTGACATTTCCTGCAATCTGGGAGGCATTTTTTCAAAATTTTCTCCATTACGCTACACGCCAACCATGGTGGCGTGTAGCGTAGTTTGACCTACCAAACGTACCCCCGATAATTATGATAGATGGCCACACTCTGATCTGCCGTACCAATCCCAAATAGCTTCTGACGCCCCTGAAAGGTGAATCTCTCCAGCTGACTTTTCATTCCTGCCACCAACTGTCAACCAACCCCCCCTTGCCCTTGCCCTCCACCCCCCTCCCCCATTTCCTGTCTCTCTCTCTCCAATTCAAACAATCACAAACAGATGAAAGCAAGGAATTGATGAATCATGACTAACAATGTACAACAAATGATATACTCAACCTTCACATATATTTCCGGTTGAGAAAAGCTCAGTCGAGAGAAGAACAATGCCGTAATATGTGAATGCTGTGACAAACCTTTCAAACAAAGGAGAGAGAAAAACAATGACTTTAATCCCACCACAAGCCATGGTCAATGATTGATTAAGACAACAAAAACACGCCAACAATAGGTGAGATTACATCCAAATAAAGGGGTAATGGTTATTGACTTTGTACCTCTCAGACAGTCTTTCAAAGTTATCTCATTTAGTTTTTATTTTTCAAGTATCTTCTTCAGATAATTGATCTACTCCTTGTTTTGATTTTCTCCAATCTCCCCCACCACACTCACTTTTTTCCTTCATGTACTATTCCTTTTCTTCCCCAGAATTATTCTTTCCCTATGTTTGCTATGCCAGAACATTGTTTCCAACACTAATATATTCTTCCACATTTATCATTCTTCTCCCGTGCCATCTTGTCTCCCTACCTCCCAATTTCCTTTGTTTTTATCTCCCTGTGCCATATTGTCTTCGAACCTCCCTATTTCTTTTGTACTATTCTCCCATGCCATCTTGTCTCCCTACCTCCCTATTTCCTTTGTATTTTTCTCCCCATGCCATCTTGTCTCCCTATCTCCCAATTTCCTTTGTTTTTTTCTCCATTTGCCATCTTGTCTCCCTAACCCCCAATTTCCTTTGTTTTTTTCTCCCCATGCCATCTTGTCTCCCTACCTCCTAATTTCTTTTGTTTTTTGCTCCCGGTACCATTTGTCTCCCTACCTCCCAATTTCCGTTGTTTTCTCCCAATGCCATCTTGTCTCCCTACCTCCCAATTTTTTTTCTCCCTGTGTCATCTTTTCTCCCTACCTCCCAATTTCCTTTGTTTTTCTCCCCATGCCATCTTGTCTCCCTACCTCCCCAAATTCCTTTGTTTTTCTCCCCATGCCATCTTGTCTCCCTACCTCCCCAATTTCCTTTGTTTTTTTCTCCTGTGCCATCTTGTCTCCCTCCATCCCAATTTCCTTTGTATTTTTCTAACCATGCCATCTTGTCTCCCTACCTCCCTATTCCAATGTCAACTTCTACCAATGACGGCAGTAATGAGTAGCTGAATTAGAAATACAATTTAATGATCCTGTAAAGCTCATGCAATTGAATTACAATGGGAAGCAATGGATGGAGCCAATGTAACACAGAGATTAATTTCGGATAACTGACATAAGCAAAAAGCAAAGCATTAAATGACAAACTATCACCCATGATACATGTACATGGTTTACTTACAAATACAATTCACAGGAAACCAATTTATTATTGAATATTAATTTATATAAAAGAAGAAAGCAATCAACAAAGTACGGATGCGATTTTGCGATCAGTTCCTCCCATCAAGATTACAAACATATAAGTTTGACGCACTTCAAATTAAAAGTGATACTGTAGTAAAACAGGTGTGATGTCATAGAGACAAGTTTAGAGAAAAACAGTCTGTTTCACTTCTCATGTGCCACCAATGTTCTACCTCAGATTTTCACATCAACTCCCAAGCCCCCCCCCTCCCCCCCCCAAAAAAACAGAAAAGAAAAGAAAACCTGTCTCATTTACAGAATGCACATTTTCAATTTCATATTTAAAACATATTTCAACATCATGGCTTGAGAAACACCCTTCATGCAAAACTTCTAGTGTTTTAAGCCGTGCATTTATATAAATAGCTCAATGGTCTATAAAAGGAGAAACTAGTACAACCAGTGCAATCTTTATACCAAAATTGTTCAATTTAATTCTTAAGAGGGATAATTTGTAATGTTATATTTCTTTTGGGTACCAGCCTGTTAGCCATGGGAACATGAGATAAAGTATCTTTGCTGGAGAAACTTCTTTTACATGGATGGCCTTTAAAAGTATAAGGCACAATCTAAAAATGGGTTGAAAAAAAAAACACTCTGGTGACTTTTGCAGACATGTACCATTTTCAGAACTTGTAGACGATCAATTAAGCTTTTAACATCACGGCCATAGTCCGAGGAAGCTTTTATGTATTATGAGCATCGCTTCTGAGGGGTAGGGGGTCTGGGTTCAATGTTTATGGACGATCGTGGGGTTTGTCAAACTCTACATTACATTTAATGTGTGGTCAATACAGTATTACACACTGCAGAAGAAACAGCCAATAATAAAATATTGTCAGTTTACATGGAAACTAAGATAAACTACTTCAGTCATATCCACTGCTTATTTATCAAGACAGGACAATCCATCATGATAAACCACAGACTAACAATATCTAACTGTTCAAAAACTAAAATCTAAATAGTTCTGCCTCAGTGTAAAGGAATGTTTTGTAAAAAATGGTTTAATATTAATACAGATTCCAAAGTATGATCCTGACCATAAAGGAACTGGTTTGAAAGTTAGACCGCACGGCTTCATATGCAACAGCTAGGGTAAATATCCTCATGTACAAAATGGTAAGAACATGGTCTTAGGTTATGCATGAATGTAGGAGAATGTTACCAACTACCTAACAAGACAATGACGTCTGTAGAACATGATAGAACGAGAGAAGCAAAATGTGTAAGAATATGAAAGGAAACCAATAATAACCTCAATAAGAAGAGAGGTGGAGAATGGAAATGAAAAATTGGAACCATGAGTGAATAGTTGATGATGTTCACTTACCAAATAAAAAACAATAAAAATGAAGCTATAGATGTTCTCCATGTCTTAAATAAATCACTAATTGTTCCTCTTGATTCCTGAAAAAGATGTAAAACAAAGAAACATTAGAAAACACCAAACAGCTTCTCCCTAAGACAATGATGGTTTGTGGTATTTTCTTTGAAAATTGTCATTTCCAATATTTTGAATATTAGGTAGACCAGAGTGCATATGTAGAGATGAGACAGGTGAGCTGGAGGAAGGACTATAATTGTACAGAGCTACAAGTGATCTATCAACGTATCCATAACCCAAAAGTGGAAAGTAGCTTGATAGAGCTTGCTGAATATGCCCAGTATGGATAACACAATGGGATTCAAGTCACGGCAAACGGTTGGGTAACATATTGATGTGCTACCAATCTACAATGGTCCTTTTTAATGATTATTCTGGGCAAACCTTTAGTGTAAATGCTACCTTAATCCAGGCTGACCTTGGAGATTTCAAATCAAAGCAGAGACCAGGTTTTGCTTGGTGGTCCCAAAAGAGATGAAAAGTGAAAATGAGCATCGATACAAAGCTGAACTGAGATGAGATATGATCAACATGTACTCACATGCACGTATATATTAACCAACTTATGCAATCATTGTACTTATATGCACACATATGGTAACTCATGTTATACAAAAATTTAATCTGTATTTGAAATGCCGTTTCTTTTAGATACAAATAAATGCTTAAGACATTCCAGATGGCTATGTGTCTTTCATCTCCAGCTAGTGAAAAAGAGGTCCACAGCCACACACATAGCAATTATCTTAGAATACCCCAAGTCTACCAAAATATTATTAACCTGAAAACAAAAAAAAAGGAAAAAATGTTTAATACCAAAATGACAAGAAAAACTTACCGTGGAAAATTTGACTGTTAACCTACCATGTGGTAGGGATTTCTTATTGACCTTGGCAACGATACGTAGTGTTCTCTCTGCATTTCGTCTTTGGCCGGAAACAACGTCAAACATTGGACTCTCTGGTACAAACTACGCAGATGACAAAATGAACAGCAAAGAATCACGATACAGCAAAGAAGGTCACCTCACAAATACCCAGCCCTGCATTCTACAAACTGAGATATCCTGCCCTAATTGGCGGCCATTTCCTATTCATCTTTTTGTCTTTATTAATCTAATTCTTAAAGGTCACTAGCATTGTTAAACATGTTTCTCTAATGTGTCCTTCATATGTAATATTCTTATATATGAATATTTTTGTGTACAAGTTGCATATTAAAGAGAATATGAACTAATAGTATATGTAAAAAAAACTTTTGCAAAGTAGATCGTAACATTAATCAATAATTATTAATCAGAGTGATGAAAATATTCTGAACTGCAACCTTTGATAATTTGAAGTGTGATTATAAAACAAAAACACTTTCCTTCATCCATAGTTCTCATTCAGTCTTATTTAATATAAATGTGGGAAATACAAGTCATCTATTGTCTCAGTCCCACTGTTCCCACTGTTCCCACAGTTCCCACTGTTCCCACTCCCCTGGCATCTCCTTATTTCATTTCTCTAATAACCAATAATTTCTCTCACATTCATTAGGATAAGGAAGACAAGCTGAGGTAAGGCAGCCAGGAATAGAAGGACTCTCCATCCATATAATGGAACAACAACAGCTGCCATGGCAACCACTGTTAGCACTCCAATCACCCAGAATATCTAGCAGAAAGAAAGAAAGGAAAAAAGGTTATAATTTCCAGGATTGCAGTTAGCATCAAAATTGATAGAGTTTGTGTATATGGGGGCGGGCGGGGGGAGGGGAGGGGAGGGAAAAGCTGTTGTGGAGAGGGTATTGATTTTAATGACCCCCACAGGTTACTTTGCATTTCATTATTGACTCAAATTTTAAAGAACTATTGTTAACTTTTTAATCTCCATTTATATGCAAATTAGGGCCAAATTATGGAGAAGAAATCGCAAATGCAAACTGCATCTAGGAGGTAGCAAATTCTCACTGCATCCTTCACTTCTCTTTCAACTATAAGTAAATTCATTCACTTGTTAAAATACACTCTATTTCCCTGTTTAGTATACACACCTGCATTAATCCAAGCGTTCTTCCTCTGCTCCGAGATGGCAAGAATTCAGCGTATAATGGCCACCTGGAGATAGAAAACCAGAAAGCCATCAAAACAATAGAGTTCTTGTACTCATTATAGAGAGGAAGCCACAGCCATTTATACCAGCTACTGCAGCTTTCTATCTGGAAATATCTTATTTACATAGTGTTCAAGTTTTGACACCTGGTGACCTTAATTGAACTCTGACCTACATCAAATTGTGTACAAACTATACAATACACAAGGCTATCATACCATGCATATATGAGCTCTTTTCAAGTTTTGGTTTCTGGAGACACCAATTTTGATACAATGCACATTATGTATCATTGAAGACAAACATGGTTGCTGTGGAATATTCTGATATTTTTGTATGACCACAAATTCAGCCATCTTTGACATTAATTTGTGTGAAACATGAACATTCTCAAGAGAACACTTTTGTAAAAAAGAATGTAAAAAAAATCACTCATAAGACCGCAAAAAATATCTTAAAATAACTTACACTTGTGCAGCGCCACCAAGACCCACCCCAACACAGAACCGTGCAATGTACATCCAAAGAAGAGTCGGTGCAAAACTGCTCAGGATTCCAAATACGAAAATCCAGAAAGATGAAATCCAGACAATCTACCACAGATAAAGTAAAACAAGAAGGACAACAATGACGAGAAGTTAGAAACTAGATTTGATGAGGAAGGATGAAAAGATGAGTAAACAAATTGTAAAAATATGAAACAGTGAAGCCACAAGTCATTTTCATTACCAGATCTTTCCAATCTTTTCACTTCATCTAAGAAATAACAATCTTCAAATTTTTCAAATCTACTAGGTTATGAGGCTACCTGACAAACAACATGAGTTGATACATTGTAGGCAAAACTTATACCATCTGTGAGATATTTCAAAGTTTTTGCGCCCCTGCGTAAAAAAAAAAAAAAAAAAAAAACATACACTGATATTGAATGCACTATCTGTATACACTTAAAGTTTTGACTGTGTACAAAGTATACCAGGGAAAAATCAAGGACAAACTTGGACAAAATCTCTTCTAGATTTTACATCACCTGTAAAGCAATAACCATGCTTTTGTTTGTCCTCTGCTACAAGGCTAACTAACGGACAATATGAATATATATATACTACATTGTAGAAACAGCTGAGAAGGACAAAACCTATTCCATTTGGGGGATATCATGGTTACCGTATATTTCTTTGTGTATGTAAAATATGCTCTTGTGAAATTCACTTTTGAGGGTACAATTTGACTGCGAAGCAACCATACCAGGGTGAAATCAAGGACAAAACTGCAAATCCAACATCTCTTGCAACTTTGATCATTATTTATCATGACATTTTATTTGCATTATCTTAAAATGGAAAAACAGGCTGGTCTTTTGCCAATATACTATGAAACTAGTGCATGACTAAAATACAAGTTAACAAATACCGCGATAAACCAAAAATATATGTTGCCAATTTATGTCCGGATTGAATAAGTTGAAGGCTGGTGCAAACAGATGACATCAAAAGATAGCCATAAATACAACTTTACTTTGTAAAGACAAATTTCTAACAATGTGGAGAAACGATGTTTACACGTTCTTTTGCCAAGCTTTTGGTTCCTATGTGCAATAAATCACTCCCATCAAAATTATGGAAGGAAAGTTTGTACTCACATTTTTACGGCCGTATTTATCACTCCAGGAACCAAATGTGGAAGCACCGATTAAATAACCGACGAAGACCACGGTGGTAATGAGGGCCTTCTTAGGAAGAGAGAGTGACCAATCGCAGTGTAACTGATCTGCTAGGATACTCAAGATGATGATTTCGAAAGCGTCGGCCATCTGAAACGACGATTGAAGAATTGTCATAGTACGTTAAAGGACACCTAGGTTATGTCTGAAAAATGTTGCCATAAAACACCAAAAAAAAGACAAAGGTTTTTTTTGTCTATTCATTAAACTAAGAATGTAATTGATGAAACTACGGTGAAAACATCCTTGGTATGTTTCTTTCACCACATGAATGTTACTTCCACCACATGAATGTTACTCTCACCTGTCCAAGGGACAGCCGGTGTTAATGCTACATATGATAAAGATTTAAGAGCCAACAAATTTCCCTTTGAGATGAGTTTTAGCTTAATTTTTCAATGTCTCAATGTTTATGCCTTCTCTCTACTGTAGCTGATCAATGTGAGTATTGTTTTTACTTGCTTTCATCTTCCCAATAGCATGCCTACACCATAGGGATAAGCCTTTATGTTTCTGTTCACCCGAGTCTACGTATGTAAGAATAATCAGACATTAGACAGTAAGTATATACTGAATAAACTGATAGGTCAACAAAAACTAACAATGACCAACCAAAGTTTTGAGGTCGCTTTCTTTGTTCCATGTTACTGTCGTGCTTGGGTTCAGTGTAGTCCCAAACTATCTATCTTGAACATCTGTGGCATATTGTGCACAACATGGCATAATCCTACGCAGTTTGTTAATGCTACATACATTGTAGCTTCAATTGATATGTAAATAATACAGACTTAAAAAAAAATATTAAAAAAATATAAAAAATAAAAAACTTAAAAAATAAATTGGTCAGTGGTAAACTTGTAATCATAAATGTTGTAGGTTTCAATCGGACAGGAAATAAATGGAAAAAATGAACAAGAACGGTCATTTTTACATTTTTTTTTACAAATGTTACTATTTACAGTAGGTTTAATAAACTTTTCTGTAACAAAAATTACAAAGCAAATATTTGTTACCCCTCACAGTTAATAATATATCAAATAATTATTCTTGCTCAAGAATAAATATATTAATCTTACAATTTTGCATATAACAGGCTAGTGGTTTCAATGTAATAATTCTTATAACAGATGACTTAATTTCCCTTGAATATCCTCTACTTTTTCACTAAAATAACTAGTTAGTAACTGTTAAACTAGGATGTTAATGAAATTGTTCTACTCAATCACCACTGGGAGTGTAACAGAATGATTATATCTATTACCGCATTACCGAGTATAGCATAACCGCACAGCACAATGCTATACTCAAAATGTGCACATTGCAATTATAAGCACAAAGATATAATAGCAATTTGCGTACATATATGAACTTCATTATTTTATGATGGACAAATTTCAAAACCTTCAAAACTTGTAAAACAAACTTAGAACACTACAGGTAACGTTGTTTCCCTACACCCCCATATAAGGCTTCTCGTCGTACAACTAGTGCAACCATGCATGTTCACAACTGTGTGAAACTGTTAGACTATGCATTAAAATCACTTCTGGAATTTACTAATAAAAGTTACCAGCATTATCAAACCATCTGTTGCAGAGCTAATTACAACAAAGTCACAGCTTTATCTTGTGATGAATTAAATCCATGAGTGATGTGTGAGACATTAAGTTGCAAACGCAGTCAGCTGGAGTCAATGTACTGGCATTGAAATCCAACTGCAGTGAAGGCTGTTTGTTATTAATGCTGTCTCGAGCACAACAGATGTGTTTGTGTGTGCACTGTGCAGGTATGCCAGCTACATACAGTGTACTCCTTCCAGTTTAGTTTAGTCACTGAGCCGTATCAAAGAAATTTCCAGTGCATCAAAATTATTTCGCACTATTTTGCAGTATAAACACGAAGCTTTCAAATCACTTCCACATTGATGTTTTGAGTCAAGTTGGTGCCAATCTAGTGGTACCTTTACTCACCAGTCGAGGAAGGATAATGTCACTGAAGACATACTGACGTTGTTATTCTAGTCTTCCAAAAATAACAAACAAATGACAAAAAAAATAATAATAATAAGCTGTAAGGATTTGCAATTAACATTCACAAATTTGTCAGACACAATGTTTTTTTTGCGATATTGGACTGAAATAGATTTACAAATAGAAAGAGTCAACTGCGCGTGTCCGCTATCTACTGTAGTCTTATCTCAGTTACATCAATTTGTCTGAATGGCACAGAGAATGCAGACCAACAAAACCTGCAGATTCCAGTCTATAGAAAGGCTAACATAACCAAAGCTATTGGGTTGAAATTCTTAAACACATACAGAACAAGTCATGGACAGAATTGGTGTACATGGGTCACGTTGCTCTCACAGAAAGCTTTTTGCCCATTTGACTGGAAAGCAACTTACTGATTGAGTAAATGTACTATTTTATATACTTAGATATGTATGGTGGTTCCATAAATCATGTAGTATAATTCAGGTACTGTCCTGAATTGGAGAGTTGGGGTATATCAGGTCTAGCATCTCTAACAATTGCAATCACAAACGCATAGCTAAGAAAACTAAAATAAATGTCTAGATTTTCCAGGAAACTAATTAAATTAATTAATACACTGACTGTGCACAAACTCACATATATACCTAATACAGACAAATGAGTAAAGAAACATAAAAATATAGCTAACAAAGTGGCAAGTGATATGCTGTTTTACAAGCAGCAAAAGCAATTTCATACTTTAGGAAACCAAACCAGGAATGGCAGTTTTAGTATCAGTTTTATATCTCATGTGATACACAGCATGCATGTTTTATCTGGCTAAAGGAGCTACAGATTGACTATAATCTTCCTAGAGGTGACTTTCTGCGAAGCATGAACCCTTGGAAGTAAATAACACTGACAAAGAGATTGTAAGCAAAAAGTACATAAACTGCTGTATTATCACTGCTAAGGGCCTCTGTAGTACTGAATATGCGGCTTTACTGAATCAATACATATGCATGATGACGTCTGTTAGATTTAGGACAGTGGAAGACCCACTCAGATTTACACTTCATGTTACTGATTACTTACATGTCTCCATGTACATATGCACTTTCCTATCTACAGTACCTAACCTTTTGCGACTGAAAAAGTTTTAGGACAGCGCCCCCTATTTCCCACTTTGGAGACACCACCCACCTTCTCATCCTTCTGGATCTGCGATATTCTGCAACTATTTTATATTATAAACCACAGCCAAATTATGAAATGTTGCATTTAAAGGCATTGAACACTCGCCCCAAACCGTGCGTCACGCTCTGAAAAAATTAACTTTCCGTTGCTTGCAAGTGAGGTTTTCTTCTTGTCGCTACAAAATGCAGACAGTAATGAAACGTGATACCTTGTTACTTTTTATCTATACCTGAGTAGTCCATCGGTGCTATGTACACTGTGTTGGGGGTATTGACAGTAGCTGTATGTATTGACTGTACACAAGTGTCTAATTACCGACGGTAGCAAGCTGTGTGTGTATTTTCTGGGATCGATGGTGGTGTCTAACACTTCTGTTACACCTCACTGGAAACTAGGTCAGATTACCGGCATGAGTTGTTTCTTTGTGTGCGAGTCTTCACACCCTTTAAGAGAGGTGTAGTTCACGTCTGCGATGTTAGATGATGTCTATACCAACAGACTTCAAACTACACACTTGCATTTGCTAGTGGTATATAACTGCTAGAACTGTTTGCCTTTGGCATCAACCAAGTGATAATTAGGCATTTCCTTTGGGAAGCAATCAAATGATGACAATAAGCACTCATGCGAGATGAGGAAAGCAAACAACACTAACAACAGGAGCCCTGACAAACTAAGTTCAATATTGCCAAGGATTCTCTAGTCATTACAAATTTGATTGTTGTATGTATTATTTACTAGTTTGTACTAATCCCACTAGCCTGTACAGTAATGGTTGTACACACATACAGATCTATACTGTACATATGTGTACTAACCCAGCTGTTGCTGTAATTTCTGTAATATAAACAAACCTATGCAACTCTACTGCACATTAAATCCCAACAAATTGACTTAATTTTCAATAATAGTTGTCTGAGTCCCCCCCCCCCAAAAAAAATGTCAGTAACTTTTTCTTTTTAGAGAAAATAGGTTTGAGCTTTGCTCTCCCTGCCTCCCCACCCCCCCCCCCCCATAAAAGTAAAGGGCCCCTCAAAAAAGGAGTCTGCCATATTCATTTTTCTTATAGTTTTAAAAGGACACATAATATCTTCATGGGCATAAGGTAAATTACAATGGACAAAGAGTGTCCTCGTTGGACAAATGTTTGTTTTCATCTCTTCCCATCCCCTCCCAGCCGCGCCCCCCTCACTCTCAAACTGTTTGCCAATCAAAATAGGTGTCGTTGGATGAGATGTACTGTTTGCAATATATATACCATATGACATCAAGTTCAAAATCAGCACAGATGGCAAAAGAAATAGGGAGGGCATCAAGACACACGACAAAGTTTCTTTAGTATCACTGCACATACAATCCTGCTTACATGTAGGTCAAAGTTAATGAAATACCAACATCAGGTGACTTTCATGTTATCTCACAGTGGACTTGTATACTGGCCTAACTTGTTTGTAACTGGTGATTAACAAATCCAGAAAAAAAAAAAAAAAAAAATAGTCAGTTTACACCTCCCTAGACCATTTGCTAAGCTGTAACCTTTGTTCCCTCACCATGTTGAAGCTGGATAGATGTTTGCTACAAAATTTTGTCGCACATAGACCTTATATTGTGTCATGAAGTTTGCAATCAATATTCTAGATCATACTTGCTCCCTTCTGGTGCACTTTTTTTCTCATGAGTATTATCAAACAGAGCATTTGGGTTTTATTATTGCACATGAAAGATGAAAATATTAAATGGGTATACATCTGTTGGACAGTCAACAAACTGTGCAAAATTTTAAAATGTGTTGGTCACATGTTTAGGAGTGAGTAATTTTCATTTGGCTATTAAGCTGTATTTCTGTCAAGCCCAGGCTATATTTCACTGGCTTCGTAGCCTTTTTGCGCTAATTTTTGTAATTTTTTTTATCCATGGATCAACAGTGACCACATCTAGTAGATTCCCTGGTCTTGACTCATATCACTGTATAATAAAGAAAATTATGCTGAAAACCCATGCATTGTCAAACCATGATATTAATAACCACATGAATTGCTTAAAATGAATATTAAAATAATTTATGAAAACCTTTCAACATGGAAAGTTGAATGTACTTATTGTTACACATTTTGTGTGAATCTAGACCATCTGATAGCATTACTTAATGGCTGAGGTCAGCTAACCTGTGAATATAAAAACTTCTGTGTTTTTGTGTTTAACCTTCACGATTCAAGTACTGCACTGGCAAAAATATGATCAAAGAGTAATGAAAGCAGTAGGTTAAATCTCACTAGTTTTTCCATAAAAATAAAATTAAAAAAATCACAACACTACTCTTGGTTCCTGGCTTTAAATTCTCTACAGTATTCCCCTTGTGCCCCTCTCCTCCCTCCCTCCCTCCCTCCCCACCACCCCCCTTCTCTTTTCCATTTTACTAAAAGGAAAAAAAGCACTTGGCTAGATCTAGGTAAAAACCTGCTAGGGAGATTGTGGCAGGTTTCAATATTTGATTTGAAAAGTCAAACCAAGTAAACAGACTTTTGGTGCCGAAACATAAATGTAATTAGCAACAGAACAGAAACATTCTTTGACCTAGTAGTACTTTTTCAAATTATGAATAGTTCTACTCTGACTTGATGATATAATATGGCAGAGATATCGAGGCCTCTAATTTGTGGGCGGGTTTGGCGATGCATGATACAAGACATGGATTCCAATGTGTGTTGTTCTAGTTATCAAGTGTGGTATTGTATGCAGGCAGCTTTTTGGCCTCAAATTCAGAGATTTCTTCCAGGTAAGATGGAACATTTTGTCGTATCTGCTGGTATCCATTTAAAGGCCATACAGGACCTCTTTGATGGCTGTAATGTGTTATCCCTAGGTACAAAGAAGGGGGGAGGGGGAGGGGGCCCATAGGTTGGCTTAAATTATACTTACAAATAGGACCCCTGTGATGCAACTTATTTTCAACTGAAACAAGCCAAAGCCACATTTATCAATGGCCTCCTCAACTGTGTAAGTATCCTCTCCACCTGAGGAATTAGAAAAAGAAGAAGAATAATAGTTAGCACAGTTACGTCATATGTACAAATCTCCACACCAATCTCATAAAAAATGACGCTTTTTAAAAAAAATTAAAAATTTGAACTTTTCAGCATCAACATAACCACTACGGTAGAATCTATATTATGTTATCTGTTATTAACCTTACAAACAGTTGATATTGAACTCACTTGTCATTGATGGGTAGAGCTATACTTTTTTTTGTGGGGGGTAGGGTGGGTGGGAGGCGGGAAGAGGAGGGGGTTACTGTAATTCAAAACATTATAGCAAATGGTTTACTGTTATTTGTAGTTACCTTAGTACACTACACTAACATCGACTGTACATACAAAGAGAACAAAGTGTGTTCCTTATTTTCTCAAATAAGAGCTGAAAAGTTTACAGCCCGGGTTAGCTGCTCGTCAATCTTCAAACAGCACCTGCTGCAAATTTACTATGCCTTGCTTCTCTACTTCTCTGTAATGCAATGTACTTTGATTTCACAGAACATGCTGAATCACAGTGTGACAGTGACAAAAGTCTATCCCTAATTGGGCCCAAAATTCATGAAATTATCAGGTTATAGCAGAAGGCATGCTTCTTTCTCTTTAAGGAGATCCTACTGTACTGTTGAGTGCTTGAGTTGATAGGATTTTTAACCACAGAGTTCCAAACAGTACACTAAGGTACTCCTCACTTGAGACACTTTCATGTATATGCCAAATTAATTACCATACAATAAGATGACAGTGAAACAACAGTTGTTGCCAAAAAACAAAGAGTGGGGGGGGGAAGGGGAGGATAATTCCTCTCAACTGGTGCTCAGTAATTTAATAATAGGTAGTAAACACCAATTGCATATTACTACTAGAAACAAACCATGAGGGCTACAGCAGTATTTACATCCAGTCTGTACCAGTTCGCATACCCTATCAATAATTTTATTACCGTAATTTACGGTCTGGGAGTCACCGGTTTGACTGGTTTATGTTCAGAATGTGACATGATCCTTGTATCACCTTTCAAGAGAGATAAAAATATCGGTATATCCACCCCTGAGGAAGATATTTCTTACAATATTTAGAAAGAATTCATCCTGTGCAAAATTACTCCAACCTTTATGAGACTATGGCAAAGCTGAGGTAGCACAGAAGTTACATTAATGCTCATGTAGTTACTATGCACAGTGGGTTACAATAACAATGAATTAATATTGGTGCTCACACCTAGACAAATAGATGAACTTATAACTTTATCATCCTACCTACGTTAAACCTACTTTAATGAACTATTTTGTATTGAATATCTAGTTAGATCCCTAATTCCAAGTATAAATTTAGGAGTGTTTAGCTGCTCAGTGGTTAACGCCGGTGCCTTTCAATCATAAGTTCCCTGGTTCTAGTCACTCCCAGATTAATGTATGTCGTCCAGTTACAGAGTTGTTGACAATTAACAATACATAATCATGGACGTTAAATATGAATGTAAGAGACTGACTTCGGTCAGCTTGCGGCTTTGATAAGCCAATGAGGCTTCTTTGCGAGTTCCTGCTTGCCGGAGGATCTAAAATACATACATACAAATACATATATCAAGTTGCTAACTTTCATAAAATAGAGAATTCATTGCTTACCAAGAAGAAGTTCCTCCGATGATGATCCTTGATCATCCAATGCTTCAAAATCATTCCGCTCGACCTCCTCGAAGTTGGTCTCGGGGAGGATGCCGGTACTTTCATCTTCTTCCGCTTGTTCTCCCAGTACAGCTGGTTCTGTCTGTTGCTGCAGCTGGTCTCCACGGTGATCGAAGTCACCGCCCTTCGTGCCTTTCGTGACACCATTTTGAAAGATGATTTCTTCTTCCTCAACATCACTATCTTCCATCATGATGCTGGAATGGAGAAGCAATTCTGTTACTAAACTTTGCTGTATTAATTTAAAGTAAATTTCAGGCATTTTTTTTGCCTTCAATGATTTCATTTTTTTTATATACCACAATCTCAAGTTAACTAGTCCACATTTAATTCAACTATATCAAAGCACAGACCGAGTATTAATAATTGCATATATGGCTATATAGGCCACCCCCCCTCCCCCTCCCCCTCTCCCCCATAACCACACACACACAATCTATGGGAGGCTATAACATTTCTGCTCTTCTCAGCTTGATCAAAGTTAGATATTCAGTGAAAGTAAAAGTTGTTTTAAAACAGATTAATTGTCACAAAACTAAAAAAATAATTTTTCAATGTCACATTTAAGACAAGAAACTGCTAAATTCTTTCTCGGTATGAATTGTAATCATGCCAAATTTCAAATTCAAACTCTGGTGGTCAATGGGAAGAAAAATATGAAAATAATTTTAATATTGAAAGGAATTGGTCACAAATGTGTGAAAGCATTTTACTGTTAGTAGAAGCATATATATTTAATGTAAATCATTTTCCAAAGTCTTAGAAGCTAGTGGCACTTTTCTTCTCTTTCAACGCGCACCTTAAGAGTTAACAAAAAGAACTTTTATTTCACACATACATGCATAAAATACATATATATATGTATAGAAAGTGAAATAGAAAATAATATGTTTTTTGTTTTATTTTATACTTTTTTAGTACGTGTCGTTTTATTTTCTCAGTACTTTCACATTTTTGTTATGCTTTATATAATATTTATTTGTGGCACATATCCAACATTTTTCTTTATAACATTATGACTGAACAAAAAAATATATACAAACCCATAAAAACAAAATATTTTCAACACATCCATAAAATATGTGTTTGCATAGGAAGGCAAAGAAAGTAACATATATTGCAAAGTATTGCCTTCTTTCTGCTTGTTTGTAGGTCTAGCACTTATTGGTTCATTACCATTTATAATTAATTATTTTCACATAATTATATTTACAATTATATATCCCATACTAGTCCTCCTAACTGTTTGTTCATGAAATTGGCACAAATGTTTGGTGAAATGCATACATTGACCAATTGATACTGAATGTTATTGATGTAGGCCTATAGGCTAGAAGTCTAGGACTGTCCATATTGATGCAGGATGGCTGATATACAGTACATCACATTGACTGATAGTGAAATGTGATATCAACACCTGTTGTATTTTTGTCTTTTGCACTGACTTACATCAATTTATTTGTATATGAAATACATCCAATTTGTTTATTTACATAAGAAGAACCAACTCAGTCTGAATCATACCACACGAGAGGGAGAGATGAGGAAGGATGAACAGCTAAACAATTTTTAGAAATTAGTTGAACCTGAGAAGTTCTAAGATAAGGCCTACTGTAATACTAATAATTACAGTAGCAATATGTAGTATCACCCAAATATGGTGTCATATGCAGTAGTCCTTAATACTTCATATGAAATATACCAAGTATAATTTTTGGTCTGGCATATAGGCCTAGGTCTACTGCTAACATAAAGCTATAGGCCTTATTTTTAGGCCTGACTGTAAGTTAGAGTAAAATTAGACTAAGCCAACAGACTTCGTCGTACTCGTACTTTTCATAGTTACCTCAGAAGGGAAAATCGGAACGCACAGATATATCGCTTAGGTTCGCAATTAGAAAAAAATTAAGATCCTTATTGATCTCAAACTCTCTCGTTGTCGGTTCTCCAGCTAGTACTAGTTTCTCTTTAAGCACCTAAACAGACGTCAGATTCTCGCTCCTGCCATATGGCAAAGTCTAGCACTTGAAAAGTTGCAGGTTAGGTCTAACGTACTACTGACGTACAGCCCGGCGTCTCTCTAACTAAAGTTGCTATATTCTCGATCTTGTATGGTCCACGTTGCTTGTTTATATTCGCAGACAAATTGTGTATCTCTGAAGTATACACATTTCTGTGTTGTGTATCACATTGTTTGTGTGTACGATAATTTATTGGCATAGACAGCGTGAATTATTGTACGGACGCCTATAAAGTCTATCTAATGAACAACAAATGACTGTAAATGGCGGAAGAATCAACGTACACTATGGCGAACTAACAGTTCCTTAATAAGTCCGATCATGAAACGACTTTAGTAAGTTAAAGTATTGCGCAATGGCTTGAAAGTATACAATGCATGTAACGGTGTACTTACGACTTTGTAGTTGTAGCTCTTGTTTACAGTACATAGCCTAGGCTGCCTAGATTTAGCTACGTATAGTAAAATAAACTGCATCGCAATCTCAACATGGCTGGCATTTTCACACCGACAAATCAAATTCGACATACCAATGTCGCAATTGTAAGAATGAAGAAAGGAGGCAAGAGATTCGAGATTGCTTGCTACAAAAATAAAGTGCAGTCTTGGAGGAAACAGGTGTAAGTTTTGTAACTACAGTAGGCCTAGGCTAGTACTATAGTACTGTACAGTGTACTGAGGCCTATCTGGAAGACTTGTTCCACATGCACATGATCTTCAACCACTGCCTCCATACTGGCATCGATGCAACTATGTTATCATCTTAGATACTTCGAAAGCATTCCCCAAGCGGCGGAAAATCGAATTATTTCTAGGAAATGACAAATAGTAAATGCACCCCTGTCGGTTTCACGTCAATCCCACAACATTGGAAAACATGCAGTCTAGGAATATAGTGCCCTAAATAAAGCAATAAATATTATCTAACAACTTGTAGTGCTCAGTGCCATTTGGATATATTTCTGTGGTTATGTGGAAATTTGACAATTTTGTTTATGTTCATCATGAATGTTTTATTTTTGCTGTTAGGCTTAACGTTAGTAAGAATTATTTAGGCCTAGGGCCCAGACAGGACTTTTGAAAGTCCTTAAGGTAGGCCTAAGCAGATTCTTAAAACATCCCCGAATATGAGAAATGTTTAATGACGATCTTATTTCCATGATTAACCTGAAACATTTGCCCTCAAATAACTGAATTGGTTGAGTTGTGTACCAGGTGCAGTCGTGACACTTGTGACACTAAATTCTGACATGCTTTGCAGCCAAATTCTTTGCAAAAGCAGAAATAAAGCAAATTGAAGTTTGTTTGATTTTGATTTATGTGTGAAAAAGGGGAGGGGAGATATTGATCATTGGAGGTTAATGTAATTCATCACTTTGTGAGAACCTACCTTTTAATCAACCATTTTCGGCTCCTTTGGTTTTGGTCAAAATATATGGAATGTTTAGCAACATATTTTTCTCATCAGCTGATATATATATATATATTTTCCTAATTCACTGGAATTTTGATCACAAAAGGAACAAAACTGTGCATAACTACTATTGTGGAACAAATCCACCTCCTAAAAGAGTCATATGCCCAACATTGAATCGTCATAGATTTCCATGAAGATCTAATTTCATCGTCAAAATGTTTTTGTTGCTTTATGAGCAGAACTTATAGTGTGCATACTAAAGTACTAGTCCAATAAATATGATTGATCTTTAAAAGGGTAATTTCCCCTCCTCCCCCCCCCCCAAAAAAAAATAATATGGGGTTTTGAAATGTAGCCTACATTGATAGTAGTTTGTAATGATTTGTAACATATGAAAAGTTTAATTTGTATTTCTGTTCTTTAACAATTTCTTTGAATATTAACACTCTATTCATGTAACAATGCTTTCTTTGAAAAAACAAACAACAACAGGGAACAAGACATTGATGAAGTTCTTCAAACCCATTCTGTATTCCTGAATGTCTCAAAAGGTCAACAAGCAAGGAAAGCAGACTTGGTAAAAGCATTTGCTACCGATGATGAAACAGAAATCTGCAAACAGGTTAGTCAAGTTTTTGCTGGACAAACAGTTATTGTAAGGTTGAAGGTCACATATATTTCCACTTTTCTGAAGGTCCTGACCCTAAGTTAACAATTACTGCCATAAGAGTGCATCTATCACAGTACAAGTTTTCATCGATGTAAGGAATTTTGAATAGCAAAATATATTTTCTAGTGTTTATTTCATCACATATGCCCTTGGCAAATAGCCATCTGCAGTGTCTCTATGGAGTATGTGGTCCACCTTGGATGGATATATGGATGCAAAATGACATCACAACCAGTATCCTACTTGGGGAAGGGGGGAGGTGAGGTTATTTTCAAATGTCATTTTCTCTTGACCTGCTATGATAGAGAAAAAAGAAAAAGAAGTAAATTAAAACTATCATTTAATTACAATCTAAATATATTAAAACTTAGTACATTAACATTATCTTGAAAATTACCAAAAAAATTCAAATTTGGTCTTAGTCTACATGTCTCCTTTTTCCAAATCTACTATTTGGTGGTTTACTTCATATTAATTGCTTGCTTGTTTGATCTCCTTGAAACATACAATCCATGACTGCCAGAGCCAGGGGGTTGGAAGCTTCCAAAAAGTCAGGGGGGGGGGGGGCACAACATCAGAGGGGCACTTTCTCATTCCACAACCACCACTCGTTTGCTATAAACTGATACACACCGGCCATATCACTTAAATATAGATGATGTGTTAGTATGCTATAAATTCTATTTATTGAGATTGTTTATTGTTAACCATGCTACAAAAAGATATGGGATGCCATTTTAAAAACAGCATGTACAGACTAAAAATAAATAATTAAAATAAAATATTAAATTTAACAAAGGCTTAAGATATCCAACCGACAGTCCTTCATCAAAGGGGCACATTTTATTTGTCAGTAGGACACATTTGCTATTTTGGAAAAAAGTGGGGGGGGGCATGTGCCCCCAGTGCCCCCCTCCCCCGGCACCTACCACCTGGCTACTGTACCTGTATTTTCAGTATGCATGGCAAGTAACTGTAGCTGGTAGGGTTTTGTCTTTGATGCTATGTAAACCTGCTTAACATGCTGTAATACCGGGAATCGGATCCTGCATAACAGTCCTGTTCTTCAACTTGCAAAGCTTCTACAAATGCAATACATTTTTACAAAACAATCTTGGGCAATATCTGTCTCTGTTGCCTCCAGATCTTGGCAAAGGGTGAACTTCAAGTCTCTGAGAAGGAGAGAAACCAGAATTTGGAGAGCATGTTCCGAGACATCGCTACGGTGGTGGCAGAAAAATGCATCAACCCCGAGACGAAACGACCCTACACGGTGGGAATGATAGAGAGGGCCATGAAAGACATTCACTTCTCAGTGAAGCCAAATAGGAACACTAAGCAACAGGTATTAATGAGCATTATAGGACACAATTCAAATTACATTGCTTAATTAAAGGGATAAAAACCATACTTTCATCTAGTTTGGCTTATATGACAGAGTTCTTGTGAAGAACAACTCCTCCCACACAGCTAAGATTTTTTTTTTTAAATTTATGATATTTTTTTAAAGAAAAATTTTGCTCCATTTTGGAGATGTGGTAGTTTAACAGTTGTGTCTGGGAGTTGTCATATTGTAACTCGTTGATGGCATAGAGCCATTAGATTCCGAAACATATTACTGTCTCTCTTGTATTCCTCTTCATATTTCCAAGGTAGAGCGTTAAGTGTCGAAAGTGAAGCCAATCCCATCATTTGGCATAGATAACAAGTTCAAACAGATCTTGAACAGGTTCTAATGCTCCCCTTTTCTCAGATTTTAACCAAGTTCCTACATGTTTGAGGCAGATGTTGCAACCGTTGCACTATGAATTTCACCGTTAGAAGTGACCTAGCTCTTTTACCCCCTTGCTTTTCCCCTTCTGGTCAACAGGCATTAGCAGTCATTAAGATGTTGAAGGAAACCAACAACTTTCCAATAGACCGAGCTGAGATGAAGCTGAAAATTACACTGCCAGGCAAAGAAGCGAAGAAGATCAAAACCAAACTAACACCTTTGATCAAGAAAATTGATGAGGAGGATTTTACACAAAACCTTGAAATGGTATGTCTATCATCCAAGATCTTCTGGAGTAGCGGTTATTGCTTTTCATCCAGGAGAAAAGCATAGTTTTCCTCAATTTCTGATGGAAAGATTAGAGACTCAAATGGAGCAAATACATGAGCAGGGATGTGCTCAGGAATATTTGCGTGCCGGGCAGATTATGCGTTAGTGTGATCCACACCCTGGGAGAGGGATCTCATGGGTGGGGTACCCCCTCCCCACTGGACAAATTTTTCACATGAAGTATGCTTAGGTGGTGCTATTTTTCCTATTCTGTGCCATGTATTCTCCCACATTTTGGTTATGGTAAAATTTGTTAAATTATCATCAAAAAAGTGCCGGCGGAAATATTTAAAATACTGTTTGTGCTGGGCGGCATTCAGAACTGCTGGGCGCAGCCGCCCGGTGCCACCCAGTGTGAGCACATCCCTGCATGAGTGTGGTCTACCAACAATTTTCATATTTAGGAAATGTTGTTTCCACAAAGCTGCACGTTTGCTCCATTTTGGTTGCATTTAGTGTGAAACTTGACCTATTTTGAACCACAGTAGACTGAGGAGTAGAAAGTTTGGAAGGTGAACGTGTGGTTCAATAATGTGGTTTATGTGTTAATAAATGGTACCGGATGGGTAATGGCACATGAGTGTTTCATTCTCCTTTAACTACACGCCCTGTATAAGAAATTTAGGATGGCGTGTTCGTGTGACCATTTGCAGTTTTATTTCAAACAATATCGGTTGGTTTGTGTCTCCCAGACACCCCCCTCCCTCCCCCCACACCAAAGGTCAACTTTGGGGAAATTCATTACAGCTTGGTAAAACACAACAACACAACACAAAATCTGCTATAAAAGAGGTACTAAGCTTGAGTCAATATTTTTTCAAACGTTTTTCTTGTAGGTTTGTCTGGTTGACCCTGGGAGCTTCAGAGCCATCGATGAAATGATACAGAAGGAAACGAGAGGCAGGGGAAGCCTAGAGGTGATCAGTTTGAAGGAGATGGAAGAGGGAGATGAGAGGTTAGAATAGCGGTCGACCCATCAGTGATACTGCGTATAATGCGATGCTTTATTTAGCGAGGATGGTGGTTGACACCCTGAGGTGTGCTGCACACCCATGCATGAGGCACATGTGGGTACCCTCTACCCCCTGGTATAACCCTCCTTTAGATGTAAAACGAGGGAAACCGCTTGGATTGTCATCGCCAAACCCGACTTTGACAATTTTATGGTAGATAAAACTATCCCAAGTTCTTTTTTCAGTTTTAAATGTTGTCATGAGAAGTTCGAGATTAAGGGTAAAGAAGGAACCCCCCTCCCCTCTTGTCCTCACCACTACTTACTGTGAGCATGGTGGGGACCCAAACATAATGGTTTGGTTGTTTTCTTGAGCTGTGGAGTTTGACATTTTGAAAAATGTTGATATCAAGATTGCAACAGAGATGTGTTTGTTTTGTTGAGCATTCTTGCCTCTAGTTAATTAACGTTGGATGAAATTTAGATTTAGAGTTGATTTTGTAAATCATTTGGTGATATTTGATGCTGCCATTTGAAATTATTCATTTTTTTTGGTATTTTGAACTTTCAAAGTTCTGTTTACATTAGATGTATAAGCCTCTTTTATGAGGATCAGGAAAAATATGTCTTATCTGACAATAAAAAATATCTAATAGCCACTTGAACCAAGTCAATATAATATTTTGCTGTTAAAAGTTTTTTTCTACTTGAATATGTGATTGCACAATTATCAAACTTAAACTACAATACCATTGGGGTGCCTTATAAATCTGACAATCATGTTGCCACTTTAGGGTGGGGCATGGGAAGGGGCTAGGCGGGAGGGAACAGGCATGATGACTATGTATAGCTAATATGATATATGTATTTATTTATATCCCTGTATCTTGCCCTGTACCCTAATATATCTCACAGTCAGAGGTCAATAGTCAGCTCATTAAGCCAGCCCCCCTCCCCAATGTTTTGGGGACCCTGAAGGGTTGCTTCAAACATTTTGATCTCATCAATCACAAGTGCCTGTCAATTAAGATGGCCAGACGGGTGTCTGTGGTTTTTACATTTTATAGCGTTTTGTGTAGAAGTGCTGTTTATATGATTGGCCCGTTCTCATTCTTGAACCGAGATCCCTGTATCCCCAGCTATGCCACTGCTCGTAGGGTAACATGGTGGTAAAGTAAGGTGTGTCAAAAGTGGGCTGTAGAATCAAGGCAACCAGAATGCAGGGATCGATCTTTTGTGCTCTGCTTTGAACACAACAGACACTGTTGGTCTGTATGGAGATTCTCCGTTTGATATTCACTCTTGCTAGAGCAAAATATTTGCAATGCCTGCAGCTATTCAACATGATGCCCAACTCTCCAGGGTGTCTTTCTGCAGACAATAAAAGGACTATAGGGTATGTTAATGACACCCCTCCCCTTATACAGAGTGGCATGTTTGTATCCTCATTTTGGTTTGTTTTTCATTTCCTCATAGCTACTCTGGAGGGACATTTTTATTATACTTGTGTGTGTGTGTGGAAAATGTAATCTAAATATATAAAAGCTGATAAATGAGACACAACAAGTCATATATAATTCTTTTTTCTCAAGTGTTCAATTCTTTAATTCTGTGGGAATTGTTTTCAGAAACAGATGTACAATTCTTGATATGGTACAGTTTTAATTATTTACAAGTGCACAAAAAAGTGAAGGTGATATTTCCTCTGCCGTTAACCACACTCCGTACTATTTTAAAGATACTGACATCTATTTTCTCCACCATCCAACTTCAATCTCCTCAGTCCATACTCTCCACCAATGCCCCCTCACCCTCCTCAACCTCTTTTGGAGACGCTTGTCTCCTTAAAAGTCCCCAACGTGGTCATCATTTGAAAGATTCTTTTCAAAACTTAACATGTCAAACTGTTAATTTTTACCATTTTCTCCATCCACTCAAAAATGAATATCATTGTAACAGTTCACTGGACTCCACCCCCCCACCCCATTGTCACCCCCACCCCATTGTCATTCTTTCTTGCAAGGACCAAGTCTGTGGTAGGGCAATCTACCATCAATCAAACTGATATAGGGACACATGCAATTGTCAGGGTTCACCTTTTACATTCTTCCTCTCTTCCCAATTAACTCCAACATAGAATATTTAGGTTTCAAAAGAGCCCCCCTCCCCCATCCTCCTCCCTTCCTCGTTGCCCTGGAAAATGGGAAATATCTCCAAAATGGCCAGAATGATCAGGCAGTTATTTTCGTTTTGGGGTTTGGAGACTGCTTCATAGATAAGCCTTGCCAAAAAAAATTCCAGCAAAGTCCTTTTTGTATCTAACTCAAGTCCCCACTTCATTCTCCAAAATTACCTCTCTCCCTTTCCTGCCAAAAATCATCCTAAATACATTCTGATGTGTCAAAATGTCCCATGTATCTAAAAAAAAAATCATAAATACCAGTGATACTAATGTCACCTTGTTAAATTTTCTGACGTGGGCTTTTGTCAATGTGCATACCATGACGAATACAAAAAAGTCCCCCCCCCCTCTCCTCGAACCCAACAATGTGTAACAGTAAGCATTTTATTCTTAAAAGGCAATTGGCAAACTTTACCATCATAATAATAAAAAATAATCATAATAAAAACAAAAAATCAACATCAAATTCACTGTAAACATGATCTGTATCACATGATCTGAATCAACTTCTCTGGAAGAGTTTTTTTGATTAAAAGAATAAATTGTAACATTAATGTGAAGTCACTTGCAGAATGTACGTACGTACGTGGGTAGTTAAAAGGGATCGTTCTATTGATCCCAATGCAATAGTACTATAAACCACAGAACTAAGATGGGCTTTGTGCCTAACACCCACTGAACAAGTGCAGACAGACAAATTTATTGGTTTATTTTATTTTTTTTACTTTTTCCTTTAGTAAGAACTAGCACAAAGTGTTTTAATAGGTAGTATTTTTCTCAAGACTATCTAAATTTACAAGTACGGGATTATTGAGCAACAACTTTGGGACCTTTCAAAAAACGTCAAACATGGAATAATTTGTTAAACAATATTGTGAATTTTTTATCAATTAGTATAAACTTTCATTGGAAGATGGAAAATGAAAATGAAGTGTGTGTTAACAGCTTCCATTACAACAATTCAATGAGAAACCCATAGTGTCATGGCAATTTAAAAACACAAACAATTACAAACCTACAGAATACTTCTCTAACATGATGTGAAAGGGCACAAATATTTCAAAGTCACAACCATTGAAATAATGTCAAAACAACTATTAATACATGGATGGTCTCACAGTAACCATGGAAACAGACTGTCTGAAAGAAAGCAGATATCTGCAGCAATTTACTCAAATATGTGAGTATAGAAACCATTGTAATACCTTATTCAAAATTTATATGTTGCAACACTAGCCTATCAGCTACTTATTACTTTTACTTAATAAAATCTTGGGTGTCCTATGTTTTTAATAGAGCGAGTCTTCCACTCCAAATCAGCAGTAACTATACTTGTTAGTGAATTAAACATGAAAAGCTGTGGGATCTTTCAAAGTGTATTCCAACAGTTACCTAATCATACATACACACTGGAATATTAAGTGGGTGGGAAGGGGGTGGGGGGGGGGAGAGGGGCAACGATCCAACCCAAACCATGAGTTAAGGTCCAACCCAACTTACATTTGAACCTATGTAACTAGGTGGAGTGTTCTCTTGTATTATATATTGAAGATACGGCTGATTCACTTGGGATTTAATCAGGCTTCGCATAGAAAATTTCTAAGGTAGCACCTGAATTAAGTGAATACAAGCCATGTAAACAAATGACAACATTTTCACATACCTTCACATATCCAACTAAAATGAGGCAATAATGAGAGTCTACATAAAGGTATTACTGTCTGATCTCATTGTAGTCGTACTAAGGACCTTGAATATTCTGCAGTGTTTTCCTATTTCTTGAATGTATTGTAAGCTTTCACTACATTCAAGAATAGGAAAACACTGCAGAATATTCCACATGTACTGTACTATTGCTAGAATCTTGAAACCTACCACAATCCACCAAGATACATCTCTGGTCAATACCGTAAGAGTTTAGAATAATAATCACAAATCCCTTTTAAATCGTTTGAGCAACCCTCGACTACCACGAGAAACATTTCCTATGACAAAGCTTCATCAACATTTCCACATCTTAATTTGCATATGACTATCATGTAAATATATTATGATATATACCCCAAATGCAATACAGTTGTTATACTTAGTAAGCCCTTATACAGCACATATCATATAGCGATATCATTGTACACCAACCGTCGTTATCACATTCAGTGACTAAGAGTAAGTAAGACTTTACCAACTTTTAAAGATTTTTGACAGTTAAACCGTTAGCCGCAAAATCTTGTCCCTTTCTCTCCACCGATCTATTCCAACTGTTTTCTACAGAGCCAAACATTTGTCAATACAAAGCTAACCTGCATGTTTCGGTACTCTTTCTACTTCCAAAACACTCCAAACTCTCTCCATCTCTCTGCCGTTTCAGGTCATCAGACAATAGAATATCAGGTCAAAGGTGATTTGAGACTGAGCATCTACAGATGCAAATCTCATCTCATATTTTGCATACTTAGAAAAAAAAATAGTTGGTTAATGCCCTCAAAGAGACTTTCAAAATATTTATGGCAACATTTGAGACTTCATAAATTTTGTACGATTCATAGCAGTGTCTCTTTTGTCAAGCACAGCACATTAAAATTTCTTGTACAGCAATGGATACTAGGATTCATAAAATGATTCATAACTGTTCCAAGGTATCCTGCAACCTCTATTACTCCAGATACTTCATCACTACTGCTTAACCATCACTAAATCATCATCTCCAACCTAATCCCACAACCCTCCATGGACCCTTCACTCGACCTGTTCAGTGCTATTATCTAAATGCATACCTCACTTGAGCCTTCACAAAATCATCATCTCCAACCTAATCCCACAACCCTCCATGGACCCTTCACTCGACCTGTTCAGTGCTATTCTCTTATGCATACCTCACTAGAACCTTCTCATCATCTCCAAGCTATCCCACAACCCTTCACTCGACCTGTTCAGTCTAATGCATACCTCACTAGTACCTCCCACTGGAGGATCTCCAAGCTATTCCACAACCTCCAACACACGGTGGCCCTTTTGTTACTACTCTGTTCATCATTGCTAACCCTATACTGTCTAAACTGACTCATTCATCGTCTGACAAACATTCATACTCAGATGACAGTAACGGTGTGTGATGCTCATCTCTCCTGGGAACCCCCTGGGATGCCTGAAGCAGCGGGGATGCCCTGGGAACAGACGCCATGTGTGTGGGGGAGGTGTGAATACCGGCAGCTGCTGGGTGGACCCCTGATTGAGGCTGGTGGTTAGGCATGTATGCCACTAATGGATAGGCATAGTTACCAGGCATCATACTCGGATGAGATGCTGAAGGCATCATCGTAAGATGACCCCCTGGATTGGGCATAACTGCCGAGGAATGCATATTATTCTCCTTGTTTGCAACGAGGTCCTGTTTATTGGATAATGATTTAGGAGGCCCGTTAGCTGGTGGACCACCTTGCATCTGCGCAATGGTCATGTTCCGTTTGTAAGCATCTACTTGGCGAACAGATTCGTGACCTCTAGAGACTGGCCTTCTCTCTTGGACCTCCTCTTCCTGGGGAATACCGTCGTTGGCACGGACTTGTCTCTCGATCATGCGGTTTATAGATTCCTGAAAATTACTCGGTCGCACAGAGGTTGTCATATTATCCCTTGAAAAATTGATTGCAGCACTGCTCGATAACTGGGGTTTCATGGTATTCTGTGGGGGGAAATGGGCCATGGTGTAAACAGCACTGTTGGCTGAGTTGGGATTAACACACGAAGTTCTGCTATGGGCACTATCTGGTCGTGACATCTGACCTCGGACAAAATCTCTCTCACTGTGGGGAATCCTAGCTGAATATCCTCCAGGGATTTGGCCGGCGTCCAGGTTTCTGATGGTTTCCCTCGGCGACGCTCTGGACTGGGCAGTTTCTTTGGATTCTTTACTTGAGATGGGGTACGGCACTCCTCGGCCAGCTGTGCTATCAATGTGGCCGCTCTGAAACTCCTTGTGATCCGGACCGGGCTCACTCCGTTTGGAAAAATTCTTGACTGTGCTGTCAGCCCTGCTCCCTGCATCACCAGGGGAGAGCGTTCGGTTACCTTTCATTGAATGGCTGTCATTTACTGGCCTAGGACTCTTCTGCTGGGGGAAACCCATCTCGTTGACAGATCTCTCCAGACCCCTGTGGGCAGTGGTAGAGTCCACACACTCTGCACTGGACACCTTTTGATGGGTGAAATTGCTAACAATTGAGTTGATATGGTCACCGATTGTCATGGTTCTGGAGGGAGCCGGTATGGTGCTATGCCTAAACATTCCTGACGAAGTCGACAGGGAGGAGTCTATATGATTCTGGGCGTGGCCGCCGCCTCTTTCGTTATAATTAAATTTAGCCCCGCCCCCTTGATTCTTCAAGGGGGCCATTGGAGTACTTTGACTAGTGGGCAGTTTCTCGTCCGGACTCTCGTGTTTAATCTGGTGGACGATCAACTCGTCTATTATTCTCGTCCCAGACCTATGCTTGGGCTGGGAGGACTGCAGCTGAGGTAGCGAATGCGGGGGCGCCCCACCCGCATTGTTCTGGACGAGCTCTGTTTGAACTTCGTCTTCAGACGGCTGATTGATAGATTTGTGGATGATATGATCTATCAGAGTTGCTGCAGTGAAGGCTCCCGAGTTTTCATCGTGTTCTTTCTTAATGTTTTTGCCCTCCGCGCATGGCTGATCCTTTTCGAACACCGCGGCCATGAGTTTGGTTCCGGTGCTGGAGGTAGTTCCCTTGTTCTCGTTGTCCACCTTCTCCAGCTTGATCCTACGGTCGTGAGTCTGGCCGATGGTGTTGTAGTGTGTATGAGGTGGTGGATGGCTCAGTTCCATCTCTCGATGATGGGCCTTCCGCTCCGACTGCATGGGGACGGGCGGGGGGTGTTGCTCCCTGTTGTGGCCAGAAGCGGGTCTCCTCGGCTGTTGGTGGTGGTGGTGGTTGTCGTGTGGCACAGAGGAATGGCTATGAGGTCTTCTACCATCTGTGAGCAGAAAACACAATTCAAAGTCATGAGGATATGTTTATTTAATCATTAAATAAAAAAAAATTAAAAAAAGGTTATGAATGATTCAAAACTGCATGAGAATTTACAGACAAAGCCTCACTTTTGACAGCCCTCAGTGATAGCCAAATTTCTCATCTGCAGGGAGCAATATGTGTGCATGTGTGTCTCCACGATGTCTCTGACGATTGATTCATTTACATTCCCTACAACACTCAAATAACTATAAATATTCATAATTGTAAATTATGAGAAACAATGACATTAAGTTGAACAAAACAAACCTTGGTGAGAAGAGAGAAAAAATTTTGCGGAAGCCATTAACACTGAGAAACTTTCATTTTAAGCCTTTCACAAGACTTAAATAACATACTAAAGTACCAGATTTGACAAGACTAATAATAACTTCAACAAGTGGTCCAAAACGGCCCCAAAAAACTCACAGCGTGTACCAATATTTATGTGCATGCTCAAAACAGGGTGGGTGATTAAAATATTCCAAAGTAACAGTCCTGGTGGTTTCTGCTTATTATTCATCTGCCAACATTCCAGAAGTTTACTCTTTTTCCTCTTCTTTTCAGAACTCAAAACAGTCTCATATTTTGCTCCATTTATACAATTTTTTAGTTTCGTAGAAATTTTCTTTGCATTTCTTTCATCTACACACTGAGATCAGAAAAATTTCTAAAGCTCTCTTCATTGGGAGATTACAAAATGGAATGTACATACAAATTCTTTACACCTCTTCCCTCTCATCCACAGCCCTGATCAATAACCTACCCAATCAAACTACACCACAATGAGTCTGCAAAGCCAAAACAATGTTTTCTATTCCTTTTGCACACGATACCCCCCTCCCCCCTCCCCCCCTGTGACAGTAAAGTATCTATTGACATCCCAATTCAAACCTTTTAACCACCTATTACAATCAAAATTAAACTTCCAGCCATAATGAGCAATTAAAACATTGCTATTCCTTTGCACCTTTGTACTAATATATATAAACAAACTGTTCAATGGTAAGTAGTAACTAAAAGAACCACTGTGCTATAACAGGCTTAGATTCAACCCCTTTTAATAGCTATTAACTAATCATTGTACTTCCTTGGTCAAATCAGCAAACAACGGCAACTTCTGAACTAAAAACTACCAAACTGCAGAAGCAATAACAGGTAAAGGAAAAGGGGCAAAATAACATATAATTCAGCCAAATATTTGTTGAACATCTATAAAGATAGTCAATTGTTTGACAATACACTCTTGTTTATTGAGAAAGTGAAAACTTCACGGTGCCATAGCACCTATCACACACCCCAAATAAATGTCTTTGTTCATGAACTCACACAATCTACACCATTATAGCACCCACCACAAGACACCCCACAAACATCTCCAAGCATGGCTGTCTTTATCACCCCATAAAGAACCATCCGTATGTGCACCTGTATGATTTCAAACAGCCAAAACCAATCCCGTCCCTACCTCATTCAATACACTACACAATTCACCCTTTACCACACATATCTGCGGTTGTTTGCAAAACAAAGGTGAAACACGTGGCTTAAGTGACTTACAAAAAAAAAAGCTGCTCTTGAGGGAAAATAAAGCAAAAAGTAAAAGACATGCGCTGCTACACGTACTACTGACCCAAAACAAAATACTGCTCAATATTAACACTACAAATTATGTCAACAACATCACACAAATTATAGCGTTAATCAATACCTTCAATACAGAGTCCAGTTCATAATTAGTCTTTTTTTTTTTTTTGGAGATTGCTGTTAGTGTTTCAGCAGGACAATTTTGGCTTTTATAATATGAGGAGTCAACGCAAGTGACCGCTGTTACTCAACCCAAAAAGCAAAGGAAAAGCTATATGACATTGTGAATGTTAATGGCACTTAGAACAGGTGCAAGAACTGGTGTGTACAGATTGGGTGACTTATCTATCAAACACACACTTTTTAACCATATTGTGAATATCTACATTTCTCTCCACTGTCCAACCCATAGTATCACCATTTTCTATCCCATACTATCCAGCCATCTCCTCCCTCCCATCATACCCTTCTATTCTCTCCCAACCCCATCCGCCCACCCCCACTTCAACCTGTTAACCCTTTTACCCCCCCACCCCCACTTCACCCTGTTAACCCTTTTTACAACCTTTATATCTCTATCTAGCCTGTCATCTCACTCCTTTTCTTCGCCCTCTCTGTGGCACATCACCTGCCCATTGCCCCCTACCCCCATCCTCTTTTCTCTTTATCCAGCCATAAAAAGACATTGATCACCTGATCATATAAGCCTCAATGCCACTGCACCTTATATATGATCTTTCCAACGCATTCCTCCCACACACACATTCCTCCCCCCCCCCACACACATTCCTCCCCCCCCCCCCACACTTTCCCATTTCCTATCAAACTCCCTTTCCTAACATGTTTCTACTGAAATCAACTGCAAGGCTGTTAATCAACTTAGAACTATCAAAGCCAACTTTGAAAGAAATGTATCGTATACTTCATTCACTTTCCATCCCTTCAATTACGTTTCCCCCGATCACCCACCCCCCTCCGTCCCCCCTATTCTAAAGTGACATGCAGTCCTATCAAACAAGGATGCCTTCGGCTCAAACAGGTGGCTGCTACAGGTGTCGAAACACAACAGTCAAAATATTCCGCGTTGCATTTGGGCAATAGCTGTGTCGGGGGGATCCCCGTATATGTAATAAAAGACATGCAATTAACAAAAACAAATGCAGGGAAAAAGTGGTTGTTTCTGCTCGAAGTATGTAGCAACTTAACTTCAGGAAAATAATATTGACGGGAGCCTCCATACAGACGGAGCTGCTGCTGATGACAGCGAAGATTGACTTTGAAAGGTAAACAGAGAAAAGTTATCGCCAACATCCATCATCCCTGATGGTATATCACACTCGTTGGGGGGAGGGGTGGGGGGTGTGGGGAAAGAACAGAGAAATCCCACCAAACTTGAAAATCAACCATGATTTCTACTTCTTTTAATTCATATTGGTATTTTTAACTCTGGCTATATTAGGTCATTCTGCCTATACCCAGATATATCTACGTGTTGGAATATTGGTTTTCTTGTCTGGGCCTAGAATTTCAAAGTTTTAGCCATTTTGCTCACAGGAAAAGAAGAAAGTGCTTAACAACTCTACTGGTTAAAGTCTGCTGCCCACCACCCCCCCCCCCCCCCCCCCAAATCAGATCACATTATGTTAACCTTCCCGGGAACAACAATTTTGATCATGTACAGGAATGTTTACACTTGTTTATCACAAATGTGTAGGAACACCATAGACAGGTGGGCACCCCTGAACCCCCCACCCCCCCCCAAAACTACGCACACCATGTGTTTTCTAATTATTTTAATTCTTCTGAGCCAGCTCTTGAGGCTAACATGCTAGTTATAAAGCAAGCTCATTGGTTAGAAGTACAGTACAGCATGCCAAGCTGGGTATAAAAATTAGGTAACACTTCAGCCATTTTTTAATTAGACTCAAGATTTTGTGAGGTTTTTGAAATGGTTTATTCTCTCTAAAAAAATATTAAAAAACAGACCAATGGTCTGCACGAGCAACTTAATTGTCCTGCCTACCTTCATTTTCGTGTTGAATACTTGACATTTGATCTTTCCTGGCAGCGTTGAATTCTCCTAGTCTGTAAATATCCACCCTTCTCGATGACCCCTGGGATTTACTGGAGGATGGACTCGGACCTGTAAGAGGTACACCACAAATACATTCATTGGAGCAGTTTGATTGCAGGAGCAAGGTCCAACAATAATAATAATACATAGAGCTAGTTTATTAAAATAAAAATGTGTCATAACAGATGTTTGACAACTGAAGAAAGTCACTTTTACCGATCAAATTTTACTTTCCAAACCAAGCATCACACTTAATCCTACAATAATGCCACATAGCAAAAGCAACCAGGAATTTAAAAACTGGGAATTCAAAAACTGGCCTTCCCATTGTTCTTGTCATTAACAATGGTAACCTAAAAAGCAACAGTCTGGAAGACAAAGTAATTCATTGAAGAACAAACCATTTACATACGGGATCGTTGACCCTTGCCCGACATACTCATCATGTGCTATTGGGCTGTGGGGGGGGCGGGGCATTGACTACTGTGACTATGGGGGGCACTGACTATAGGGAACATCTCTATTCTGAGAGATGACCACTGTAGTATCCTCCTCCTCCACTCACTCACCTCTATCAGACTTTGTCCTATTCTCCCTCATCTCGGCATTGGAGTTCCCTGAAGATGCGTTCTGCTGCTGCCTCCAAGATACCGGGGTGCCCTGCATGATGCTACCACCACTGACCGGTGCTCGATGGACAGCCATACCGTACGGATGGCCTGAAGGCGGTGCCTGCAGGGAACTGGAACTAGGTCCCCTGATTGGGGCTTTGAAATGTCCTGGGACGTTCTGGCCAGGCCAGGACCGTGAGAGCTTGACCTCGGATGGAGAAGGCGCTCGATGGACTGTTGGCGAATGATTCTTTCTATCCATTGCAACGTTTGAATGAGGGTTGGAAGGATGGGGGGCGGCCTGGGTGTGTGGGCTCCTTGGAGAGGGCAGGGAGGGTGCCAATGAGGTAAACGGATGGTGGAGTGGATGGGGTACCGTAGCAACAGTCATCCCATACTGAGGCACCATTATGTATCCTTGCTGTAAGCCAGAAGAGAAAGCCCAATATGTTATTACCCTAAACGGAGGGTTTGTGCCCGCACCTTACAATTGAGCAAGAAGGACACACCTGAACAGCATTTTCATGTAATGTTCAAGTTCAGGATGCATGCAAGAACCAAACACAATACTGCCTTCTATCACTATGAGATATAAGGCAATTAAGACCTATAGGAAAACAAGTGTCATATCGCATTTCTGAATACAATTTATTCAAGAAATTTGACTGTTTTAAAAATATTGATGGTATTCTTCTTCCATGTGGAGTATAACCCAAACTTCTTACAAGGAATGACGCACTTAATATCATATATACTTCTCTTAGCATACACAATAAGCCACATTGCTTTAGCTAAACAAAATTTCCCAAATGTTGGAAGGAAATTTAACTAAATTCTTAACATGACTTAATTCACCAACCTGAGTTGGGATGGTGGGAATACCAAAGGGAGTGAATTGCAAGCCCGGAATACCCTCCATGGGGTGATGGGGGTGGGCAGGAGATCCCCGCTTGGTGTTGGCAGATGTCTCCATCCTGGGTGAATGCCTTGTGTTACTGGGTGCAGAGGTGGTTGGTAAAGGCATCCGTTGATTCATCCTCTGAGCCGTGGCAAAGTCATCTGAAAGACAGAAAACAAGAAGTTCTCATCCCTGCTTCGAGAAAACCAGAAAGCACGTTGGCTTTTTTAACTCAATATTCCAAATAACTATCTGACTAATGTAGAGCAAGTGAGTTAGTTTTGTCTAAGAATTAAGTGAGAACCAGAAAAGATTAGACATTCCCAGCTCTTATTCACTGGTAAGGATTTTACAGTATAGAATTTATTCCAAAATGTTTCAATATCCAGAAAGAACAATCTTCCTATGTGAAATGTAGACACACCGATGTATGAATAATAGGACATTTTACCAATTTTGAGCTAGCAAATCATCTCTGCTACTTACCATCTCTTTTATAATTGTTATTAATGAATGAGAGTTACATGACATTGTTTATAGTCATCTGGTATAAATCACAGAGAAAATGGCCAATTTTGGCACCATTTCAGATAACCTGTTGACTCCTTGAAGCTCAGAGGGCCAAAACTGATAAGAGCCCATTGAGTGTGTTTTAAAGCAAGACTACAACTCTCTGAAGCAGATTTCATTTCCTGGATGACTGTTTGTTTTGTTGAAGACCTATAGAGCCCCTTCACAAAACTGAACTGAATTTGACCAAACTACGTTCACCAAAAGAAAATCATAGCATCGGAGACTTCACAGGTTAATTGTAGCTTTAAGTTTGGAGTTATCATGTTTAAAAGGCTTTCAGACTTTGACACCTGTTCACCTCATGTGACCTTTAACCTCTACCAATTTCATTATTCTGGACTAACCAGAGAAGTAGGTAGAGATGCAACATACGGCCATAAATATTCACTTCATCAATCTTGGTTCCTTTTAAGAACTATTTCCTTGTCATGAATTCTTTTCGTCCATGTTTGACTGCCAATCGAAACCAAGATAGATTTGGTTCTTTTTTGTTCAACATTTTACAGTAGCAGGTAGGGGGGAGCTGGGGATGTGTTGTTTGAAACCTATTAGAGAAATTAACACATTCACGATTGATGGGTGTGTGGGGAGGGGGAGGAGGGGGCGGGGGAACTGCTGTCTTACCAGCTAGTGTGGCCTTGGAGCTGTTGTAAGCCTCTGACGCGTACTGACCTCTGACCATTCCTTGACCGTACTCACCGCCATACTGCATCAGGTGGCGCTGGGTGTACATGTACAACATGGAAGGGTCAGACATCTTCAACGCCACATCTGAAGAAAAGAAAGAGAGAAAAATAGAAAATACAGATACCATTCCAGAATCAGTTCAATCAAAAATATCTCTTTTTGTTTTTAAAAATTTTTTTTTAAGCATCTTTCATTCTTTCTTTTAACAATAAATTGTGACCTAACAGAATATCAGACGAGCGAAGTTAAACTTGGATGGGAAGGGGGGGGGGGGGGGGGGGAGGGAGTGGAACAGCATCTAAAAGAACGAAGAAGACAAACAACACATGAAAGGACTGCATTGATATTCTCCAGTGGTCAAACTTTTCTCGGATGCAGGGGTGATCAAGACAAATCCCAGGATATTTCAAAGGAAGATTTCTGACTAAGATGTTTCCTTAAAGGGTAAGGTGTATTTTTCATCCATTTTGTTGACTGACTGATGAGACTATTTCACAAAATTCACAAAGAGCATCATCAAGTAAAAGGAGCAGATGGGTTTGGTTTAATTTAGCATTTTTTTCCATCTTAGTAAGGAACTCTACTTACTAACTTGGAAATGATAATATACCGATATGGGGCGGGGATGGGAAGGGGGGTTATAACAGATTTCAAAGCAAAGCGGGATCTCCACTGACTGCCTCCTGGATGAGTACACGATTTTTCTGGTAGTGAACGGTTTCAAAAACATTCAGGACAAATACTTCTTTCCAATTCAATTTCAATTACTTACTCAATTTCAAGTACTTCACATTGAGCACAAACATATTATATGGCTAGAAGTAGCTCAATCCTAGAATAGCAAATGGCCTACTAGTAGTACACACAGAATGCAAGGATAGGTACCAACATATTAATTCCCAACAAACCCATCTGGAACTTCACAAAGGCATCCTCAGCTCAACACAAAGTACCCTCATCTTAACTTCAGATAGCGCTACACTAGATACTGACCTAGGACTACACAAAGCACCCACATAGTGCTACACACAGTAAACGCATAGACGTTACACAAACCATCTGTACAAGTGCAATACAAAGCCAACTCTAACTATTTCATGTTTTTAAGGGCAAGGACGTTGACCCCCAGCTAGGTGTTTGCTTAAATGAACAAAGATAAAACACTAAATAATGATCACAGAGACCAAAGCATAGAACAAATAGACCTTAAGACAATAAAACCTTAGCATGTCAGCTATATAAACCTTTACTTTGGATACAATTGCCTGGCGATTAAGTTCAGACCTGGCACAAATGTTCCCCAGCAGCCATACCATACATTACATTTGATGAGTAACGATAAACAAAGCTGTGAATCGGTTTTGTGTGAAAATACCTCTCTCATTTAGGGACTTGATAAGCTCTAAATTCAACCCATCATAGGACACCATGGGCAATCCCCATCCCCCTTTCTCTGGCCCAGGAGGTGGCTCCAACTTGACACGAGGAGCCTTTGGATGGTAGGCTTCTTTTGAATGGGCTGCTTCTGAAAATACCAAAACATGCACTTACATCTCTCCTTGTTTCACATGGTCCACCACCACCACCATGATGGGCCATATAACAGTCATATATCAAATGTTTGCAACATGGAAGGTGGAAGAACATCCCGAATTCAAATGAACTTTTGGCTACATCAGTCAATTTAAACCCCCCAAAATATTTTTAAATGCATATAGAACTTCTACAACTACTGCTACTAGTAGCCATAGAACTGTTAGTGATACTAGGAAACCTACCTTTATCATTAATAGTTCTACAAGCACTATCATGACAGATACTACTAGCATCACTAGTGTTGCTACTAGTACTTTATTACTTCTAGCATCACTAGTACTACGTCAAGTACTTCTAGTAATATAACTATTACTACTGGTACCCCTAGTAACACTACTACTACTTCTGTATTATGTTTATTACTACTTACCATCACCAGTTCTATTCCAAGTGCTCTAGAAATATGACATACTACTGTACTAGTATTACTGCCAGTACTTCAAGTATTATGACCAGTACTACTACTTCTATAAGTGATGGTACTTCTAATACTATAACTGTTATAACTACTACTAGCACTAATACTACTAATACTACTAGTGTTGGGGACTAAAATGATTTTAGAAACTTTCTCCCCTAAATTCTTACCTTTTTCTGAAATTCTGTCATGCTGGTGGTGACCGGCCGCCCTGCCCGAAGCAGTCTGCTCCCTACGAGTGACAGGTGTACCCTGGATGATGGAACCACCGGTGTACTCATGGTGAGGGGATGAGGTAGCTGGACTTCGGGATCTGGCTCGCATGATCAACCTCTCATTCTGAGCTTTGCTTCCGGGTGCTTCATATCTGAAACGTTCAGAGGAGTTAACAATATTATCAATGCATTCACAAGTTACAACTCATTTCATGATTCTGACAGACTAAAAGCCAGGGCTTCTAAATTAATTTTCGACAAGGGTCAGACTTAAAATATTGACTGGAGCAACAGACCAGGCAGAACCAGCTCCTCATGATACCTATGCCGAGCAATGAACAGGGGTAGGCCGGTAAGGGCACATATACCCGCTACTTAGTGCAACACTCTGGGCCAAATTTATTTCTTGTTGAGCATGTGTTGAAATCATTCACAGGCCAGATTTGGCTGCAGGGCTGCATTTGGAGAACCCCAGGACTAAAGAAACAGTTTATATTTGCAGATATCTCTATGTTAATATTGCCAGCAGAACACATACCTTATTCCTTCCAGTCCTCTGTACCCAATGGGAGTACCCTGGGATATGGAGCCTGTCTGTGGAATTATGGGCATGACTCCACCAGAAGGAGACAACTTCTCTTGCTTGATCGAAGGCATCGGGGAGAGGTTGTTGATGAGAGGGGGTGGTGGGGGAACAGTGGTCGACTTGGTGCGAGGTAGAGATCGCGACGGATTAGCGCCCATCATGTGTCGGTCTGTGGCAGGGATAAGGGCATACGGTGAGGAAGAGGTACTCCGAGGGGAGTAGTTGTGTCTCCCCGGAGGTGAATGAAGGTGTCCTTGCTGATCCCTCTCAGCTCCATGGGGCGAGGCTCCTCTAGGTGATGCACCACGTGGTATACCACTGACATGTGGCATAGCACCCATGGATGCCGTACTGGGGACATGAGCTGCTGCCACCTCAAGCAGCAGGCCGCCAGATCTGTTTGGTAATGAATCCATATAGGCCGAGGAGGTGAGCCTCGGTTTGTGCCCGGGAGGAGGCCGATGAGAGCTGCTGACCTCATAAACATCCCTACTGACCTGCGACGTGTGTGTTATGTGTGATGTCTTGTTCATCGCCGATGCCTGTGTCTGCTCTGCCGTTGTGACGGTGACCTTCACCTCATGACGGTCCGTCGGAGGTGTCTTCCCGGTGGGGGGTCGCACTGTCTTTGGGGCCGTCTGACTGGAGCTGACAGGTACAGGTGAAGTCACAATAGGCTTAGATAATGATGGTACCTCCAAAGACTGAGTGGAGGATGGCTTCGAGGTCTCTACCCCCTTATCTGATGGAACTTCTGTCTCATCTTCGACGCCTCCATCCGTCATGGGAGACTTCTCATTGCCCCTTTGTTCTTGACCTGAAACAGACATGTTTAACAACAAACAAAGAGTGACTCTTGCCGAAGAGATGCCGCATTAATGGGAAATTAAATCAACTGTTCAGACAAACAGTGAAACCATGACATTTGACTTTATCATTACAGTTTTGACAAGACCGAAAAAACCTCTGCCAACAAATCAATCTAAAAACCATTCAAGTTTTGTTCCACACCACCCCCCTCATTCCACCCCCTCATTCCACCCCTCTCCATCTTAAATAAGTACACCATATCAAGCCTTTTATACCATGTCTTTTAAAATCACTCGGTCAACTTACCTAAATGCTTATGGATGGCGGAGTCTATTAGATCACGCATGTTTAGTATTCCTTGCGCTCCCCAGCTCTTGCCTTCCATCGATTTCTCCTCAGACTCTTTCTGTGCCTCAGCCATCATCGTCTTCATCTTCTCCGCCGTCTCCGCCAGGCTGGCCTTCGGCGAGTCTTTACTGTTGTCAGCTTTGTTATCAGTCCGGGCCACCTCCAACTTGGCCTTCAACTCCGAGAGCTTTGTGTCGTCCTCGCTCGACGACACCCTGTCTCTCGCCTGCCCCTGGGGTATCTGCGAGGGGGGCTTGGCTTTATCACTAAAGGTCATATCCACATCCTGAGGGTTCCCTTCGTCAGCGCTACAGGTGGCGCTCGTATCACCATCCTCCTCCATAGGTTTCTCCTGGGATTCAAGCCCACCACCCACCACCTCAAGATCAGTTTTCCCTTCCCCTTCTCCGCTGGCCGTTCGTAAACTCTTGTCGCTTTCCTTAACTAATGGTAAACCCTGTTCGTTTTCTAACCCAGATGAGTTCCCTGAGTTCGTCTTTCCACTGGGATCCTTAGGAACACTTTCACCGTTTTCCGTCTTCTTTTCCGAGACGGCCGCCTGTTCTCTCGTCTTCTCGCGCCGGCCACCGCCGCGCAGAGGTCCATCCTCGTTCTCGCTGGCGCTGGCCGTATCGGAACTTTCGTCTGCATCGTTCTCGCCATCACTGGAAGGCACTACGAGATCGTCATCTGACGGAGCTGTTATTGTTGACCCTAAACTTTCTGCGATTGAAACCCTGTGTTCTCTCTTCTGAGGATACATAAAACATAAGAGGGGATACCATTAAAGACTTTTGAGAAGTTTCACAATGAAGTATTAATTTGCTTGTGTGATTATGTCACAATTAAGACAAGCTTAAAAGTCAGCTGAATTGAGGCGAGCATCGCTAGGAGACCTTTAAGAGAATGCATCATAGCTTCTTCAATCAAATCTATTCAACTTTTATGCTGGGGAGGGTTCTTGGGGTGGGAGTTGAAGGTGGGGAGGTAGGGAGGGAGGGGCAGGGGAATTTTATGGCTGGAGTTGGGGATTTTACAAAGGCATTGTAAAAAAAAACAATTATCTGCCAAACCCTTCAAATTGAATTAGTGAAAAACAAATCACTTCTTTTAAGTAACTTGAGGTGCTTTAACACCCTCTTTCTAATAATTGTTAAGTTGAGAAAGCTCAACTACTTTTTGATCTTTCAAATCTCTGTTGCACAACCTTAGGGAAATATGGTGAGAGAACTTTAAGCCAGAGACCAAAATGATTTCCATGAAGAGGAAAGCTGCTTCTTACCTTATCATCGTTTGGTCGTTCTTCCATCAGCTGGTCTAAGTTGTGTTTCCGCCTAAAACTCTTATAAAAGTTCTCGCACTGCAGATCCGTTTTCGTTCCAATCCCTTTGGCTACCTCCATCCAATTCTTGCCGTGTTTTCTCATCGCTGGAAAGAGAGAGCAGATCGGAGCCGATTGGAATGACAAACGTTTACCTTTACAAAACCACTTCCAAAATTTTCCTCAAAACCTTTCTCAATTGCCCACACATATATCAATTAGAAAATAACTAAAACATTCAATTACTGTTCTGTTAACACTAGTCTTTGCATCCACATAATCAAAAATGAGTGAAAGAAATACTGAAACAGAATTTTTTGAAGAAAATGTTTCACTTTTGCATGATTACTGTCAAATGGAAATAAAACTGAGACCAAATGAAACTCAGGGTGACATAATAGTGTGAAGAAGATGTCTTATCCAATAATCAGTTTACCTTTTACCACATTTTACTTCTTACACACAACATCAAAGTATTTTCCATTTCAGAAATGAAAACGAACTGGAACAGGTTTACAGAGGCCAAAACGACACACAGAACTTAAAAAATGTTAAGCTGCCACTTTCAAAAATGATAATTTCACTATTCTTTCCTGGTTTACTCTTTTTGAAATGTCCATGGACACTTATGGGGAAGTAATTTCCAGAGAGAGTCACGGAATCTTGTTAAAAGTCTTAAGAGCAAAGAACTGTCTGTATCTTTTACCTTGTTTGGCTGCATTTATTTCTTTCTCTGACCAATCAGGTAACTCAGATGAACCTGTTGCAAAAATGCAAAAAGTACATAAATAAATATAAAACCAAAACTGAAAACCAGTACAGTTTGAAGCTCCACAAACGTGTCCCAATTATCAAGGAGCCAAACAGGGGGCAAAGGTAATTTTGGTAATAAAGTAAAACTAAACTTTGTACACTGTGCCACATTTGCTCTGCGCGCCAACCATTCAAAACATGTTGTAAACAAATATAGATATCCACTTTCTCAATCGATTCTCCTTTGAATCGGATATAAATGATCTGTACGTACTTCCTGCAAAATTCTCTGCTACTTGCGCTGAGGACATGTCCGGTTCTGGACCGTTCTCATTGCTCAGTCGACGAGTTATCCGATGAAAGCACGCAGGACAACATTTAGTTATTTCACTACCAATACCTGGATGCAAGAAAGAAAGAAAAAACCAATGAATCAGCCAGCACCCATTGAGAACTTGCATGAGCAGTTCTAAGAGCAATAGAGACCAGGGGTGGGGGAGGGAGGGGGAGGGGGAGGGAGGGGGGAGTAGGAACCATCACACGCAAGACTGTCCAAACTAACAATTGGAACATTAACATGGACGCAACAAGAAAGAGACAAGACAAAATTGGCAGAAATATCCAACAATTACAACTACAGAAGTAAGACAACGGATGTCATCAAAGGCAGATTCATCTACAGGATTTGTGGCCCAAAACATAGGAGAAAATTTAAACATACCCATCAGGTGATAATGTGCCTCTGAAGTAAGATGGTTCCACCCTTGGGGGAGGGGGGAGGGGAAAATAGTCACCACTTGAATCATATGGATATGTAGGACAGTGACCCGGATATATATCCATTGGGAGAGAAGTGCTAGTAATCTGGCAAGGTGGATACTAACCAGCAGTGGTCACATGACAACAGGTAGAAGAGGAAATAACTGTGCTACCTCCCCACCCACCCACCCCACTGCCCCCCACCCGGCCCTCCACCCACCTTCTTTGCCTCTACCAACCACCCACCCTGCCCAAGTAAAATAAGATTGGTAGACTGATCTCCATGGTTGGTTTCTTCATGACTTACCCAGTTCTTGAGATATAATACTCCTTTGCTCCTCAGAAATTTCAAACCATTTGGTTGGTAGAGGTTTCAACCTCTTAGCTTTTCGCCGAGCTGTTTTACAAGATATGACTGGACAAGGACTGTAAAGGAAGAGATAAAATGGCATTTTATATTTCCTGTTCCACAGGAAGTACTGTAAGGAAGAGATAAAATGGCATTTTTTATTTCCTGTCCCACAGGAAGTCATATCTTCAGATGAAAGCTAGAAATGTCTATAGCACTAAAACATTATCATTTAAGTGACATTCCATTTAGATGTCTCTTGTTTTAGTAACTATGTACTATCAGAATATCCCAAAAATTGATTTTATCTTAATCAATTTTTCGTGCCAAGAAGACCTTCCAGTTTAAAAAAACACAACAATGTTATTACAGAATTATCTTGATGCACTACTTGGAAGTAAACCATCAAATTCAATTTGCATGGAAAAGTAGTTTTGAATAATTTTATTAAGATTTACAGTTTGTAATCAATTTGGATGAAAAAGTAGTTTTGTATAATTTTATTAAGATTTACAGTCAAAAGGGAAAATAGTCAAGTTGTGTCCCTTGAGTAGTAACATTCAGTGATAATTTACTCTTTCTACCGCCTGACGATTACAAGAGACGGTTTCAGTTGGTTTGTTTATATCAGGAGGTGACTTCAATGCTCTAAGACTGCTCTTTTACCGCCTGACAATTACAACCAACCTTTTCCGTAATGACCTGAACCTGCATTTACTGCAAACCCTCATATTGGCAGTGACTTCATTGACGTTGAGACCCAACAGCTCACAGTTACTCTTACTGAGCGGTCTACTCATAGTATAGGCATCTAAGGAATGGTGACACAGGGCACAATTGGTAGGAACACCTGGAAAGGAAACATGGAAAATGTTAAACCATGTGAAACCGGGGACCGTGGTCTCAGCATCAAGCTGACAGAGCTGACAGAGGTGAACTGTGTTTGGCTTCATTTAACACTTAATAGGAAGCTGTGATGCCTTACAAAGGGTTATCTTGAATTACCTAAGGTCGTTTTGTTGTAAGTTGAAACGATCTGAAGGAAATGTTTTCCTAAAACTTGTGCCAATCCTTGGGTGAGATTAAGATTAGGTCATGCAAGGTTCAAAGCCAACTGTCACCAGTCATTTGATATTTGATTTGATCCGTACTTGTGAAAGACGTACTTCCTCCAAAACCACTGAAGATAATGTTTGTTGGCAGAAACAGAACAACAGATGTGAGAAGTTAACTTACTCATCGGTGGTCCGTTTGAGGTCTCACCGTTTTGCGATCCACCGCCATTTACTCCTTCCTTGTCATCCCCACCATCCTTCTTCTTTGGACTGATAGCAAAAAGAAAACCAGACATTTATGAAACCATTTTGAAACATCCAAAGAGGTTTTTTTTTTTACCTTAAAGCCATTAATAACTTCAAAAGAAAAATACAAAACAAACAAATCCATGTACCTAACCAATGACCTAATTTGCATAAAAGATTTGAATCACAAGCATTCTTATTTACATGTGAAGAGTAGAGTCAGTGAGCTAGGGGAGGGAGTGAGGTGGGAGAGTGGGGGGGGGTAGAGGATAACTTTAGAAGAGAGTTTGAGCTGATTATATGATGAAATTCCAATGATAAGTTCAGACATACTTTAGGCCTGTTTGAATTTCATAACTTCTTCGTTGAAGAAAGACACCGACACCAAGCAATGATCTATATGAGAGGATGTACTCTATCCCTGTGGCGATGAGACGATGATACTTACTCCTGAGATGTCCCATCTTCCTTGTCATCCTTATCTTCATCGTCATGGTTACGGTTGATGCTGCTACTGGCCTTCTGAGGTAGTGTCTTCTTCCTCTTAACTTGTTGTTTCCTCTGCTTGTAGTTCTCCCGTTTCTTGTTTTGGTAATAGTAAAGTACACAATCTGGAACACTCTATAATGGAAGCCAAACCAAACAAGTTACTCTAGAATGGAAGCCAGACCAAACAGTTAACTCTATAATGGAAGCCAAATCAAACAGTTAACTCTATAATGGAAGCCAAATCAAACAGGTAACTCTATAATGGAAGCCAAACTAAACAGTTAACTCTATAATGGAAGCCAAACTAAACAGTTAACTCTACAATGGAAGCCAAATCAAACTGGTAACTCTATAATGGAAGTCAAACCAAACAGATGACTCTATAATGGAAGCAAAACCACACAGTTAACAGGAATTCAAATTGCTCTTTACTTGTAAAAAGTAGCCGTATTCCATGGGTTGGGGAGGGAAGAAGGGGAAGGGACATTAACAGCTAAGCTTGATTGCAAGCAAATAAAATAGGTAATATTTTACCTCAGTTATGATATTATTCATCATTATTGTTTATCATACTGTCACTCTGTCTGAATCTCCTGTTACCCACGTACCACTAATCCCTTCCTTCTATAGTATATTCATCCTCATCCAGTGATACATTGTACCTATTCCTCTAACATCATCAATCCTTTAACCGAGGGTATCCCCCGACAGAGAGAGAATTAATGACATCATTAAAATGGCAATGGCACTGACCTTCCTCTCAAGGAATGCCGCAATAGCTCCGAAGTTCTTTGGATGTTGCGAGAACTTCTCCCTGAATATTTCTCTCTCCTCATTCGTCCACATGTTCATCCTTTGTCTGTCTTTATATTCTTGCATAGCGTCCTCAACTAGACCTGTGAAAATCAACATTGTAAAACGAGTCCTATATTTTGTTGCCTTCTGGAAGAGATTAAGTCAAGTTCTTTTAAGTCACCCTTGATCCAAGTCTCAGCAGAGGCTGAACCTTAACTCTCTTCCCAACTTCCCACCACAATGCATCCCCTCCCTTAATCCTAGTGCAGGCATGATCATGATACAAGGCCTCTTTATACCCCCACATTCAATTGGAACAAAGAATTTCTGGTTCATCACACAGCTACAAAGTAAAATCTCTAGTGTAAATGCAACTTTGATCTGAATCGAACAGGAATGAGTTCAGCGTTCCGACACACAGGACTGATGCATGTATTACAAATCTGACATTTCTCTGTTCTATCTGCAAGTAGCAACGGATAACTGTTAGGCTTTGCTTGTGTATCTCATCGACACTGTTAGGCTTTGCTTGTGTATCTCATCGACACTGTACTTATGCAAGCCATCTTCTGAACCTTCTCCCTTACATCATCCTCTCCCCTGCACATATCTGCTTCGACCCTCCCCCAACCCCTCCCCCCTCTCCCCACCTCAGGACCATACATACCATTTTTATTCACAAAGTTAACGCTCCTCTGTTCCTTCTCGAGTAGCATGGGAGGGATAACTGTCAGGCTACGCATGTGTCTCTCGTTGGCCTCCTGTTCGTTCAAGCCATCTACAATCTCAGCCAGCTCGGCCTCGCTCCTGGCGATGTTACCCCAGCTACGGGTCCCGGCTCTGCTAGAGAAGAGAGATTGAATGGACAGCTGAACTTTAAAGCAGCTATTCGCAATACATCATACAGCGTAACCACTGACACTATCATATCCTAGCAATTTATACAAAACAACTGCCACAAGAGAAGAGAAAGGCACCGCTATAAGATTTACTCTTATTCTTTAACTAGTAATAAGGCAAAAACGGCAGGTTTTATGATGTACTTTGTTGGGTTTCTCATCATGAAAGAAGAAACCCTATCAATGTTTCAATACCTCACATAATTAGACATGCACAAGTCTTTGAACACGATTATCGGAGTGGCAACAAATGATGATCGTTTACACATGTATGCCTCTTCCGAGACAATTCTCTTACAGTAAACAGTTGAAACCATCTTTATTCACAAGAAAGTCAACTTGAAAAGAAATCAACAACTTTGCCACCACAACTTTCCTCCTTCCTTCATGCAATCGAGGGGCACAGTGATACGAGAGAGGTGAGGTTGTGAGGACACTTCACTGTCCTTAACTTACCTTGAAAACCTTTCCTGTTGCTCTCTCTGTTTCCTTATCTCCGGGAATTGCTTCTCAAAGAATTCTCTCGTTTTCGCGTCTTTGGCCCTGTGGAGAGATAAAAATGGGAGAGAGAGAGAGGTAAAATGATGGCTCAAGGATCTCCAACAAATAAAGATAACAGAATTCAGGAAAGGATCAAGAAATGTTTACTATATCTCCAGGAATAGAAAGACACACTGTATCCTCGATCATTTAGTTCCATCATTATACAAATCCTTCCCAACCCTCACCACCTTCACTCATACCTGACCCCATCTTCACCAATCATGATCATTTTTTAGCTTTCAACGATGCCTCCTGCAAGCTGGCCAACCGACTAAAATCGTCAACTTTCTTTCCGGCGTCATTAACTCACAGAACACCCGGATATACATTAAAATAAAAATTGCCCAGGGACTTGATTCTAAACAACATTATGTTGCAGAAAATGTCAGACAGTTTGATGTTTCACACCACTTGACTGTAGTCACACGCAAGATTTTAAAAATCCATTCAGGGAGTACCGTGCAATGCAGACAGATCGTAGCTATGACACCAATCAGAAGACATTGACGATGTTGCTCAACAATTAACAGCTGCTCTTAAAATCAGATTATGCAGATGGCTGTTGGGCAATAATATCGAAAGAGCAAAAAGACACTGAATCACTTAAGAATGGGATTTGTGTGATATCTCAGTCGTTGTTTTCTGTTCTTTAATTTGTGCTCATACTGTACTTCAGAAAAAACATGTCAGGATTAGATTTGAAAAAAATTGTGTTTTCAGACAGATCTGATCACTTTGAAAACGAATCTTCTTTCTTTGTACTCACTTCTTTTTCGGATTTGATTCAATCTTCTCCATCCGATTCTCCCAAGCTTCCATTCTTCTATTATATAGCTGGCAATAGTTCTTTTCCTGAAAATGAAATGGAAACGATTTATAAAAATATAAAGCATTCATAATATCAACCATGTCGTCAAAGACAACATCCACAGCCTTATGTCCTTCTTCTTCTTCTCCTTACGGAGGGCCTGGTGGTTAGGAGAGGGTGGTGGGAGAAGAAAAGTGATTGGGGAGAGGCTGGTGAGAGAATGTAACATTATTTTCACTCATTAGAAGTTTTTCCTTCATCATGGCCATCTAACTTCATTCACTATCAAGAGATGAAATTGTTATAACGGCAGACTTGATTTAAAACTATTAAGGCATTGATACCCTTCAAATCCTAAATTAAGCCCTTGACATTCTTACCACACCCCCTTCCCCCTCCTCCCGTTCTCCCTCCTCCCATCCCTCCCCTCTGGTCACTGTAATGACTACTTTACTTTCATATCTGTTACGGTAAGGAGTGTGTGTTACTAAGAAGAGTATCTTATCAGGAGATTCCAATTGAAAGATCAATGATGGAACTCCTTGATTCTGCCCCGAATCAAAGAAATCACAGCAGTAGTAGTACACAGTTGTCTGCAACCATCTGGTCACAATGACATCCGTCTGTCTGTCTGTCTGTCTGTCTGAGCTGATGTTACCAACTATTTGTCTTTCTCTCTCTCTATCTCTCTCTTCATTTCTTTTTCTTTTGTTATCGTTTTTTATTTCACTTACCCTGAGGTTCCTTTCGGCAGCTTGTTGCTTGAAGTACAATATAAACCTTCTACTCAATTCGTAATTCCTGTGATTGAAAAAGAAAAGCAATTTTACGTGACAATTTTGTTTGGGAAAAAACAATGACTTCTTTTTATGTCAGCAAGTTTTGATATCAAACAATTTTTTTCTTCTCCCCCCCCCCCCCCTTCTTTTTGGCAATTTTAGAATTTCATTGACTGTAAGAGCAACTAAAATAAATCTCTGTCAATATCATTAATAATGTTTTTTATTCCTGTTAATCATCTGACAATCATCAAATGGACCATGACAGCGGGAAAAGCTGTAATAGCCTGAAGAGTCTTCAGTACTGGCACCAAATATATGCTACAAAATCTTAAACATAATCTTCATACATAGTATCCTACATAATCTTCATACATAGTATCCTACATAATCTACATACATAGTATCCTACATAATCTTCATACATAGTATCCTACATAATCTTCATACATAGTATTCTACATAATCTTCATACATAGTATCCTACATAATCTTCATTCATAGTATCCTACATAATCTTCATACATAGTATCCTACATAATCTTCATACATAGTATCCTACATAATCTTCATACATAGTATCCTACATAATCTTCATACATAGTATCCTACATAATCTTCATACATAGTATCCTACATAATCTTCATTCATAGTATCCTACATAATCTTCATACATAGTATCCTACATAATCTTCATACATAGTATCCTACATAATCTTCATACATAGTATTCTACATAATCTTCATACATAGTATCCTACATAATCTTCATTCATAGTATCCTACATAATCTTCATACATAGTATCCTACATAATCTTCATACATAGTATCCTACATAATCTTCATACATAGTATCCTACATAATCTTCATACATAGTATCCTACATAATCTTCATACATAGTATCCTACATAATCTTCATACATAGTATCCTACATAATCTTCATACATAGTATCTCTAGGAAGGATAGACTTTAGAAAAAGATGACATACTTTTTCAAAACTTCTTTATGGTTTGGCTCGTCAGACATTTGGTTGTAAAGAGGCTGGGAAAGAAAAAGAATAAATTTGGAGGATTAGTGATCAAGTTCCACAATTTGACCTATCACATCATTGTCATTGAGTTTCTTCATGTCTTACAACTTTCACCACTTACGGGGATAAATAGAGGTGGACAAGAGGGGGTAAAGGGGGACAAGAGGGGGTAAGGGGGCTAAAGAGGGGGATAAGGGGGGAAAGAGGAAACTTGTGGGGGAGACAAAGAGGGACAAGGAGGTAAGTAGGGAAAACATTGAAGCAAACATGTCATTATTGCTGCAACCTATGTATAACCTATGTATAACTCCGCAATTACCAAGTGACAAATCAAGTCAGAAACACCGAGTAGTCTAAGAAAACCTCACAACTCTTTCAAATAACATAATCCTTGAAAAGAACATGACTCTGGCTCAGTAAGGCGATTCCTACACCTCTCTCTACTCACCAAGATGTTCTGCACGCCACTCTTGCTGAGCATCTTGTGAGCGTCCTCTGCCTTGCGCTGGTTCTCAGCGTAGATGGTTTGAACTATATTCTCCTGTTTTGGTTCCCAGTCTGCGTCTGCCACGGCTTTCTCTTCCTCCCGAGGCTGGGACGTCCGCTGCTCAAGCTCTTGCTGCAAAGATGAAGAAACAGAGGCGGAACAGTGAGATGGAGGGGAGAGGGGGTAGTTATGAAATGCGGGGAAACTCCGCAGAGCAGATCACCTAAGATGATTGCTTTAACACACAAAGTAAACAGGAATCTCTTGAACATTACTCATTCAATCAGGAAAGGTGCGGATTTCTTTTCTACAATGCAGCTATTTTAAAACACTAATTTATCACATCCCTGAACAGTGACTGAGGGATGTGGGGAGGGGGAAGCAGTAAACAAGGGAGAAAACATCCCTTGTATGTTCAATTAAGAACATAGTTTACCTACACATGGTTTCACTGAACAAACACTGTACATTGAACAAAGTTTCAGGGATAACATTTCCATTTCCTGGAGTATGTTAATGTAGTTAATGACACCCACGAGTACATCCTGTTCATGATATTCAGAACATCTACATGATCAGTATGAGATAAATTAAATCAAAGGACAATTATTTATGCAAACAGTACTTGTAAGGGAACAAAAGGACTTCAAGGTAGGGAGGTGGGTGAGGGGGAAGTGACATGATTTTCCCCTGTGCTGATCCCCACCCTCAATGCCATAGCCCATACTGAATCAAGGGTAAGAGTTCAGATCACCGCAAAGTCATCCTGGCACAACTTGTGCCACTGAGCAGAGCTGTGGCAACTGTGAATAGTTGAGCAATTGTGGCATAGAGTGGTGCCACATCCCACTTGCTATGACTAATATGGAAACAAGGATTATATTCTACAAGTACCATTTGAGAAAAGGAAATGATAAAGCTTGAAATATTGTATAATTTTGACGATAAAGCAATTTTCAACAAAACCCTTTCCTTTCAACTTTTCAATTAAGAAATCTGTCCCATGTTACAAATAATATGTTTAGGAAACTTGGCTCGTGATTAGATTGCCACCAAACCTGCACTGCGATGACCAGGACATACATTTGATTAATTACATACATCATGTGTAGAATAGTATCACTGTAATGGCATCGGTGGAAATCCCCCAAGTTATGTCTCTTTCACAATCAGGTGCAGAGATTTGCTCATCAACTTTACAAACAAGGAAGGTATTATTATGAGCAACGATTCTGATATTTTACTTCACAATGTCACCACAAAGATACACTTTGATGCAACAAACAGCTTTTTAACAGAACAACCACAAATCCATTAATTAACCACAAAGTAGTATACTGTCAAACTGCTGAACCTTAAATTAAACAGTTTTTTGTCTCTGACATGTTTGCAAGAACCTCTACATATTAAAACAGCTGCAACCCTCATGTATTAGTTTCATCTAAACTTGAGTATGTCAGAGATAAAAATTTAATTACAAAACAGGAGTTCAATAAGAGGCCAAAATAAAAAAAATAAAAAAATTACCCTCGGAATTCTTAGTATGAGTAATAATAAATTGTTATCATTTCACTGTGCTTGAATGAATCTGGATACAGGCAAATAGACCTTGGGATTTGTACAGTAACTATGGTAACACCATACCATTCATTTTTTTTCTTTTTTTAAATGGGCATGTTGTTGACTTCATAGAAATATAAAATTCAAATGGTAATATGTAAGGGTATATGCAAGAGAACTGCTGGCAAATATTTTGGTTAATTTTAATTATTGATAGCTGTTTCCTTCCAGACAGACAGGTTTAATGATTCCCCTCTGACATTTCACGCTAGATTAATCAATGAAAACACTGTAGACACAATTTTCATGGTTCTGACCATTAATGACTTCAAGAAGAGATCAGCGAGGTTCTTACACTCTATGTGAAACTATCGAGCCTAAAGTTCATCCACCCCTTTCACTTAGGAACTTGGTGTGCACAAGATGTTAGGGCTGTTAACCTCAAGTGACATTGGGCAGAGTTTCTTGTACTAATCCATGAGGGGGTCTACATACTGAGTGTGTGTTGTTGTTTATTCAAGATTCGTTTGGAATTATCATATACTAGGTTTTCTATTACAACTATGATGTTTAGTGTTTTTTTACAAGGTTTTCAGGTTTGACCACCGTACGACCTCAAAATGAGCTACGACCTCCATCAGTTTTTGACAGGATTCTTGTGCTAAGGAGATCTAATGTAGGTTACATCTATGAAGTTCATCCAAGGCTTTACTAGTTGAGTTATATCCAAGTTATTGAATTTACAAGCAGGCGTCACATGCACGCACATGTCACATACACACACACACATATGACTTACACAAACACCCACATCTCACAGATTCTTATTTGCCCTTTGCAAGGAGTCAAAACTAATCAGTGAGGTCCTACATATGCAGAAAACAGATCTGATGTCAGAAGGAGACTCTGATATTTTGTGAGACTATAAAACCAAGGAATAGAATAGGAATTAAACCCAATACCCACACCAGAAATATCATCAGTTTACTAAAAGTTTACAAAATGTGACTTGTTAAATGTCGCCTTGCCATCAGTGTTTCTAATTTAGATGTTTCTTTGTTCCCTTCCTCCCTCCACCCCCTCCACTCCCTCCCTCCCTCCCTCCCTCAATTAAATATCTGAAAATATTTTGTAGGTAACAATACTCCTGTTGACAGCTAGAAGTTGTAGAGAGAACAGTCCCTTCATAATCCATCAGGGGAGTAACACAAACCCAAATAAACCACTCCACTATCTGAAATGCCTCTGAAAAATGAGACCTGTGCCCATGTAGTATTGCAATGAAACTTACTCCAGCATGCTCCCCACTCTCTCCTTTACTTCTACAAACCCACACACTGCTGCTTGACTGATAATGTCCTCCAAACAGTTCTCAAAAAATAATAACATCTTCCTATTAAACTCTTATATTTTGATTAATTTTCTACACAGTGGCAAGCAGTCAGCATGCCCAGGCATAGAATTGCACCTGGGGCAGCTCACAGTGACCTCACCACCCTCCTGCCTCACCACCTGGGTGCTAACCAACTATTATTAACAGCATGACTGCAGAGACGACCACAATTTCCAGGAAAACAAGAAACGAAAGGAAGATTGAAACAAACCTTGATATAGAAAATGGTTTTATAGGACAGTGTATTCTTTATCGGTGGGACATACAGTCACAACCTAGGCTAAAACAGAACATATCAATGACTGCTCCTGTCAGACTGTTCTAAAAAAAACTTTTCTTCCCCCATATTTTATTTCATGTTCTTAATAGTTTCACACAGACATTTTGCATCAATGGAGGCCTCACGGTTTTGATACATAAAAACTCTTAGACAGTACTGTTTCTCTATATATTCCCTGAAACAATTTAAATTTAGTAGTATTTACTCTCTGCATTTCTGTAATACAGTGACCATGTGAGTTTTAATTAACATTGTCAAGGTCTTTCATTGACAAGTAAATCTCCTAATCTTCCCCCACCCCCAATCAGTGAAACCTTCGCATCAAGAATGTTTCCCCCTCCCCCCCATCAATACTTCTCTGACTTACTTAGTCTTAATTGCATTTAATCCATTATTTCGGCCACAAGATGCCTGCCCTACTTCATCTCCTATTCTCATTCTTGATATATGTGTGTCTATGCATTGCCTCTCAATCCTCCCACAAAGGTATATAAAAATAAACTTCCATCCCTATAAATTATGCATTCCTCTTTTGCCTTCTGGAGGACAATGCAACTTTGCCTCCAAATGTTTAATTTTCATCTTCTCCTTTCAAAGAAACATTGCAACCTTCTCAAAACAAAATAAACATTTTGATTTTACAGAGGTTTACATCATAAATACACTCCCAGTTGTTCCAGTGAGATGAAACGATGCCCATCTGTAGAAATATTAACACTTTGAGACAAGTTAATCTGCATAGTAAGGGATGATTATTTTTAGAATTTAGGTTTCTATTAGTTCCATCCTCAAACCTTGCCACGTTCCCCCCCGAGGAGGTAGCAAAAGCTAGACTTGGGTCACAAATTATGTAGAAACCCTTTCTGCCATAAAAGAACACCCATTTTAGAAAGATTATGCAACATTCTTAATTAAGCAAAACTATGATAATTTGATTAATTTTCAGACAACAAAACACATAAACTATATATGTGCTATGTCTTTCATTGCATTTCTTTTAGAGCTGTAGAGCTTACGTCCACAAAGATAATAAAGAGGGTCTGCTATAAGCCCTGACCCCTTTTCTAAATCCTCCTTATTGAAGGATGCCATTAATTACAACAGCCAAGGTATATTTTCCTTTTTGGATGATAGCTTATTAATGCAAAAACGAGCAGACTTGCGTCCTTGCAAACCTGACCTTCAGGATGTAATTCATGTTTGTGGAGACATTTTGAAGAAGTTTTACAAGGAAGAATCAAAAAAATTTGAATGACAAAAGATTTCTGAGGAAAAAAACTGGATTATATCACCTGCAGGACCTTCTTCCTAAAGGCTCAAGGTAGCAAACAGTCTGAGATCTGTCTCGTTTCATTAAAAATCTATCTAGTACTTAAAATGGTTGTTGCTAAAGGCGATTGAAAGATAGCTTTACCATTGCTGTGTCACTCTCTCAATCTCCCCTTATCTCTGCCCGCTGATATCTAATATCATCATCAATTGTTAAACAGCAAGAACATGAAGCCTGTTTTGGAATATTACTTGCAAATGAGTGAAACCAGATACTGTACAGTAAGTGATCGTTTCTGCATTGAGGACTTGTATGCCAATAGATATACGACAATTCAACTTGGACATTCAGCTAATCTAGCTAAGTAGTTTGATGCTGGCTGTGGATCACGGTTCACACAGCTCACCACTGAAAGCCCATATGATCTCACCCACCCCCCCCCCCCCTTCTCATTCTCCTCTCCTTCCCATCCTTTCCTTCCTATCACTCCCTACTCTCTCCCACACCCATAGGTTAAATGTTGACTGTTGTTATTCTTGAGTATTATTCTGTTTAAATGGTCCCATTTTACAAACTATATGCCTTCATAATTATGAAAAGACCAATACCAATGGCCAGTACATAACAAGTGGAATTTTTTGATCAGCTACAGTTCATTGGTGGAACCTGATGCGAACGCACTGAGCTAACCAATTAACAAACATCACAACAAAATACTGCTTGTCTGTGGATTTACTTGCAATGCCTTATTTCTCACATATCACGTTACCTCATACCCCCCCCCCCCCGCACACATAAACAAAACAACAATATATCTACTTTCTCACTCCAGCATAAGTATGCTAATGATATGCACATAATAATGCTAATGAAGCCGCTTAGGCCGGCTTTGAATGAATATATTCACAGAGCCAACACTACCCTGCTGCTGCTGTTGACCACGCTTTCATCAATAATATCTTTCTACACAAAATTATTTTCCAAAGTTAACCCTTTTAAATATTTTTTAAAATTCTCCGATGTCTGATTCCGTTGTTTGCATTTTGTTTGCAATCTTCCTCAGGCATCTGAATATTCGGTACAACTTCAAGATCATTACAAACACTACTTTACAAACCAATTGTATCTATTATTCATGCCTGACAAGACATAAAATGTTATCAACTAGTTGCTTTTTTCTGCCTTTTTTTTCCCCCTCTCTCTTTTATGTATGAATTCAAGCATTAAAAAATACTTCTAAATAAAAAATTCAAAACTAAAGCTAAAGTATCAGTCGGTGCTCGCGTCTTCTTTAATACTCATTCTCCCCCAACCGACTTACTTCTGATGCCGGCGATAAACAGGGTCAAACTTTGACTACAAAATATTCCACCGAATCAGTCTATAGCTGCTAAGGCAGACTAAAATAGATTAGCATACAGATTGGATGCTCAGGTATTATGTAGTAAACACCAGCATGTGGCTTACATACTAGTACATTCTCAACAGTGTGGGGTAACTAAGTACAACAAACTCAATTATTGATATAGCATTCCTTTACAATGCAATTTAAACACCAACACTGCATCTAATACACTCACCTATAGTACCAGGAGATATTCTACCATAGAGCCCAACCCTTTATTTGTAAGTGGAAAAGATACTGGTTTAAAGAGCCTCTACGGATAATTCTATAAACTAAAAGCATTTCTAACACAGAGGGTCTTTCATAAACACACAATGTTTCTGGTAAGCCAGGTGGTAGCAGACTGCAGCGTCACTTGCCTACAGTTGGTGAATATTATGTCGAATTACTTGCTCTGCCAAGGGACTGAACCATGATAATATCATGGACCACTATGACAATATCATGGACCACCATGTCCTGGGCCACTACAGTAATATCATGGACCACTATGACAATATCATGGACCACTATGACTATGTCATGAACCCTCACCAAAAAGTTCCTTCAGTGATCAAAGTTTCTCCATACGATTGGTTTGCAAAACACTTTCATAACTACAAATTCATTGCCTTTCTTTAGCTATTAATATTTGTTAACTGGCTTGGAAAAATTCACCACATCAGGTTAGGTCATCTGCTACATGATAATTCACAGCCTTGCACCTTGCTAACTTAGTGAGCCAAGTAACTACAGTCTCTTTAATGTCAAAATGTTAGTGAGGTTCTAAATATAAACAGGCATAGCACTCAGGGCATTGACATGGTCAACTTTAGTGCACACTTGTTTATAGCAGTAGTAAGTCCTGTTGGAAGGATAACATATTTCTGGCATGATACCAGAATGAGGGTTGTGCGAGGGGGGGGGGGAGAGGGGGAAGGGGATTTGGAAGTACTCACAGAAATATGTAACCCCTTTCTATCTTAATTTAAAATGGGCAATAATTGCAATTGTAACAAAGGTACATTCTGATTTTAAAAATTTCCTGATTTCTGACCTGAATAGTGTCAAGTGTAAAACATGTTTGTTTTGCTAATTGATTCAAGTAATTTGATCATGGTCACACTCATTGAAAAACAGACTGGAAAAGCCCCCCCCGGCCCCCCTCTTTTCTTTTGTGACTTCTTCTTTCTATCACTATCTTTACAGTAAACAAACTCCAACTGTTGATTATCTCTCCAAACTAAGAGAAGGCCTGCCTGCACATGATTAAAGTTATACCCCTAGGATGAAACTTCTCGGAATCACCGATATTATCATCTATCTACAGACACCCCCCCTCCCCCACTGGTGGTCGGACTGACCCTCAACAGGGTTTCATTTCATCAACATCACAAGCCAAAAAAAAAAGGTGTGATATTGCACCCAAAAGAATTTTGTTCCAAAAAAAAAAAAAAACAGCAAATAAAGAGATAAAATACAGCGACCACTCTAAAGAGAAAACATGCTTTTAGCCTCTGAATTCAATAGCAGGCCTAAGGGGAACTTTTGTTCCTCACATATTGCCCAAGACATCATGCACACAAGTATCAACTGCCACAAGAATCCCCCATCTTTGGTTTCGGCCTGCAAAGCATTCCGTCATGTAAACAGTAATAAAGTGAGAAAGGGGAGACCGGCCTCGGACGTGAAAGCCTAGATTTTCAACGCAGCTTCCTGAGAGGCGGGCTCGTATATCAGGGTGAAGACCGTGTAGAGAAACTCTAATGAAAGACACGGATCACGCTCCATATCAATCGAAATCTCCTGTCATTCTATCCCCCGTACCTAATCAGCACGAATCATCCTCCGCTCTTTTTATCTCACCAACAATTTATCTACAGAATACACAAACTACTTCTTCTATGCCAAGGACATATCAATTGATTTGCTGAACGACTCAACATAAAAAAAGGAAAACAGTAAAAAAGAAAAGAAAAAAAATGCAATCGACTAGAAGAAAAAATCGCAACGGGAGCGGTGGAATGAATGGGGTCTCGGCTTTCATAACTTTTGTTTTGGCCTTCGGTCGAGCAACGCAGGAAATCCAGCATACTGCTGCTGCCAATGCTAGGAATACATATACACATCAGCAGATAAACACATGAGATGACAGAATCGATGGTGCTCTACCAGTGAATTAATTGGGCTTTGTACCGACAAAAATTTATCGCACGGAGACAGGTTCTTGAACTTACTCAGTCACACATCTGGCAATCACTCAGTGGAACACACTGCTACAATTACTAGAACAAGACTTTGCAAAACAGGAACAAAAGATTGAAATGAAATTGAAGTCATGTGATACACAACATCTTGGTGTAAACTCTTGAAAGTCATTTCCAAAGCATATCGTTTCATATATTTTGATGGAACATTTTTCTGCAATATTTTTACATTCCTTCATCTTTCTATCATCCAATTTCCTACATGAACACTTATCATGGAGCACAGTCTCCATGCCAACACATGGATCATTTAGCAAATAATGAAGTTTACCTTCTTTTTCTTCAAGTTGACAATCTGACTTTCCACCATCTGTATTTCTCGGTCCATCTTCTCCATGGCTTGAAGGAGGCCCTCTTTAGATACCTTTGAAGGTGACTCATCGTCGCAAGGGGTCGGTGATACATTTTCAACTTTAGGTATAAACGGTTCCTTTAGGGGGAGGGGAGGAGAGAATGATGAAATAAATATATGAGAAAAGGAACCAGTAATACTCTTTTCAAGTTGTGAGTGATATAAAAGTTATCCATCTCTTGACTGATTAGAATATTAAAGATAATTAGAACAAAAAGTTGACCCATGACCCCCTATTTACATCACATGATCAATATTTCTATGATGCCACCCATTACATGACAAAAATGTGTTACCTATCAACACCATATATCTTTTAGCCGGCTAAATGAACCAGTGCTTCAGAATCCTTCTTATCTGCCATAAGGGCAGCTACACTAAACCTGTTAGCCAGGCCTATCCTGCAACCATACCTGGCTATGACTCAGGCTACTACCATGTAACCACCAACACACCACACCCATCATGGTGTCACCACATTAAGTTCTAATCACAGATTCCCTCTACAATAATCTATTACCTTCTTGACTTCAGGTTGATTAGCTGAGGAGGTCACCACCCTCGTTGAGGTACTATTCTCGTGGACTGGCCTGAATTTGGTATCATTGTCTATATCCAACCGTCGCCTTTTAGCTACCGAGATCTCATTATCTGGGTGATGGTTTGAGGTGTGCATCCGTAGCGGGTCGAGACCGCGCGAGTAAAATTCCTTCCCGCTTCTACGATTGGCACAAAACAGATGAACAGGAAATAAAACATAAGAGTTACTCTATGAAACAATTTACACACAAACAATACCACCCCCTCCTCTCCTACTCTCAACCACTCTCCCCCCCCCCCCCTCCAAATCAACCTGCTGCTAAAATTCAATTTTCCACAGATTATTTGTGCTGATTGAGTGCCACACTGCAAGACTACGGAAAAACTGTAGGGATGAGGAGAACCTTGGGTAAAAGTTTTATGAAAACGGGATCTTCTTGTAACATACCGTTCTCTCTCCCTTTCGGCAGCACCGCCATGGAACTCGGATAAAAGCGAGGGCCTCCTTCTAATTTGGCTCTGTAAACTATTATAGGAACTCATTTCTCTGGGATGATGATCCTGGTAATTCATTGCTGCCATCTCCTACAAATCAAAACAAAGGAAAGTTACCTCAGAGCGAGATGGAGAACTCTTGAGAAGAAGAATCAGTAGTTCGTATGTTGAACGTGCCACAATCTTTTGGTATCTTTCTCTCAACAGTTTACTTTTAGCAAAGACCAGCTACCTGAAAACATCATCCGTTACATTACATTTAATTCTAAATTTAATTCCCAAAACCCACACCAGAAATTATGACATTCATCTTTTAGGCATAAGATTTGCGGATGAAAACAAAACCATGCATTAAAATCTGTGGGACACAAAAAAACAGGTGTGGACTTATGATGACCTTAAATTCATTTCACATTGAACTTGATAATAGTTTCACAGGATGACTATACGTTAATAACAGTGTGTAAACATGACTGTAAAGGAGCTCTTGAAAAAGGTGAACCAGCTAGCGCCTGCCTAACTGTGAGGTATTCACTTGCAGTATGCACTGATCTACCAGTCCACATACAACGCATGGCTGCCTTACTTCAATGTGCTATATATATACATACAATCCATGAATCGTGGAGTGGCATGTTGTCAAGGCAAAACGCAACCAAACAAGATTAAATGAAATAGTGCATGTCGGATTTAATCATGCACGTAGGTAACCGTACCGGCACTTGTCTCTGAATGCAGACATTGCAAACTGCAAACAAAACCATGCAATTAACACCTGGCGAACTCTTTCTAACAAAGAGACAAATTTTCACCAGATTCATGACATCATCGCCAAGAATAGCACGGAGAGTCGATTCAGTATCATGTGATTCCTGTTTACAGAGTGTCATGCATCTATGCACTCGTACAGTACAGAAAGTGTCATGCATCTATGCACTCGTACAGTATAGCAATTAACACGTTTTGCCCAGCATGGTGCGATGCTATACTCGATAACCTTTTCCCATGACCATTCAAATTAGAATTGGAGATCTAGAATTCATCTAACTTTCGATCATATGTAAAGAAAACAGATACATCCTGTTCTTGTTACGATACACGAGTGAATAATTCATTTCAAAAGTCTGCAAATATTGCACTATGATTCTCGCCCAAAAATTTATAAACAGACACAAAATTTGTAATTCACCCATTTTCATATAATATTGTTGAATAGACTGTTAATGTAACATATATGTTACTTTCAGAGCAATACTAGATTTGAGAGAATGCAGGGCATGCTTTTTGTTAAATCTATTCCGTTCTATCATCTTTAAATCCACCCAATCTAAAATATTCTGGTCTTAATTGACTTCTGCTCCGCTCTCTAAAGTAAGGTTCCTTTAGGCCCCCCCCCCATGCATTTACAATTTTGATGGATCGCAATCTATCAAATTTGTTTGCTTAAACGCCCTTCCTGTGTTACGACTCCGTTGTTGGATGGAGCCACCGATTCGTCACCTCTGTTGACAACTTGTCAAAGGGCTCCTCGAGTTCTTGCGGAGAACGGACGTCTAAGAGTGACTTAATATCACGATCTATCGCTTCAAAATAACAACACTGCCAAATCTGAAGTTTAATACTGAGGTACTTAAGAGGGGGAGAGTGGGGGGTTATGGTTATACCTCCCATCACATCTCTCTGTTCTATGACCTTCACTCGATCTTAAAACTAGTCAACGGATGACAGGACATGCGTCAACCAAAGCACTGGACAGTTTGGCAGAGAGACTTGAGTGTACACTCTATCAATTTCACGTCTTTATGGCACTATTTTCTGAATCACTTGCAGAATAATCAGCTAACTTCTGCAGCCACTCTTGGAGAGTGAACCAGCAAGAAGATGAGAGTTGGTTTTCAAGGAATAGAAACTCTCCACCCCCCCACCCCCTCCCCCATCCCTGCTCCTTCCCCAACCACTTCCAAACATGTCCTGTCATCCGTTGACTAGTTTCAAGATCCAGTGAAGGTCATATAACACAGAGACGGGATGGGAGGTTTAACCCACTTCCAAACAAATCACTGGAAGCAAGAAAAATATACACAAGACACTATGTACATCCAATAGTTCTAGTGGTGGTGACTGGACAGTACAATGCAACATAACTGCATTATCATTTCCTTGATGCCCCAATTCTGACTGGTTTCAGGATTTACGATTAATTTCACTTACCTATCTCCAACCTAAATATGCACTTTCCAGTCTTCTTAAACTACATGACACCCCTTCCCCCCCCCATGAAAACCCTGTCCCTCCCCCTGGAAAATACCACTTTTATCAATGTTTCCAATCTTCTTGAAATCCCATAAATGCTATTAAAAATATCTCTGAATGTGCCTTTTTTATGACTGATTTTTGTGGGGGTTTTTCTGAGTAGCTGATGTAATGATCTGTTACTAAACTATGTGTTCCAGTCATTTTAACAGTTTAGCCTCCAATGCTCTTAAATGTGCATTCTTCAAAAAGAAAAGCATAATGCAGACATGTAACTGGCACAAATTGGATTTTGTTTGTTTTTCTGAACAAACAATTTCACCGGATAATTCCCTGCCAGCAAAGCAAACGTCTTTTATTAATTCACCAAAGTATGCAGTTAAAGTAGAAAATACAACCCATTGACCTTACAAATTGTAAATTTCAATGCCAGGCACTCCATTAAGAATGCATTTGCCACATTGCCTACCAATGTGTACATAATATCTTTCAATATTTAACACATTACCCTGACATCAGCTGACTAACTTGCCCCAGGAATTTCAACCTCTGAGAAATCCTTCACATTTCAAAATTATCTAATTCAATCTCCGATAGTTTGATACCCTGGGGTAATTTTCCACATTGCTACAGAAAAACCAGCCAGCCAGAATTTGAAAGTAGTCAAGTTTGTGATTATATTTCTCGGAACTGAACGCACCACCACCGATGCAGAAATTGCTGTACCATGTTACCCATGCCACATATCATGCAAAGAACGATTCAATACAGACAAATGGTCTGGGACTTTGAGAGAGATCCCATGGAAGAGCACACACAGTCAGGTTATTTTGCTCCAGAGGAGTAAAACCTGAGTGATTGCATCCTTGGGAGGAGATGTCTCGTCCTTCACGCTTTTTGGCATAATGTTCAGACGATATTTCTTTCTTTCAATCAGAAGTTTACTAATTGCCTCCATATTCATTTATAGCTGCAATCTGTAGTCTAGTCTAACATAGATGCAAGAAGCCACTAGGTTCTCAATCATCCTCCTTGCGAGCAAACACCTGCCTAAACAATAGATTACGTGAAATGGCCCTGGGGCAATTTAAACCTGTATTAGTAACTTGTAATAAGCACAGAGGAATACAACGTATTATAGCGATAACATGTCTGCATCTTAAGGCAGATTTCTGGATTTTATGTAATGAATGTTTGATACAGTTCGTTACTTCAATCAGATTAACGATGTAATTCATCAATGTCAACGATCCATAGCCAGGTTTTATATGAAATGATGAACATCATAAACAGTTGCTTTAAAAAAAAAACCAATTTTTCTTTTGTTTTCTTATCTCTTGTGTAATGAGCAGTAGTCAAATTAAAGTTGAACAGACCCATGAACTACTCCCTAATTAAAATCTGCTAACATGGAAACCTCTGAAAAGGACGTCTTCGGATCTATATAGTTTCACAAATTGACCAAAGACATCCCAAACAGCAGTATTTAACATAGATTATAGAGTATTATACAAAACAGAAAAGCGTACAGAATGAAATGATATTGCCACAGAATACAATCTTCGTCACACCACCTTAACAAATACATTCATGTCCTTACATCAGAAAACTATTCTAATATTCCTTGACCCAATTTTGCATCATCCTCCTCATATAAAACCTTTAGGGAAAATGGCAAACATGGCCGAAAGAAAAGAAGAAAACCCCAAAGTGAAAGACAATCCTGTTTACGGGATTGAATTAGGGCAGACTTGCCACAGAGCGCGTATTCAAGAATGTGACGAAGGGAAATGCATTATTCCACATTTGCTGGCTGGCTGACAAATAATATGGAAATGAAATATGGACATACTTGACGACATCATCAGTGGGAGCTAAAAGCCTACCAGAGACAGTATTCATCATTCTTGAACTACAGTGAGCAAGTTCAAAGTCGTATTGCAAAAACACGACTCATTTTTAAGTTCATCTCTAACTCTATATGCATTCTACTCTTGACGGTCTAAAGTGTCTCTTCTTCATGAATATTTGTGTAGTAAATAGACAATCGATCACACAATCACAAAGATGTACCTGTCTGGCCAAAATTTTGGGCCGATCCGCAGCAAGAGATGAACGAATGCAAGAGTCAGACCACGAGATGATGGTCTAGATGAAAACATGCGTCAGACTAATCAGAATTGAGGGCACGTAGGCTGCGGTCTAGATACTTACTTGCATGTGAGGCCGGACATCTCTCTGCGGGGCTGTAGCGTACAGGTTGGTAGTGTAATGACCTCCACCTTGAATAAACCGATGGTCAGGCGAATAGAATATACTGTGCGCTCCATGAGGGCTCTGTGGGCGGGGCCTCTTATACGGGGAGATGGCTTCCACTAGCTGTGAAGCACTAGACACTCTGCAAGAATAACCAAAGAAAATATACACACATAAATAACACATCTTTTGGCTGAAATATTTTACTCAAATTTCAAGAAAGAGATCTTAAATCGGACCAAACATTAACTGAAACATTATTATAGTAGGAATCTCCCATGAACAATTTGATTCACATTCTCATTGCAAGTGCATAGGGTAAATTGTCCTCATCATCGAAGAATTAGCCAAGTACTGGTCAGCCAAACTGACCACAGGGCAGACAATGGGCTTCATTAAAACCCCAGACATGAAGAACCAACTGTAAAAAAATCAGCCTAATGTAGTCTGCACACTGCTTGTGAATCACAGCAAGACATCAAACACTTGGTTTTTACACTGTAAGATAAAACTGTAACATAGTAAAGGGAGGCAATATTAAGTTACATTTTTTAATTCTGTTACATCTGTTAATTTTGATGTGAGTAGATTGGAAATGGATCAATGTACGATGCAGTGACTATCGTAACTATCAGAAACAAAGCTAATCGTAACCACATGTTGGGATGCTTTTATAAGGCAGCTTTTATTGGCTTTTGTTAAAATAAGAAAAAACAGTGTGATAGAGAACAAATAAAGGTGCCAGGAATGATTGATATGTCAAGAAACATACTTCATTAACAGTCCCTTCAATCAATGCACATAATTAACAAGCAGCTAGAATAACATCTAAAGATACATGATACATCAAAACCATAAAACTGAAAATGCCCAATATTATCTTCATACTAAAATATCCCTCACGTACTGACGTACGTACGTAGGATAATGAACTGTTGCGCACAATGCGACATAAATATTCATGACCTTATATGACATTGCATATATTGCACAATTTACGTGTTATTACAGGTCAATTTAAAACGTATGTATGTCATGATTTGATGGATAAGTAAATAGACATCTGACTGTTGTGTTTATACTTTTGTTAGACACCTGTCCTTAGCTTTTACAAAAAAATTACATACTGTTGAAAACCTTATTCTTTCCAAAGATTGGATGCAAGGGGCAAGTAGGTGTGTGTGGGGGGGGGGGGTTGGGGAGAGGGGGAGGGTAGAACCAAAGGATCAGAGCAAGAAGATATAGATCTGTGGAATTATGACTCTGGTGGGACAGTAATAAAGGTAACTCTAGACAAGATAAACTGAGGGACGTGTGATGGTTGAGAGATGAAAACCTGTAAGTGTATATAAATACTTAAAGTACTATTTATTGATATTCATTCTGATCTGATAATATCTATGCCACAGACTGTTACCTCTACCTCAACTGAGAGGTAACTCTAGACAAGATAAACTGAGGGACGTGTGATGGTTGAGAGATGAAAACCTGTAAGTGTATATAAATACTTAAAGTAATATTTATTGATATTCAATCTGATCTGATAATATCTATGCCGCAGACTGTTACCGTTACTTCAACTGAGAGGTAACTCTAGACAAGATAAACTGAGGGACGTGTGATGGTTAAGAGATGAAGACCTATAAATGTATGGTGTATATAAATACTTAAAGTACTATTTATTGATATTCCTTCTGATCTGTTAATATCTATGCCGCAGACTGTTACCTTTACTTCAACTGAGAGGTAACTCTAGACAAGATAAACTGAGGGACGTGTGATGGTTAAGAGATGAAGACCTATAAATGTATGGTGTATATAAATACTTAAAGTACTATTTATTGATATTCCTTCTGATCTGTTAATATCTATGCCGCAGACTGTTACCTCTACTTCAACTGAGAGGAAACTCTAGACAAGATAAACTGAGGGACGTGTGATGGTTAAGAGATGAAGACCTATAAATGTATCCTGGTGTATATAAATACTTAAAGTACTATTTATTGATATTCCTTCTGATCTGATAATATCTATGCCGCAGACTGTTACCTCTACTTCAACTGAGAGGTAAGTTTGTTTTGAGAAGGAAGTACTCCAGACAGGTGGAGGGAAACCATCCTTATAAAAGCGTTCTGACTGTTGAGGCCTATAATTTCAGGTCAGTTCAAACCAATAGGATAGAACTATGGAAAGGGCTAGGGAACAGGAGACATTGACCTCCAAAGGAGATCCATTCGTTCTTGTTTGTTACTTTCCATGTGCCAGATGCAAAGCAACGGAAAAGTTACTTCTAAGCTGCCATGCAAGAATTGTGAAACAGATGCAAAAGATCCAACATAAACACTGCATCTTCTACTGCCAATAAACCAATATTAACAACATATGTTATGTCACAAAACATCTGGCACTTGTTCAAATATACAGTCCCAAGTTTGATTTCTACTGGATGTCACTTGGAATAAACATGCAAACTGTCTTCTCATGAACCCCCCCCCCCCCCCCCATGATTAATTCTTAAGCAGTAGTACACCAAAAATGAACAACATGTGTCAAGCTATGTCACCAAAGAGTACACTTTGTGTAGAGGAACACTGAACAGCAATATCACTGCTACTACTATCCCTCCCCTACCCTGCCCACCTCCTCCTCCTCCTTACCCTTCCCATTCTAAAAATAAAAGAACATGTTATCCTTCTCAGAGCAATATCTTATCTATTCATACAAAGACATATCCCCTACTAAATTTGGGATATCATTATATATCCCAATTAAATATCACTACTTAGTATCATCTCTCCTACTGTACATGGAGAGAACCGTTAGGACTTCTGAACTGGTAATCTAGTTTAATTTACAACGAAATTCCTTTGTGACTCAAGCCTGTGTGACATGTTGAGTATATCACAGACTGTTAAAATATCTTTATTTCAGTATCAGAGAATCAAATTATCTTAATTAATACATCTCAAAGAAATGATCAAGACACATTCCAAATATTTGCAGAAATCCTTGATATATATATTTACATATTTTGTTCTCCTTTCCCTCTTCCCTGATCTATCTATTTGGTGTTTCAGAAAAAAACCTTGCCAGGGACATGGTACACTATACTTCCAATTTAAGGAGTACAGTGTAACAGCTCTTCTCCTGGAAACATGACTTTAGATCAGGGCAAGCAATCAATTCTGTCAGGCTTTCTCATCCGTTAAGTGGCTGAATCAACAGATTGCAAAGATCTCTTGATATGCAAATGTCATTTATAAAAACCTGCAGTCGAGATAATTCTGACTCATAAGAAATGAGACCTTTTTTGTGCCAGTATCTTTATGCAACACATGGCAACTGTTGACACATCTCACACATACATCTGTCATCTTGTAATTTCTCCCCTAAACCAGAAAAGAGTAAACACTTCAACCAGTTTCCGCCCCCCCCCCCTTTTTATAGATAGTAAGCGAATGTGCAAACATGCCAGCCGACCTAGATACAATATTTACTGGGCCATACATAAAACCAGAAGAGTGTAAATATTGAGGCTTTCCAGGTAATATATACTTCTATACCGCTGTTTTGGGGGGGGGGGGCTTCTTGTTCTTGTCAAGGTAAAACATGTCCTAGATTAAAGGGAATAGGTAATTTACACAATCACATTTTGGGTGGCATTTTGCAGTGTATTTTCACATAAGGTAAATGCTTCAGTGAGCAAAAACCGTTTTTTATAATTTGCATATTTGTATAGCATTTGGCATAAATTATTCCCAGGCTTATAATACAACTGCTTGGATATAAGAGTTGAGCAGCACAGAGATATAAAATCAAAATGTTTACTTTTGGTTTTTCTACTTTTAATTAGTCTAATGAAGATACAATACCTTCATTTACATATGAATTTACAATTTATCTTCTGTGTCACTAATCATGGACGTTGACAACGAATCCTCCACAAAAGTAAATGAGTGTACTAAGAGCAGCTCTCTTAGTTTGGTCGTCAAAGTTTCCAACATACCGTGTTACTCAACATAAGACTACAAATTTTGACACACTAATACACCCATAGACTCCATTCCCTTTATAGAATGATTATCTCCCAAATAAATACAGTATTTGTCCCAAAAAATGATGTTGCTTCTGTAAAGTAGTGATAAATTATCAAATGAATATCCTTAACATTACACATTTCATAAGTATTAATATTAACATTTTATCGCAGCCACATCAGCTTAGTCATCATTTACTAAACACTTTGGTTTCATTCTATAGATCAATATTAAACATTGTTTTATCTCAACGGGTGGTGTATGTCGGGTTCACCAAAGTTCCCAAAACCCTACACTACTTTGGAAATAACACATCTCCATGACAACAAATGAAAGAAGAGAGATGTCTCTACATTCTAACACTTTCAAGAACATCATTAGAAGTCGTACATTTTGCTTTGTTTGTTTGTTTCAGCTGGAAAGAGAATCAGCCAGCCCTTTGCCAAATTGAAATTAAAAGAGAGCACACTGTGGTGGCGCTTTAGGTGTCTGGTAAAACTGACACAATGAAGCAAGCATCCAAACAGGCATAACAAAACATCACATCAAATTTATGTGACTATGTGCTCTTTGTTGGAATAAACATTTCATAATTTGTTTTTAGGATCGGCCAAATGGTGTTCACTGCACAGGAGGGGGGGGGGGGGGGTGTCTGTAACTGTGAAATGGACAGATGTTCAAGTATGGTTAAAGGTTTTTAACTGAAGGTATCAAAGGGAAGATTTGAAACAGCATGGTACTAAGTCTTGTTGTTGCAATCCATTTAAATTACCATAGAGATATACTACATCAGGATACCTCCCATATATGCTGTACAGTAACTCCTAATTGAAGCCAAATATAAATTAGACCTCAAATATGCTTTCAACAGCTCTGCTAATCAAAATGGTCAGGCTTTCTCAGAAATGAGTTGATGACACCCTCCTTCCCACTCCCACTTCACTTGAACTCTGGTTTCATCTGTAACCAACATATGATTAATAGTTATACCATTAAGTTACTACACAAACTCAATGTTCCCAACTCCCAACGCACATACCACTACTGTACCCAAAAGCCACAGAGGGCTGTAGTAATATCAAACAACTATGCAATGCTGTTGTTAACTCAACATTAGTCACATACTTTGGAAAGGTATGCAAAGGTGCCTAGGTGTCTACAGAGAAAACAGACAAATTTACCCAGACATGACCTACATCAAAAATCAGCTCTGTTAGTGGTCCTCAAGGTCATGTGACCTTATCAGGAGATGACCTCTGACCTGGGATGTATAAGCAGAACAGGATTAGCAGTCTGGAATGCCATCTGGCTGTTTCCAGTGTATGATATGGAGTTTAAAGGAGCAGAGGGAAACTGAGAACACCCGGGAGAGAGGCAAAGGTGTAGGGTTTTCCTGATCAAAGGGCCAAAGCATCCAAGGGGAAGGACTCATCATCAAGGGTATTCCTAAAGTCAGTTACTAGGATAATCTGATTGCCAATTTATGCAAATTTTGCAAAACGTACAATTGAGAATCCCTCAAAAACAGGACACAAAACCTAGTGCTTAATTTGACACCACAAGCTCCTCTAAGCTGGCATTTTCAGCGATGCCTACGTAATTCCGATCACACTCAGCTTTATACCCTCAATTGTTTCCATTTTATACAAACCTTCACAGTTTATGCCTAATTTCATCCATTCCTGGTGTGATTTTGATGAACTGGAATTAGAAGATTACAGATTCAAGTATCATTTCCTTGGTGAAGTATTATATAGTACAACAACTTCAGATTCGAGTCCATTATCTTCTGTATTTATTCTCATACTCGTACCCAGGCCTTTGTACTCATAAGCTAACTCCAGAGTTTGTACTCACAAGCTTACTACAGAGTTTGCATTCATAAGCTTACTACAGAGTTTGAACTAATATGCTTACTCCAGAGTTTGTACTCATAAGCTTACTCCAGAGTTTGTACTCACAAGCTTTAATAATAAGCAAATTGATCACAGCGCTATACAAGTGCAAAAATGCATAGCAATATTGTACACAGTCGTGTGCTATAGTATTGTATACAAGAAAAACCTTCAAAACTGCTATCACAAAATTTGTATCCCAAACTACTACCCTGATTGAGAACATTATCAAGGAGAGTAGGCTAACAATAGTCAAACTAATAATTTGCATGATTTCCAGGCCTAAAATAAGTCTTGTAATGCCAATCATTGTCAGCAGCAAATATTATATGTCAGCTCCCAGAAGCTGCCTGTACTGTAACAGATCTGTATCTCAATTCGCAGAAACGCTACTTGGGACCTGTCAATATTATACCAGTAGAATGTTTTTGGCGCTGTTTCAATTTTTTTGCAGGTGGCGAAAAAATGATTAATTCCTACCTAGAGCTAATAATCAAGGTTGAACTGCACAAAAAAGTGCAAACGCAGAGGAGCAGAGAGATAGGACTTTATCCAAAACGTCTGATCAGATTTACCATCAGGCAAACAGATTTATGCTGTTTACTCCTTTAAAGACAGAGGTTAAATTCACTACAAACTCAACATGTTGAAATCTGTTTGAATTGTTTCTACAGGATTGATCAACAAATAATGAAAGCTATTGTTAGGTTATAGAATGAAACCTACAGCCCCTTTTATCTGCTTTTGTTATCCCTATAACTACAAGTTTAAACAATCATAACAGTGCCCCAACCTTCCATGAATGCAAACAATAGTCTTTGGGAATATCATTTAGATTCAGGAAATAAACAATTGTTAAAATATCCAGAAATAGACTAATAATGCCACCCCCCCCCAAAAAAAAAAACACTTGGCAACCTTTTATATTATTGAATAGATTGAAAGGACCATAGAGGTAATAACTACAACAAAATAATTGTACTAATGCAGCATATTGTGTTGGGTTGCCATGTTTCCATTAGTGTGGGTGAGCAATGAGTTACATTTATAATGTAGACTTGGTATGTATATGTATATGACTACTATTGAGATTACTATATTACAAAGAATTCCTTATGTGATCGATCGATAGACCATCCAAACACCGCAACCTTGCTAAAAGTGACTGTCAAGTAAAATGTAGCGCAACTGTTATAAATCATTCAACAATTGTGTTCACAATTCTCTGAGCAATGTTTCATAATGTATTGCTGGTATGAAAGAATAGCTAAATTGCTTGCTGGTACAATTTGGACCAAAATGTTTTTCGGTTTCCTAGGGAGTAGGGAGTATAGTCACGCAATGATAGAAACTCTCTTGATGGATTAAAACAAGTTTACTATTATTGTTGCTAAGAAACAAATTTTGAGATCATAACCTCCCCCTCCTCCTTCCTGCGTTTTAAGGATTCTTCCACCGCACTGAAAACATACAAAGCTAAGAAACATACGTTGCAATAAAACAGGACTGCAATAAATAAACCAGCCATATATTTTTAACTGTTGTAAACATGTTGTAAACATGAATTTCATTTAGCTGTTGTTCTGAGTGTAACCACTTATAAGTAAAAACTGTGTAATCAAACCTAAAATTATGGTAGTCATCTTTATAAACAACTCTACTCTAACTAAGCTATTTGGATGTCAACAGCCTCTTTCTCTAGTTAAGCTCTATTTGGATGTCAACAGCCTCTATCTACTCTGCATTTTCCAGATGTTAAAACTTCTTAAGAAAAGTCAACCAAGATAGAGAGAGCCTGGGCAAAAAACACCACTCAACTCCATCCACTATTTAACTCATTCCCTATTCATATCGAGACTGTAACCATATGATCATGAAAAGAAATCCGAGCACAAAAACGAACATTCTAGACACTTTGGGTGGTAGAATGCAAAGAGCATTGATCGGAGGGGTCCGATCATAGAGGGTGCAGAGTGTTACAAGTTAACCACTTCATTCTAGCCACGGTTGAACGAGCCTGCTAAGGTTGTGAGGAGACAGGTAAGCGAGGAGCGAAGGTAATATGATTAAGTTATTTCAGATGCTGAGCCAAGTGTCCAGTGAGCTTATTGAATGCTCATCTGTGAATGTAAAACAACTACACATTAAAGAGTACTATGTATATGTGCAAAACTACAACCCAATTATTCTTGAAATCGCAGGAATTGCAAAGAAAATGTGAAATTTAGGAAATGACCCAAAATGAAGCAGTTCTCCAACAGAAAACTGTGTGCCCACCAGGAATGTACAGTAAATCTATTGCCAAGTCTCCACGACTTGAAATTATATAAATATTGGATATGCTTGTACCTTAATAGCCAAAACTTAGACAGCAAAGTTTCCCTGTCAGCCTTATCCTAACGACGATAAACTGAATGTTATTCCATTGTCAACACAGAAAAATTGCACAAAAAAAACAAAACAACTGTATTAGACTAACAAGACACTGGACAGGTGATCAAACATTTCATGAACAACAATACTGTGACATTTTCTACATTATGGCAAGGGTTATACCTTTGCACAATGTGCCAAAGTTAGGTTTGAAAGATGCCTTGCCTTGCCAGTATGTTGAATCATACATCATCCCCATTCAATAATCACATGACCATGAGCTTACACAATAATGATGCAATCATAGTTGTTAGTGATGTCAACAACCTCTCTCTCTCTCTCTCTCTCCAGCTTCATTACCCATCTCATAAGGTAAACCCATTTTCATCATCACTAATGTCTTCTTCTTCCCTCTCTCAAGCTCTCTCATCAATACTTGTTTGCAATTGGAAATCCATTTTCCCATCAACTTCCTTTACTATCTCTCTGTACATCACAAGTAATTTATGGCTGTAGCGCAGTGAGTGTCATCTGCCATCCCCATTTTGAAGAGGAATTTTTAAAGGAGTATTATTTGATCAGGCAGTTGTTGTAAACTTGTATCATGGTAAATCATTCACTATGTGGCTTATCTGCTTGGATCACTGTTAATACAATGGATAACATCCATACTTGCTGTGAACTGTTCCTATAAACACAAATTTTTAAGACAGTTCTGTTGCAAGTCAGATTGAGATTTATAGAATTGGTTTTTGTCGTTCAAATTACAAGGGACATTTCTTAATTCTTAGTTGACCTGTCTAACGTAACATATAAACTTCTTTAAACTTTTAATACAGGACTAGAGAAGATGGTTTTAGTAAGCAGATATAGGCACATTTTAAGTAACTTCAAGTTCAGAAAGTTAAACGTCAATACCACCTTCAAGTTTTGAAACACTGGGCAATCTTCAGTCATAAGGTTTGAACTACCTACTTACTACTGTTCCAACATTTTTGGTGAATCTATTTACAGGCCGGCCTGTCCAGGGTTTGTTATTCACACATGTAAGACCAATCTAAGCATGGACTGTGCGATAAATCACACTTCTCTCAGTCATGTAAGGGTGCCATCTCAGCACTACAGAGAAGACCAGGCCTGCAAACTATCTTCAAGTTCTATAAACACAGTCAAAGCATTTTCAAAGCACAGTCCTCCATCACAAGAAGCTTCCAGAATTGCTGACAATAAATCAAAGCAGTGCAACCTCCTTTAACTAACAAAACATCGCAAGGCTGGCAATGGTGTATAAACTATCATATAAGTTGACATGTCAAGTGAGTTTATTACAATACTGTAGAAGGGAGGATAGAGGTACTCTGTAAAAAAAATGTTGTACACTGGTTTAGAAATGCTAAAGAGAAATGCACAGTAGGTAAACTTCATTGAATCCCTATATTGCTAATGATATTAGTCATTTCCCATGGATGATAGCAACAACTTCTGCCAAAATGTAGGCAAATGCAAAACAGCCTTCGTGGGGTACATTTGATAGGCTTTTATATAATCTAATAGGCCTATGGTTGGTTAACATGTATAGGCTTACATGTTTCATTACTGGTGTAGATGGTCATACATGTTTCATTACTGGTGTAGATGGTCATATTTTCCCCCCATAAATTTACAATCGAGGAAAATTAAATAACCTAGAGGGTATTCCTAGTGAAAATTTCTTTCACCTCCTACATGCCATTTTCAAAACTTGAAATACCTTCAATTTATGTTTTACATGTTTTGTACTCAAAAGTGCAAAAATATAAAGAAATATCCAAAATTGACTGTCTACCTTTGAAGTAAGCGAAATTATTTATGATCGTTACCATGGTTACACCTGCTACTAATCAAAAATAAACATAGGGTTTGAAATCTCAGCTGCTGCATAACCTTTTCAAAGTTGCTGTAGGGGTTTTTTGGAATTCAAATGATAAACGTGGGAAGCTATCTAATCAGCATCTCTAAGTATGTAGGAGATTGTTTGCTGCTTGATCCAGTAGTTTGTATGTATACCTGAAAACAGCTGAAAGTTTTCTAAAACGATTGTCTAAAAATTCTGATCCCTTTCATTATTCTCAGACATGGGAAGGGTAAATTTTCAACGATCAAATTTATAGGGCCTATCAGAGAAGGATAGATCTTTGAGGATAGTCAAATGAAGATGTGAGGGATTGAACATTGTGACCATTTTTTGACTTTATAGCATCAGGATCAATATTAATGACCTTGACTACTTAATCCGTGATACAGCGAAAACAGGATATGACATAGAGGGTACAAGGCCGCACTAAAATAAGCACTTCCTACCATCAGTTAAGAAATTACTAAATATTTTTTTTCCAAACTGACCTCTTCCTTGATTGAAGTTTCTATGAGGAATAACTCAGCGAGTTAACGAAATATTATAAAAGCAGAAAGCATGACAGATTTGCGATTCCTTGCCATCGAATTTGCTCAAAATTCCACTTGTCTTGCTAATGTAGTAGAGCAAATGAGATAAGTTTGTCCAAGAATTGAGTAAGAACCAGAAAAGATCAGAGGTTTCCAGCATATATTTGTAGCACTCACTTGTCGGGGCATCAAACCACAAGAATTTTACAATATGACAGAATTTTGTTTTCCTTTAATGCCATTAAAAAAAAATACTAAAAAAAAAATAATATCTCTCACTAATATTATCAACACAAAATATGATAAACACTTTACATCAACTTATGGGAAAACAAGGTTTAGGGCCTAAATATCTTTCAAAGGTAAATTATAAAACTGTTTTAAACATCAAGAGTGCCCTTATTTATATACCAGTCCTGGCTACAGGGATTCCTTTAACCCTTCATGACACCCCTTTTTAAAGTACAAATTCTTTCAACTTTTAACAATTGCCACTCCTTGCCTTGTCCCCATTGTAATGATTGAGACAGACCTTGCCCGACTATTCACTGCTATAGGAACAGTTATATACACCTGTAGATATATATACCCCTTATAGCTACACCACTTCACTTTGAATACGTAATTGGGCACATCGCCTGCAACTCTGCAAACAATAGCCATTGTGTCCCAGTGACAATAGCCTTAATCATGCAAACTCAATGCCTTGTCAATGAGAAAACCCCATTTATATCTGTGCAGTAAAATCAGCTACTTCAATGTCTGTCTGCCCTTGTGGGAAAACTTTAGAGTGCAGCAGACAACACACGGTTAACAAATGTTAACATCACGGCATTTAACACTGTAGGTTGATGTCACTTGCATTATCAAGTCATTCACTCAGCCAAAGCTAATTTACTGCCAATGGAATCCCCATTGATTTTCCAAACAGTGAATTACCGAGCAACCCTTTACAGGGCCCCCCATCATCAACATGGACAAGGAGATGGTATTTAAAAATAAAAAAAAAGAAGGTAAAAGAAAAAAGAAAAAAACCTATGCTCAATGACTATGGATCAATAATGGCAGCATTAGCCCTGAAGGTATGCTGGGAATTTCCCTTTCAGTACAAATCTTTCTTGGAAGGTTTAATTTAAAACAAATCATCTTCAGGATACACTGGCCCCACAAACATACACATACACACACACAATCACACACGCACATACATACTTGCCACATCAAGTACAGCATATTGATCTTTCAATAATTAATGAGTCAGGAAGGTTTGTAGTCACATGATCACCCTCCTTATGCAGACAGAGGAGCTGTGAAGTGGATACATAGTGAGTCTGTCGTCAATGTTGCTTGTATTCTAGTATTGATCCATGTAACCCACTGGGTACTATTCACCCTCCTGAATTTTGGAAATCTAGAGTAATTATTATTTATGATTATGTAATTGCAAAGGCACTTCATAGATCCCTGCGATCATGTCCCAATCATCGCAGGTTCGGGGGGGAGTGGGAGGAGGGAGGAACTATAACTGTCAAAAACAAATTATCAATGTATAAAATTTAGACATTTTGGAAAGGTGAGCAAATATAAAATACTGGCACAAAACTTGATACATCTCCCCGTACGCTGCTCTCTTCACAGAAAACTTCCACTTTGGGCAATTTTCCCTATAATGTAAAAGCAAAAAGCGCTCTGTCAACACCTTACGCAGCCGATGACTAAATCCACGCAACCTGCAAGCCTGCATTGAGCATTTTAATGAAAGTATTTGATGAATAATTCAGCACAGAAAGTAACACAAGCAAGCAATACCACCACTTAATTCTACTAAAACCTACCCACTCTGATCAAGGGACAAACAGCATCAATTACTTCTAACAAGCTCTCTGCCATAATCTCGCTGGATACATGAGAAGCTCCACATAAGACGTTTTCAGCTTAATTATTCAAATGACGATAATAGGAAGTATGGGAGGCCATAGCGTAAGGTACAAAATCAAGACATGTTGCAATATAGACCTGACAAATTTATGTCTGCGGACAAACAAACGGACATAACTTAGGAGATGTCTTTGGAAGTCACGCGTCAAACAATTCTTGGAGTTTTTAGTATGCACGTAGATCTCAGAGAGCGCATGATACTGAGATGGGTAAATGAGGATTATACAGTACATCAGTAGAATAAGTGAATAAACATATCATTTTAAACCTCCTTACCCCCTGATCCCCTCCACCCCTGTACCCACTGATCCCCTCCACCCCTGTACCCACTGATCCCCTCCACCCCGGTACCCACTGATCCCCTCCACCCCGGTACCCACTGATCCCCTCCATCCCTGTACCCACAAGGAAGACATTATCACGAAGATCCCAACAACAATCTCACCGACAACGGACCAACTTCAAAAGCAATTTTTTGCAATTGATCCATAATATTACACAACCTTAGTACTCCAAATAAAATTGCAGTTGGTTAAACTTTTGTAGTATGTAGGTCTATGACACTTCCTATGCTACTGTGAGTTGTTAAAATTAACCATCAATACCAAACAGATGTGTATTCAATAAAGTACTGGCATAGCAGCTGTCAGGTGACTCGGGTCAAAGGTTATATTCTCCAGGTGACTATGCTTCTATCTATCCCCTGTCAAGTCATTCTCTCGGACTTGTTTGTTTGTGAATTATAATGTTCACTACCAGCAATATCAGTGTACATTAGTATGGCAGTCAAAGCTGTGTACTTTGGGGAATAAGGCTGCAGCAGGCTGAACTATTGTCTTCTGTTTCACATCAAAAAGCTTCACAACAAAAATAAATAAATAAAAAGATATGTACCTTGTTCCTCCAGAGACCCCAGTGATTTTAAGAGTTAAAGGTGTAAAAAGGTATAAATTAAGATGAATTGTCAAGAGCATGAACATTGGGACCAGATGAACAAAGAGAGAGTCTGGCTTCTGTTTGAGTCTTTTTCGGCAATTTCTGTTATATTTTGACTGTCGTCCTAGCATATAGCTGACATTCATCCAATCACCAAATACCTTACAATGAAATAGCACACCTACAACATAACATATTTAGTTCAATGGTATTCTTGATACTAGACAATCTAAAGCATCTACCTCAGTGGCTTAGGCTCCCCTTTGTTTCCCTTTGCTACTTAATGGTAACATCCCATAACAATTAATATCATTAGCATGACTTGTTAATATTCATAACAATTAAAATCATTAGCATACTTGTCAATATACATTTGAAATAATGAAGAACAAGTTTTTTATCAAAAAATGAAAAAAATACTTGCAAATTGAATCACCTTGATATAAATATAAAGAGTTGTTTTTTAAACTTGATTGTTAACTTACATTTGGTGAAAACAAGGAGAGTGGGTGTCTTTTAGTCTGATCAGAGACAATCTCATTTTGAGTAAATAATGCTCTTCCCTGCCTCCCCCTGCCCAACTTCCCCCCCTCCCCATCGCCCCTGGAGTCACTTAACAACTTCACAGGAGGAGACACAAAGCCTACAAGGAAGTGGCCCCTGTTTATCGAAACCTCAATTTGTCCCAATGTCTACAACATTCATGCAAATGGCTTCAAGGGAACAGTTCAGCAACAACCTAACCATTGTGTCAGAAAGGCATTTTAGGATTTTCTGAAACTAAGTTTTTTATTCAAATTTCTTTTCAATCAAGAGAACACATTTCTTAGAATGATTCATTGCTATTCCAGCAAGTTTTTTAATTCTTCAGTTATCCCTTCCACAGAAAGACAAAAACCCTTTGATAATCTGAGAACCGGCTGTTTAATTGTTCTGAGCCAGCCATCGGTATTTCCTCCCCTCAGATCCTAATTATGCATGTATATATGCCAGGGGGATAGAGGGGGGGGGGGAGCATGTCATCTGAAAAATAACAACATCTGGATACTTTTAACCTTGCCAACCAGCAATAAGAAAACTGAGTTGAATGCAGTTAGCTGTCAGCAATGACTTCATTCATTTGTTGCTAATGCTCATTTTTGCAGATTTAATTTGGTGATTATTTTGATTGCATCTGTTGCTACTTTGCCTATATTGTGGAAGGGAAATTGCTGCAGCACTGACAGGCATTTTAATTAGCCATATACACAGTAAAAGTCACAAAATGGAGACCATTACCACATAAGAGTGAAAATATGAGTTGCTCTATATACAAAAATGGATATATAGCCAACATTGTACAATGTGGGTTAATGGTTTAAAATAACTGTGTGCAATGCAATGACAGAACTTTGAATTATTTGCTTATTCGTTGAATTATTTGCTTCAATTGTTCGTTGAATTATTCGTTTCAATTGTTCGTTGAATTATTAGCATATATATGCAAAGAGGGATCTGTTGAGACAAGCAACCCATTTTGCGGTTAAATAAATCAAGTTAGTGGTATTTTGTGATGACAAATGACACAAGAAAAAGAATACTCCTAAAGTTTTAAATTACAGCTCCCTAGATGAGTACTACTCAAATTATATCAGAGTCATATAGTAGTATTTCAGGTTCAATATTGTTATATAGATAACTATATATGAAACTAAAATTTCAGACTGTTGATTTCAAAATGTCCTCCATCATGTCTCCCCTCATGCATGTATGATTCAAATAAAACTTGCAAGAGCATTTCAAATCATATCCTGAAATTACATTCATAAATAATGCACTTCGGGGAACATAGCAGAAGAAATCAAAGACGAGAATTCAACATAATGCTAAATATCATATAAACACAGAAATAAAAAAAATAGTCGAGGAAGATAAACTAAATATGAATATAAATAACCTTCATTAGTTTGTTTACATTTAATATGAAGCTTAATTACCAACTAAACTAGTACGTTACCTGACACACATGCTGCCACAGTTACCACATCGTTCGAGTAAGCTTTAAAAATTTATACAGCAAATTTGTAAAAACGAACACTTCCTTCCTCCTCGGTTAGACTTCAACTCCTTTAAAACCAAAATGCCCCTTGCACTCCTTTAATCTTTGAAATTTAAAACCAACTTATTATCCAGCAAGCTCCTTTTCTAAGACCTGAAAAGCTTTCTTACTTCCCCCCAGGGCCAGCTGTTTGTCTTCTGTTGCCTCCAAGCCAAGCAATGCAGAGACCTCTGCACATTCATTTCCCTACTAATGTAAACCCCAGGAAAATTAATGGCGCAAAGAGACTCTACAGTTACGTAGCTCTCTACGCTATCAACACAAAACAGACCCAACTTGTTTTCTGCAATGCCATATTGTGCCAAGTTTCTCTAAACCGCAAATTAAAGGAGTGACGAGGGATTGAACAAAATTGGAATCTCTGGGAGTCTCTTCAACTGCTTTTCAAGTTAGCAATCACCAATGGTTGTTGCTACATTGTGCAATTCAAGCCAGCACTCCTGAATATGACTCACATATATAGGTATCATGTCTTGTTGTGTTGTTAAGGGGAAAGTAATTCTGCAACTGCCAGGACTTTTCCTTGCAAAAGTACCAGGACATACTTGAAAATCAAACGGTGAAGAATGAAACTAAAGGGTGACAAAGGTATAGCCTTACATGATGAAAACGCATCAGTCAGCATGACATTTTGGGGTGGTGTTTTTTGTTCTTTTCCAATGCTTAAAAAGGACACATGGAATCAATTTTTTAGACTGGCTACAAATTCTTTACAGCCATATTATTTTAGGGTTTTGTTCTACAGGATTCATAAAAGTGGTTTGAAGCAGCTGTTTGCAGTTGGTTCATGAATGCCAGCCAATCTCAGAAAAAATATCTTCACCACAAACCTGGCAAATTTTTACTCATAAAATTCAAAATTTGATTAATTTTAAGGCACAGTCAGTCATCGTTTCAACTCATGAACACCCACCCGGGAGGATATTACTACGATCAAACAAGATTGTATAAGCTTGTTTTCGTGATCCAGCACATAATAGTACAAACTCGTAGATTTGGAAGACTTGAACAAGAAACTGTCCTAGTTCTTCAGTGTTGCCAAGCAGACTATCCTACAGTTTCACTACTTTGAATTATACAGAGGAGTAATTCCCTTCATCACACTGGCACTGTTTATCCTTGACAAAATGAAGCCTGGTGATATCTGATTGTTTTGAAAGGGCTAAATCTCATGATTTTGGACATCTGTTATGACATTTAAGGATCGCATTTACAATATAAATTCTGTTCAAAGTGTAATTTGCATGGCAGAAGGCCTTACCCTCCTGCTAACCTAACCTATTATGTCCAGCTGTTTTGATAGTACCTGGGAATGATATGTTATCTCTCCACAGTCCCACAGATGATCCTGTAATGAAAACAACCTCTTTAGACATGACTTCTTAAAAATGTTAATTACAGAATATAACAATTTTTTACAGAGAGGACCTATAAATGGCCTCATTGTTTAAAAGTGGAGTCCTAAAGAGAACCCTTATTCTATATACATTGTCACCCACACCCGTAATTGTATCATCATGTTCAAGAGAAAACTGGAAATATTTTTGAAAAATCGCTTCGCTTTTACGTGAGCACTATGTAAAGTTTTTGTCTCAAAAATTTAACATAATGCTTTAAGTTTTTCATTGGCCGAATTAATTGATCATTTACAGACCGTACAGTATGTTTCCCTTAACATTATCTGTACATTACCACCAGATTAAAGCAAAAAATAGTTAATGAGAGCATCCTTTTTATTTCTTTCGTAACCCAAGCGCCTCGACCTATCGAAGGAACCCATCTTCCACTGTTCCAATTATTCTACATAACACTAAATCAACTCCCACTAAGTTGAAGTTTTACTTCACCAAATAACACTCGAATAAAAAACAATAATACTAAAAATAATTATACAAAACAAAATCATAACCTTTCCTCTTATCTACACAGTGGTGACAAGAAGAAAAAAAAATCAACCGAGACCATAGCACAAATAACAAGGCCACTAGCATGTTATAACTTAAACATATTCACAAAATTAAAGCCTATTATTAAACAACAGCTGACAGCTGACATTCTCCTTCTCTGCAGCCCACCCCCCCCCCCTCCCCCTCGCTGCTGAGAAGTACATTAGGCTAAATCTAACAGCCATTGTAACTTCTCTTGGCTACAATGCCACCTTTAACACACTCATCTGCCACACAAAATGTCAACAGCAATAATGCTATGTAGAGAGGCTTACTCAGGGATCTTCTCAACAAAATGACTCAGCTCTTCAATATATACAAAATCGTGAACACAAGTTAATAATGTTTTTGACTGCAGTCTTCATGCCTAAAGGGGATGAAAGGATATGCATTTGAAGCACTGGAACAGTAGGAGTGATAATATCACTGAGGCCATTTTCTTGTCTTAATTTATAATCCATGGTCGCATAAAAAGATTTCTATGTTGTACGATGCAAACTGAACCAATCATCTATGTTTATGCACAACTTGGACAGATATACTATCCATGACTATATCCACAACCAACATCTTTTTCATCAACATCATCACAACCAAGTATCTTTCCCACTATCCATAAACCAACAATTTTTTTGCAGCAAACTATAAACAACTTCAACAACAAACTGATCATGACAATATTCATTTCATCGCTTTTGTAATGAAGAAAATAACTCAATTAATTTGCAACCTTCCTATGATATGGTACTTTCAGTCAGCGCTTTTCATTTCAGTTTGCGATTGGTGTAGATTAACTAAAACTATATATATCTTACACATCTTTCAAAAAAAATCTACCACACTCTTGGGTGATAGCGATTGTAAAGTTTGGCAGTTCTAAGACAAATGTTCATGAAATGTGCTGCAAATCTGATAAAGATGCCCCCTCTAGCACATAATAAAGTCTTGTTGTGAGAATTGTGAGAAAATATGAAATGGGGGAGCAAGCATCATCTTCATAACAATATACACCAGGGAGAGTACTTGACTATGAATTATAATTAAACTGAACAAGAAAGAGAATTACATCTAAGTTACGAATTAATCAAGAGAAAAAGCGAGAATGACTTTATGAATATTCAGTATGTACTGACATTAAACTAGGTTTCTTGGCGACTACAATATGATTAACATGGACGCAACATGTATACAGGCGTTTATTGAGATCTCAATAGGTTAAAGGGCATTAACATTAATACTTTAAAGGAGTCTGAGGAAAATATACACCAGGAAACATCAGAGTAACTTATACTATAACAACTACCTAATGTACTTTGATTGTTGATATGAAAAGTTTATTAATGATTAACAAAGGAAACACAGGTCATGGATGGCACAAGCAGCTATCAGATTGCAATGGCAGGTAGAAAATACAAGAAAAGGAAACTTGGAACAATGACAAGAGGACCTTATCAGAAACTACAAGATGTGAAAAGAAGATATTATAATCTGTAGTACTTCAACAGAACTGGATAGAAACTTTATAAGTTTTTGAAAACTGCTACTTGCTAAAGATTGTGATTAATGGGATGTCCCTGTTCTAAAGTATAAAAGTATTATGAAATGGTTCAAGAGCTCAGGAAGTGGTTAAAGATGACTGGATTAATGTATCCACTCTAAACATCCATATCTCCTCCCTATCTCTCTTGATCGACTCCAGAGCAACAACCATAACAAGCTATGCCAGAGGTCAAAGTTCACAGTCTCCAGCATTAAAGGTGCCAACAGGAATTGCAGTAAAAACCTCACAAATACAGGTCTGAGGATCCCCCAATCGTACTGGCGGCCAACAGGGCAATTTTTAAGGATCTTTTCTGGTCGTTACAGGCCAACGAAGCCTTGTTAAGTTTTGGTTGTCTGAACAGCAGATTTGGTTGTCCGACAAAACATGTAACAAAATTAACAATGACCAGTGTAGTAAGTCACTGTAGGATGTGAAGTGTAGGAGAGATGTTTAGGATGGTGAATAGAATACCAGCACTGGAGGTAATCAGCAATTAATTATTTTACTTAGTTTGGGGTGGGGAGGGGGGTATTTAGTTACAATACAATCTCTGAATTTGACGTAAACTAGTGCTCCTCCGGACAACCTCCACAGCCGGTTTTGGTTGTCCGAACGAGGAATTTGGTCGTCTACGGCTATTAGACTGCCATCAAAAGTTTGCCATGGGCAAACATTCGTTCTTGACGCTCCGATGTTGTTTATCTTGGACTCACCGAGGGATACCATGTCACCCAAATCACATGATTGGACTTCATTATGACTATCCAAAGTCTCTGACAGCTGAAGATTAGGATTATTCAGGTTTAATCAGAGAGACCAGCCACTTTTGACAAAGCACACATAATTGTTAGTGACGTTAATATTTCAGCGACCAAGGACGACGTTACAGCTATTACTTGCAATGTCCGATTCTCGTACGACCACCATATTTCAAAACAGATCTCATTAAAGCAACGATGACAGGACAGGAGACGAGAAATACACTGTCAAAGTCAACCCAAAATAAATCTTTTCCTATAGATTATAATCTAACTTTCTGTAGAGTACCCCTATTCAATTTCAAGGGACAATTCTTTGCTTATGAGGAATTCACCAACCAGTATGCAATTCCACATCAGACTGAGCTTCAAGTTGCCCTAAAGCTATCTTGCAATTTAGCAATCTGTCCTTTCCATATGGGCAACAGCTTCCACGTGAATTACCGCTGTTGGAGAATTGAGGCCAAGCAAAGGGGTGGTTAAAAATATATAGTCCTTGTACAATATCATCCAGCTTTCTTTTTTTCCTTTTTTTTTTCCTTTTTTCCCCCTTTTTTTAGATGCTTCTTTATTGCTGTTGTTGTTGGTGATGATGTTGATCTTGTTTTGACTTCTTTGTTATTTCTGACGTGCTAGACTTGAGGCTTTCTAAAAAAAAAATCCCAAATGAAACAAACCAATGCAAGGTTTGTGTTCAAACCAATAGTTGGCATCAGTATAGGGAGACAGAACTGTGTATTAAAAACCTTAGTCTGCACCTGTTAAAATCCTGGAATAAAAAACACACAAGCCCAACAGATACTGCTTATGTATTTTCAAGTAATTCTTACTTCAAATTTCAAAAGACGTTGCTTAATTAAAATGATTTAGGTACGATGCATATAAATATACAATACATGGATACTGTACAATACACACATACTGTATGATACATACATACTGTATAATACATACATACTATACAATACATACATACATACATACTGTATAATACATACATACTGTACAACACAAACATACTGTATCATACTGTATAATACATACATACTGTATAATACATTCTGTACAATACATACTGTACAATACATACTGTATAATACATACATACATACATACTGTATAATACATACATACTATACAATACATACTGTATAATACATACAACCTATACAATACATACATACATACTGTACAATACATACATACTGTACAACACAAACATACTGTATCATACTGTATGATACATACATACTGTATAATACATTCTGTACAATACATACTGTACAATACATACTGTATAATACATACATACTATACAATACATACATACATACATACTGTATAATACATACATACTATACAATACATACTGTATAATACATACATACTATACAATACATACATACATACATACTGTATAATACATACATACAGTACAACACAAACATACTGTATCATACTGTATAATACATGTATACTGTACTGCATAACACATTCTACTGTATAATACATATACTGTATAATACATACATACATACATACATACATACATACATACTGTATAATACATACATACTATACAATACATACTGTATAATACATACATACTATACAATACATACATACATACATACATACTGTATAATACATACATACTGTACAACACAAACATACTGTATCATACTGTATAATACATGTATACTGTACTGCATAACACATTCTACTGTATAATACATATACTGTATAATACATACATACTGTATAACACATACATACTGTATAATACATACATACTGTATAATACATACATACTATACAATACATACATACATACATACATACTGTATAATATATACATACTGTACAACACAAACATACTGTATCATACTATATGATACATACATACTGTACTGCATAACACATTCTACTGTATAATACATATACTGTATAATACATACATACTGTATAACACATACATACTGTATAATACATACATACTGTATAATACATACATACTATACAATACATACATACATACATACTGCATAATACATACATACTGTACAACACAAACATACTGTATCATACTGTATAATACATACATACTGTACTGCATAACACATTCTACTGTATAATACATATACTGTATAATACATACATACTGTATAACACATACATACTGTATAATACATACATACTGTATAATACATACATACTGTACAACACATACATACTGTATAACACATACATACTGTATAATACATACATACTGTATAATACATACATACTATATAATACATACATACTGTACAATGCATATATACTGTACAATACATATACTGTACAATGCATGTACTCTACAAGGCTACAAAAAACATTGCAACTAGTTGATTCTATAGCATATATATTGGTTGTTAATAATCATCACTGACCTGACCTATTACAACTACTTTATTGTCATTCAAATCTGTTTCTATCCACATGTTGGGGCACTGTAACTTGTATATCATTCTAATATGCAGAGACAGAGTGTGAATGAACAGTATCTGTTTGTAAATCTTCCAACCCTTTAATTCTGTAGTCTTTATAAATATAGGGCCAACTGCCTTTGAACCACAAAGTTCAAACACTGTCTTTAAAGTTATTAAATACCCATTCCATATCTCTTCCTTCCCACTAAACTGTAAATAAAATACTCCCAATGTGCAAATTGTTAATCAACAACCTCCTTGTGCTTTTACCAACCACAAACTTACCACCTTCTCTGAATACCAACAGTGGTAGATAGAACAATAGAAACTAGTCCTACAAAAAAAAACAGTCATGCCCTGCTACCCCCCCCCCCCCTTAGTAATAACTGACATCATCAGAAAATACCTCAGACTAAACTTAACCGCCCACCACAAGATATACTTGCTACTTCCCTCCTGAAATGTCTTCCTTTCCCTTTTGGTTTAGTCTGATTTTTGACCTATCTGAAAAAGTGCAGTGTCATTCTCATAACAAGGAAACCACAGGGTTCAAAAGCCTTATTCTTAATGGGTACTGCTTTCCAAGAAGGACTCCCAGATCTAGAGTAAAATGTACTTAATCAGATCAACGAGGTACACAGTGGAGGTTTCAGAGGTTAAACATAAAGATTGCATTAGCACTAATACTTACCTAGCACTACTGTACCTAAAATGAAACTCATAGCCTACAGCAAACATTTTGTAACTAATTTATAGCTTAAGTTTGTTATCTAGTTAATTATTCTGATGCCTCCCCAGTAATAAACATTGTAGGTATTGTCAGGCAAGAACTGGTTGGCATGAAGGTTTGCCTAGAATAGTTATATATTATTTTTACAGACTGGAAACTAAGACTCTCTCCAGACATGAGAGAGAGAGTGGTATGGTCATCAGAAAGCAGGTAGTCAACAGGGAGCAATGAAAAAACACTATGATTGTCGGGAAAGAAAACTTAGTTTATTACAAGTATTGGATCAAGGAATGGGAACTAGATAGAATAAGACAACCCCACCCCCCCCCCCCCCCGTTAGGAAATGTACGAAAGACTTCTTCCAGACAATGAAGTCCAAAGCACGGTTAAAAATACATAGCACAATATGTTATTCAAAGGAAGGCGAGAGTGTCACTAGTATAGGCTTCTATGCGTCATGAATGGCTTCTATATGTCATGAATGGCTGATATGGAAGACATGATCGGCGATGACCCAGGGAAGGGTTAAGAGGATGGGGTGGGAGGGGGAGGGGGTGGGGGCACAGTGCTAAAATGTGACAAGTTATATTAGGCTAGGTATGTTGGAAGGTGCGATAGTAGAGTAGAGACAGGTAACAGAGGAGTGCAGTACTACTTAGATGTTACATCATTTACACAACTTTACATTTATTGATAATGGTGGGATGTTCTTCAATTCTGTTCGGTCTATAAACGTTTCTTGGACATAGAGGGGGAGAAATTGTGGAAAAAACATCCTCTCCAATGGAAAGGTAAATAAACTGAAAAACCAATGACATATATCTTTTAAAAAAAATGATCCTGTACTGTTTGTCCTCTCTAACTGGTTAAATATTCATGCTTTTTGCCTTAAATGTCTAATCTTTATTTCAATGCTAAGAGTGTATTATTGAGACTATATATACTTCACAAACAACCTAGGCAATAGGACTCATTTAACTCACACAGCCACCCCGATAGTTTCTAAAAACTAAAGTAAATAATATGAGCAGATCAGTCGACATGGTATAAATCACCTGATAGATGCTGAAGACACAAAAGCGCCTTTAAAGTGAACTTTGCTTGGTGTTAGATTTACGTTGAATGTCATTCGGTATATCTCTGTTCCAGCATGTTTACCAACAGCTTATTGACATCCTTAACTGCAGATGTGCATTTGTTTGCGTTCACAGGGTATCTCATCCATTGTCAGTTTTCTCCGCTTCCCCGTGGTGAAGGTCAAAGGTACAAACGTTTTTAGTCCACTTAGCTGGCTGTAATTAAAGGTGCATCATGTCGAAGTAAGAGAGAGAGAGGTTTCCCATCCACGTTTGATTATCGAGTCATAACAAGATAATAATCATACAGTTTTATAGCTTTAATACTCGGATAACAAGTTTGAAACAACTACCTCCAATGGGACCATCCAAATATTATCAACTAATACACACTCTCTCTCTCTCTATGGGAAATATCTCAGGGTTAATGCATGTTATGTTGAAACTGCTGGTAAACTGTCACAATGACAATTTTGATGCATTTTTACGAATTACAGGACATGAATAAGACCAGTAGAAGTGAAAATTCCACTCGTTATTGAGTAAGAGTACAAGGTTCTCAGTGAGAGTATGGGTATTACTACACTGGTGCCTAGTTACTACATTCCCAAAATGTACAAGTATGAGCACAAATTGACTACAGTGAGTACAGGTACAGGTACAGGTAATTACAAATAGTACACAATTGCATACAACTCTGCTATCCCAATACAATGTAACAAGCAATGGGCCTATATGATTAAGTTTGCATAAAAAGTTTGGTACCTTATTCCAAGTAAATTATATTTCTAAATAAAATATAATATAAATATGTGGAAAACTGTTTATCTGAGAGGAGAAGGGGTGTATCGAAGTAGACACTAGTGGCTCCTGATGTGTTAGTTGATTGGTAGCATCATAAAAAATGTGGCCAAATAAATGTTACATGTCTGTACATTAGACTGTGTACCACCAAGCAAATGTATTGTATGCATACAGTATATGGGCAAATGAGAATGAAATTATGCATCATGGGTAATTAAACAATCCCTGTTGCTGTAAGCTACAGTAGGTAGATCAGAATGTGTATATCATGTTCAAATGAGGCAAGCAAGAGAGGAATGGAGTTCATACCTCAACATCCGCAATATCTGTTGGTGCAGCTAGAAAATGGTTATTCCAATCACCAAACACTATCAGTTTTGATGACATCATCATTGTATTAATAACTATGACATCATCAGTTATGAGCTATCAATTTCTCGGTGCATTGCAAGTTTACACTCACGGTAGATCACAAGACACTGACTTTGTTTACATAATTACCAAATGAATGAGAATTACAAATAAGGTAAGAAACCTCAATCTCCCTGTAAAAGATTATTAATTGTTACTTTAGGACAAAAGTGAAGCATCTAACATCAAACAGAAAAGATAAGAAAGGGAGAACAAACATAAATTAACTTCCATTTTGTTAGAACACTGAAACATGCCTTGAGGAAAGGGGAAGCAATTTCAGGAAGCTGGATTGCATTTCATGATAAACCTGAATGCCACAGGGAAGTCATCAAAATAAGGTTGTAGTTACTGGTTAAATATATGGTTAAATATGGGGTGTGATTTGTTTGTTATCACAACACATATTGCTATTCAAAACAGGCATGAATGCTACATGTTGGTAAATTTTACAGAGATACTGTATATACAGCACGTTTGGAAAATATTAAGTATTTTCTGTACCCTTTGAGAAAAAAGAATTCATAGTTCTCAAACATCTACACAATACAAGGACACTATAGCTTTAACTGATATCATCATTGCAAACACTGACTGTTACGTTCCCATGGTTCCCTGTTTATTAAATCCATAGATTTATAGATCTTGTAAGATTCAAGTGAAATGTTGAAATTTATTTTCTTTTTTTCTTTTCTTTTTGAGCAAAGTAGATGTTTGACACATACTTTAAAGTTGATACATTAAACTTGATACCTAAACTGATCTACTGATCTGTTGATCTGCATTTTAAATTTTTAAACTTGAGATAAATCAACCAACAACCACATTCTTTACATGAGAAGGTTTTTTATGATTGTTGTAAATGTTCCATGAGCTACTGTATCACTAAAAGCTGTTAACTCTGTCACTCAATATATCGGGTTGCAAGAGAAGTTAGCAGGATGAAGGAATCTGAAAATGCTGGGAGGAGATAGCAACAAATCACATTTTCACACTAAAACAGATTCCGCATATTTTTGGTAAACCCACAACAAATCCATCTTTGTTACAATTTGTGTGTATACTTATTACATATATTTACACACACTGCATCCACACATGCTCTTTATAGCCTCAGTATAGATGATTGCATAACTGTTGAGGTGATCCCTGCATAGACTGTCTTTCTGTTACAATATGAATACAGTACTGTACAATACATCAATATACTGTACACACACATACACACACACATACACAAAAGCACTCGGCAACACAGCTCACAGGAGGTAGCATGCACTTAACAGGAAACACATCACATCATGCCATATGGGTTATATTTGTAAGTGGGTAGAGTTTAGTAATTGCATGCGGTGACAAACATCTAGCAATAAAAGTAATAATATTGAGGGTAAATTGAGGCCTTTGAGGGCAATTAATGCAATGGAAAATTGGTGGGCGATACAACAATGAATTCATTCCCTTCGTGTACATGTAGCTACAAACAAAGGAACCTCAATAACGATGCATTATTCATCAACTACAGTTAAAAAGGTATAACTTTAATCAAAGATATGATCTCAAAGTTTCTTTTTTATATGGGGAGGTAAATTAAAAGAGTACATGTCAACGAACCATAACATACACTGTATACACAGTATTATGTGTACTGTGTTGTGTGACAGTGTGAGCAAACACTTGCAACTGCACAAAATTGGAACATAAAATATGTATACATTTCCGAGTTTGATATTGTTAGGTGCGTCCTTGACCCATACAGATAGGCCGATACTTGAGAACAATGACTGCACAGTACAGACAGCTCTTACTCAAGAAACATACTGGGACACACAGAACTGCACAAAGGAAGACACATTTGTGTGTTTGCTTAAGGTGCAGTTTGACAATGACACACACCCACACAAAATAACCTTACCTGGTTTAGTGGTTTGTCTGGATATATTATTTTTGTATAACTTTCAAAGGGAACATTTAAGTGCAGAATGAGGAAAAGGGAAAGTGGGGGGGTGGGGTGGGGGGAGGGGAGGGAGGAGGAGGAGGTTAATAGAAAAGATATATGTATAGAGGACGAACTGTAGGTAACAAGTAGAGTAAACTAAGTTGTGTGTGGATACTGCAGTATGTAGGGTTGGCTGTCAGACGGTTGTTTATAAATTGGTCTCAAACATCTAAAACATCTTGTTTTCCAGAAATATATTGTTTCTGGCAATTTCTCATCACAAAGCAATTTAGAATTCAATATCATCATGCCTATCCACATCAACATACTTGTTACAATAGATCAATAGCCCTGTAGATGGTACCACACTGACCTACAACCCTTTTATAATCTACTGTAAAGTCCACCGTAGTAAAGTGTTAAGTCCAACTTTCATCAAGAACACTTCTAAGTTAGCCTCTGGCTATATTATCTGTAATGAGGCCATATTCAGTCTCATATAATTGCTATGGTAACAATGATGACAACGTTGTATGGACACAAAACATACGTACAGTATGTAGCAGTCAACATCCTAATATGCAAGGCCAAAGGAACCAATCATTTCCAATAAATTGAGAGTAAGGCAATATGCAATTGGACATACTCCTCCTCTCGATCTCTTTACAGGGATATACATATTTAATGTCCTATGTGGGAGGTTTAAAAGCTCTCTCAGAATACAAATTATGAGCTGAGCTGGATCATTCTCAGTTGTCTCTAAAACGATAAAATGTAGACGTGAAACCACAAAACTAGGGTATATGACTATACGGCACGCATCATCAGTTATATAGCTTGTTCCATAACATTTCAGTCCTAACTGAACAAATAAAAACTAACCCTGATTTTGGGTAATTACAAATGGTAAAACCTGACCTGATTTGGATATTTAAAAATTGATACAGTACTTACATACAATATCTGTCTGCAATCAACACACTCCAATCTACCTAAATCTAACCACATCAGTACCATTTACCGCACTGTGCCCCTCCCCCTACTGACCCACTTGTAGATACAGCACACACCCCAATTCCTCTTTTCTCTCAATCTAAATTTGTCTACTCTTAAAACCATGCATGCTTTGATCTAACCTATCTTATTCTCCCCTCGATATCTAAATGACAAAAATGTCGGAGAAAGTCACCATCCCTCGATTAATTACTGGAATGGACATTGGTAACCTTTACAGTCTCTACATTAACACACATAGGGACTGTTTCTATATAGGGTAATCAATGTATACTAACTTAATCCAACATCAGTTAGTAACAAGGGCAAAGTATGTCAAAATTTGAAAAGGTCTCAAGATTCTTCCACTATAATAGATGGGGGTTTCAATATTTTAACAAATGAAAAAAACACACAAGGGATATCTGAGAAGAAAAAAAACAAAACAAAAGACAAAACGAAAGATGAGAGACGAAACAGGGCTGACATTTTCACTGAATGCATTTATTTGAAGAGGTTTCATAATCAAATGGAAATGTACTTCAACGAAACAAACAAAAGAATCTGAATATGTGGGTCAGCAGTGCATTTCAGAACTAATTCATCATTCTTAAAGTGAACGTATCCACTGGCTGTCTCACTGCTAAGTAGATCAATTCACCAAAATGGATCTGACGGTGCTTTCAACAATTTGTTTACCAAAATTCTAATTTTAGATTTTATTCAAATGTGAAGCTTTCTGGAGTATTTAGAATCCCTGCAGTGCATATATGTACAGGCAAAAGTATACTCTGCAGTAAGGCTGCAAACTGGACTGATAGAATACAGAGATGTTTAACTTAACTACCTTTTCTACTTTCTCATGTGTCGCTCACTAGAGTTGTTAGTGATTTCTGGGTTGTCATCTCTAACATTGGTCTTGCCACAGAAAAGAAGTCTGTGAAATCCCAAATTTATGTTCAGTTATTTAAAATGAAGATGGTCACTTTCCCAAACTTTATTTGTTATCTTTCTTTCTTTCTCAAAGTCCATCGCTCGGCACCTTTTCCTTTCCGATCTACCATTCGGAAGGTCGGGTAGGGGAGGGGGGCCGGGGCCCGGGGGGGTGAGGTAAGGTAAGGTGCTAACATGTTACTAGTTCTTAGGCTAGGTAGATAAGAAGGTGCAACAGTATAGTCAAGACATGTAACAGAGGAACACAATAAATACTGTAGTTGTAAGCCTTGAGAATGGTAGATTTGAAAAAAGAACATACAGTATGGGGCGTTGACCCTGAAATAGGTCAGTGTGGGGGGGGGGGGGCAGTGCTAAAATGTTTTCTTAAGCTAGATTGATTTGAGTGCATAAATAGAATGGAGACATGTATGGGAGGAGTGAAGTAAATTCCATTAATGAAAGATTAAAGTGAACATGTACGCGCTAACTTCAACACTAGATTATTCCCTGATGATATAAATCTCTATTATAATCCACAGCTACAGTATTCTCATAAATATCAAAAGTATGTGGAATGTATGATGACAACAAACAATCTCAGGAGACTTTGAAAAGAAACTGGCAGTCCTTCCAATAGACCAGTCCTGTCTTTCAAACCACCCACCCTCATTCCCCACCCCACCCCCCATCCCCACCCCCACCGGCTCCTGTCAGACAACCCATCTTTTTCTCATACAAGAACTCCAATGCCAAAGACTACATGTAAGCATTCTGGTTACATGATGTATTGTGACATAACACCTTCATATGGGGGAATAGGTGAACAGTTAATGCAAAAATTACACAAAGTCTATGTTACAGGAGGAGTACACACACACATACAATGCAAACTGCATTAGCTTTACATGGGCAGTACATGACTAATGTATATACATATATTATTAATACATCTACAGTATATATACTGTACAGTAGGTATGAGTACACGTATACTGTGTTTACCTTTTGTTAACATCATTACGAACGACTTAAACGAAACCAATGGTAAAGCAGCCAGTTGATATCATGTACTACGAACACTTTAAAACTCACCTATTACCTAATAAGATTAATACAAAATTGGGTATCATAATGTAAATATAATAATGCCACTTTCAATTTGCTAACACTGATAGTGCAGTGTACTATGATACACAATGCATAAATGGCCTATGTACTACAGTATCTGCAATATCTACATAAGTAAACATAAATTGTGGTCAATTGGTCAAATCGCCAGATTCAAAACAAAAGATTTCCTAAAATTTCCTGAATGACATCTTCAGATAACATCAACAGTTTATATATCCAAGGCTGTTAACGGTCATTAGAAAATGCTTCCCAAAGTTTAGCATGTTTGTCATAATTGCTGAAAAATTTCAGAAAGTACTTTAGCCAAGGTTCTCACTCTTCAAAGTAATTCAAGACACAGAATGGATCAATTAAGCATCCCAGTGAGGATCAGTTAAGTATCCCAGTGTGGATCAATTAAGTATCCTCGTGAGGATTATTGTCCCAGTGAGGAGAAAAATGGGGAATGGGGGGTGCGTGGGGGAGGGGTAGGAATGCTTCGAGAGTGATAGTAAAAGGAGAACTCATAGACTGATGAAAAGTGACCAGATTTGGTCAATCTAGCATATTTGCAGAGGAGCCTGACATCACCCCCTTGAGGTATATTATATGGGTAGTATTTGTTTGAAAAGGTCACAACCTGGTACCACCAGGCATCAACTTCTTTGAAGGGAGGTATGAAAAAAACAGTAGTTTTGGACAATTAACTTTAAAATATATAGTGCCGATTGTTCCGGTTAGTGTTCGTGTCACGCAGCTGTGCTTTTTACTTAACTTTGGCACTTTACAAAGAAATTCTCCTGTTTATAACAACTTATAACTTGCTTTTTATGCTGCCAATTGCTAGAGACCCCATTTGGAAACCAATACCTTAGTACATACAAAGCTGCCTACTGTAGGCCTTCTTACAAATCTGCTACTGCTTGACCAGTTTGTATCAAGAGTGATGACACTATAAAACTTTAAAAAAGAAAAGTCCAGAAAACTTGAAACATTCTGATCAGTGGACAAACAACATCTCTGTGATTTCATCTCACAATTTAATGCTTCCAATCTTCTCCAAGTAGAAACGTGAGAGATTTAAGGAATTACTAAATACAAAGATTGAACCAAACAACTTGTCTACAAATAGACGGTCTGAATGTAACCAAAGTAGCTCAATTGGAATGTGAGGTCTTTTAATGTGCCTTTTAATCTCTGTCTTCTACTCATTACACGAACCAGGGAGGATTTGGTTTGGTTGTTTACGCGATACTATACCGTATCCTTGGAAACATAACCTACGAAACTGGGATAGAGTACGACGTTACTTCAAACTCATGATGGATACGTTTGAAGAGCACTCTTGGTTGTTTGAAGAGTGACCAATTCTCCAAATATTCAAAGAGTATGAGACAATGGGCATTATTGGTCCCATGATCTACAGCATACAGTACTTAGCCCAGGCCTCAAAATCAAGGACGTTCAGACTTTAGAGGTCTAATTCTGTTAAAATTTCATTGATCACTGGTAGAAAATACATCTTTATCTTTATTTTTTTCCTTTTGTTTTTTACTTGCTATTTGTCCAAAAATGAAAATTACATTATTCAAAAATTTATGTATACAGGGAACAATGTTACTGCAATATGTACAAGTTTGCAGGATTGAAATTTAGGGATACAAGTCACTATTTCAAACACTTGCAATTAACCAAGGATAAATTATAAGTTCACTTCATTTCATTGTGTTTACTTGTGTGTTTTCTACAATAAAATAAACATACACATCATTAAGAAATCTTTTGGTCATTCCAAATATGCTACTGTACTGCAATCCTAAGGTGATTGTTCCCTCTGCAAATAAAATTTTGCATCCAAATGGTCCAAAAAATATTTGGAACACACAATCTGGCTCAAAAATATATTTGCCCACCAAAAATTGAACCCCCAAAAATGGTCCCAAAAATATTGAACCTGACAAATTCGGGCCCAAAGAATATGTCCCAAATGCATTTGACGTAGAAATAAAAATTCCATCCCACTTTTTTTGGGGCCCAGATTTTCCCAACAATTTAGACCCTACATGTACACTTACATAAATACCAAATTTGGCTACAATCCGACTTTTGGTTGCAGAGTTATGCAATGTAAAGATTTTTAATGTTTGACCCATAACCTCTTTATTATTCATGAGGTCCGTGCCAGAAATACTAACACATTATCATTAATAAACATATATGTACACAGCAAGTATGACAAATATCCATCAACCCATGGTTGAGTTATCGCTGACCCAAGCAAGTTTCATAGATGCGCGCACACACACACACGCCAACCTGATTGTTTGTTCTGCTATGAAATAAAAATTGTGAAATACTAGACCAATTGCCCAATATATTATATACGCAAGCATCATTAATCAACAAATTCCTGACAAACATGAAAGCAAACATTCTGGAGATCTGATAAACACACCCTTCAATCATGTAAGAGGTTTCTTCTCCCTTTCATTCAAACAGTTTTCTACCACACAGCGCAGAGGAGCGGTGCTTCTTACATGAACTGTGCGACTTCATACACTAAAGTTTCTCCCTAAGAAGATATACAGCCAGACAATGTAATTAAGGTCAGCATTTACAGCGAATATCAGGAAACCAGAAAGCCAATTACCACTCTGTGCCTGAGAATAGATCCCTCCTAATCACTCCCCAGATTTCCTACAGCGACAACCATCGGAAGTGCTTCAGAGGTATTTTCTGTGCATACGATATATACCCAAAACAGCTACCTACAGTATTATCAAATGTCCACCCTATGGAGTTTTTTGCCTTCAGACTTGTATGTTCAGTAAAATAGTAGTACTTACAGAAAGGTAGGAACTGACATCAAAATTATTGTTGTCAATGTGCAAGAATTTAATTGTCATTGCTAGTTTGTCACAGTTTCTATTAATCCTTTATTCTTATCCACATCATTCCATATCAGAGACAAAGGTCACAAGAGTGTCAGATTGCTTAAAAGTTAAAGAAATTTCAATTGTAATTACATGATCAAGTTTGCAGCAGGTTCATGAGCAGAATTGGCTGTCACTTAAAAATCCTAATCTTTAAACATAATGCATAATGAGGAGTATGTGTGCATGTATCATGTAGTCAGAATTTTCCATTTGTATTGGTACCGAAATAGATACATTTTATAATGTACACAAATTCAAATCTGAGGTTTGCTCCAGGATACAGACATCACTACCCACTGTAATATGATTACCTATATACAGACATCACTACCCAACAATACACAGTACAGTAATTTGATTACCTTGCTAGACTTACTCAAGTCTGCTTTCAGTTTCTGTAATTTGAAAGTTTCAGTTGTAGTTTTATGGTGAGCACGTGACCAAAGACCAATTCCTAGTGTATTCTAGATTACATTGCCGCATCTGTCATGGGATTTATCCCACCTGAGCTTGTCTGATATCATCAGGATGGATTAACAGCTTATCAGAAGCGAACCTCATCTGTCAACAACTTGAGGTGAGATTCAACCTCTCCATCTGGAGGTAGGTAAAGAGATCCTGATCATTGTCAACAGCACTTCTATCTGCATCTAGAGCTTTTCCTGCCTCTTCTGTCTTCACACACATTTAAATTGATCAATAAGAAAATCTGCGGCATTATCCTGAGAAGTTATACTTATACACATACTACGACACAAAATGGTCTAACAGATATTTTGGGGAAGCATTCGCTGTATCCATGGCAAAACAGAAACAAAAATTTTAAAAATTATATACAGAGTTTTGTACTTACAATCAACATTCTTCATATTTTTTTTATTAATATTAATCTGTCGAAAATCTCAAATTGATAAATCATGAACTTTATAAACTGCTAATGTGTGTCAGTAACCATAAACGTGGTGTTTAGAATCTAACATGTCACTCCCCTTCCTTCAATATTCGATGAGTAATATACATGTATGAAGCAGTTTTTAATGATTGAAATTAATCAGAAGTAAATCAACGTCCTGTATTTTTCATTAAAAGCTATCTAATAAGTGAGTGGTTAAATAATGGCATTCAATTTTGATAATCGGTTACCTAGACAATTTCATTAAAGTTAGTATAAATCATATGCAAGCCAAACAATCATTGATTCAAATATTAACAAATTCTTTTAATCACACAGGAACAAATGTCACTCTGGTTGGTTATGAACACATCCTGTCATTACACATTCAGGGATCATCTTCAACTATCACGAAAACCACAAGAAGCTGCTTTAAGAACAGAAAATTAAGTATTAAACCTGACATGTCCAACTGCAGACAACAATCACACATCATAAAACACAACATTGGGGTGGTGTGAGTGTGCATTTGGGTGGGTGTGATGGGAGGGGGTGAGGGGAGGGTGCTGTGGCTGGGAAAACGAGCGTATTATCTCGTATCCCATTCAGGATTAAAACAATCCACACAAAGCTCTCAAACAGATGAGAAGATCCAGACTGATTAAAGAGGATCTGAACAACTTCATCTACAACTTTAACGACAACATTAATGGATTATGTATTAATCTACATCAGTAGCTTCCACTGTACACAGGAATACAAGCTGAGCAAACAAACGGTAGATCACAAGGAATGAATAACAAGTACTGGGGGAACTCAGGGGGATTCACATAGACAGAAGGTACAGTATGCATGCACGCAGGTTGTCAATTAGTTCTCCGAATGTTCAAGAAAGTTAGAACATTCATGAGAATTTTCTGTCTGCATTTGGCATGTTACTAATTACTAATGGTAACATGAAATTGGTTATTTATTCAGTTGATTAATTTCTCACTAATGAACATTATGTTTGATCATTTTGTAATCTAAGTCTGAATTATAATTACTTCACTGACAATTTCTAACTGTTTCTGAGTTACGGATGATAGCTGTGGAAGAGAGAGAGTGGGGTGGGTTTAGCATGGGATGTGGAAGCAGTGCTAATAGTTTACCAAGTAAGTACTGAAGGTTAGGTAGAGGAAAGTGCATAAGTAAACTAGATACCAGTAAGAGAGTATGAAATTAAATCTTCAACTTCAGGCTATTTTGGGGTGACTATATCAATTTACATCACAAAATACAAATGTGTCGTTGTAAACACTTTTTGAAATTTTGAAATTTCAAATCCCCGCTTTTTCTCTTTCTTTTCCAAAATGAATTTACTTAAACACCAAGCACAATTCTAGTTTCAAGCTACAAGCTAATATTGACAGAACCAGGTTTTAATATATCCCGTAGAGCAACATCCTGTGATTGTATGGTAACCTTTTAGCAAGACTATTTGCAAACTGGCGAAACTTTCCACATGACTGTGACACCTTTACGTAGAACAGGAGAAGGTAAACACATTATTGAAAAAGAAATAAAAAAAGGTTTGATGAATGGAGAAAGCCAATGTGCCATAAGTAAACGCAGCAACTACCCTACCCTATCATTGATTTTCTTTGGCACCTCCATGTGTTTAAGTGCTGCTGCATCATGGCAGTCAAATAACCTCATCCTATCCCTCTTGTAGCCACTACAGTGGCATGTATATGTAATACAGTCCTACATTTGTTTACAATCAACATACAATAGGTACCAAGGTCATATTTCAAATACCTGACAGCCTGTGAGATGAATAAACACAGTGCTAAAAGGATCTTTCTTTAGTCACTTTGGCATTCAAATTTTGTTCAGCAGAGGCAATCTATGCTATAAATTAAAGCCTGAAATTGAAGTGGTGGGTGTTGAGCATACACAGCCCAGTGCACTGTAATTATTAAAGGTGTAATCAGAATACCTTAAAGGAGTGCTCAGTTTTGCTTTGTTTATTTTCTTTCTTTCTTTTTCTATGGGGGGGGGGGAGGTTTAGCATTGCATACCTTGCATTGCGTACCTTATAAATAATGTCCCCTCAGAAACTTGATACCTCTGTGTGCTAATGGTAGCAGCTCTAGGAGGACTAACACTAGTTTCTTCCAGTGACTTGGTTGTCGATTGATGTTCTTCTAATACTGTCTATTTATAACTGATGAGCCACAGAAAATGTCTACCACCGTGGTTGTCAACATATTCCATACAATAAACACCAACAAACAATCATATGAGAATCAAAACCCACGGATGTGTCGAAAACATATATAACAATATACAACAATATTTGTAGATCTACAAAATAACAACTCGGTTTTTGTCCTTGAATAGCTCAAATTATGACATGTTTAGTTGTACTTTATTACTATTTTCATTCAAGATGAAAGTAGCCCAGATTATGTCAGGGTATGAGTTTTGCAACCACGAGTCGAAACTAGAAAAGGACGTTTGTCAGTTCATTGACTGCTCTTCAAAATGCAAAACAGATTTTAAGAGAAATGGGAATGATCATATTTGCAGTGCTGTGCTCTTAATTTATTCATAATTGGCAAACCCTGCTGATAATCTCCATTCCAATTTAATGGGTAATATATTTCATATTGCTTCTTCTTCTTTGGAAAAACAGACTTCAATGTCCTGTCAAACAATGAGTTTGAAAACGAACAGTGTTATTCTTCTTGAGAAACAAGTCGGAAAATTTTTACTTGCAGTAAACTACACAGGTTGCTAACAGGTTGTACTTAGATAAGTAACAGTATTTGATTCGCTACTGCAGTGACAAAGTGACCTACTGTTTTTGTAGTCAAAGAAATTATCATTTTTGAAGTACTGTATGTGTAACTGGAAAATGTTTGACAGGTCAAAATGTTCGAATTGTTTACTTTCGGTCTGAATGCAGGGGTTATTCAAAATAAAAGGTTTAATCGCAAAATAGTCTTCCGGACTGGCATCTACTGCACACATTTTGGGTTATTCTGAGGTTATTATGTGTACCTGGTTTTGAGATGATGACCTATGGTACACTCCGATACAGTACTTCACCTTCACGAGTGGCAACAGCGATCTTGTGCTCACCGATCTACATGCCACATACAACATTCAATCAAGATGCACTTCCTGAATTATTATGTTTATGAGCGGGGTTATCTCAAACACACTACAGTCACCATCCATAGATTACCTGCACCTGGGCTAGGAAGGAAAATTTAAGTACCTACACAGCAGGAAGGATTTTCCGCAAACTTTTTCCTTCAGCTTGAAAATGATCATCTGTTACATCGTTGGAGTGTCTCTTTGAATCGATTATGGTTCCACTAATGTTCCATTTTGAACATTTTATAAACAGCAGAGAATCTCAAAGAGAAATGTTTACAGAATGTGACACAAATGATCTATGTTGATTGTCAACTGTGTCTGAGATAGCATGCTGTAAACATGTGATCATCAGGGTTGAAAATGTGAATGACAAAACGGTTGTCATCGGACAAACAAGTTATGTACAACAGTTCTAACAAAACTACCCTCTGATCGGCTTGAGATCAGATGCTACTGCTGCTGCTGCTAAAATAAAGTGATGAATTATGTCACAAGCTCATACAACATCAAATTCAATCTAAACATCCTAACCTGTCCTAGTTGCACATGTTTATTGGAATCTACCAATTTAAAATATTAATGAGAATACCGGATGACTATCTTTTCATTTACAACCATTTCCATCATTTTACACATGTTTGAATCTCAGATTTTGCTGAGCTCCGAACATTAACTTTCCATTAAAATTTAATGTTGTTAAATTTGCTCCCTGACGCAGCTCCCTGTAAATGTCATCACAACAACAATCTCTTTTCTCTCTCTCTTTCATTCTCCATCCTCCTGCATAGAGACCAGAGAAGGCAGAGAAAAAAAATCACAAATTGGTTGTATGGTTCGTTGTTTATCTACTTGAATAGAAAGTGGAAAAAAAAACTATTGGTGAAGCTTTGATACTTTTGGACATATGTAATGATGCTTACCCTTTCAAGGATAAAATAATCAGGAAGATTGGAAGGAGAACAGAACAAAGAGATATGAGAGGTAAAATGTGGCCATGATTCAAGGGCAATGTTATCAATTCTGGCAGTCAAGGACTCATTTTCAACTCTCTTCTTCATAATCAGAAATTCAAGACCAAATTCCCCTGAAGGAAGTCTGCTTCATTTGAAACTCACACACACACACAACCAAAAAAGGGGCAAAAAACTAATGAGTTTCTTTCACAGATAATTTGTTGCTTGTAAACATGTTGGAGGAGTGCCACAGAAAAATGCTGGTTATTTTGTAGAGGATAATTTTTGCTGTAAATTCAATGGTAAGTGATGACACAGATAATGAGATTCAAGTCTACTCAGTGGTTCTTTGTCCTGTGTAGCCATTACTGTAGTTTAGTCCAGTACCAACGACTCCTTCTCCTGCCCATGTGATCTACACTGTACCTGGTCATATAGTATACACCAGTTGCATCACATCATACAGTACCAACATTGTGTCTCTCAAGGTGATTTATTCAAAATTCTTTACAACATTAATCCAGGCTCAAAATATTACGGAAGCATTATTGATTATTGATTTTTTTTCAACTCATAAACCTAATGGAATTGCATCAAGTTCTGAAACATGTAATGGATATCATCACAGGTCTAATTCCAACAGTAAATATGCAGTTACTTACATATTTAATGTGTAACTTTGTAAAACATTCAGTACAGCCTGTGTTATGTCTCCCCATACATTCCTTCACATCTATATTTGGAGTTTTGGAAGGAGCAGCAGCAGTTTACCTTCAATGACTAATCACCAATCTTGCAAACTCAGCACAAAAGAGTTCAATGCCTTAGTAACAATACTAGAGTAGCTTATCTCAACAGACAGTCAGCCAAACTCTCTTTCTCCCAGCTAAGAAGCTTGATGGATCTCAGTTATTGACTGCGAACTTTGGAAAGTTCACTAACATTCTATGCAATGCTTGAAGTGATTTAAACCTTTGTTGATACATATATTGCTATCAGGATAAATAAATGTTGAGAAAGAGACCATGCTGTGTCTGTAATATCTGAAAGTAGGATTTACAATGCTCCCATAACATACAGTATGACAACGCTGATACAGTACACACCCTAACATAGCAGTGTCATGTGCTCTTGTCTACTACTCTGTTCTACCACAGGTAAAATAATTTCCATCAATTTTCTTATGTACAGTATTAATGCAATATTATACGCTGTTGAAACCTAGCATCATTGATCCCATAGGAAGATTGGTATAAAAGAACGATAGATAGAGGTGAGTGTGTAGGGTCATAGGTCAAGTAGCAATGTAGGAGAAGCTGAAGTAGAACAGTATTGTGTCCCAGGGTGGAATGTCCCCTGAATGTTGAACCATCGTCTGTATATCAAACCTACAGTAGCAAGGAACCCTTACTTATCCATGATCCCTGGGCTCCCCTAGTTCCAGGTCAAGGCCTACTATTTAGCCTTCTCCCCACAAGTTAACTAGATCCATTTTCATTCCTCCAACTCTGAATATTTTTTGGGCAAACACAAAAATGTCACAAACTCATCTTGACAACTGATGTAACTTTTAAAGTTGAACTACCCTCATCATATAAAAGCTGCAAAGTTTGATAACTAACTACGACTAGACACTGTAATACATTAACCGACGGGCGGTCCAAATTTTCAATATACATGGCAAGTCCGACTAATCCCATAGCAAAACTTGAAAAATAAAACACTCCTGGCTTGTAAAAACTTGTGTACAACTCTCTATATAGCGCAGCAGTTAACGCTTTAAGATTTATAACTCTGATGTGTGAGTCAACACGATGATTAACCACCTCACGGAAAGCCGCTGTTGAAGAGGGCTCGCCTATTCAGCTTCGAGCATATTTAAGCTTCGTCTGCATCTCATTTGACGGTTTTACCTTTCACTCAAAATTTAGGCCTTCCATCGAACATGAGATGTAACCAGGGTACTGTAATTACATTCACGACGCCTCCCGCAAACATTCGCTAGTCTCCAATTTGCATTTTCTAACTGCATAATACACTCCAAAACTTGAGATCTGAGAGATGTTGTTAATGCAACTAGCATTCAGCTGCCCTTCGGATTTGACAAGGGAGTTCTGTTTTAATGATTGGTTCTTCTTTTTTAGTGTTTTTTTTTTTTTTTTTTTTTTTATTCCCGTCTCCCCCCGTTTTTTTTTTCCCTTCTCCGAGAACTGCAAGGTTTGAGTGAACTGTCAACATCTGGGGCAATAATCCAGTATCTGAAATTAAGCTGCCTTGCGGCATCTCATCTCTCTTTAGGAATCTGTCAGAAGGATATTACATGCTGGCGAGGCAATTTCCTTTCATGCCACATGCTTCATCATTTTAGTTATAGAACATGCACACCGGTAACACATCATGATCCTAAACCCGTACAAAAAAAAAGCAATTAGGGGCAGCAGAATGACATAATGAAATTGCATGCATTTACGTGCATTGCATTATATGCCTTCCTCAGATGACAGGGTACACTTGTACATATGTATTAAAAGTTGAGGAGTTGTATGTAGTATTACTGGTACAGAATATATATATGCATGATCCAACATTAGCTTGATATTAAAGAAATGGAAAAAGTGAGAAGTTATGTTAATGACAGTAGTCGGAGAATTAGGGCCGAGTTACAGTTACAGACTTATGCAGATTTAAGAGAATTTACCATTAATTTATGGTCATCTGGTTATTCTTCCTAGTTTCCTAAAGCTGTAATTATAAAACTTAGTGTGTATCTATGGAGGAGACAGGTGAAGGAGAAATTAAGTAAATTTACTGTTTAAAATCAATAATTTAATATTAACATTAGCTATATCATGTGCATGTGTTGGTATTCTGGCACATTGACAAATATATGGATGGCAGGTTTGACCATCTGCTGTCAAACTGCAAACTAATGGTCCTGTAGCTTATGTTTGGTTGTCAACGACGATATTAAACATACATGTCCAAAGAGAATGAATGGATCTACAACAAAGATGTGTGAGTAATCACTGTACACATATATATAGTACTACTACATACAGTATGTAGTACTTATTTACTGTATGCTCCACTTAACTTGGCATATCATCATGCGATGTCACCTACAATTATAATCTTAACGATCATTACACTGCTTGCATATGAACATTCGTCTACATACGGGTTAAACTTAATAAAAGATTAATCAAGATATTCTCAAACATTTAACATAACTGTTACTAGGTAGTCTGGGTTCTGGGAAGTCTTACATCATGTGATGTGCGGGAAGTCTCAGATACACTTTACTCACGAGTTCCACTGTACGTTCTCTTTGCAAACTAGCTAACAGCCATTCTGCATATCCTGTTGTTTATCTCACTGTTTGGAAGATCATAATTTGAACTATTAGTATTGTGGCCTCAATAACACTGAAGGGAAGGGGGAGTATCATCTGATCTCTACCTCATGAATATGCATGGAGTATACTACTGTAGAGATTATAAAAGATGGCTCGCAGGTGTTTGAAAACAAGTGCACAGTATAACTGAACATTTAGATTACATACATTAGTCAGCATTTCTTGCTGACTCACTTGGCTTCAAATGTGAACAATTATTTTTTCAAAGTATATAGGCTAATAGAAGGAAATGCTATATAGGAAAAGTAGAAGTTCCTTGAAATCAAAAGAGAAAATAGGTGACTGTGGGAGGAGACAAGGTAGAGTAATAACAAAGCAACCTTGGATGTAACAGATATGTAACCCAGAGACACTGTGACTAAAACAATATCACATCACATGCAATGTTAGATACTATTTAGTACTTTATAATCTATTCAACCTTTAACAATGACATTCAAGTCTAAAGAGAGGACTGACATTGCACTAGTTACACGAGTGGCAACTCATCAAAAAGTGAGTGATTTCACTTTCTAATTTTTTGTCATAGGAAACACAGTTTCTGTAATTCTACACTTTGATCAATGGGAAACATCCAAACGGAACATGTACATATATACAAACAATACTGTATGCACTGTACGGTGTACAGTGAGCACAGTGTTACAAGACTGCAAGCATTTTTGAAAATCAGTTTAGTATCAAACTCTCTCTGTGTTAGAGGGTAGGACCTATTCAACGATAGTGTTCAACTGTGAGGTCACATTTTCAGTGACATGCCTGCCTTCATCCATCTGCCCCTCCCCCCCCCCCCCCCACACTTTACCCTCCTCTGATTCATCTATAGTGCAGCTTTATGAAGGAAGTATATCATCAAAATAATCATGAAGCTTACTTTTTTTTCTTTGTGTAGGATTGCCCAGTCTCTACAATATAACTCACATATATAATACACACGAGAGATACAGTAGAAACACACTAATTTGATCATGTGTGAGAACTTGTAGTTATAAATACAATCAGGTTCCTCTTTTGTTCAAAGTGATATTTATTTTTTTCTCTGTAATTTAGCTACATCATAATCAAATTGGATCTAATAGTACCTAAATATCTTGACTTTACACATACCACCAAAATTTGGCTTTTTTCAGGTAGTCCAAAGTGACTTAATAATACTATCATGACAGTATTCTATGTACAGTAATCTATGTGAAACACCCAAAAGAATTCCACACACACAATTGTTAACACAGTCTGAATAAACTTAACTTGCACTAACCATTGTGATAGACAAAATTAACATACAGAGCCTTCAGCAGTTATGACATCAATGGCATGTATGTAACTTTCTTTTATCTTATTTACTAAGCTAAGGGATCACCTTGTCAACTACACATCAAAAACATGTACAGTATGTATACCAGACAGCTCACAGCTCATGACTCATTGCGGATTATGACTGGTGAATTTCGTAATATGATACTTTATTTTAATAATTAACTTGCAGGTACTGAACTTGACACTAACCACAATCTTTGGTTGTGGCTTGAATAATTCCATAAATTTAAAACCCCCCTGCATCTATATATAAGTGTTTAGTTCTTATTGGCTATGACTGGTACATAGTTTTGCCTTAGTTTATTTATAGTGTTACATTTTCGGCTATGGGAGAGAAGAAAAACAACACAGAAATTATTAATAATAATAAGTATTATACAATATAGGAAGGAAGTGCATCAGTTTGTCAAAACATTCAGAGCACTGAGTAAGATAACCGATAACTCAACACATTAGTAGTGTGAGTCAACACTCAACATTACGTGCACCATGTATGTGGCATGCTTTGCCATATATAGTTCTCAGGTGTGTTGTTAATCCTTTCCTGCTTTCATAATTTTTTTTTTCTTTTTTTTTACCTGTCTGTCTTGACATGAAAGTTTTAACTTTGCTAGTATCTGAAGGAAGGTCATGACTTTCTACTTATTTGACAGGATCAAGTTGTCTGGAGAGTATTCATCATCCCTTTTAAGAGATGAATTGTAAAAATGGCTCACAGTAACTTAGATATAACTTCAGAGAGATCAGTTTAATATCTAGATGAAAGAAACCTATGTACCTACAGTACTGTACTGTAGAATCCACATGGGGTTAGTACTACAAGACTGACAAAACTGAGGAAAAGGTCTCATTTTTCAAGTAATTTACAATCCTATCTGTTTGATGATAAGTACTGATGTTATATACAAGTCAATCTACTGAACCATTTGATGAAACCTTAGTTGCTCAGCAACTCAGGAAAATGATATTTAGTTAATTTCAAGTTTATGCATTAAATGTCTTTGTGTTCCAGCCTAAACTTAGTCAGGGAAGTTATAATTTCTTCTGAGGGAGGGGGTGGGGGAGAGAGAGGGGAAAGGGAGACAAAAGGGTGTTACTCTCCTATCACAAGCTATAATTAATCCTACTTTTAATGAAAAAGACAACTTGAGGGCTGCAAGTTGTTTTCAATTTGGAAAGTTCAAACATGCCTGGGACCACTAAACCAACATAATTGAATTATATATACAGAACAGTTCATCTGGTGATCAGTGTATGATCTAATGTAAACACAGAATACAGACTGACTGCTGCCTTGTGCCAATATCTTTTAATAGAACCTGAATATATCGAAGTGACCTCTCCAATAAGTATTGTTGTTACAAGTAACACCTGACTGAGGGGGGGAAAAAGGCCTACCAAATGTTCCTGTTTATGATGCATGTCAAAACACTTCGATTTCCCTTTGTCAAGCCTCAAATGATTTAAAGCCATGGCAGGCAAAGGCAGCCCCAATATGTTGCAAAAAATATTCACAGACCAGCCATGAATTGGTACCAGGGCACAATGTGATGGGATTATTATTACTTCCTTCCTGTTTCCCAAGAGCTTCCAATTGGAGTCTACCAGTCAGTCCACTTGCCTGCAGTAACAACAGTTGCAGGCAGCAACAGACAGGTCTTCTTCTAATTGTGCACAGGAAATCTCCTTTCTCTTCAGAGGCCAAGCAGACTTAGTGAGACATTACTGCCTTTGTGGAAACGACCACTGGGAAAAACAAAGACCTCACAGCAGATGCCCTCCCTAGCAGAACTTCAAAAAGTGTACCATTGATGTGACAACCAAAACCCTTAACACATTGACACGTCATGCAAAGGATCTGTGGCTAGGATTAACCTCAATTTCAAAAATGTTAACACCTTTGTCCCATCTGGTTGTGAATTTGATCACATATATATATGATCATGTTTTTCCCTCAACTGACTATACTGCTTTATTTAACCAAGAAACAAAAATTTGTAAACAAAAGAATTGTAAACAGTTAAGTCCTTGTAAGTAACTTGTACAACAAAACATTTTCATGAAGACATGTCTCCACTACAACTGGTTATGCATCGATCTATATTATGAAGTATTGTATTCTTAGTATCAATATTCAATGGGACTGAAGGGGCATATGAATCATTCCTGTGACCGAACTCTCTCAATTATGTGCAAAATTTGTACAATGTTGAAAAATGTATGACTACTGCAAATTTCTTTATACTAAGATATAAAATTTTGAAATGCTATGTGAATTAGAACATGTAATTGGACAACACAAGACGTTTTGTGTCCTTAAACCTAAAATTTGTCTGAAAATTTTCCACTTTAACAGATCTTGTCTTCAGCTCAAAAACACAAACCAGTAAATGAACTCTCATTGAAAATGCATAAAGGAAAGAAAATTCCCTCCATTTCATCACCAATGGTGGGTCATTGGCTACCTGAATGCATGCTACTTGCTCAATATTAAAAGCTATGATGACAGACAAATAAATGGTAACTTGCTTTTTTTTCACCCTGCTCTTAGCTGATAAGGTGACTGCCACACATCTATAGTGAAAAGCACTGGGGCCTTCATTCAATGCACACTGCATCTGGTTAATGATTGAGCACCTAATCTATATTAAAGGTGCTCACAGAAAACTGTAGACCGCAACAACACGGATCTTGATAACACTTACAACAAAGCCACACCCAACAACACTGACATTTCTAAAGATCTTCATTACCTAGCATTATAAATATGCAAAAACTATTCTTGTTTAGGAAATACTTAAACAAAATTAACAGCTTACTCTTCATCTGTAATAAAATGAACACATAAACACACAATTTCACAATTTGGACATTTGTCAAAAAAACATAACAGCAGCAGCACAATTCCCAACACTAGAATCTGAAACAAAGCAAGCTCTTCAAAAATGCCTTTTGCATAACCAGAAAAAAAAATCCTTAAAATACATTAGCAAACAGTCAAACAAAACCAAGAAGGGACTATCTTTCCCTCTTCAAAAATCTGCAAATTCAACATTTGCAACTTGCAGATGTTGGAAGTAGGTATTTTTAAAGGAGTGAATGGAAACTCTATATGGCCAACATGCCACTTCCTCAATTTCATGAAATTTCATGAAATGCATAGAGAACAGTTCACAATATCTTCTCATATTTTCTGGGAGTAAAAGAGTGGACAACTGGCAGAAAAAGGTCTTGCGTACTGGATGATATCAAGTGAATTGTTTATATAATGACATTTTCTAAACAACGGTTAGTCAAATTCCAAAAAGCATTGTTACAAAAGATTGCATGTAACTCAAGATAGTGCCCAAGATAAATGAAATATTTATCTCTTACAAGTAGTAAATAGTACATAAAACTACTACATGGGGAAAATATATAATTTTCTTTGTTGACATCTGACAAAAATACTACTAAAATGCTCTGCTGATCTATCAGAAAGGTTCAGCTACAAATCTTGGTTTGCCTTGGCCAGGATGAAGTATCATTAACAAAAAACCAATGAAATTACTAAACCTGTACGATTTAACTACTCAAATACTTGGGAAAATGAAATCTTCCATGTGAAAATTGTTCAGCTACATTCTATTCTGTCCACAATCGAAGAAACACTGTATAAAGAGAAGTAAGAAGCTGGCCTAACTGTTTTAGCCAATGTAAATCAGCATGTACAACAGACTTACACAGTTTCAAAATCACCAGAAGGAGTAAGATCACAAAGTCTAAATACAGTTCTCAAATTGTACGAAAAATGAAGGAAATGGACGGTATATAATACATACCTCTGCATTATCACAGGTTAAGACTTTCAGCATTCTATTTCAATATCAACCCTGTAAAACAAATCCCGTAACAATATAAAAATAGTTGTTGAAATTATTCCTAGAGGCTAGACCGTATTTCAAACGGCGGCTTGTGCTATGTCCAAATCAATGACAACGTGCTCCTCCTTCAGTGTGCAATGAGGAGACAACCCTAACTAAAGCTCGCCGCGGTCGCGACTTGCGTGAAACGATCGCAAAATACAGGCCTACTTTTCAGCAAGAAAAGTGACGAATACGGCCGAGAGAAGTAAACAAACATGTAAATACGTTCGTGCTGTACGAGCTCAAACAATTTTGAGCAAATAATTTTGGCTGAATTTGGAGCAATCCTTACCTTTCCGTGGTCTGTCTACCAGCCATTTTCATTTTCTTTCACCGCCATTTTGTAAATCTTTTGAGTGACGTCATTCATGTGTATTATACAGCAACAACGCAATGTACACCTGTACTGTTGTTGTTAATCACCAGAACCTGGGACCGAGATTAGAGACGTTTGACTTATATTTTGCTTCGTTTTGATATATTTTAATGTGAATTTATCATAGATATGTTTATTTCATTTCTTTGTTATATCTTTGCTCAATATTTCTTCTTTATTTGGGTGGATCAGGATAAAAATTACACAACTAATCCCAGGCTTCCAAGTTGCTCATAGTTGTCGTGTAGAGTTTATCGTTGGTCGTTGAAACTGACTTAAATGATGTGTAAAATACGTACGTGCCTAGGAAAATTATGCCTTTCTTGGCAGAGAAGATGCAATTCTACTGGTAATGAAAAGACTGGGACACTTAATGATTTATTTGTGAAAACACAAATGGATTATTTTGTAATGTAAAATTTATACTTTTACGTAACGCTGACCGATGCCCGCGCTAATCTGACGTCATAATATGATGTCATGATCTGCTCATATGGGGATTACCCTTTTTACAAAATTCCCTTGTTACCATGGTAAGTGTGGAGGGACCTGCTCAGAGGCCCAGATAAGCTGGTATTGTCATGCAACGTTACTACTAGCAAGCAGGTTAGAGTCGGACACTGTACTGATACAGAGGCACGGCAACTAGAGCGAGAGACAGCGTTCCAGAAGTATGAAATATCGTAAAAATGAGGCTGACCAAATAGAGGCAATCCAAAATGTCATGTTTTACATGGCACCTGCCGCAAGCGCGGAGGACCGAAAAATGTTATATGATACACAATGTTAATGTAGTCAACATTATTTGCGTTATTTTGTAATACATTCCGCTGAAATTAAGAACTGTAATTTCTCTTTCTGACATGTGTTTTGTGCTGTAAAGTCACTACGAGAGGACAAGAAACATCAACAAGGTCTGTGGCTTCCAGGGCTCCGCCCCTGGACCCATACTAGGGATTTGAAAACCATTCCAGACAAATTTAATTCCACCTCCTCATGTGTTTGTTAGTGCTTTAAACTTGCTAATCGCTGTAGCTTCCCGTGACTTACCCCCCCCCCCACCTCGATAAGCCCACAAGGGCTTTGAAATACATCCATATAAATTTGGAGAATCTAATGGTGCAGCTTCTTGGAACCAATTATAAAACAATTTCCGCTTTTAGTCATAAACGAAAAACGGTAAGGATAATAATCGCTACCGATGTTTTCGTACAAATCTTGTAACTTTCAAGTTTCATGCACAACTGTTGCGGTCATATAGGATAGCACTTATTATCTTATTAGTTGGTTTGTTCCTTTAAATGATACCTGTATTGATGTCACGGGAAAGAGCCTCCACTACCAAGAATAATATCTTTCTAATTACTTACAATGTTATTGATGTCTACTGCTTTTTGGAATTTGTTGTACAGAAGACCCAGTTTACCGTGAAGTATTTTAGATGGTTTTGTGGTTACACCCCTCCTTCTCCCCCCCCCCCCCAAAAAGAAACAAATTAAAGTCACATTTCTAACTTCCCTCGAATAAACGACTTTGAAACTTCTCATTTGTGATGAATTCGAAAGGCCTCATACTCAATTGCGCAGTTTATGGTTCAAGATTCACAGGTCTTTATTTGAAATAACACATGTAGCTTTTTTTTCAAAGTTATTTGTTATTCCTTAGATTCATATAAACATCTGTCAGTCTTGTTGATATTTGACAATATCATGTGTTGAAATTTTGCAGGAAATTATTTTCGAATTCCGCTGTTCTTAAATTTAAAATTTTATGTACAGGCCTATGATATATTATTCAAAGTTCACAGTTACTCTAAGAAATTTGGCAGATCCTTTACTCAGTGTAAGAGGTATTATGTACTGTATTGATTGCACATTGCAATTTAAGACAGTAAAATGACAAATGAGAATAGGCTCTTGATATACTTCCATATCTCTGGATGGTACGATCTTGACGTAATCGATCCTGATTCATGCAATACGATTGGAACCTAATAGAACGTAACTGGAACCTTTAACAAATATCAAGCGATTTCTAATAGCGAACGATTAATAAATCTATCTTGCTTTCTCTTTGCAATACACATACGGTAAACGTATACATATTTCGATAAGTGGGTTTGTTTATATCACTTGACCCGACCCGGAACTAAAAAATCACATAGATAAGCTCTTTTGCCAGCTCAAATAATTTCTCATCATTCGAAATAATGACGCGCCCTCGTACGATGCTTCATTGTGAGGGCGTGATTCTCTTTTGCTCTCTTCTGTGTAAGACAAATTCAGCAATAATTGCATGCTTGTTGTTTCAGCTTCAACTGCATAAATCCCCAACCTTCTATCTTCCAAGGTTGTGAGATTTAGAATCCGAAGCCTCCAGTACAAGGAACATCCTTCAGTGGAAGAATTAACCTACTAGCAGGTCTTTCAACTATTTCTGTAACGTCCTTGTCTTTAGAAAAGTAAGGATACCAAGCTAGAGTAGCATACTCAAGATGACACCTAACCAACTGCTGATAGTTATACCATCAATCTATATAGCAACAGTTTGTTTCCTAAACGTATCTAAAATTTCTCCTAATCATATCAAGAACTCGATTGCCCTTTTTGTCGCAGCTTCACTACACTTTCTGGAAGGTTGGGTGTTGTTGTCAAACACAAAGCACAATGGGTCATTATAAGTAGTTCCAGTGGCGTAGGAAGGTACTTTTGAGTGGGGGGGGGGGCTGAAGACTGATGGCCGGCCTGGGGGAGGGGTCTAAGGGGAGGGGTTCCCCCCTCCCCTTTGGAATTTTTTTGCATTTCCAGGTGGCCTTAGATGCAATTTGGTGCAATATAGCACACTTCAACTCCCACTCCATTTTGTAAAGAATTTTTGCATTTTCACCTGGCCTTAAATGCAATTTGGTGCTCCAAATGAGATTTTTTTCTCATTTGGAAATGAAAAAGGGGTTTTCTGACTTGCGGAGCGGGGGGGGGGGGCGGAATGATACTTCCGCCCCCCCATATTTTTCACTGGGGGGCTGGTGCCCCCAGCCCCCCGGTTCCTACGCCCTTGAGTAGTTCCACTTCTTAATGACCAGTGTTGAATGGTAACCACATCTTAGCTAATTGTTTTTTCTCTGATTATCGGGTATACTGTTCTCATGGGCAAGTTACTCCTTTGCCACGGGGGAAAAACAATGACATACGATTTAACCTTTCCTGCTTTACAATACTTACCATCAAAACAGACATATGTGTAGCCCTTCGGTTAATGTGCTTCAATATGAAGAACGTACATCATTCACTCATGTTACTTGCAAGTATTATATGGTATACAGAGGGGTTTGAAAGCCTTCTGGTGTACGATAAAAACGTTCCCACCGCATTCTTTCCAGTTGTGCTCAGACCCATCCCATTCTGCAGACTCCGTCACAATTACAAATCCATCTTTCTCCCCACCCCAACCACCACCCCCAACCCCCTCCCCTACACACACAATTTGAAACGCAAACATGGTCAGAGTAATATTCAATTGACGAGATATGATAAGTTGTCAATTAAACACTTTGCCGAAAATTGTTCAATTGCTCAGTTAAAGCAACTGAGCAGTCCAACATTTTTCTGATTTAGACGATATATAATCTTGTTATCTAAACAATTTACTGCAAAATGTCAACTTATGGGGCAAAGTTTTTCTTATGTTGATGGCACTATAAGCTTCCGTATGGAAGTGACATTTTTAAGTAAAATACTGAAACGGCTTGCCATAAGAGATAACGTTAACACGTACTGACGCGAACTCACTGTTAATTTCATGCGTTCTTTTGACTAAGAAAAATCAGCCTTAAACTTTGAAAGTATGTACAAAGAAAAGAAGGTATCTTGTTCTGGATTATATTTAGCGATGACAGTGGTGTAGTCTAAAACCAACTAGCCCAATTAGGCATAACTGTTTGGCTGCATTATAATGGGCAGTTTGACTGGGCCTTGTACAGTATGAAGTCTAAAGTGAGGCCTAACATTTTTTTCAGTGTCGCAGAACAGGCCCATGCGCAAACTAGGCCTAGGCTACGGAATATTTGCTTGATTTGTACTGTACAGACATAAGAAAGATCACCATGCCATTAACACATATACTGTATTGATCTGATATATAATTCTGCAGTTATGGACCCTTCCACTACTAACCTTCAATATTGATAATGCTTGTGCCCGATGTCATGACTTTCAAGTATTCGGCCTTGCACTTTGCAGCATATGATGAGCAAGGAAATAGCCTAGGCTTATGTCATGTTACTCACCCAACAGCTGTACGTTCTGTGAAAGCCATAATTAATGCAAAATCTAGAAGGACTGGCCTTACTGTAAAACTTGGTAATTATTTGATTGCGAATGACTGGGTGGCAAGGGTAAAAGTAATAACACCACATTCTTGCTCCATGCATGTTCAAATTTCTATTTATTTTCCATTCTAGAATGATATTTGAAACGGAGAGAGTAAAATGGACTAGTAAGTGTCAAGGGCATTTTCCATTGAGATATTGAATCAGTATGGATTCCTCTGGGTGGGAAAGTCCACCCCATTCAGATCACAAACCAAAAGCATACTCCAAGTATGAAAATGATCCTCGGCACATGGAAAGCATACAGGACAAAGAGAGGGCCAGAGTTGGAAAGAAGGGTCATTTTGTGAGTCCAGACCAGGCATCTTCAAGCAATAGTAGCAGTGACTCAGAAAGCAGAGGAAGACAATTGCCAAAAGCTTATGGGGGAAACTCCAAGAAAGCTGCAAGCAGAAAGCAAACAAAGAAATCAGGAAATCGCCCCAGGTCCCCGGCAGGTTCTGGGAAACGTAGACATTCACCTGTATCGGGAAAAAGAAACAGAAGTGACAGTAGAGAGAGTTCTACCCGAACTGGTCATAAACAATCAAGTGCCTCAGGGTACACACACAGAGGAAGAAGGTCCAATTCTAAATCAAGAACTAGGTCTAGGGAAAGACAGTCTAGGGAAAGACCGTCTAGGGATAGTAAAGATTCCGAAAGATTACCTCACAGAGATGAAAAATCAAGGAAGAGAGCAGATGATGATGATGACAAAAGTGTGAGACACGAAGATTATTCGAATAGGGGTAGAAAAGGAAAAGGCGATAGGAGTAGACCACTAAGGCAAACATCAAAGAGGGCAGAGAAATCACCGGAACGCGAAAGGGGCGTCTCATCACGAAAGGAGGTGAATGACGTTAAAAGCTCTCACAGAGATGGCTCATCAGAGAGAAGAAATAAGGCCAAAATAACAAAAGAAATGGAAAAGGAAAACAGTGGATTCAAGTCGCCACGAAAGAGAGAGGCAAACTTTAGATCGAAGTCACGATCTCCATTAAGAGAGAGCAGCAAAAAGAAAATGTCTAAAAAAGAAAGTCATAAAGGTCCAGTAGAGAAAAGGAGAAAGAAAAGTGACTCAAAGAGTCAAGAGACCAGGAATCCAGATCCTCAAGAAAGAAAACAATCAGTTTCTGACATTGATGACTCTGATTCGGAAAGTAGAAAACGTAAACGAAAGGAGGAATCGAAATCTGTTGAAAGGGACAGTAAAAAACGTAGTAAAAGATCAACATCACATACAGAAAGAAGAGCTTCTGACCGGACAAAAAGCAATTCTAGATCAAGGGAAGGGGACAAAAAGATTTCTGAAGAATCTGACAATGAATATAGTACGGAAGAGCTCAATAAAGGTAAAAAGAGTTCTTCGTCTAGAAAAACATCGGGATCAAGGAAAGATTCTAGATCTAGAATGAATTCTGTTGACAAAGGAACTTCTTCAGGAACCGATTCAGAATATTCAGAACTGGGTAGGAAACAGGTAAAAGAAGAAGCTTCTACCGTTAGAAGTAAAAGGAAAGTTTCGGTTTCTGGATCGGACTCTTATGATTCAGAGGCGAGTGAAAAGAGACAGGAAGATTATTACAGATCTACTAAGAATCATGAAGATAGAGAGAGGGAGGGACAGAAAGATGTCGATAGTTCTAGGGAGAGCAGCAAGCACAAGGAGAAAGCAAGGGAGAAATGGAGAGAAATGGACAGGGAGGATCAGCAAAGCGAAGATAGACAAAGAGGAGAAAGAAAGAGTGGTGATAGGGGTGTAGAGGAAAACAAAAGTAGTAGCAGACATAGAAATGATAACCATAGCGAAGAAAGAGACAGAAAACGTAGCAGAAGTGATGACAGGGACAGCGGAAGAACAGATGGTCGGAAAGAGAGTACCACTAGACAGAGTAATAGAGATGAAGATGAAGACAGACTTGATAGCCAGAGGGTTGATAGCAACCCTAAAAGAAGTAACAGAGATGACAAAAGCCGTAGATCTGTTGAGGATAACCAGAGAGACGGCAGAGCTCGGAAACCAAGCAAAGGTGAAGAGAGAGAAAGACACGATAGCCGGAGCGATAGTTCTTCGAAACGGCAAAGCAAAAGCGACAATACAGCGAGGGTCGGTGGTATCGATAAAAGTGAACAAAAGGTGAGGGGAACCAGGAAAAGGCAATCGTCAGAATCTGTTTCCGGTGACTCGGTTGTCAACGTAAGAGTCAAAATGAGCAATTCTGTCTCTGAATCGGATTCAGACAATCAGGCGAAGGAGAAGAAGAAGAAGAGGAAGAAGAAGGAGGTGGTGGAGGAGGAGAAGGAGGAGAATGAAGGTGGGCGTGACAGCAGGAAGAAGAGGGAACGTAAGAGAAAGAGCAAAGGAGATAAGAAAAAGAAGAAGAAGAAAGAGAAGAGTAAGAATATGCATAAAGATAAGAAAAGGAAGAAAAAAAAGAAAAAGGATAAGAAAGGCAGGGATCGAACAGAGAAGGGCAAAGATCAGGGCTCGACAGGACCGGTTCTCTCGTCTGTGCAGGAAAAGCTCTTAGCTATTGCAGGTGTTGGTAAGAAATTCAGCTGTTTGGTAGCTATTTTGTCATAAAGAGAGTGTGATGTGGCATTAATTCTACTTTTCTCCTTAATAATGGCTGTTAATGCTGTATAATATTTGTGTATAAATACCATGTGGTGGGAGTTGCTTGCAACAGAATTGATGAAAACGATAAGGAAAATAAATTTGACTTAATCCTGATGAGGCAAATGTCTTCACATCAAGCCTTCATAAGATTTGTTGTTTAAATTGAAATTCTTTTATTCCTACTAGTTTCTCCTGGGATTAACTGTAATTAGTTTTCTTCTATGGGTATACAGTTTCTACTAGGTCAAAATCAATGAATTGTTGGACAATCAACAGAGGTCTCTGCACAAAACTTATAGTTACCCTAGAGTTGGGTTTCCAATAATATATAACCATATCTGTTTGAGTTTCTGCTCCCTGATGCTCCCTTGAATTGGTATTTATCATTCTTTCTAAAGGTATTGATAAGCCCAGAGAAAGCCAGGCTCGTATTCTGAAGCCAATGACCAAAGAGGAGTATGAGAAGGAACAGAGCGTCACTAGAAGAGTGTTTGACCAAGAAACTGGAAGAACAAGGTAAGCAGCACCTAACCTCACAACCGAGCCCCCCCCCCCCCCTCTTATGATGGTTGGATGACTTTACTGAGACCTATGCAAAGGTAGGTTGAATTTCTAAACTAAGCCCCATGCACAATGGTTGAATTTCTTTATTGAACCCTGTTCGTGTTGGGTGAATTACCTAACGAAGCCCCACTTGTGAGGGGTAAATTTCTTTACCGAGGGTCTCCCCATGTATCGATCTTCCAAAACATTGATTAGTACTGCCAAGCCGTACCCATTTGGTTTAAACTTTAGCTCATGTACCAATGATACATAAAACAGTTTAATGAATAGATATATAATATATTTATATATTTAAGTTATGAACAATCAGGACAGAGTCAACCATGACAGCTATTATTATGCCCCATTAATGAGTGATTGAGTCATAATTATTTTTATTCTTTCCATTTCATGACATCATTGCAGACTTGTGAAGGGAAGTGGAGAGATTATAGAAGAGATTGTGAGCAGAGACAGACATAAAGCTATCAACAAGGTCAGAGCGATTCTACTTCACATTACTGATTGGAATCATTTTTAATTTTTGGTTCCTTGCTTTAGCAAAAGGAACCTATGCAGTCAGGTTGGCGTGTGTGTGTATGTATGTGTGTGTGTGTGTATGTGTGTGTGTGTGTCTGTGACACTTGCTTGGGTACGCTCTATCTCAATAAGGGAATGTTGGATTGAGGCCAAACTTGGACTATATATCCGCCATATGGAGAAGGTGTGCCCTATTGTTTCTGGTGCCCACAAAGGTCACCAAAGGTCGGTTATGGTCCAAAAACCGAAAATATTAAAACGGCAATAACTCCCAGTGCCAATGTGCGAAAAGGTTGATATTTTGGGACAAGTTGTGAACTGGTTAGGGAAACATTTTCAAACTTAACGGTCATGTGATCCGAGGTCACCAAAGGTCAATTAATGATAAAAAACTAGTATTTTTGCGATAACTTGAGAACGAAATGTCCGTTAGGGTTGGGAGTTGCTTCAGTGTTATCCAATTGTTGACCCGCATCTGGGTGACCCTTGACCTCAATTTGACCTCTGGTGACCTTTACATGTTTTTGGGGATTTTTAAAGTTTCGATGCTATTTTCAGATGTCAAAGGTACCTTCTGATCATAAATGTCAATAGGTTGACCCCGTGTGACCTTTATGTGCGAAGTTACATGGGGTCAAAGTTTTTCGGTCGGAGTTAGGATGGTTGTACAGACTTTTCGTTTTGTTTTTTGGAATCAGGAGATTAAACTACATCTGAAACCAAGGTCAAAAGGTCAAAGGTCACATTAGAAAAAATGTGCTTATTTTGGGAGGGAACGAGCCAAAAAGAAAATGTTTGGTTTTGATGCTAGATTTGGATATCAAAGGTACCTTCCGATCAAAAATGTCAATTGGTTGACACCCGTGTGACCTTCGTGTGCAAAGTTATACGAGGTCAAAGTTAATTTTCAGACATTTAATGCAACAACTCCCAGTTCCAAGGTGTGACATGGTTGATATTTTTGGACAAGTTGCAAATGGTATAGGGGAATATTTTCAAACTTAACGGTCATGTGATCCGAGGTCACCAAAGGTCAATTAATGTCAAAAAACTAGTATTTTGGGGGTAGAAAATGGGCAAAGAAAAAAATGTTTGAATTTTTATAGTTTGATGCTCTAATTTAGGTCTCATCAATCAAAAATGTCAATAAGTTGACCCAAGGTGACCTTTGTATGTTAAGTTATATGAGGTCAAAGTTAATTTTCAGACATTTAGTGTAATAACTCCCAGTGCCAAGGTATTACACAGTTGATATTTGGAGACAAGTTGCAAATGGTATAGGGGAATATTTTCAAACTCAATGGTCATGTGATCCGAGGTCACCAAAGGTCAATTAATGATAAAAAACTAGTATTTTTGCGATAACTTGAGAACAAATTGTCCGTTAGGGTTGGGAGTTGCTTCAATGTAATCCAATTGTCGACCCGCATCTGGGTGACCCTTGACCTCAATTTGACCTCTGGTGACCTTTTTAGTGTTTTGTGGATTTTTACAGTTTCGATGCTATTTTCAGATGTTAAAGGTACCTTCTGATCATAAATGTCAATGGGATGACCCCCGTGTGACCTTCGTGTGCGAAGTTATACGAGGTCAAAGTTAATTTTCAGACATTTAATGCAATAACTCCCAGTTCCAAGGTGTGACAAGGTTGATATTTTTGGAGTAGTTGCAAATGGTATAGGGGAATATTTTCAAACTTAACGGTCATGTGATACAAGGTCACCAAAGGTCAATTAATGATAAAAAACTGGTATTTTTGCGATAACTTGAGAACAAATTGTCCTTTAGAGTTGGGAGTTGCTTCAATGAAATCCAATTGTTGACCTGCATCTGGGTGACCCTTGACCTCAATTTGACCTCTGGTGACCTTTTCGTGTTTTGGGGATTTTTTACAGTTTCGATGCTATTTTCAGATGATAAAGGTACCTTCTGATCATAAATGTCAATAGGTTGACCCCTGTGTGACCTTCGTGTGCGAAGTTATATGAGGTCAAAGTTAATTTTCAGACATTTAATGCAATAACTCCTAGTTCCAAGGTGTGACAAGGTTGATATTTTTGGAGTAGTTGCAAATGGTATAGGGGAATATTTTCAAACTTAACGGTCATGTGATACAAGTTCACCAAAGGTCAATTAATGATAAAAAACTAGTATTTTTGCGACAACTTGAGAACAAATTGTCCGTTAGGGTTGGGAGTTGCTTCAATGTAATCCAATTGTCACCCGCATCTGGGTGACCCTTGACCTCAATTTAACCTCTGGTGACCTTTTCGTGTTTTGTGGATTTTTACAGTTTCGATGCTATTTTCAGATGTTAAAGGTACCTTCTGATCATAAATGTCAATGGGTTGACCCCCATTTGACCTTCGTGTGCGAAGTTATTTGAGGTCAAAGTTAATTTTCACACATTTAATGCAATAACTCCCAGTGCCAAGGTGTGACAAGGTTGATTTTTTCGGACAAGTTGCAAATGGTATAGGGGAATATTTTCAAACTTAATGGTCATGTGATCCAACGTCACCAAAGGTCAGCTAATGTTAAAAAAGTAGTATTATGGGGGGAGAAAATGGGCAAAGAAAAAATGTTTGAAATTTTACAGTCATGCTCTATTTAGGTCTCACCGATCAAAAATGTCAATTGGTTGACCTCCGGGTGACCTTTGTGTGTGAAGTTACGTACAAGTTCAAAGTTAATTTTTTGACATTTAATGCAATTAAATCTCAATGCCAAGGTGTGACATGGTTGATATTTTGGGACAAGTTGTGAATGGGGTGGTGGAACATTTTGAAACTTAAAGGTCATGTCATCTGAGGTCACCATTGTTATCATATCTGTTGACACGCTTGTAGGTCTCTTATATTTCTTACATTTTCGACGCCATATTTAGATCTCAAAAGTGCCTTTTGATAAAAAATCCGATCATATTTTGTGATCACAAAGTGTTGGCTATAGTGTTGGTTACTTTATGGGAACATGTAGGACCACAATTACTTGGACTTTTTCAGCCCAATCTTGCTTCATAATATTATGTGTATTGTCATATACCCCAAGCAAGGAACCACAGTGCCCTTGGGCTCTTGTTTTTTTATTGTTGTATTTCTGTTAATTTTCTGCCTTGTTTAAGGTAAAACTTTGCTTATAAAGATCAAGTCATAAATTTTGTTATCAGAACCTAAAATTTAAATTACTCGTTTCTGTTTGTTTATAACTTCCCAGTCAATTTTGTTGTTGTTTATGTACAACATGTGGACATGTTCCGCCACACAAATAATACACATAACCACTCCCAAAGGTCCACCTGACAAAATAATTTATTCTTAGAGGCTGGTAATACCCAGTATCATCAGAAAACATTTTCATATGTTGCTGCTAAGGAGTGGAATGAGTTATGAATGGAGTGTAAGAATGCCAACTCTTTAAATACCTTGAAACGTTTTTATCCAGGACATAACTACTTTCTTATGCTCTTAATTTCATTTTATTGATTGTTACATTTTATGTCGCTGTCAATATGATTGCATTTTTCCTTTTCATTGCCATCTCTATGTATTCTTTTTATCATTTTTTAATATTTGATTCTACAGTTAGGTTTTGTATTTCAGGGCCTCGGGGAGATTAGATTTACGTTAATTGAGTTTACCCATTAACGTTAATAAAATAAATAAATAAATAAATAAATAAATATATAAATATGTATTCATTTTCTCTCTTTCAGCAAGCAACGAAGGCTGATGGCATGTCCTTCCAGAGCCAGCTTCGCCTGCTATGATCGTCGTCTTTGGTCCTTGGCTATGTAATCCCATCTCCTTATCAGATAAATTTACACCTTGCATTCTTCAGCAAATTGTGTCCTTTAATACGCACCTCTCAGTCAAGTTTTAATATCCAAATTTAGTCATTATTATCAGCGGTTGAAAATTTAAAAGTTTTTGTTTTCAAGTTGAATGGTTGAAACAGAACTCCACTTGTTGCACACTTTTCCAATTTATTTAAGATTTTATGTTTATCATTTTGGTCCTTTGAAAATGCCTTTGGTAGTTTAAATTGGGGAACGAGATTTATGGAGTAATATGGAACTAATATAGCTTATTCTCTGTATAGGCTGACTTAGCTTTATTTCTCACACCTTCCTTCTCAGCAATTAACGTTGCAATTTTCGCTGTAAAATAGTGCTTGTTATTACACATTCCCATAATTCAAGAGTGGCTTCCAAAAGACTTTAGAGGGTAACGGTTGTTGATAAACTAATCTTTTCCTTCTTTTCAGTCCGGTTCAGTTGATCTCGACTGATGACTTGGAATATGACATACTCTAAAGAAGTTTGAATACCATTAATAGATAGATCATATGTTCTGCACTACTTACTTTAGGGTTCAATATAAAGTGGAACTGATTAAACTCTTTAGGCCACATGGTATTGGTTGTTGGCAAATCTTTAACCAGATTCTAGGGGATAAATCTCACAGGGTGATGGGGTTTATTTATGGAGCATACTTCAACATACATTGTTTACTGATAATCCTTTCTGAATATTAATAGTTAAGCACCCAGATATGCTACAAAATGGGTTCCTTAGTTTTCTTGTAGGTGTGAAGAATGGCTTCACCAGATTGTAACAAATTCAACATAAAACATAGCTGTAATCAAGGGTACTACATAAAAGTTAGAGAGGGATTGGACAAGTACCTGATATTTTACATTAGTGGATTGCAAACATTTGAATCCTCATCTCTTTGACCAGCCTTAAAATAAACAGCAGAATAAAAGCTAGATTTAAAAGATAAGAAAATGATGATGTACAGAACACAGCAGCATGATGTAAATATATGAACAAGAAAACTAAACAGCAAGCGAAATGAAACCAATTTTCCATTTAAATATCATGTATTTTTAAACTTTTTATGATGGAGTGTTTTTTTGTTACAACCTTTTTCTGATCAACTTTTGGTACATAACTTCACACTGAGTAGTTCTCTGGAGAACATGACACCTTAAAAAAGCTTTGTGAGTTGAATTTCTATACTTTTGCACATCGCTAACATGATCAATCGACAATAATTTCAAACAATGAGGTTAAATGATGAACACTTGGAGAAATTGTTCTTGTAATTATGAAATATAATTATAGTTATGAAGGGTCTGGGTGACAAAATGTTGGGGTCGATAACATCAAGTTTGGAGTACTTGCAGACTCACTTGTTCAGCCAATCTCGGACGTTTTGTTTAGTTTGATCGACTGCTTGTCTTTTATTTAGAGTAATACTTTGACGGTTTGCGAAATGAAAAATAGTCGATGTAACAGTGAACCGTTCAAATCATATTTATTTACCGTATTTACTCACAAACTCCGCAATTCAGCTAGATCCTTTTCCTCCACCTTCATGCAAAGAATAACCATCCTTCCAATTAAGTGGCACAGATCTTGAATTTCCAACTATGAAACACTACATATGACACCATTAATGCACTCCTGTGTAGGAATTGACACAGCAAAACTAGGTTGTATGTTTATCATGTCCCATTATCACATTGATGCATTAAATCCCATTATAATACAGTTGATTTGTTCGAATAGTAAAGTTCAATTCAAACCATGGAAAAACCGCCAACAATTTAAATTTTTGATTTCGTGCTTTGTACGTGATAAGTACTAATGTGAATAAAGTGGGTGATAATTTTTAAGAATTGAATGTGGGAATACTCTGTTACTGTACTATAAGCTTTTAATTAAGGTGACAAAATGGAATGTGGTCATAGATATTTGAGCAGCATATGGCAGGTTTGAATAAACTGCTACTCAAAATCTAAAGGTAGATGCAAATATCTGCTATTATACATCTAAACAAAAGTCCCAAACCAACCCCAGGCCCATCGGTGATGTTTCAGACTACAAATCTACCGATATATTCACACCTCTGAAATATTATATTGTCATATTTCATAAATACAGAATACTACGCCTGACACACAAGTCTGACAAAACACTCCACACTGTTTCATGAAACTTAAAAAAATAAATAAATAAATATAACTGCAGATGAAAACAACCCTGTGAATGAATTGCATTGTTAGTTTAATAACAAACTAAATCACATAACATTAAAAAAGTATGAAATTATTACTATTAATGAGAGTAAGGAATGTTTGAATAAATTTTACACTTTGCAGGATCAAAGCATTATGAGGTATTTATATAACAAACATCAAACGATCAACTTGTACTAGCAAAACTTGGTTCTAAAAATATAAACATTTGAAAATGTTCTACGGAAACAAAAGTTAAAGCACACAGTGAACGTTAAAGTATTTACATGAAAATATGATATAAAGACTTTTGGAATGTAAAAAGTTTGAACAATTTTGTTGAATAGAAAGTTTGTTTTAGTACTTTAAAGGCACACAATTTTGGTTAGCTACCCTTGCAAAATATAGCACTTGTGTTATAGATTAAAATATCTATTTGAAATATCTATAAATAAACAATCTTTTAATTCAACTGAGTTGTTAAGAAGAGCAGCAATGCACATTTCAGAAAAGATTATTTTTTGCTTTTTCTAGAAAATTTTAAATTAAAAATGACCTTTTTGTTGACTTTTGAGGTCACACTGAGCAAATAAGTTAGAATACACAGCATTTAAATAAAACTGTCATTCTTAAGAGAAACCGATTGTATACCAGCCTTAAAGCATCATTAAATTTCTGAGACACATTAATTTCTTTTCATATGGCTACACTGAAAACTTGAGACTTGCTACTCAACAAAAATCATCATTACAAAGACAAGTAGTTATTAATCCAATGTACATTCCTGAAAACATTAATTTGTGAAAACAAACAGAAAGAATAATGATTTATTTTTTGGGGGTCTAACTAGTTACCCCAAAAGCCTCTGGCAGACTTGGTATCTTTTCAATATATTGCATGTTGTAGTCAGGAAAGTACTTTCCATGAAATTGGATTTTGTTTTCACAAATCGTTTTGGCACAAGTATTAAACATATTTTTTGCAATATACCACAAAGTAATAACAGCAGAATACATATATCATGTGTTCATGTATGACTTAATACACACACTTTATACAAAGTAATAACAGCAGAAAACATATCATGTGTTCATATATGACATAATACACAGACTTTATCCAAAGTACTAAAATGAATGAAGTACTAAATACCAGAGTAACAAAAGGAGCACATTAGTCTAGCTGTCACCGTACTTGGTCTGTGACAAACGGTGAGTTGCTGGTCTATTTGTAATTGATCATGACTACAGGATCAGAAGTTGACTGGCTACATCCTGTGTCATGACTACAGGATCAGAAGTTGAGTGGCTAGATCCTGTGCCATGACTATAGGATCATAAGTTGAGTGGCTAGATCCTGTGTCATGACTACAGGATCAGAAGTTGGGTGACTACATCCTGTGTCATGACTACAGGATCAGAAGTTGGGTGACTACATCCTGTACAATGACTACAGGATCAGAAGTTGACTGGCTACATCCTGTGTCATGACTACAGGATCAGAAGTTGAGTGGCTACATCCTTTGCCATGACTACAGGATCAGAAGTTGAGTGAATACATCCTGTACAATGACTACAGGATCAGAAGTTGGGTGGCTACATCCTGTGACATGACTACAGGATCAGAAGTTGGGTGGCTACATCCTGTGCCATGACTACAGGATCTGCTTTTGAGTTGTTGATCCATGTCATCTGTCACAACAGCAGGATCAAAAGCTGACTTTTTCATCTATTTGTCGTCTGTCAATGGCTTCAGTCCATGTCGTATAAGGGCTGTGTTCTGTGAAAAGCAGAAACAATAGTAACAAAATATGGACATTTATCATTCTTGAAAATTTTCAATCGGAATTTCAAGTTGCAGTTCAGATAGCTATGGCAGGTATGAATCATTCTAATTGGCTGATATTGTTGCTAGAATTGCTCCAAGTTCTACTGTATGCTAGTCCATCAAATATTATGCTAATATGTTTCCCAAACCAACTACCAGGAATAATAATTCCACTTACTACTTTTTGACAAAAAGCCCTCTTAGCCGCATTTTGTAGAGTTTCTTTCTCTTCTTCTGAATTTACAAGCTCCTGTCCAATCAGGATGGACGATACCATCGAACTACCGTATGACTCCTTGGCGACCTTTTGATATTGTTTGAAGTGACCGGTCACTTTCATCAGGTCTGTGTGTACCTGAAAGGATAGATTAAAGCTAGGTTGTTAAACATCATTCACATAAAACACCTAAATCACAAACATATGTTAATGAGATGATAGAAAATCAACAGGGAAAAGAAACGACCACTTTATATCAGAAAGGAACATCAGTATTGCCCCCCCCCTCCCCCCCAAACAAGCCAGAAATAACCTGTATTCACAAATAAACAGTGTTAATAATGTTTATGACCATTTATACCACCCATAAATATGTTAGGTATGACCATGTGTACCGCCCATAAATATGCTAGATTATAACAGAATGATCCCTTCTGTTAACATTTACTGTCAACAATCATTCCAACAAAGAGAGCTCATTTCTAACATTATCACAACTTCACAAGTAAACAAAATTTGTAGTGACCGGTCACTTTCATCAGGTGTGTGTGTACCTGAAAGGATAGATGCCAATTGCAAAGCAAGGTTGTTAAACATCATTCACATAAAACACCAAATCACCAATGTGATGAATACAGATTATGTATGTGTGAATACAGATTATGTATGAAGGGGCCGGTGACAGCTGGATTAGTTAGGTGTACAGAAACGGAAAGATGGCCGGGCAGTAAGGAGAGGAAACATGAGCAACAAGGTGGAGATGAGAGGAGCGTGAAGGGGCAGACAAGGGTCTTGTAGAGGGGGTTAATACTTACAGGTAAAGGTAATACATCCTGGTATTCAAAGTGACCATCGAAAAGCTCTACGGCAACTGACGGATGATCTTTGAACTCTAAGATGGACTTTTTCTTTAGATTTTCTTCGATGACTTTCGAGCTTTCCTCTGTGAGAAGTTTCGTTAGAAACGGCTGAAGACATAAAAGGAGAAATGCCAAAAAGATGAGATGGACGTTTAGATTTAAGAAAAGCTTGCAAGTACGAAGCCACGAGTATGAGTACAGAAACAATGTACTTGAGCATGAGTACACTGAGTACCACAAGTGACACAGCTGTGCTTCTCTCTACAAGAGTAGGGGAGTTTTTAATCGTACAGACAATAAACATTCCCAAACATATCAAAGATCCTTTACCTTCTCCTTAGTTTCTTGGAAGAGTGGCAAAAAGTGAGCTCCTTGAAAGAGTGAACTTTGCCTGAAGAGAGGAACGACAGTCCATCCTAAATTAGATATCGTCTCCATCTTAAAGGGCCGATTCCAAGCTTTTCCGCCTGCAGGAGGTCTCTCCACCGTTACTCCTAGAACTTCTAAAAGTAGGCAAGAGTTCTCATCTTGCATGGGATGAAGAACCTACATAAATGTTTAAGCAACAGTTACTATCCAAAGAAAGAACATCATAATAATCTTTTTTTCTTTTTCAATGTATTTCATTAATATATTATTATTATATATCTCAATTGGATCAAAGTAGATTCATGTGTCATTGTACTTTTCCTATGCTTGAGCTGCATTACAGTGTATCACAGCTGGTATACTACCATAATATCACCATCATAACTCAGGGGCATAGCGAGGAATTTGCCAAGGGAGGGGCGAAAACGTAGCAGCTGTAGCAAACTATCTAAGCGTAGTGCCACCATGTGTTGGCGCGAAACGTACAAGAACATTTTGGCCGAAAATGCCTCCCAGATCACTGGAAATGGCACTTTCCAGGCCTTGTTAGTTGCATCTAAGCATTTTATATTTTGAAAATACTAGCCATATCATAATTAAATATGCTCAAGGGGGGCGGCTGAACCTTTGCCCCACTCCCCTTGGCTACGCGCCTGGCATAACTTTAGGTGAGATACTGAGGAAAATACCAGCTGTCTTGATTGCTGTAATACAGAAAGGATGATAGCTTGGACCAGGAAATGTAAGGGAAGGGAGAAAGGGGAGGGGGGGAGGCAGATTGCTTACATCATTCATTCATACCAGCTTTCATTATATCTGAAATAATTTATTTAACTGACAGATGGAGTAAGAAGAAGATCATTTAATAGAACAGTAGTATGATTATATTCTTGATATGTTTACTTCTCGCACTGATCAAAGGGTTTTGTTTACCTTTGGTTGGTCTATCCACTTTGGAGCAGAAACCAAACTGTCTAATTGAGAGGTAGCTACCAGTACTCTGGTATCAGTCACAGCAGGACCGTTTCGCTCTGACTGGCTTTTCATGCCCTCTACTAGTGAGATCATAACGCCATGGTACATATTCTTACCTGCAGGTGATAGAAAACAATATCATTAAAATATACTATTTATGATGAAAAGATCAAAGGCTAAATTTGTTATTTTATTAACAAATGTATTTCTGTTGTTGCACCTCTCTCTCTTGAATCTTATTACCACTTCACTTACTGGTGTTACTTTTCAATAAATTGGTCATTTTACAGGGAAGACTTGGTTACCGGAAGGCAAGATATCATAGAGACTGTGTCTTTTGGGGGGAGGGGGGGGGAAGTGGGGGGTATAAGCAGACAAGACCACGGTGTAAACAAAAAACAGTTTAGAAGATACAGAATAGACAACATGATTTTCAGAGGGGATTTGGAAGCCAAGTTGCAAGACAACTACTATAACACTACTATAATTCTCCTGATTTTATTACTCTATCCCTCTCTGTTCCCTTTTTCAGCTGTTTCTCATATCTTTCGAAAGAAGTAGATCTACTGGTGCTTTAACAATGCAAGGAACCAAGAAATTTGCACATATGCAACCTAAACACCTCAGTCCATAAAGAGATATCTGTGGTTGCCAACAACAACCTGTTACAACACCATGTACCTTTAAGCCCCCAGGCTCCTTGAACTTTGACCTTAAGTCCAATCTCGGGGTCATATCTAAAGAAATGCGTCGGGTGCATCTGTTTGGGTTTTCTATTGAGCAGACTTGCCTTCCACTCCAATCGTTTCAGAATCCAAGCTGTGAGTTCAGGATTTGCCGGATCTGACAACAAGCCAAAACAAATAATAAAAATGTGAAACAATCCGGACTTAAATTCAGCCTTAATTTCAAATGTAATATATCAAGAAATGAAAGAAACATTTATAGGCATTGAAGACTTGCCCCGAACCGCGTGCAGCGCTCTGAAAAAGTTAACTTTCCGTTGCTTGCAAGTGAAGTTTTCTTCTTGTTGCTACAAAATGCAGACAGTAATGAAACGTGATACCTTGTTTTTTATCTAGACCTGAGATGTCCATCGCTGCTATGTACACTGTGCTGTGGGTATTGACCGTAGCTGTATGTACTGACTGTACACTAGTGTCTAATTACCGACGGTAGCAAGTTGCTGTGTTTTTTTTTTCTGGGATCAATGGTGGTGTCTTACACTTCTGTTACACCTCATTTGAAACTAGGTCAGAATACCGGCATCAGATGTTTCTTTGTGCGCGAGTCTTCACACCCTTTAAGTGACAATCTGTGTTGACAGGGCTGTTGAAGAGGTTGCAGTACATGTAGCATCAACAAGTTCCTCTTATGTTTTCTCTCTAAATTTTTAACTGCCCGCTAACACAAATGTTTCATGAAAGAGATAAGTTTGTCCATACAGAACACTTTACATCCAAGGTATTCTATCAATCCATTCACCTGTTCACTGAGGCACCTTTGGGAGTAGCACCAATGACCTCAGCCCCACCATGGGGCTTAGGAACAAAAATATTTGTTTTCCGACAGCTTATAAAGGCCTCTTTTCCCAAACCCTGAGGATGATGGGTTTACGCAATAAAACATGGCAATGTACATCATGTGATAAAGATTTAACTGAAAGGACAAGAATCACTCGATTTCTTACCATCATCAAGACCCGCCTCTTCTGTCCTTAATGTAAGAGCAACTTCTCGTTCTGTCCTCCGCTTGGGTCCTTCATGAATCTCTTCACTTTCCTTTACAGTCGTGTGTTCAGACTTGTTGAGGGCAGTGTAACTTGACAGCTTAAATGGAGGTCTATCGACAATTGTCTTTTTAATCAATAAAAAAAAAAAAAATTATTAGTCAGGAAAGATGTCCAAGACATGGAAATTCCCCCAAAAAATGAAAACTTGCACAAAATTAACAAAATGGTAGTCTTTTGGGAAATAGAAAAACCGAATAATATTCTCAAGACAAGCTGAATTATCTTACGATTCTAAGATAGGAAGGACTGAATATGACGTAAATATAACTTTCTCGATCTAGATACTATTCACACGTGAAAATCAATAAACATAAACTGATATTGTTTATTTGGGTAAATATTAAGATAATAAAAACCAGGGGAAATTAAATCTCTCGTTACCTCTGACCTTGGTAGTACTCTAAACAACAGCCAGCATCCTGGTACTTTGGGAAGTTTATGGAAATCCTCTTCAATTGGTGATAACTTATTATCTGGTAAACCTTGTCTTAAAATCAACTTGAAAGCCCCAACTTTTAGTTTTGGCTTTACAAAAAAAGATAAAAAGAAGAAGTAAAAGAGAAGAAGAAGACACTACACATGGCTGCCTTTTAGCTTTCATGTTTAGAATTATAAAATGTTCATATTAAAGATTAACCATTATGTTTCATCTATCAATCTTATTCATGTAGTTATAATGATTATTAATCCCTCTTTTGTTCAAACACAATGTCCATAGCAATAATTAACCACTGATTGTCAATCTAAACAGTATTACTTTATCAAAGTCCTGGTTGTTAAATCACTTAACTTGCTCTACATAATGTTAATTATGTTAATGTTAATTATATGATAGGTGAAGTACTACATACCTGGGTAGTATTTATGTCTCTGTACAAGTTCCATGCACAGCTACCAACTACAACTACCTCTCTCGTTAGCGCATTGACTGTGTAAACTCTTAAGATGATGAGGTTTGTCTTTTGAAGCTGTTGAGATGTATATCTGTAGGTATAGGTCGGGCACTTAGCATCACAGTCCAAGTCTGGGGGAGCCAAGAGGTCAGGCATGGTAAGAGTGGGGGTCAAAACACGACCTGTGACCTATGGAGCGACACCAAAGAAAAGTAGGTCATTGTTTTTGTGTGAGGTGCACACATGTAGGTCATTTAATGTAAGTCTGTAAATTGATTAGTTTTATGTGACACTGGGAGGGGAATATGGGGCTGGGACAAGTGGCAGGAAATGGAGGGGGGCGGGGAATGAAAGGGGAAGGAAGAGGTGAAGAGGAAGGGTGAATCATGATGATGCCCATGCACTGAAAACTGCAAAGTAAATCAAGAACAGAAATCTGACAGGGAATTGATGACTGAATCTAGAGAAAGCATTGAAATTATCGGATAACCCACGATTAGAGTCGGTGATCTCCGATTCACAATTCCTGTTCTCTTCCAATGGGAGCATCAAACTCTTATGCTGAGGGTTCTGGTTTGAGCCTCATTCTAACCAATAATTCAGGGGGGTGGGGGAGAGGGTGGGATTATCAAAAAATGAAGGATAATTTGAATTTTTGTGTTGGTATTCTTCAGTTTAACATCATGTATATTATTGTCAGGAAACTAGTACTCTGGTACTTTCAGAGCTGGTCTGAATCAATAACAAATGTAATTGTTACGTCACAGCATGATACAAATATAAAGGATTCAACATATATCCTCTACAGTCTACTACTTTGGGGTGTATGTATCTATGGTAACTTGACATTAACATGATCATTGGTATGAATATTTAAACATAACTTAGCAAATCAGATAACAGCCTTCAGACAAATAATCAGAACACTTTAATACTTAATTGATTCCCAGACAACAGATAATATTAAGGGATGTTATGGTTTAGACTAAACCATGAAAATAATTCAGGAATGTAATGTCTTCTCTCTCTTCCCTCCCCCTTGCTCCCCACCCCTCAATAATATGAAGAAAAAAAACATTGGAATGAACAAAAATATTGATACATATTAACTTCAAATTTATCATAATTAAATACGAAAAAAAAGGTGGAAGTTTGGGAAAATGAACAATGTTGTTTTTTTTATAATTATTTTGCTGTTCATTTTTCTTTCATTACCTTTGTTATAGTAGCATGATCTGGGAGAGTGACGATACCATCGATGTACAGATCAAAGCCCTCCTCAGGTGAGGGGGATGTCACGACTGGTTCAGGTTCCTCTGTTATGACTGGAACGATGGGTAATTCATTGACAGGTGTCTCACTGGGCGATGGTAGCTGGACAGCCCTATCGAGACTGCAAAAAGAATACATTATCAGTTTAATTCATACATTATGAAAAACAGCTAAAAAAACCCACCCCAAACAACATTACCTTCAAATATTCATGGAATAACTTTTGTTTCCATACATGAAGTTTGACAGCCACTCAGCTGCTGATGATCATATGAATATATTTTTCATGGACACTCTGATGTTTTCATACAAGCCATAATTTTTTGTTGTATTTTACAGGTCCAACCTTAACCAACAAAATAAAAACCATTTTTGTCAAAGCAGACATCAGTCTTTCCTTACCGTTTTTTGACTTGGCGATTGAGTGCCGGTACATCAGACAGGTCATTCTCTTGAATAACATGATTGTAAGCTCTTTGAATGTCAGCCGTAAATAATATGGATGGCTCATCTAGAAGTACCTGGAATCAAAATAAATTGAAGCATCTCAGAGAATATAATTGAAAGGTAATAATTCCAAAGACTTGAGGAAAGATGATTTTGTTTTGCCTAACACACTCTCATCAGCAGATGTAACAAGGCCTAGCCTACTTTTCATATAAGATTCTACACAAAGGTTGTACTTTTCTTTCAGTCATTAAGATTCAATTCTAACAGTAGTATCTAACTTTGTGACTTATAATAAATGCTTCATAACACTTTTATAAAACAATGGACCAATTAAACATGAACAAATCTAGTGATTCTGACACAAACAGCATAATTAAGTATAGTTTAGTTAGTTTAGTAGTTTAGTTAGCCTGCCACAGTAGCTAGCAAATGAAATGCTTTCCCCTTTATTTTTAAAGTCAATTAGAAAGTTTAGGTTATGATTTATCCACTTGACATTAACTTCATAAAATCGGCTCTGAAGTTAATTTTTTCTCCTTGTTTTTCTTGCTCTCTCTATTTCCCCCTAGTTGAGGATGTTTACCTATAACTGTGACCAATTTTTTTTTAAATTTCTCTACTTTTATTCTTCCTCCATGGCTTTACTCCTCCACAAGTTAACTTTGTCATTATATCATTGCTATGTTCATGGGAAATATATTACTCTGCAATCTACAGTGAAAATACATGAAATGTAATGATTTACCTTCATGAGGGTCTGATAGTCCTTGGTTTCTTCCAAGAGCTTCTGCCTTAGAAGCAGAATGAGACACAGGCAGATATCTTCAAATACTCCAGAAGCCCAACTCGAAAGAAACAGCTGGTCCCACACAAACATGACGGCCGGTCTAGATAACACATTAACAAATACCTGGTGAAAGAAAAGACCAGACTGGTCAAACATTTGTCTTGTTATCTTGTCCATCATTGCAATTTCAAACGGAGAAATTAATTCCTAGATGCTTTAGAAGAGGTCACGGCAGAGCGAGAAATGAACTATCACAAGGGCACTAACAGTACCTCAAAGTCATTTTATTTTTCCTTTGTTCTTTAACAATGAAATTCGAAATTAATAAAAACATGATTTGGTCGAGTTAATAGTATTATGATGCAAAGAATTAACATTTACTGTAGAGCCCTGGAAGGAGAAACACATTGCTTCAATTAAGCCTTGAAGGAACATTCCAGATAAATGAGCATGTTTTAAAGGTAAATATCATGCATACGAGAATACAGAAATCGAGCATTGCGAGCACACAAATTTTACTTTCTTATTCACTTTGATATTTGAATACTAAAATACCATCTATTCATCGTTTCAAAATGACAAATAAACATTACATTCTACATCTACTATACACTGCATCATTCTATGGGAATATACAAACATCATCATCATCATTGATGCGACGACTAAAATAAGATTCCAGAGGACTTAACATTACATATTTACCTTTTCTATCCATGTGGACAGTAGAACTGACAAAGTATCACTTCCACTCGTCTGGTTAAAGGACTCATCTTTCGTCTGCCAAGATTTTCAAATAAAGGGAGAGAGTGAAAAATAAAGAAGATTCTTTTGCAAGGAATGACTATCAGAATTTTAAAAATCATGCAAATCAGTACAACAGTAAAGGCCGAACTTTACTAGGAGCAGTATGTTGTTCTCTTTGACAATCATGGCAGAGAGGGTGGGGGAAGGGGAGGGGAGGGAAGGGGGGGGGGTTGAAGGGTGATTTCAACATTCTGTATCACAATGAAGAATAAATGTTTCAGTACCATTATTAGGCTGTTTCTATCTGTCTATCTGTCTGTCTGTCTATCTATCTGTCTATCTATCTATCTCAATCAGAGCATACATACCTTGATCAGTTCTTGCATGCTGTTAATCTCTGCACAATCCTTCATATGCTGGTAAAGGGGCTCATCTGTAACTTGCAACTGATCCAGTACATTTGTTATGATTCTCTCAGATCTTTCCCGAGTGTGGATTAAGTGAATCTGCAGTAGGTTCAGACTTATCGTTAAGGACAGCGGAATATCATCTACAAGCCAGACCAAACACAACAAAAATAATTAGTTTCCATACTGTAGGTTATTTGTTGTAGAGTAGTTAGAATTTAAACGTTACTTATTTAGTGATGATATTTAGATCTGCTGATTTCCTAAAATGAAAGTAGATGAAAAGAGAAGGTAACATAAAAAAAAAAAATGAATAAAAAAATAACGAGAAATACTTGCAAAGTGCTTAAACCTTGAATTGCTTATATTTCACCTAGATCCCTATGAAGAGTTTTACAAATATTGGAAAGCTATTGAGGTGAGAAGAGTGCAGTAGTAGTGGGCAGAAAAGACCTTCCATGTTACATTTAGATTGGTTGTTTTACAGATCACAGAGATTTTGATCTCATCAAGTAAAAGAATAAAAGTTCTAAAGAGAAAGTATCTTTGTCCAAGTAATTACCGTCTGATGGTTTTACAAGTCCAATGTAAAGAGGAAATAAAAGTAAAACACTGATTGGTTCAGAGTGGCCATAGCACACATCATGAATATTCATAGCCTCTTCAATAACCGATTCCACATCGCTATTTGCCAGAGACCGGAGACATGGCGTAGATTTGAATTTCTGAAAAAGAAAAAATCAAATCCAAAGCTCAATTTGATGTCCGGGATTAAATTGAACAATTACATTTCCAAACTTTTACAAAATAAATTTCTGGCACTGGATGGTTACAAACAATTCTGATGTGATGTAGTTTGAATAAACCAGACTCTAATGGTTTTGGTATGCATTCATGTTTCAATCTCCAAAAACATTCAGTTACAAGCAGTGCGTATGCTTAGTCATTATTCAAGGTCAAAGGTCAAGTTAAATGTCAGAGTCGGCTCAAGAGATGCAAACTGACACAAAGATTTGTTCATTGTTGTAAGGAATTAACAAAGAGGATTAGCTACTGAGCTTCTCTCTTCAGTGAGAGATCAGTATTTGTTTGCAACCCAATCCCCATATTTTGTACATTCAGAGAGATTGAGCCAATCTCACTGAAGCTTTAAGGCATAAGTGAGTTTTTTCAGGTCTCACCAACAATTTCATTGGTAGGATACCCAAATCCTAATGCTTTATACTTGTATACATATACCATTGTGCTGAATGGTGCCTCACTCATAACTTTGTTAAATGACATTGTATTTTAAAGTACAATGTATTTTGTAATACCTTGAATCATGATTGACAAATAGAAAGCTCATTCTATTATGAAAGTATAAGTCAACAGGATTCTAACCATATTTTGAAACTTTAGTCACTTTAGTCTGTAACATGTCAGTACTTAATGTTATCAAAAGTGCATCAACCTCAAACTTGCTATGTGAGGATGCAAAGGCTCAAATTATTTCCCTGTATGAGTTAGCTATGAGGTCATTTTTCATGAGGCTTGTAAATAAATTTGAACAAGTTCTTGGTCAAAGCTACGAGTTCACTGTTACATTGCACTACATGCCCTCTACATGCCCAAGAAAGGCTTTCAAAAATACTTTCTAAATAATTCTCAAATGTTTGTAACTTAATTATCTAGCAATTTCTGAACTGACCTCTTTGACCATTTGCTGGATCAGGGAGTTAGCAGGTGCAGAACTAACAGAATTAATATTCATCTGGGCTTTCCTCCTCAATAAATTCCCATGAAATTCCTCTTCTAAGGTTGAGTAACTGATTCAGGCAAAGAAGATACAGAAAGAATAAAGGAAATGACAAGAAAAGAAATTATTAATGATGGGAAAGAATCAGAGTTTTAATATTGTTTACAGGTAAACAGCATTGAAGGTAGCCTCCACCCCCCCCCCCCCCCCCAAAGTAATAAACCCTTCAAACACACTTTGATATTTAAAAAAATAAGAGTAGCAAAGATTATGAGGTACATATTATTTACCGTTTTGGTTTTGCAAAGGTAAAAAAAAACCTTTGTGACATATCCAGTGAAAGGAGGGGTTATAGTAGAAACAGGGTGCAATGTTTTGGTATGCAAATAACAATGAGGCATGTGAGGTAAGTTAGGCGGGAAAGCGGCAGTGTATTTGACTAATGGTGAGTTAGGTAAAGTGTAAGAAACAAAGTATTTTCACTTCACCGATAATAGTGTTTAAACTTTCGGGTGATAACTTTGTCAAGGGTTAAGCATAATATATGGAATGATGGATTGTGGAAATGGTATATTGTATACTTGTATTGTGTTACTTATGCCACCCACATTGTTTGGATATGGTGAGGTATTTAGAACAAGATTAGTTATGATTCAATTGAGTTATTGCAGGGTGTTTTTACTGGTGTTGCCTAGCCAATTTTATTTATTCTTTGGCGAGGGGTCTCCTTTCCAACCCAGAGCCACGGTGCTCCATTGCGGCAGACTGTGTTGTTTGGCCAGTGAGGCCTGTATGTCATTGTATTTAAAAGAGTGGGCTCTGTGATGTGTCATTCATTATCTCCAGAACTGTATATAGTGTATATACTGAACCGGGAAACAAGAGAAAACAAACTTTTGGAAACCCTCTCCGTGAGTTTTATTTCTGTCATACTCACCCCACCGAATACCGACAATAGACCTGGGAAAATTCAGTGCAGCCTCTGGGCACCTTGCGACAACCTTTAATATAATTTTCTTGGCTTCCGATAAAAAGCATAGCAGTATAGCTAGATTCTGTGACATTCAAAATCTTAAAAATCACCCTCAATAGAATAGAAAAAAAATTGTATTTTACCTGGAACTCAGCACCTTAATTATTCCTTACCTCCAATTCTTGATTTTCTTCTTTTCTGAAACAATCACCCACAGCCAGATCTTTCTCCTTAGTGCTGGTGAAAGCTGATGACCTTTCAACTTTGTACAGACTGTTTCAAACATATTCGGCCGTCTGTCCAGAATGTGAGCGACTGCCTCTCCTAGAACATTACTCTTGGTCATCTCTTGGCTAAAGGTCTCCCTCCCCAACCATCCATCCCTCGACTCGCTTCGCTCTTGCTGCTCATATGAACACTGGTCAGTGGTGCCTCTTCTCTGTAGTGTCTCATTCAAAGACTTTTCTAACAAACTTCGCAAGAAGTCTTTGAAGTCTTTAAGAATCTTTGACTCTCGGCTGTTTTTGTCTAAATGGCTGTCTTCCAGTGCCTCTGTTAGTTTTGTCTTCAGGTAGTTTTTCATTTCCCTAGCACTCTCTCCATCTGATTTGAGCTTTGGGTAAATTAAGCATTCTGTAAATATAATCTATGAATAGAATTGGCTTCTATATAGAACACTGCTTACATAAAGGCCTACTGAATTATGGATAGAAAATTGACAAAATATTGCACGGCCAAAACCAACCTTGAATGGCCATTTATGCTACCTTTTTTCCTATTGGGTTAAAACAGAAAATAGATCCTGCCTCCTGAATTAAAAAAAAAAATTGCCATATTTTAATACTGTACCTTTCAGAGTCGAACATAAAAATTATTAATAAATCCTGATTTTGTAAAATATTGGCTATACTTAGATACAAATTCTTCAAATTTATTATGAGGAAAGGTAAATAACCAACATAACATAACATAACATCACATCATCAAAGAAAATGATAAGAAATGTTGACATTCATCATCTAACTTTGATCAGTTTAAAAAAAAAAGAATAAACTATAAAACAGCCAAAATCAACATTTAACAGCCAATTATGTTGGTTTTTCTTTTCTTTGTATAAAATGATAATAAGATCCTGAATCTATATTACTTGCATTACTTTTAAGACAATTCCCACATCATCAAAATTATTATAAGAAAAGGTTCAGTTGATACCCAACATAATATCATCATAGAGATATCTAGCTAACTATGATGGGATTGTCCCAGTAATAATTACCTGCGTATCAAACACTATCTTACAAGTGTCCATATGCCTCTCAAAGAACGTCCTCCCGAGAAGATCAAAGAGAGACGACTTTTGACTACTTGAGAAGGAATCAAAGTCTTGGTGTATGAGACGAGCCAATGCCTTACAGAGGACATTGTATAGCTGATGTGTATGAAGAGAAATGGAAAATATAAAACTATGTAAACACATAAAGAATGCATGTATATATATAAATATATTGATATATATGTATATTTTTGTAACTGATGGGCTCTTGATTAAGACACCGACTCAAATCAGTTCTCTCTGAAACAAATCACAGCCGACCAAATGAAAAGAACTGTTGGAAATTCATAGCTGCATAGTTCACTGTTTCAAGCCACCTACAGTACTGTAAATCTGTCAGTAGGCCAATTGGAAGAGGAGGGGGCAAACCAAAATGACAGCTACATTTTGGAAGCACAGAATGTATTTGATGCAAGGTACAGGGTGATGCTAGTACAATGAGGCGGGGTTCAAGGGGGTTGGAGGGGTTCAAGGGGGTGGGAGGGGTTCAAGGGGGTGGGAGGGTTTCAAGGGGTGGGAGGGGTTCAAGGGGGTGGGAAGGTTCAAGGGGGTGGGAGGTGTTCAAGGGGGTGGGAGGGGCTCAAGTGGGTGGGAGGGGTTCAAGGGATGTGTGGGTACTCTGTTTTCAAAACTTATGTCAGCCAAATTTTTTAGGTGTACCTTTCATAATAACAATTTTTTGCTTTTTCTGCATGGTAAAATAAATTTGGATAGGAGGGACACCTGAGGAGGGGGTGCATGGAACAGTTCTTTGCTGGGTGAGGCACATGGCAAAGCCATGCACTGTCTGCCTCACTAAGTTGCATAGTTGGAAGTGTCCATAATTGATTGACATAGCCTAACCTTCGATTCAGACAGTGTCAGACACTATTTCAGGTAATATGTTGCTAATTCATTGATTGATTAATCATCTCAAAGATAAATATCAGACACCTTTACTCTGTTAGTTGCATACTAATTTGGAGAGTTGAATTTTATAACAGAGCTTTCACAAACCTCTTTCCAGGGTGCATTTTGCAGAAAAGATTGTTGCTGTGGTAAGTCAATCCAATGCTCAAAATTACTTTGATTTCTTGCCATGGAACCAATCACACTGCAAACCTTGAAACTTGGGCTGCTAGGTGGAAAGTTATGTACCATAACTTAGTTCATTGTATGGAAGCAAAGTGGTCTTTCTGTTGCCTCAGGCTCTAACAGTGGACATCCCTGGATTTCTGGAAGTATGCAACATGAATGGATATCAAGATGTGATTGTGAAAATTACTTAAAGCATATTCACAAATGAAGTCAGGATTGAAATGCACTTGATTAATTATAACTAAGTTGGCCCTGTCTAGGTGCCAAATTTAATTGTACATTATTTCCACATTTAATTTAGTGATAGCCTAAATTTTGATTTAGGGATAAGCATTACACTAGGCCTTAATCTAAGTTACGCCTAGCGCCCTAATAAATAATACTAGGCCTAGGCCCCTACTACTAATCAGCCTAAAGGAAATCGAAAGGCCCTCCCAACGTGTGCCAATGAATGAGTAGACTTTGCCTACTTGGCGTAGGCCTACGTTGGAAGCGCATGTTTGCTAAATAGTCAAAATGATCTAAGTTTGCCTAACGTTAGGACTCCTAACTGTTCCAAATTGTTTGGCCTAAACATAAAATGTTCTGCCGACGAAAGATGGTCCAGTTCACTAATATGTCTTGTTGTGAACTCACGTAAGTTAGAGCCGTCGAGGGCTGACATTTATAATACACATGACCAATTGTGCGTCGAACGTTGCCTTGGTTATCGACAGCAACTTCGACAAATCCTAGGTCGGTCTCATATTGTCTGCCTGTACTGAATGCTTACCCGTACCTGCGCAGCTTACCCATTTATTTGTTATCACAGCATAGGTTTGTTATTAATGTTGAATTTACCTGGCGCCCCCGATTTTTACATGTCGGTAAATTTCTGTGTTGCTGTCACTGTCAGCTGCAGCAAGGATGTGTCAATCGCTATTTTTTGTCATCATGATATGGTCACTTCAAATTACTTGAAGACTGCGTTGCTAATAAGATGTTCTTGTTCTTGTTTATAGAAAGTGTATTGGATTTCATATCCAACACATGTTACGCAGTCAACTATTTCTGACTTTCACCTAAACACTTCCAGTATTGGTATCATGTGTATTTGACATTGCTTCGCGTATGGCTAGGCTATTAATAACAAGTCCTATAGTACAGACGACTACAGTGGAAAAAACAGCACGGTATACACTGCATGTTTTCCAATGTTGTGGGATTAACGTGAAACCGACAGGGGTGTATTTACTATTTGTCATTTCCTTAAAATAATTCGATTTTCCGTCGCAAAGAGTATGTTTTCGAAGTATCAAAGATGATAACATAGTTGTATCAATGCCAATATGGAGGCAGTGGTTGAAGATCCGCTTGTGCATGTGGAACAAGTCTTCCAGGTAGGCCTGTCCTTATACTAAGTTAGTGCTAACCTTACATTTACTATACAAGTCACAATTATTATTATGACACACTAACTTACTAAATTAGGCCCAAGTTAGAGCCTGTATTTACTAATAACAACCTAACGTTGGCTAGGCTAGTAAAGTTACGCTAGACTAGCGCTGTGATTGGTGAAATTAGTCCTAGGTTTAGACCGGCCATAACCAGTACAGGTTTTAGAAAGTAGCATTTAATGTAGGCTAGTACAAGTAGTAGTAGGCCTCATTCTAGGTCGTGGCTATTCTTACAACTAGGCCTAGTCGTAACAATTATTTAATAACTATTCTTACAACATCGGCGAATTCAAGTGCAGTAAAGTAAATAAAGCAACTGCGCATGTAGTCGGGGTAACCCTAAACCTAACCCTAAACACTAACCTAACCTTAACCCTAACCGGAAATTATTGTTATTTCTAGTCGTAAAAAATAGTACTCGTAGTCGTAAAAATAGCCATGTTAAAGCAACTGCGCATGCGTATTTATAAATTATTCTTACGACTAGTCGTAAGAATAGCCACTTTGTTCATTCTATGGCGGAATGAGCACATTTTCTATGGCGGAATGTACCGATGGCGTAATGACATGGCCCCTTTCTTACTACTTTTTAATAATTGTTATTCGTCCAAGTGAGGCACGATGCCAGTGGAAGTATTAATTTTATCATTCTTGTATTTTGTAATCTAGTTGTACAATTGATTTTTGTTGTTTTATTAATTTAGGATATTTTCAATCTAGACATGTGTCTGGGCTATTTCAGTCTACTCATGTGGTGCTTATTTGGACCACCTTTCCTTTGATTCTATTTCACCCACAGCAGACTCACACATTAGTAGTATTGTGGATGGAATGTGATAAATTTTAATAATTCTCACACCTTGAAATTAGATGTTAAGGTGGTGTTTGACAATATTAGAAATGCACTCATATCTTCAACTTCTGTCTTTTCTACTGATTGCACATCACCACACTGTAAAATCTGCATTAATCCTTCATGTTGGATTTCAGTAAAAATTGCAAACATATCCAGCATCATAACACTCAATATAGCACCCAAAATAATAATTTTTTTGCAGATGCTAATGAAGTTGATTTTAAAGCAAATTATGGTCAAAAATAATTGTTAATGAAAACATGATTTAGTTTTCAACATCCTTTTTATCAGAGTGAAATAGCAAACTGAGAACAATTGTTCACCAAATACAATTTAACAGCCAAAAAACAACATTAAATAACCCAATGAGAGGGTTTTATCTCCATCATGCTGCGAGTTTTATGACTCACTGAAGTGTCTGATGCAGTTTATAGACCCTTTGTATAACTAGGCATTTTCATCAAGGTATGAAATGAGATGAGATGGTATTTAATGGCATAAATTAATTTTAGCAGCACTAATTTAAGTATTGAACTGAAATGGTGAGGTGGACTTAAGCCACCTGGAAGTCCAATACCCTCATCCTACCCTAGTCCTATTATCAAGTTGAGTTATTTACCTAAAAGTACCATTTCGAAAAGTACCGTTCAATGGTCGTTTCACCTCCCAACTAACAAACAAGGATCAAGAAAATGCTTTGTAGCGTCGCCAACATTTAGCAGTCAAAAATCATTGCCGATATTTGTATAAAAAAGTGGAAGAATCTAGAATGAATAATAATGTCACCAATTTGCAAGTAAGTACCATTAATCATAAAAGATTCTCAAATGTGAAGGCAGGGGGGGGGGAACCTCCTCCCAGTAGGCCCCTGACCCAGGCCACAACATTCACCACTGGAGGGTCACCAAGGTGATCCTGGTGAAAATTGGGAGCTTTAAACAAGAAAGTTTGGCCTACAGCAGTGGGTTCTAAAGAATGTAGACTATTTGCTTTGAAACAATACTTAATAGCAATATTGTCATTAAAATTCCATTATCTATAAGACAATAAGTTATACATACAATAAGTAAACATATTTAAACAGACAGTAAGATACAATAAGAAGATATGAGTGTAGTACACTAGTAGTGTACGTATATATCTGATGCTGTAACATGCTGTACCAGCCGTCCCTTAAAGTTCCTCAACAAGAGCATGATATTGTACAGTGTATATACTAGTCTAACAATATCAATAAGATAAGTACTTGGTACAATCTCCAGTACCCTATAAATGATTTGAAGTCAATGATCAAACAGTTGAAGAGTTCTTAACATTTTAACAATGGATGCATAGTAAATTATTCACTGCGATTAATGTTTTAAATAGCATAATTCTATCATACTCTGGTATGTAGGATAATGTGTAAATTTGAATGAAATTTCAAAAGTCAAGTTACATTTCAGTTGTAAATTGTACTGATCATCAATGTACCATCCAACATATGTGTGTTCTTTGTTAAAATTGAGCGGGTTTCAAAGCTATGCTTTGTCCATGAGTTTCAGTCGTTGAAAAAAATAAAGCATGCCTGGATGAGTAACAATGGATATTGAAACTTGTAATCCTTATGAATGGTATGTGGAAATGTCTGCTTAGGTGTCAGTAGGAAATGCCATTGTTTGTACAAATACTGTACATTTATGTATGGGGATTCAAGCAAAACTATGAATTTTACATATGTTACTAATGTGAGTAATTTCATATGCTAACTTGATTCATTTTAAGGGTGTTCAGGACACTAATTATTGATGTCATTGAAATTGTCAAACTGATTTATACCATATTTAGTATCATCTACTTTTGACAGAACAGTTCTAAACAATTGTTTTGACACTTATTAAGATAAAGATGAAAGCAGAGCAACATTAGCAATATCTTGGGATAGGTCTTCTGTGTCCATCTCTCTCACCTGTCTCCTCTTAACAAATGCACTTTTGTATCTGGATAAGATTTTTCCCTACAGATGCCATTAAATTGGTAACTTTTAGCTCTGCAGCCCAAATGACTGAGGACTACCACATTCCTTCATCTGATCAATGAAGTACTTGAGTAGCACATGAGAAGGACCTGAATAATACATCAGTAACACCTAAAAATGTGTTGGCCACCAAAATTTATCAAACTTTACACTCAAGGTTGATGTTGATCAAACTATGATAGCCTACTGGGTTGTTTTCACCTGATGAACCTTAATATTTTAATCCTCTTTTACTTGTCTCGATTCGATGTACGTGTTGCAGGATGTATAGCCTTAAAGAGATGAGTAACAGTTCAACATAGCGCCCCCTCTGACCCACTTGTGGGTCAAAAGTCCACTTTCTCTTCCTTCCCAGTCTGCCGTTCTAAATATTGACTTATTTATTTTCTTTCTACCAAAACTTTATCCCTCATACAAGTTTACTTAGTGTACAGTACAGACAGTACAGTTAATACAGTAGTGTACAAAAAGAAAATTGGAATTGTTCGAAACGTGTTAACATTTCTTCATGACTGGAAACAAATTGAATCAGTGTATTACTTTATCAATAGCTACAAGTACGTAGTGAATTCCATTGTAATTGGGTTTCAGTATCGGTGTACATAGTATGGGAGATCCATCAAGATCAATGCAAGATAAAACAAAGCACATTTCATTTCAAACTTTTGATGCATTTACTTCACGCTTGCACATACAGTAACGCATCTTCTCCATTCAGTAATACTATCACATGTAGCCTATGGGAGGTACTGAACAGTAACCTGGCTCTAAACTTGGGGTCATACTCATGTGGGGTTGGACAACCGATTTTATTTATTTTTTCCCCGTCACCTTGTCGGAGTCTGAAAATCCTATGGCCGTAAGTAAGTACTGTACTCAAACCCCAAAATTTGTGCTGGCCTAGCCACACACAATACAGTGTTGAGTGATCTGTTTACCATCAGATACTCCCATGGTGTCATTTGTTATCAAAATCAACCCTTTTGGTTAAAAATCTGATGTTATTTCTTATATATCAGCAAAATTAAAAGTATGTTCAGCAAGTTTCATTTTGAATAGTCAGTATCGTGTTTATGGTATGAATGGTATGTGCAGTATAATAATTTTGCTGACTCAAAATTTTTAAGATTTGTTTCTGACTAATACTAGTATAGTGTTTGGAATGCAGTTTTAATGCAATTTGCAATTTGAGGTGGTGATATGATACAAAACAAAACTATAAATACCTTATTCCACTGCCCCTTAAGAATGGGGAAATATTTTGATTTTAAAGCCCAGATGGAAAACAGTAACTTTTGCTTTTCACACATAACACTGTTTGCACAGAGTGGTAGCACACCGATAGCAATAAATGTGTTACAGGTTTTCAGCTTGTTGATGAAAGTTTTGTTTAGTTTGAGTGACATTACATAAATCTTATCATTATTTATTTGTCCCTGATATTGTATATTGTATCCTGTCGTTAGAAACACTGAAATAAAATGCAAGCAACAAACACATATTAGGAAAAAACAACTGTTAATTTTTAGTTTGCTAATTTTAAACAAAATTGTAAATAGGAAACTGACACAATCTTTGTGAGTCTTTTACTATAACTTTTGTCACAAATAATTGTTTTTTACCGAGCAGTTTTGTTAATCTCTTTTCAGCTATCATCATTTGGCATCAAGCCAGAGCAGGTGACTTTCCCTCGGGCCACTATGTCTTCCCACCGCTGGCTCTGTTGCCGACACACCAGCAAGAAGAAGAAAAGGGACAACTGTGTGACGGTCATCAACTTGACCAGTCGTACACCAAGACCCAAAACATGGCCATGCACAGCGGACTCTGCTATAATGAACCCCAGGAAGCCATGGCTTGCCCTAAAACGTAAGCATTGACTTCGCTCCTCTCATGTACTGGTCTCCAGTCTGCTTTTATGCACTTTTCCCATCTACCTTAACACCAAGTACTGAATCAATTGGAACATTTTAATACTGTGCCCCCTCAATCTCCGGTAGAGGACACACATGTACAGATATAGCAAAGGAAGAAACCAACACTCCCCTTCTGTCCTTGCCCTCCAATCTCTATCCCCCCACTCCCACCCCACCTCCTGCCAAACTGAAAGTTAAAAAACAAACTAAAATATTAGTGAAGGTTAGATTGCTATGTCCCCCCACCCACCTCTTGCCAAACTGTAAGTCAAAACAAACAAACTGCAGTATTAATGAAGGTTAGATTGCTGTGTATCCCCTCCCCCACCCCCTGCCAACCAGTGAGATAAAACAAACTACAGTATTAATGAAGGTTAGATTGCTATGTACCCCCTCCCCCACCCCCTGCCAAACTGTAAGTTAAAACAAAATGTAGTATTAGTGAAGTTGAGTGCTATGCCCTCACTCTCCCCTCCCACCTCCTGCCAAAATGTATTACTGTAAGTCAAAACAAACTACAGTGTTAGTGAAGTTAAAAAGATTGGTTCGAATGGTATGATGAAAATATTTCACACAAAGTTAGCATCACTGTGATGTATTTTTTCTTCCTAAGGTACAGTAACGTTATCTTGTACCAGAGGAAAAACTGAAATTCACAGATGTTTGTAACATTCTTCAGCTTGAGACAGTGAAGCTGTTATCATCATGGTTCAAATATTTTGCTGAAACAGTCTTTGCGCTTGGTAGACACCATCTGTTATTTTCATCAAACCCACCGAAGGTCTCAATACGAAATAACGATCTATGCTAGAAATGTACGCTTAATGCAAGACGACCATTCCCCAAAATTTTCAGAGAATGAGGAATAATCATTGATATCACTGGATTCTAAAAGTCCTTGCAAGCTGAAGACATTTCAATTAAATTGAAATTCACAATCACGACTCTAAAGTCTTGAAAACATGATTACCTCAAAGATTTATGCACTGTATTGCAACATTGGTGCTTTGAGCAAGCATATATATATAAAGTACTAAAATGATTGTGTAAAGTTGCTTTAAATCTCAATGTGGACTTCCTGCTTTAACAGAAAAAGGAACTTAAAATAAATCTGTGAATAGTCAAGAGAATTTCAAATGTTGTCTCTGAAAATGTACGATACTTGACTGTATGATCCTTGATCAATTGTTTGTTTTGTGAACACAAAATGAATAATTAAGCTGAAAAGTAATCAGCATGGCTCAAGGCTATTGTTGGCTTGAAGTGCCACTACCCTGGGATCTACTCAAGGTTAGTATTTCTCTTCAAGTTCCTGCAGTCTTTGCATCAATGTTGTAGATCTAAAATATTCATTCTTTGCATCACAAATTAGTTTCACGTTTGATATGGGTGTTGACATGTCACTATACCGACTGGACTGGAAACTGCGCAGCATCACTGGAACAATAAATTGCAGCGACATCTTGCCATGCTTTTATCCAGATATTTGAAGCAGCATATTGGATTGATTTTGGTACCCTTTTTCTATCACATGCGAACATCAATTCCATGAAGTAACTTGAAAGTGGAAACACAGCTCATCAACTGAACATTATTACCCTGACGACCGACAGTTAAGTTTCCATTTCAAATAATGAAAATGAAATACAAAAACAAGTGGTGAAGTACTGGTTTGCCTGCTCAAAACAAATCTGTTGCGATTTGAAGAGAGTCAACAAGTATTCACTTCATAATGTTTCAGGAGGTTAATAGTCCTGGAAGGGCTCTATTTGAATAATTGTGCAGCATTACCTCTTTTGATGCGTGGAGAGTTTTAGTTTAAAAAGTGGGCTCTCAAATGCAATCAACAGCCATTATATTCTCTGCTTAAAGCAGAGTTCTGATATGGCTGTCATGACATACTGTACTGTAGATCTAATGCTTCAGAAGTTCAGTATATACTGACTAGTATACTGTATAGTATTTTGACTAGTGTACTGACTACATTATAGTACATTGACTAGTATATTGACTACATTATAGTATATTGACTAGTATACTGACTACATAATAGTTTATTGACTAGTATACTGACTACATTATAGTTTATTGACTATTATACTGACTACATAATTAGTTTATTGACTATGATACTGACTACATTATAGTATATTGACTAATGTACTGTGGATTTTACTTGTTCTCCTACCTGTCTCCAAACTGCATGAAGCTATATGACTGGAAACATTTGAGCACTTTGCCTCCAACATCTGGAACACCCCCCCACACTTCCCCCCCCTTTGGTATCTACCATTTATAAAATGAAGTTACTTAAGCAAGTGAAACTCAACTGTACAATGCACTTGGACTTGACTTACTGTGCAGTGCAATGAATCCAACTGATCAATGCATGTGAATCCTATTTAATTGTATGTTAAGTCCACTGATCATCGTATGTGAAATGTGAATGCTCTTGATCAGTATGTTAATCCTTCTGAACAAAGTGTGTGAATCCTGAACTGATCAATGTGTGTGAATCCTATCGATGTGAATGCTATTGATCAGCAGAACTGATCAAGGTATGTGAATCTTGCTAATCAGTATAGGTGAATCCTAATACCGATCAGCATATATATGTTAATTCTATTGCTCAATATACGAATACTTCTCAGCTCAAACCCTAGTTAATGAACCCAGGTGATTATTTTAAACTTCTCAAGTTTCTAGTCCATTTTGTAAACATGATAAAGGGAGTTGTTGAAGTGCTTTCCTCCTATGGAATATAAACAGAGACAATATATCCAAATAAAAAAAATACAAACAACAAACTAACAAGGACTCGGTCACTGTCTTGTTTTACAATGAAACAACCACATTATGACATACATGTTCTATATGTGACCATTTGTGCTCTTAAACACAATTAATACACTACATTGGCTAATAATGTTTCACAGCTTCCATTAGTTGAGCTGTACTGTACTTACTGGAGTAGGTAAATTGTCTTGTGCAAAAGAGCGTGAAACCCTAAAAGGTAGAAAGGTGTTTTGAACAGAAATGACTGCATCAGACTTGCTTGGACATAGCCTTTCCCCTTTCATTAATTTAGTGATTCCTGTTTTGCATTTTGCATGGTTGTCATGGCTACAAGAATGATAGTCATATATAAAGCTGTCTGCTCTATCAACACAAATCTTGATATCTTGTTTCCACTCTGGTTTCATTAGTGGCTCTACTGTATCTACTGTATGTACAAGTGAAGGAAACGTAAGAAACATTCTGTTATGAAATTGTATCCACTATGCACATATATGTATGCAAGCTCAATCGATTTCAGTGGAAGGATAATCAAACTATTAAAGTTTATAATTTGAGAGTAAAGTAGTGATGAACTCTTGAGAAGAGACATGAGCTGTTGTAAAGTGGTTCTGGTATATAAGTGCTTACCTAATACATCCTGTGATGTGATTAGATATTACTTTCATAGTTTCAAAGTAGAGGATTGTAAGTCCCAAGTATGACATGGTGAGCTAAAAAAAATAGTTGTTCTCATACTGCACTACAGTACAGTATGTAAAGCTTTACTGTGAAATTCTGGCTTGAACTTTGGAATTGGACTTTGGAAATTGAGCTTTGGGAATTGAACCTTGGGAATTTCTTTTTTTAGCAGGTTTTTATTAGGCTTGCCTCTTATTTTACTCTTCATGCTATTGTCTCCTCAGACTGACAGCACTCTTATGTATTGTGTGTACAATGTTCGGCATTAAAGCAATCCTTCCTCATGAACATAAGTTATGTTTAATGCCATTCTTTCATTGAAGGTCTTAAATTGTATTTATTGAGAATTACAGTCATAAAATACCCGGTTAACATTATTTTAATAACTTTGCATTAGTGAAACACATGTGTTAAATCTGTGTGCAGACTATTTCAGTTTTTTCTTGCCATAAATATGTTCAGTGATGGCTTGGGGCTTGATATACATCCGTTGCATAAATAAGTCACATTGTTATATTCTGTGCCTTTATCCTGATTTGTAAAAGTGTCTCCTTTGTGGTTTTATTGAGATACTATTCCTGCTTTTGAATGAATTTTAATATTTTTTGCTGGTAGTGAACTTCAGCAAGACCCAAGTTTACTTATTATATCAGTAGTAGGCTACTTGCTGTAATAAGCTGTAGGGTAATTAGCCCTGGGACTGGGTAACGTCAAAAAAAAGAAAGAATGGATTTTTTATCCTTTGCAGTCTTTAAGGTTGTGGTAAATCGATATGAACTACAGGTAGTAAGCATATTGTACAGAGTGGTTTACATTTCAGTGTGTTGTAGATATTGTGTACTACTGACATAGACTGCAGTGCTGTTTTGATGTAACCATACTTTAGTTGTGTACTACTGTACATTGCCTGTAGTAGTTACATGCTTCATCTATAGATACACTGTACTTTACAGTATGTGTAGTGTATGTTATACATATATCCCACAGTGTAGTGATAGAAAATTATACACAGAACACTGAAGTAATGGGATAGTTCCACTGTATATAATACGAGATACTGAGCTACTGTTAAACTACTCAACTGCTTTATAGGATACACTTTACATTGCTGTCACTGTATTACTGTAGATTTACATTGTATGCAAGAAAAACACTGTATATTGTAGATGTACTTTACAGTGCTGTAGTAGATCTACATACTGCATATAGTGCTGTGTGTACTGTAGTGAGTTTAGTTTAGTTAGTTTAGTGACCCAATTAAGGATCAGGAAGCCTTACAGTAGCTTATTTGGGAACCTATCTGTGTTAGATCAGTTAATAACAGTGCTAAAGTAGATGTAATGTAAACTGTTATAGTTCAAGCTACATTGCACAGTGTAATATATGAAAGTATTGTACAGTGCTGTATACTGTAAGATCATGTACTGTACAGTGGTTTAGTAGATCATGAATAGTGCTATAATTGGAGTACAGTGCTATAGTATAGAAACTGCTCTACATTGAACAGTACTATGTATGTGAAATTACTGTACAGTATTATATAGGATGTTCTGTGGGTTCTTTAGCAGATACAGTATACTGCATATTTTTGTATGTAAACAGTGCCATAGTAGATGTAACATAAACTGTACTCAGCTGTATTGTACAGTGGTACAGTATATTATGTAAGTACTGTCTTATATAGTAGATGTACTGTACAGCGACACATGTACGTATGTACAACACTATATATACTGTATGGTAGATTTAGTGCACAGTTCTATTACCTATATTGTACAGAGCACAGTACTACAGAATGACTATATAGCTATGAACTGTAGAGTAGGTGTAAGTATAGTAGGTGAACTTTATGAAAGATATGTATTGTATAATGTATATACATAAGAACGAAGGAGAATGAAAGACAGGAATGTTGATTATATCTTCAAAGTTCTAATGAATTTTATGAAATCCCATTCTCTGTAGTAATTTCTTTGCAATCTGACAGTTTCCTTTTTCTGCTTGGATTATTTAACTCTTTGTAACATTCTAAGACTCTGATGTACAATATATGACCTTTGACATTTGGAATGAACTTCTGATTACAAATGTTTGGATTATTTCCATGTAATTCTTTATGGGCATTCTGATATTATCTGCAGATGGAAACATGTCAATACAGGACATAAGAAGTTTTCTTTGGTACACATTTGTTTTGTCTTTAGTTCCACCTCATCTGACCTCACTTCTAGTTTTTTGGTATATGGGAAGTTTTGGATTTTCCCTACCTCCCTCCATTTCTGCATGTTTAACCATGCCATTCCTGTATGGACCAAACTTAATTAGCATTTTCCTGGCTTTGTTTTCCTTCCAGTTGGGCGACATTTTCAAATTTTCAACATCGTCGCAGAGAAGCAGATGTACCGTTGTACAATGAAAGATGAAGTGCAATATTGGACGTGGTTGAATGAAGACGTCATCGGTATGGTGGGGTCAAAGTTCACGTACCACTGGGATCTATCCCCACCTACTGGTAAGTGGTAACAGCTGTCATAATTTAAAGGCCATTGATGTAATTGCTACGTATATCACTTCTCATTTTGCAAGTCCTTTGATTCTAATTAGTTCTCATTAATCTTGAGTCAAAACAAAGAAAGTATTGTAGGACATTTGGAGGGTAGAGAGGGTAGTGACCTTAGAAGGTCATTGAGGCAGTACAAGTATGTTAATACCAGTCTGTAGCCATGGTAGATCAGAGTGTGTATGTATAGAAGATAGGTAAGTATCTAGGTTGGTAAATGCCCGAACCTGTAAGTGTTAGGTTTTTTTTCCTAGTTCAGATGTCAGTTACTGCACTTAACTGTTACTACACTTAACTGTTACTGCACTTGTTACTGCACTTAACTGTTACTGCACTTAACTGTTACTGCACTTTTTACTATTTTGGGTTTTCTGCCGGTAGCATTTCTTTTACACTACCATACAAAAAATAATGATACAATGGCCAAGTGGTGTACATACATACACCACTTGGCCATTATATGTACAGTAATCGTTATGACCATAATACAGAAAAATAAAGTGCAAATTAAAGTAAGTTTTTGAAGAGCATTTTCAACAACTTGCTTTGTTCGGTAGGCTTGGAATTGTTTTTAATTCTGATGGACAACCTGATATTGAATACAGTAGTTTTATTTCGTCTTTAGCCCAGTCTTTGCTTGTCCTCCACATTCAGTATTTAATCCAGACAGTACAGTATGTAGTCTACTTTTCTTGAGAGTAATTCTTCTGGTCCTAAAGACATGAATTTCAGTTGTTAGTTACTGCTTAACCTACTGAATGAATCAGTGACAATGAATCTAACACACACATACCATCATCAGTGATATTACTCTGGATGTAAACATCCTAGGCCTTTGCTTCGGGGTTGATTAGTTGTTTTGAAAAAAGTAATTATTTAATGGACTTTCTCTGAATTATTAAAAGTATCTAGATTGTGATGCTAATGCAAAGAAGCTACTGTAACACTTTAGTGCTCATCCACACATGCGTGTGTACTACTCTATACAGGTTACTGTATGAATCTAAGAGACGTTATATACTAAATGTTAATGCGAGGAGCTGTTTTGATGCCAACTTCATTCAGTCCATTAGACTGCCTGTGATAATTCTTGTTGAATGTCTATGATTATCAGTAAATGGTGTGTTTGAAAGGAAACATGTACGTAGGATGACAGTCAACAAGTAAGGGAGGGGACAGGGAAGGAGGAGTACAGGTACTGTTTACAGTTTATTCTGATTAAAAATGTTCAGTTATGTTAATATATTCATAAAAAATAACTTAATTTGCATAGCAGTTTGCATAACAATGCAAATAAAGTTATTGGTGGAACTTGCATCTGCAACAGACTTTATCATCATGCTGCCATTGTCGATCAAGCCAGACTTTTAAAGATTTGCATGATGTGTTGTTGAAGAAAAAATATTTTGATGTTAGCTATGTACAGAGTTGAGTAGAAGCCCCGGTATGCCAAGATATTTGGTAGGATCTTTTATTGGCACAAAGATAAAATGTCTTTGTCATCATAAAGCATGGCAGTATAAATTTAACAACAAGTTTATTGACATCCAGATCTTGGGACTTATCTAGTTTCATTTTCTTTTCTTTTTTACATTATATCTCTGCTTCATTTCAGAGAAGGGATTTTAGATATTCTAAGACTAGAAACTGTTGATATGAATTAATGTCTACTTTTACAAGCAGGTATCATGAACTGGTAGAACTGTCTATAATCATCCCTTGAACATCAAACACAAATACATCAGTGTTGTCACCCTTTTACACTTTCATTATGACCCTGTTACCATCGGAATGATTCTGACGTACCTGACACTCCCCTCAATCCTCCTGTCTCAGAGCATCACTTATGAATTCAAATTTAATGATCGACCTTTGACATGGTACTGTATGTCAGTGCAGTATTTCAAGGGATTTAACATTATTTCATAGATCATTCTTGGATACATCTGGGATACATAAACATACTCACCGCAGGATCATATTGAACAAATATTGTAATAGGATGAAAGAAAATGAAAAGCTTTAGACAATCCCTCCCTCTCCCACCGTCCCCTAACCTCCCCCAACCCTCCACCCTCTGGCACCCTACCCACACTCCCCACTCTGGACACCACCAAAGATTTGTTTGTTTATAATTGTGTCAGGGGCCCTGCACCAACTGCTACAAATTCCTGTTGATCTAATCATTGTAACTTGGTTCTGTTTTAGCTTTGCCTCTCTCTGACACCAAATCTAGGTCATCACCGATTCCAGTGCTCACCTGCCATTCCAAGGCCTTGTGTAGTGTAAGTTGCTTGCTGGAAACGTTCCATACAAACCTGGAATTACACTGCACTACTGAGGCTTATTCCTTTAGCAGATCTATACATAGTAACTTAACTGTTAGATTGTTCCAATTCAGAATGCTATATAGTTCATTCAGAATGATAATAAACATGGTCTCCAATTGGCTAAACTTATGGATACAGCGGGGGTCAACATGTGACCGAATGGACTGATTATATTCAAACCAGTCGGTTATGAAATTATCAGTGATGGTGATGATGGATGAATGGGATGTGTAGTGAATAAAAAAAATTGGGTCAGCTACATAAAATTTGTTCGGTCACTGGCATTTTCAAGATCTTTGAGATGAACTGGCCGTCTTTGATCAGCAAGATATACAGTAGATTGCTGTATAGAACTTAGTATACTATTGTTCTCATTAATTAGGATTTAATTAATTAATGATTAATTACTATTAATCATTAATTAGAGCTTATATACTAAACAGATTGTATTCCTATATACTCAATAAAACAATTCTCTTAGCTTGTGACTCTACTTGCAGTCCTGAGAGCAATGGCACAAACTTGGGATTGTGGATCAACTCGTAGATGAAATAATGTTACGGTCATGGGTTCCAGCTGGTACATTAGTTAATGCATCTCCCAACAGGGTTAAAGGGTCACTGCAGTAAGTTTGGTTCATACTGCGCTTCAGTTTGGATTGCAACCCTGTGTCCTTTAAGATGTATATTAATTCACACATAATAGGATTACCATCAGTTTAACCATTCATTATAGATCTATTGGACAGAATAATCATTGCTACAGAGAAATTTATTAAACTGTTTCATATATATAATGCAGAAAAGATGCTACCCAAAACATTTAGTGTCCTGTTATTGCCAAATTTCATTTTTTCCTTAATTGCAGTGCAATTACTTTATGTGGTATCAGACTGTTGCAAAGTCAGTTTTAACAGCAATTTTAATGTAGAGAAAAATTTTGATTTAGTGGGGCTGGGATATTTGTTTCATAACTTGTTATGAAGGCTTATTTAGTCTCCTTGCACACAGTGATGTAACATTGTCCAATATCAGTTAAAAGGCAACATAGACAACTAGAAAAGAATTATGGCTATGGCCTTCAAGGCTTCTGTAGTTCTGTATATTCCTCTTCTGTGGTTAGAGTAGATAAACTATCATAACAAAGAAAGAAAGATGAACTGCCCTTTAATTAGATATGTATTGCAATTAAGCATTCGCATTTAATTGTAGCCCGTCTGAGTCTTACTAAATTTTTTGAATTGGTAACTAAATCTATCCTTGAAGTTGCTTCATTAGTACCTATATATGTGTACTCGAATGAGTATGATTACAAGGCTCATAGAAGCATTTGTAGAGTACTCAATCTAGCACTAGTACCTACATATATGTACTCTTCTTCCCCAAGTACCAGTACGATGTAAGAGTATGTGTCAGTGTGTACAGATACACTACAGGTCAACTACTGTACTCTTTAGTCATAACTTTGCAGGTATTTAGATCTCTGCTGCTACCAATCTTTTTTCTCTTTTAAGTAAACAAATTCTCTGTGTGGTGTTTCCTGTTTGATGAAAGAGGATTAATTAACATCACGTCTTGGTAATCTTCCTTCCGCACTTAACCAAAATTCGCACAACGCTCATCAGACCTCGTAAAATAAATTCTTCGGCATCCTTCGACTGTTTGCCAAAGTAGGTTTTGCCCCCAAAGAGCAAAATGGTCAAATCAATAATGGTAATTAATCAGCATGTCACGGAGCTGGAAGGAAGCAAGGCTTGCCAGCCAGCCAGTCGGCCCATAGGTGGCTTAAATATTCTAGAGAGTATCCATACAGGAGATTGCAAATGGACAAGATAATTAACGGGATTGTTGTTCGCAGGAAAGCGTGGACACCTATATTATGTCCCAAAATATTACCTGAGAATTAAAGGGTAAAGGTGCCCCCTCCCTTACCCCCCAATAAAAAGTTGTATTTTCATCTGAACAGATTTTGTTGGTGATTATTTATAACCTTTGGGCAATTTTTCTTGAGCTCCTGAATGACAAAAGATTACTCTTGTCAGAAGGACAGCATATTTTTTTGCAAAGGGTAATGTTTGTGGTAGAAGTTGGAATTTAAGTTGAATTTTGAATTAATTTACAGGATTAATATCACCAAAGCACATGTTCTTTGCATGAAAAAGAATCCTTGCTGATCACTTTAATATGCTAACTTGAGCAACTTGAATCAATTGCATTGTGGGACTTTATGTGTTCTCATATACGTAGGATCACTCATATGGGATCTCAAGGGATCACTAACCCCCCCCCCCCGGTCAGTTTTTGTGGTTTCATTCCTGAGTTTGCTTGATATTTTAACAATATAATCGTCTCTTGTAGTATTCTTCATTACCTTTCAGTTTTGCTGCACGTGTTTAATAAAGCTTCTGTACATGTTGTGCACATGTGTGAATGTCAAAGGTTTAGCTGAAAATGTATTGTTTAATAACAGTCCTTTGCCGATATTTTGCCAGAGCTGGGAAATGACAACACACCCAGTTTGATTTACAACTCATATTTTTTTACGTATCTGTAAACAGCTAGCCAGAAATCTTATTACATTCTTAAGTGTGTCTCAAATTTGCCCTTGAAAGTATCTTTAGAGGAAAATAATAACAGTTTACAATTAAGCAGTGTTTTCGTTGATATTTTATGAGAGTGTGTTTGTGATAACATGAGATATGCAGAAATGGGGAAAATAGTGGATTGAGGCAACTTAATGTGACATTTTCATAGCATTTCATGAGTATTATTGATGGTACATATGTAACAGTTGGCTTGGTATTTATCTAGTATCTGTTCAAGGAGACACTCCATAGATACAGATTAAAGGGTTTTAAATGTTTTCAGACATAATTTCATTTAATGGAAACTCAAGGTAGCCCCAATGCTGGAATGCTGGTTAATACAAATTGGACGGATGAATGGGTTAAAAACAAACGTTGCATAAAGACATTTCTTAGTTGTTTGAGGTAGACACACTGATAGATGTTGGTGGTAATTGAACAGAATAGCCACAACGCTAGAGATATCCACAAAATGCTAGCATGTTGGAGATATTGTATCTACAATGCTGGAATACTTGAGGTAGCCACAGTTCTAAAATGCTGGAGGTAGCCACAATGCTAGAATGCTAAAGTTATCCACAATTCTAAAATGTTGGTGGTATCCACAATGCTAGCCTGCTGGAGGTAGCCATAATGCTAGAATGCTGGAGGTACCCGCAATACGGGGATAGCCACAATGCTAGAGATATCCACCATGCTAGAAAGCTGGTTATAGTTGGTGCAGCTATCCTACCAATGTGCAATTATTTACTCCCTACGTGTACAGTATTACTGCTACAGCTCAATTTGAACTGCACACAGTACAGTAATACTCTCTCCCTCCAATGCGGAGTAGTGTACAGCACCTGTGTTATGTGCATACGATAAGAAATTTTAAACCAAGTTCCAATTTGAGAAGTAAACAAGAAAAATAGATAAAAACTTTAAATTGGATATTTTTCTCTATTGATTTCTGGTGACCTGATATACTTATAGAAAGATTATACAGTGTATTTACTTGAGACTGCTCAGGTTACAATTTATGGCTTAAGTTACATTGATAAACACACTGTGCTTCAGAGTCCCGTATAGGATTTAAGTACTGTAGGGCAGTTGATGCAGGGAGTTGTTATGGAACTCCCTGGTTGATGCTAGGCTAGGCAAGGGTTCTTCCTTCTTTCCCCAAAGTCTCATTTTTGCTGGTGATTGCCGTGAATGCCATGCTAAATTTCACCTGATTCTTGTCGTGGTAGTAGGCTCGGAGATTAGTTACCGTACAGTGTGTTCAATTTTTAAGCAGCCGGTTGCATTCTGTTAAAAATGAATTCACCTTATCACAAAATTCATGCAAGTTCTTTAGCAATATTCTGATCCCGTTTTCTGAAGTCTTTTTTTTCTTTCTTTTTCCTCTTCTTCTTCCATTTGGCTTTTTGTTTGCCAGTACAATTTTGCATTTGAACTGTCCAGGTTATAATAATTGCAAAGATTGAGAAACTGTCTTAAAGTATGTATCTTTTCGTTCTACTACTATGCAGGTTTTTCCCGTCCAGTCCGAGCCTTTGCCAGACATCCTAAGCTTAACTTTTGCCAGATTGTTGCCTACAAAACAGATCCCTCCTTCAGATGGTTTGCTGTGGTCGGTCTATACAGAGAGTACGACGTAAGTCACACCTGTCGAAATTAGCCCCAGGTTTTTCAGTTTATATAAAGGAGAGTAAAACTCTGTAAAAACACTGCTGAAAGAGATGCGAGCAGGAGACCTGGAAATTCAATTATGCTCTTGACATTGCTAGGGCACCAGTGCCATTAGGTTATTTTTATAAACCATTAAATTGAATTAACAAATTGTTGCTTGTTTTGTCAGAGCTGTTCGTAGGGTTCGAAGACAAGCATGAAGGCATGACACTACTACTTATGGCCTTGCTGTATTGTAATTGTTTGGAAAATTTCCCTAAGAATAAAAAGCGTAAATTACTGTATTAATGGCTGTACGTTAGTGCTGCACATGAAAGACCCCTTCTGTACATTTACTAGTAAGTCAATTCACACTTTGTTCCTTCCAGATTGGGAACTTAAAGGAGCTGGTTGACGTTTAAAACCAAATTCCATATCCTAAACAGTTCCTTACAAATTTCTATAAACCTAAACATTCTAAACTGAATTAAAATCTTTCACTGAAATGGTGCATTTTGCTGGCAATTAAAACTTGATTGAGCATTGTATGTGTAAAGTTTAACTTCAACCATATTACTGTTGTTACAGTAGCAAGATCATTGATGTTGCAAACACAGCCTACAGTTTGAAACTATTCATGCAACAGATCTATGCCATACAGTACACACACATTGACTCATTCAGCTTAAAACACACACTCTAATGACGAACAGTTTCTGCTCTATACTTTGTAAATGGACACTCTATACTGTATATAAGGAAGAGTATATTTTTGTCCCATTCTCTCAAATTTCAGAGTCTGACAATGATTCTGTTACATGTAAAGATCTCTTTAGAGTTGTAGATCGTTTCAAGTTCAATGATCTGATATTACCTGTAAGGCACTTCGTGAGCTCTCAAGTGTTACGTATAGTAGTGATGAGATGGTATGCTGTAAGTTTCACTCGCCGTGAATTGGCACGTTTTCCATTGTTTTTGCCTGGAGGCAATTAGTTGTCATAGTAACAGGATCAATTCACATGTCTTCCGGGAGGGAGATGTTAGTGAAAATCACCATGTATGGTTACCGTGGAGAAAGATTCAGTTTTGTTTTCGATTCAATCTAGATTGTTTGTTTTTTGGTTTCATATGCAGATGCTACAGTAATTTATCTATAGGGTTTTAATTACTGTATAGTAAAAACACACCTTAGGCAGGACATAAACAGTAGTGCTACTTGTTATACACACAGAGTTGTGAGATATGTCAAAAGTAAGGCTTAGAAATCAATTTTCTGCTTGAAAGATATTTGCACATTAAATTTGTGACAAAATCTGTCAATTGGCATACCTGTAAAGTCACAACTAGTTTGCAGTACCAGTTGTGGATATTTGGGAAGTTTAAAATGAATGAGAATTCATGATGGAAGAATGAGAAGGAAGGGCATTGTTCAAAGGTTACCAGTTCATTCTAAGCACGGTAGAACAAGAGTGCTGAGGTTGTGGGGAGACAGGTAAGTGAGGAGCGAAGTAAATATTAATACTTCGATCCTCTGTTAGTTGTCGCCAATACTACTACATCTGCACTTGTCTATCTACCCAATCTGCAGCACCTGGCTGGATTTATTTACACTGCTCCCTCCCTCACGTCTACATGGGCAACGCCCACTAACTCTTCTTCTCAAAATCTACCATTCAGAAGAAAATTTATGTGACTTTTGGTGATTGTTTTTGGCAGGAACATTGCATGCTTCTCTGTATGGTGCAATTATTTTTTTGGGATGTTGCATCTGTGGGACACACATTTTACGATCCCAATAGAAACACTGGCCTCTGACTGATTCGAGGTATCAGTGGCACAATTTATGATCTTGATAGCCTTTCACTCGGCTATGGTTTCCAATCCCTTTCAATACCATGGAAATCAACATCAACACCTACAGCAACATCAACATAATGAAATCAGAAACTTGTCGCCTGTAGAAGGCTCGTTCCGGATGATTATCCAGGAATGAAATTGTATTTAATACACTAAAGTCTGTGTTCAGTGACACAGGTTCTTTACTGCAGCTTGTGTCAGAGTACTTACAGTACAGCTGAATCTGGTCTTTTGATAAACTGTTCCAGTAGTCATTTCAGGTTCTTGGAATTTTAAGTATAATTAACTATTTAATTTAAATAAAAAAGACATTTAGCTAAACAGTAGTATGACTTTCTCATGCACCATTCAATGTCTTAAAACTTCCTGCAATACTCCATAATTTCTGTCACACTGAATAGTTTGGTTGAAAACATAAATTATATTATACATTTACCACAAGTCTTATATTGACTTCATTGTTGTTGCTATGGGTTACAGAAGACCACTTAAAGTATACAGTATGCTTTTATAACATGTCCTCATTAAATTGTATAATCCAACCTTGAAGTTCACCCCATGTGAAGAAATTTATCATATCAGAGAAAATATGCATAATTGATGTGTTTACTGCATATTAAATTATATCACAAATTGCAACGTTTGTCTTTATGTTTTTATTTTTTTAAATTCACTTCTCCGTTTTTGGTTCCTTGCTGAAAGCAAAGGAACCTATGTATTCAGGTTGGCGTGTGTGTGTGTGTATGTATGTATGTGTGTGTGTGTGTGTGTGTGTGTGTGACGCTTAAGCTTGTATGCACGATAACTCAACAAGGGATTGACTGATCATGATCAAACTTGGTGGGTGGGTGGCCCATAGTGAGTAGATGAACCCTATTGTTTTTGGTGCCCACAAAGGTCACCAAAGGTCAGTTATGGTCCAAAAACCCAAAATACTAAAAATGCAATAACTCCCAGTGCCAATGTGCGACAAGGTTGATATTTTGGGACAAGTTGTGAACTGGTTAGGGCAATATTTTGAAACTTAACGGTCATGTGATCTGAGGTCACCAAAGGTCAATTAATGTTAAAAAACTAGTATTTTTGCGATAACTTGAGAACGAATTGTCCGTTAGGGTTGGGAGTTGCTTCAGTGTAATCCAATTGTCGACCCACATCTGGGTGACCCTTGACCTCAATTTGACCTCTGGTGACCTTTTCATGTTTTGGGGATTTTTACAGTTTCGATGCTATTTTCAGATGTCAAAGGTACCTTCCGATCATAAATATCGATAGGTTGACGCCCGTGTGACCTTTGTGTGCGAACTTATATGGGGTCAAAGTTTTCGGTCAGAGTTAGGATGGCTGTACAGACTTATCGTGTTGATTTTTGGAATCAGCAGATCAAACTACATTTGAAACCAAGGTCAAAAGGTCAAAGGTCACATTAGAAAAAATGTGCTTAGTTTGGGAGAAAATGAGCGAAAAAGAAAATGTTTGGTTTTGATGCTAGATTTGGATATCAAAGGTACCTTCCGATCAAAAATGTCAATGGGTTGACACCCGGGTGACCTTTGTGTGTAAAGTTATACAAGGTCAAAGTTAATTTTCAGACATTTAATGCAATAACTCCCAGGGCCAAGGTGTAACAAGGTTGATATTTTGGGACAAGTTGCAAATGGTATAGAGGAATATTTTCAAACTTAACGGTCATGTGATCCGAGGTCATCAAAGGTCAATTAATGTTAAAAAACTAGTATTTTCGGTGAGAAAATGGGCAAAGAAAAAAATGTTTGAATTCTTACAGTTTTGATGCTGTATTCACGTCTCACCAATCAAAAATGTCAATAGGTTTACCCCAGGTGACCTTTGTGTGTGAAGTTTTATGAGGTCAAAGTAAATTTTCAGACATTTAGTGCAATAATTCCCAGTTCCAAGGTGTGACACGGTTGATATTTTGGGACAAGTTGCAAATGGTATAGGGGAATATTTTCAAACTTAACGGTCATGTGATCCGAGGTCACCAAAGGTCAATTAATGATAAAAAAACTAGTATTTTTGCGATAACTTGAGAACGAATTGTCCGTTAGGGTTGGGAGTTGCTTCAATTTAATCCAATTGTCGACCCACATCTGGGTGACCCTTGACCTCAATTTGACCTCTGGTGACCTTTTCATGTTTTGGGGATTTTTACAGTTTCGATGCTATTTTCAGATGTCAAAGGTACCTTCTGATCATAAATGTCAATAGGTTGACCCCCGTGTGACCTTCGTGTGCGGAGTTATACGAGGTCAAAGTTAATTTTCAGACATTTAATGCAATAACTCTCAGTTCCAAGGTGTGACGTGGTTGATATTTTGGGACAAGTTGCAAATGGTATAGGGGAATATTTTCAAACTTAACGGTCATGTGATCCGAGGTCACCAAAGGTCAATTAATGATAAAAAACTAGTATTTTTGTGATAACTTGAGAACGAACTGTCCGTTAAGGTTGGGAGTTGCTTCAGTGTAATCCATTTGTCAACCCGCATCTGGGTGACCCTTGACCTCAATTTGACCTCTGGTGACCTTTTCGTGTTTTGGGGATTTTTGCAGTTTCGATGCTATTTTCAGATGTCAAAGGTGCCTTCTGATCATAAATGTCAATAGGTTGACCCCAATGTGACCTTCGTGTGCGAAGTTATACGAGTTCAAAGATAAATAATATTAATGAGGGTCACAGGTCAAACGTGAAAAACTCCCAAGTTGCAATAACTTAGCTACTATTTATTGGAATTTCGTCAAACTTGGTATGATGATATTGGTAGATAGTCTCCACACACTGATGTGTGTTGCAATTGATATCATGCATGTTTATAAGGGGGGGGGGGGCTAGCATTATTTCGTTATGAAAAGTTTGTATGCACAATAACTCAACAAGGGAATGACCAATCATTACCATACTTGGTGAGTGGGTGGCCCATAGTAAGTAGATTATCCCTGTTGATGTTGGTGCTCATTTCATGAATATTAATGAGGTCATGGGGTCAAACGTGAAATACTCCAAATTGCAATTACTTGGCTACTATTACTAGTCGGAATTTCGTCAAACTTGGTATGATGATAATGGTAGATAGTCTTCACACACTGATGTGTGTTGCAATTGATATCAGGGCTTAGCATTACTTTGGCAACAAAAGTTTGTGAGCATAAATTACTGTTGTTGTATTAGGGCTTTGTTAGAAATTTCCCTATGAATGGAACTAATGAACAGCAGCAAGGAACCATGAAATGTTTTCATTCTGGTTCATTCTGCTTTCAAGTTATTTATCTTGATAGAAAAAACACCTGTAAACAAGCTTGTCCATGTACTGTACTAAAGAAACCATGTAGATAAATTGTCAAAGGTTTGGTAAGCCTGAGTTTTTTTTCTTTTCATCTTAGCAGGATTTTCTGTGCAGGCCTATAGATTTGCAACTGATAGAGCCTGCCTCTGGAAACAATCTATCAAACTACGTCAGGCCCTCTGTAATGTTTACATAAATTAAACAGCTTTACTCTTAAAATTGGAGGAATCAGAAGGAGGGATATATTTATTAGCCTCAGCCTTTAGTTCGTTTACCACCCACTACCGGAGACCCTGGTACTTGTTTGAGATGGGGAGGGGGGGGGGGGGAGGAGGGTTTGAGATGAGGAGGGGGAGAGGAAGGACAAGGAGTGGAAAAGGAGGGAGGGGAGCCATATCCCCCTTGCCTACATTGATCTACATTTTAGCGAGGTTTTAATATTTAGTAGCGTCAAAACGTCAATGAAAACTTAAACACTGGAAAGCTTCTGTTCTTGTATATTTGCTGTCTTTAGCATGGTAGTGCTGGATGGAGGCGAAAGTTGTTGGAGACTACGGTGTAGTGGTCGTTGTAGTGCGGTATTGACGAAATAGGCAATAGTTGTTTGTTAACAGCCCCCTTTATAGACCCTATCATTTTCTGTACTGCAATATGTTTGGAGGTATGGTATCTATGTTGTCATTGTCAAGAAATTGTGAATTGTAAAGGAACAGAATGTAACATATTAGTGTAAAGAATTATTCAAAATAATATCAAATTGTTACACATTTATGATAAATAATTTACAATAATTCTTAATAATTCTTTGTAATTATAGTTTTAAACTTTATTCCTTTACAGTTCCCAATTTGTTGCCATGACAACCTAGATCTGAAATATTTCCCAAATCAAGTTACTTGTAATCTCAACAATTTATGACGATATTGCATTGGTCGTGAACAGGACGCTAATGAGACCTGAAAATGGCAACCTTTTCAAGCCATGTGACTTGCAAAGTTATTTTCTGTTTTCGCCGTTAATTTATTAATGGAGTATTGCTCGCGGGCAAAACACTGATTAGATTTCCAGCTTATTTCCCTTGCTCTAATATATGACATTAAACTACTGATAATTTATTGTTCACCAAATGAATCATATATGCCAAAGACGTCATTTATTGTTTTACTCCAATCTGAAGCATCAGTGCATTATGCAATTTAACATGTGAACAACATTTACTACGCTGATCGCTTACCTGTCTCCCCACAACCTTAGCACTCTAGCTGTACCGTGCCTATAGTGACACTGGTAACCTGTTAGGCAGTGTGAGTCGTCTACCACAAGTCACTTCCGCTCGAGGCCCCACCTTCTCATTCTACCACCCAAAGTACCTACAAGTGTTTCTTTGGTGGACTTTGGAGTTGGGAATTTTTGGTAGCCTTATGGACCCTTTTTGGTCTTTACCAAATAGTTTACAGTTGTCTTCACTACACCTAACAGCTTGATATTAAAGTATCCTTTTCAAAAAGAGGTTTCCTGGGCAGGTTTTGGCATCCAGATTTTAATACCCATGGGTTTCTTTGAGTTGTATATTAAATATATGCAAATTTATACATATTATTTTATAACACATTGTAAGATTGCCAAGCCAAGTGTGAAATATATCTGTCTCTAATTTTCTCCGGCCGAAAATAGAGACGATAAAAATAGTGAGAGCTATCGGTTCAATTTTATGATACATTACTCTTAATACCCAGTCCGTGACTTTTTGCATTTTGGAATATTTAAGTTGTTAGATGATCTCATCTTCAATGCAAGCATCTCAAAGTTGGTTAACGAAAACAGAATTTTGATGGATGTAAAGATTTCTAGAGAAGATAAAGTTACCTCTCTTTCCTTTAGGAGGAGCTCTAGGAGGCCTACAGTACTTGTTTAAAACAAAACCATATGACAGACAAAAAGAGGATTACTACGTTTACTTGGGTTTTTGCAATTGCAAAATACAAAAGTAGCAATTTGGTAATAAAGAGAGAAAATGGTAAATGTATAAACTGGGATCCATTTTCAAACGGCATAAGTTTGCTTTCATACTGTCAGACGCAGCTTCTGCGGTTAGTTTATAGGGTTGGCAGTTTAATAAAACAATGGAGAAACAATGTTTCCAGTCCTTAGCTTTTGTCATTTCATTTGTATGTTGGATGAAAAGAAAAATGGCATTTTGAAAAAAGTTACTTGACTAAAGTATTTTTGCAAGTTGCTAGTTAAAAGGTGGCCAACTGTCTGTGTGTGTGTCTATGTATGTGATTCATGACAGAGGGAAAACACAAAGGACCAAGAATATTGGGGGAAAATCTCCAAAAATTGAGCCATTCTGTCAGAAATGGGATTGCTTCTATTTCAAGAGGGAAACAGGAGAGTATGGCGTTGGGGGGGGGGGGTGGGGGTTTGGGAAATACTCTTTACATATTAGAATTCATGAATAGATTTCCCTGCAGATAAACAACATGGCAGCTATGTTTTATCCATAGTACATATGTACATAATTGGTATGAATCACTTATTTATAATGCACGTATTGAGCATTTATAATGCACATTTAATAATTACAACGAATTACTACATTGAGATAAACATCTAACAATTTCTTGGCAAATCTAGAAGCTATGCGTAGATCTTGTTTTGTATTCAAAACGTACAAATGCATCAATTTAATCGGAGTCCAATCAAGAAACATGAGATCAATTGAACCTCTATTGGATCCTGGTAAATTCTTATCAATTGGTATACCGTTAATGTTGTCCATCAATCTCGATTTTATATTCTATTTGATAAAAGCACCGTTGTGTGTTGTGAGTTGTGGGTGCCGGATATGAACAACAGATCCAAAGTACGGCTATAAGTTTAAAAGAAAACAGTTAAAAGTACATCCACAGCCTGTTTACTTTTAAGAAATATTTCATGATACATTAAAACTAGAATAGTACATGAAGTCGAAAGCTGACATCTTGCTCAACATTCAGGGAGGGTTGTTGCACTGTTATCGTTATCGTTAATAAAGTGCATGATGAAGGTAAACGAAGCTTATGCCTTCTTTCACAGAAGATTATCGTTCTCTCTACACAAACATTTTGTTTATGTTTACTATTCCTGTACGGCAGAAGGATTAGTTAACATGGCTTTAAGTTGGATTGAGGATTATGGAGAGAAAATGGAATGGTTAATCTGTTGTTAGAAATCGTGTGTTCAAGCTGAATGCTTTGATATTTGGGAAGGGCAGCTGCTGAACAAGGATTATATAGTCAGTTATTTTAGTTTTAAAGGATTGAGTCTCTCGCAGAGACGAAGAGGGACGTTTTACAGTATGCTAACAAGCTTGAAATGGAAATGTTCTGTAGATATCCGTTGAAATTTATTGGAAAGAAATGAAAAAATTCACCCAAACTAGTAATCTGCCAGAATATGCTAGATTAGTCAGTTGTTTTACAATTCATTTGGAGCTGCATCCATCTAGAAGGGTAATCATTCATTCCAGTGTTGACAATGGTTTTTGTATTTATTTGCAGGATGGAGATGCTAATTCTGTTTGTGGTGTCACCCAAGTCTACTCGGCTCACTACAACCACAGCATCCCTATCGATGCACAAGCGGCCACCTTCGCCAAGTACTTGAGGAAAGGCAACCAAAAGCCAACGTCACTTCTCGTCTTGGCACACAGGTCTGCTGGTCAGCCTGGCAAGGTATAAGATACAAAAGCATTTTTTTAGGCCACAGCTTAAGATAAAATGAAGAAACAGTGGTGTTAGTTAGATCTATCTCAGGAACTTAGTTGAGCATAAATTTTGACTTTAATCGTCAAACTCTTGCTTTGTAACAACTATGCCCTTTGCTGTACCATGTCAGGGATTTTGGAAAACCTCTTTCGCACTTTCTTCTCTTTGTGACTTTACCATTGCAGTCTTCCATGCTCCTTCTAGTTACTCTTGTTTACTTTTGCTCCCCTCTTCGTGTACCTGTCTTCATTCTAACATATACACTCAAATCTACCTAGCCTACAAAAGTTTATGACATTTCTGCACTGATCCCCCACCCCTTCTTCCCCACCCTGTGCCCCTCTGACCTAATTCAGGGTCAACATCATCTTCCTCTGTCTTCCAAATCTATCATTTTTCAATGATTACAACTAAAATTTACAATAAACATATTTTATTAATTTTGTTTTGTTCTTAGATAAAATTGTCTTCAGATGTCTGTTGTTCTATGTTTGTTACTGATGTCACTGATAATTTATATTTTATATTTGCTATTTGTGTATTGCTTGTTTATTTTATAGATCCATATCATCGAACTAGGGCCATTCATCTCTGGGAATTACTCCCTTACCAATAACACAGAACAACTCCTTTTTGATGACAAAAGTTTTTATGATTTTCCAGTCTGCGTACAGGTGCGTGTGTACTGTACATATATCGTATCGATTATGTTAATAGATATTTGAAAAGATGTAATTACAAGACATTCCAGTCCGTACCAGTCTTCTCATATATATTTAGTATAAAGTGTATTTATCATGTACCATTATCAGAGACAGATTTAACATTAAATTTATTTTGCAATCATTTGTTATTTATGCTGGTAGCAGTTTAGCTTGCTGAGTGAGGTACATGTATGTTATAACTATCATGTTCTGAAAATTTGTGGCTTTGACAGACGGACATAACTTTGAAGTTATTATTAATAAGTAGTGAGAAGTTAGTCATCCTAGACAGTACTTAAGGTGAAGTCTATATTAGTATTGATTAGGTTGGGATTCAAAAAGGGGGGTGGGGGAAGGGGGAGAAGGCAAGGGAGAGGTGAAGGTGGATGTGGTGGTTGGGGAAGGAATGAATTGTCATGTATTGTAGTCATTAGAATGAAATGTACTTATTTTTAGTCTGTACATGCTATATTTAAAGTGGCATCCCATATCTTTTTGTAGCACAGTTAACAATAAACAATCTCAATAAATAGTATTGATAGGCATACTAACACATCATATATATTTAAGTGATATAGCCTGTGTGTATCGGTTTATAGCATGAGTGGTGGTTGTGGAATGAGAAAGTGCCCCTCTGATGTTGTGCCCCCCCCTTTTTTGAAGCTTCCTACCCCCCCTGGACATACTGTAGACTAAACCTTGATAAGCCTGTCCTTCTTATACACTGTGAAGGAATGAATAGTTCAACATGAGTGAACGTTAATACACAATAACATGGTTACAGGTAGGACAACAGTACTTGTAATGTTGCCAACTTGGGAACAAGGTTTTTTTTTTCACTTTTTAATCCAATGTCTGTATTCTTTTTCATTTTCGTTCTTTTTTATCTTCTCTTTTTATTTTTTGTTATCTTCTATTGTCGTCATTTAAAGCATATTCCTTAGAGGTCTTCTAATTCTTGTTTATCTTATTAAGCATATATATTGGTTGCTATTTATTGATACAATTTAACTTAGTCTCAGTTCTCTGGCAATGGTAACAGAAAAAAAATATTGCTCCAACCATCAAATTATAAAACATCAATTGAGACCAAGGAAGAACGAAGAAAATCAATGCACATCCTGCTTGTACGAGTTCCCGATCGATATCTTAGAGGGATAACATAAACCTGTGTAAATTTGATATGGATATTACTCGGCTACTATCGCCGTAGTAACCGTTACAAGTACAGTATGTCCTAGATACACTGGGCGGCCTTCTTGCTTCACGATAGGATCACATTAACACCTTAGATGTTGAAAGACGTTGAAACATACACCAAATTAAACTTGTTCATGGATGTAATTTTTAAAAAATTTCAAGGATGTGGTCTCGTTTGTTCACTTCAAAATCAGGTAGAAATGAAACTACTAAAACTAGTTCATATAATTTTGTAGCTGTGTTGCTGCATGTGTCGTAACCGTGGTAACAATTTCCCCCTTAAATAGGTCACTGTACTGTATATTGTAATGTGTATGTACCTTAGCAATCAGAGAAAATGTTTTACGTTCACAAGATTTGATTGCTTTAGTGGTCTACCGAACATTGCCGTCAGGTTATCGTGTGTACTTTTATGATCATGTGTACTGGAAAACTAAGGGTTCAAGTCTACAGAGCAAATTCGTTTATCAAGGTGTGAGATCGGTGGGAGATCCAGGGAGAAATATGTAGATTTTTATATCACAGTTGAATATTTAACAATAGGGATTCAATGGGCCCCTGTTTCTTTGAATTTTTTAGACGGTTAAGTGCCAACCATCGTTTTTACTTTTAGTGTTTAATTATTAATGTTTTCATGAGATAAAAAGAAAAACTTGGGTAAAACTTAAATGATTTCATCCATATCAGGTTTAAGGATCGAAAACATTCAAATACATTCAAAGGCTGATGATAATAATTGGTTCAGTGATAAATAGATATAAAACTGAAATTAGATAGTGTTTAATATTGACAATACCATTATAAAGGTAACCTGACAGTACAAAATACAAAGTGCTACTGCCAAAATGTGTCTCACTGATACATGAATGATTGCATAAAGCATGCAATGTTTATCAATTTCTGGTTCCAGGTATTACTGTATTACAGGTATTACAGGTATTACTGTATTAAGTTTGTATGAACTTGAAGATAGTGATGTGAGATGTTATTTGAGAAGTTAAGAAGAAGGGAGCATCTTTAAAACATGACACAAGTATTTTGTTTCCATCCTTGTCATAGGTGAGCACAACTCAGGGTCTAGTCTACGTGTTCACTAAATCTGGTATGGTGAAGGTCTCCGACATCCAGACGGGTGTCTATCTATGCAGCGCCAGGGTCTCTCACATGGCTGTCTTCACGGCCATCACAGACGTGGAGGAGAAACGGATCGTTGCTCTCGACAGATGTGGAAAGGTAAACAGTCATCCTCACCCAGGAATTGCTGGTTATGGTGAACTGATATGTGGGCAGAAGCTTTATGTGTTTTCACCACAAAGCATGAAGACTGTGCAAGAAGAATACTGTGTTAGGGGGAGAGATGGGATGGGATGGGATTAGGTGGGATGGAATGAGGTAGGATGGGGTTAAGTGGGACTGGGCGGGGGGGGGGGATTTATCTGGCAGAAGAATTCAGTCCTTTAGTTTGATAGTGGTTTGTCCCCGTTATTGTGATGAATACTTTAATAGTACATTAGGGTAGATTATATGGAAGCAATGATAGTTGTATGGAATGGATAAGTCATGGACAAAGTTATATATAGTATGTGTGAGTACTCCTGCCCTCTATATGTTCCCATGTGTGTGAGCACGGCTGCTCATAGTATGTGGGTGAGCACCCCTACTGGGATCTTTTCTACTAGTATGCATGAGTTCCTCTATGCAGTCTACATTATTTTACTACTACTATATCTACCACCACTCCTACAGATTTCTTTTCTCTGAGTAGCCCTCTTTTATTTTATTTCTGTTTAGCTACTCTCAATTAAGATCAAGGAGGAAGCGCTACTTACACATGTCAAGGAGAAGATGAAGAAGAGAATCGTTGCCGATCAGCTGGAGAAATCCTTTGCAAAGGAATGAAGGAAAAGAACTAGAATGGTTTAGAAGGTTTTACGCAATATGTTGTGAAAATGAGTACCGTTGAGGCTGTAGGAGAGCTGAAGAGGCACAAAGAAATATCGGTGGAGCCAGAAAGAATTCCGAAGGTGATATGTAAGGAGATTGTGATGAGGGCGCCATTCAAATTGCTGGCTCAAAGGTGTGACTGCTGATGGTGGATTTTGGGGACGAAAATTTGAAATACGTTGACCCAAAGAGTCGTGCAACTGCATTGACAGATTACACAAATCTGTGGTAAAATTCTTCCACCGTCATGAGCTGCTGGCGGCTGACAGGTTGGTTACGTAACACACATATATAGGCTGGATTTTTTAGCCTAAGCCTTTTCTGGTGCAGAGAGAATTCATGGAAGAAGTACTATAGTCAGAGCTACAATACAGGTTTGAATCTTATTGTTTGAATGATGATGACTACAGAAGCATCTAATTCTAACTAAACATTGCTAGGTAGTTAGATAAGGGAAGGAACTTCATTTACCTCACATGCAACAGTCAGGGTATTAAAGAAAACAAAAAGATGAAAGGTAATTTAGTAAGTATGACACATTGCACTGGGATAGTTGAGAGACATGCCACAGCAGTTGAAGGATTTATTTGGCCAAAGAACTGGTTAAAGATGCCACAGTAAGGTCAAAGGTTAGTAGGTCAAGCCATGGAACTGGTTCAGTGTCAGGTGGTACAGTAGTGTGAGCTGGGTGATCAGAGACATCATACAGACTGATATGACATCATACAGACTGATATGACATGATACAAATGAAATGAATAGTACAAAGGAGAGAGGTCTCTTCCTTGGAGTTGTGGTTTTTGAAGATTGGGGTTTTGTTTGTTCTCTTAATGGTTTTGGAGCAACTTTGTTTGCCACTGCTGCAGTGTAGTGATGATGAATGGGGTGCTTGCACCTCCTTCAGTATTTAAAAAAATTGTCAGATTCTGAGGTGCACCCTCATCAGACAGATGGGGACGACATTAGGTGGCGGTCCGGGGGGTGGGCAGGAATGGTTGCAACACTTACATGCCTGCCTCCTTATACTCTAAAAATTCATAGAAATGAAAAAGCTTTATATGAGTCAGATGTTATCCATAATCATCACATGGATCAGGTAATTAATAGGCTTCTGTTAAATTCAGAAGGGAAATACCAAACTAAACTAAATTAAATAAACGTGCAGAAGCAGGTGGCTTTGATCATATCAAGAGCACCTCTCTCTCTTTGTAAGTAATTGTCTAACGTTCTAAAATTAATGGACTACTGAAATTATGATACTTAACATGATTCTAAGGACTCGCTGCTCATGCAAACTACATTTGAAATATGAAGATAGAGTGTATCAGATAATCATTGTTAAAATATTTCTGCTGACGCAGATAGTTGGAAGGAATATGGGATAAGTGATCATCCCTTAAATAATTAATTTGCATTGGCTCTGGGAGTCGGGAAACACAGCAAGTGCTGTTAATATTAAACAAGAATTAATTCTACACTGCAGTATCAGAAATATTACAAAATAAAGGTTACATTAATGGTCACCAGAAGTCTTTGTAATGTTTCTTTAAATTTTATGCATATTTGACTTATGAGTCTTGCTTTGGTTGACTTTGGTATTTACTGCACATTCAGTTGAAACATGAGCATTGGAAAGGAACTTAGAAGGTGAAAGAATGTTTGCCGTGTGGGAAGATGGTGCAAGAGCACAGAAATAGAGAGATGTTTTGCCTATTGCAGAGTTCACCAGTTTGGCAGCTCTTCTTAGAGCTCCTCTGTAAATAGTATTTTGTAGAAGAATGCAATTAAATATTTAGGATAAAATGAAAGCTGTAACAATTGTACCAGTATAGTTTGAAGAGAGAAGTTTAAGAACGATTTACTCAAATTTATGTGAAAGCAGAGATATGCTAGAATACCAGACATGCTGGAAAAATCGGAAATAAGCAAGAATAGTTGATTGAAAAAATTTACTAAGATTTGGAGCAACCGAAGTAGTGTGACATTAAATGTTTAGCAAAGATTGCACAATTGTACGTGAAGCAAGCTAAAATCATGCCGAAAATTGCGACAAATAATATCACATTAATTTATTCCAGAAATTCTGCACAAATTTGTAGCAACATTGCGAGTACATTGGTCATCTGATGTGAACAATCTACCTACATACGAAAGAAGCCTTTCTTAAAATAGCTTTCAACATGAAGTATGTTAGTTTCAGCAATTATCATGAAAATGAATTCTACAACAGTAATATTTAATGTATACATTTTTACCTGTTTCTTCTCTGCTATTGTAGTAATTCCATCTCCCTACTTTATAACTCTATAATCTATCCCATAATGTTACAGTAGCTTTATTTTGGGTTTTGAAGAGTTCATGGTAAATGAATTTTGTGAGATGATTTGTATTGCATTCTTCAGGAATCAACAAGGATCTGTGCATTAGGTTATATTCTTGTCCTGCTTGAGCTTCAAGCAATGGTTTCTTTATATTTGAGAATTGTCAATAGGGTAACTTGATTATCTCCAATGTAACCCCAATTCTGTTATTGTGGTCATTTTTGGCCTTATTCTATTAGGATGAACAAAGTTGCCATTAGTATTTTTTTCTTTTCTTTTCCTAAATTTGTTTACCCACCATTAATTATGTCATATATAAATATATGTATATATCAGTATTAAATTAGTAAAGTTATTGATTTTTTGTTTTAAAGTATAATATAACCTCCATTGTTAGGTGTGATATGACTCACATTTTAGATCTCTTTGTAGCATCCAAGTGAAGCACAGTATTTTTTGTCACATAGTAGCACATAGGGTCATAGTGAGCATCATAGTGAAGGGGTTGGGAGATTCAGGCTGGAAACAAATATTATTTAATGTATAATCATACATCCCATGCTGGAGGTTGGATAGAATAGGTTCATTCAGAATGCAGAATTGAGGTATCATTTGAACTTTGTCATATCTTCACCAAATACCCCCTCCCCCACCCACTCCCCCACCTCCCTTTATTTCATAGATTGATTTTATGGTGGATGCAAACTGTGGCTTTCTTTGCATATTCTTCTCTGCGATAATGTTCTGCACAGATCATTAATTTTTTTTCCATTTTTTTTTTGTGGGATGCATTGCAGTTATTTTAATGGAATAGAATTCTATCAAGTTTGAGGCACTTTCTCGTTTCTTTCTGTAACCATCAATCTTTAACGACTTGCTATAAATATTACATTGTATTTAGTCTCGTAATTCTCTCGTTATGTGCTACTCATCCAACATAGTTAATTGAAAATGTAATTAACAACCAATATAATTATTTCATCATTCAGTAATTTCAAAATGCTGCCATGTGCAATACACATTTGTAAAATTCTCATTAAACCAACTTTCAAATGAACTTGTTTGTATATATATGGTTTCATGGTATAGCAAATATGCATTTTGTGTAGAGTTATTTCTTTTATTTATTATTCACTTTAAATAGTATTGTTATTTAACAAAGTGAAAGGTCTGCTCTCTTCGAGCAGTTAGTTGAAGGGATATTCTGGTAGCTGACGTAGATTGACCAACAACAACAAATGCTGGAAATTTTCTGCTACAATACAGTAGGGAAAAAACCGCATCCTTATACCATGTTTTATGGTGAAATATGATTGTTGTTGTTGATATTTTGTGATTAATGCATCTGGCAACAGTAGAGTTAGTGATGTCATCAAAGCAATTCAGTTGATATTTATAATATTTAACTCACTTTTTTGCACAGGTAGATAATATATATGACAGGCGTTGTGGTCAAGTGGTTAAGGCAGTGGACTTGTGATCTAAGGATTACAGGTTCGAGCCCTGGCCAGATCATTGCGTTGTGTCCTTGGGCAAGGCACTTTATCTCCATTGCCTCTCTTCACCCAGGTGTATAAATGGGGACTTGCGAGGTGAATTGTAAATATAGTTGCGTGTGCCTGTGGCTGCACCCAATGGGAAGTCCCCCAGGGTGCCCCAGGAGAGATTGTTTGATTTGTGCACACTTTGGTGTGTAGGTGTGACAAGTTACCAAAGACCAGGGTTAAGTACAGAGCAGAAAGACTTTATTGTAAGTTGCGCTATATAAGAACTGTTAATTATCATTATTATTATATTTCTACAACACAGAACTGCATTTTGATGAAACTCTAAATATAGAGAACCTTGACAACTAAACAAACATTCCAAATGTATTAAGTTTCAAGGAAAAATCAACTGAGGAGATTATCATAGAAAAGTAAAGCTTTTGAAGAACAATTAGCACTGTGACATCACAGACCACCCACTGTGATACACTGCAGGAAAGAAATCAGGGGGTGTTAGCCAGTCAAAATAAGTGCCATTCAATCAAGCATATCTTGACTTTAAAGGGACAACATATTGAGATGCGGTTCTCACCTTACAGTGTGGAATTTATTTCTTTGCCATATCAGTGTCACATTATCTGTCACCGGAATGTTCCTTTAAAGTTAAAAATTTGCTTAGTGTAAGACGTTCTCCTTTAATAAGTTTTAAAACAGACGTGGTCGTAGAATTTAGGGCCTGACAACTAAGAGTAGCAAGAGGTCTGTGTGATTATGACATTATGCAGTCTGTTATCGTTGTCTTACAGATCTGGAGTAGACTAAGTATGTAATTGGAGTACTTTCATTCCCGTAATATCTAAAGGTTACGTCCATGTAAGCAAACACAGGGTGTAAAACTTCCTCGTTCATCTCTCTCTTTGATGCTTATGATTTTGTATCCATAAAACTCTATTTTTTTCGTCCTTATCTTCTTATAGGATAACACTTTAATATCTAATATGTTGTTTTGCTTCAATGCTTTGTCAGTCAGCAACTGACTGTATTGGCTAATTAATATATAATTAATTAATAATAAGCAGTAATATGTGAAAAATGTAGCAGAAAACAAGTGATATTGCCAAGCCATTGCCCAACATCTGAACATCTCATATGATGGCTGAATATCCCATCTCAACCTGTTATCAAGTGAATACTTATTTCTCAACATTTTGTCAATTCCGTTGGTTGTTTCCTTGTGAGTTTTTTGTTTTAAGGATCCCAGGAACTTTCCTTTTAGCACCCCTTAGCTGTTATTGTTTATTTATTTTTTATATATAAAGATTTTTTGTTTTTTTGTAGGTGGGTCATGCTTCTACTGTATGAGTGCAAAGTGGTTTGTGAATGTTGGTCCTTAGTGTATCCTCTTTGATGAATGAAATTTTATGTTTATATGGTAATTTCTTGTTGAGATTACTGACATACAGAAAAGAATTTATTAGTCAATATTTGACTAATCCCCCCCCTCCCCTTACCCTCCAAAATAAAAAAATGTCAGAATGAATCGTTTTGTCTTGAGTCAAATTCATCTTGATTCTTTCTTCTTCTTTTTTAAGTAGTTGCTTGGCAAGAAATAAAAAAAATATTGTCGATGGTAAATTAAATGTTACGTTGCAAATATACTCAGCATCTATTAAAGAGAGACATTGCTGAAGAAAATGTAGGTCTCCTCATAGTGATGACCGTAAAATTAAAACAGAAAAATCTGTTAACAAACAGCTAATCGTCTGCAAAAAAAATCTGTGCAGGTGAAGACAGACAGGATCTTCTTCTGAGGACAGACAACAAATTTTTAGACAAGGTCAATATTATGCATAAATCATACCCTGAAATAGCACTGAAATCTTACTGATTTAGGTACTTTCAATAAGTTATTAATTTCAAATTAGAAATAAATTATTGAGATGGAGTGTTTGGGTATGGATAAGTGTTGTCTTCCAAAGTTGTAATGTTTTTCAAGATGAGACAATCCACAGTCTTTACTGTCTCTAATCTAATCAGCCGAATCATGTTGTATCGAACTAAACAAATTGTAGCATAATAAGGAAAATATGAAAAAACAATTATGAAACAATATTATCATATGAAAATATATTAATTTTACGTAGTGCATTTGTGTAACAATATAATTCTTGATGTCTTTATAACAGCATAGAATGATTTACAATGTTATTGTTACATAGATGTATTACATTGAATGTATACATATTATATTTTGATGTAATATATGATAATGTACATCTATGCTATATTATATTATGATATCAATATTGTTTTTTTGTTGTTTTGTGCATGTGATGATACAACAGTCTGGTATTTTATCAGGTATGTAAGACTGTTTAAAGGAAGAAATAGATTTAATTATTAATCGGTCACTTTTTAATGTTTACCATAATTTGTCTGAATATGATTCTAGCTTCTTTAAATGCTGCAATGGACCATTATGTATTCATCAACAATTTTAAATATATGGTAATTTGCCTTTCAGTGAAAAGGAAGTATTGTATTGTCTTCAAAAGTTACCCAAAATACAAACTAAAATTGCTAAAAGAAATTCTAAAAATATTATACTGGGGTTTTAAAATTCTTCTATTATCAGGTTCTGAGGATGATAGAAAAACCTGATGTCCCAGAGAGGACAGACAGCCAAGTTGGGCCCCAGGACAACTATATCACCGCCCCTCCCTCCCCTACCCCCTTTGCACTCTAAATATTTAAGTGTATTAAGAAAATGAGAATACATTATTCTCTATCCAACATTTGCCAGGAACCCTAATGGACCTTTGGCCGCAGGGCTTTAGGCCCAAACCATCTCTGGTCACGCCTGAGAACAGATGCTCTATTAAAGATTGGCAGCAATAGTAGTCAAAGTTTGGTTGTTTATGGCCAGTCATAGTTTTTCTATTTTTCTTTCTTCTGTAGTGGGGTTGAGAAGGGGGGGTGGTGGGAATTGGGTGAAAGGGAGATGGCTTTGACAACTTGGAGAGATGTTGTGTTATGGTGCAAAAGATACATAGAAAAACTGTCAGATATGTTTTTCAACTTTCACCACATTCACCAGTATTTAGTGAGAAAAATTCTTGTTAATAGTTTAAGAAAATTACTTTCATATTATTTACATGCAAATTTACAATTATTTAATTGAACGCACAAATGTTTGAAACCTTAAGAAACAAACTGATTTTACGTCACAGAATAGCAGTCACATACATATAACATAATTTTGGAAAAGAGAAATATGCATAATTAAGTATTCGTTTGATTTGACTTATTTGGTTTTGTTTTTCACTTGCCTCTAAATGGTTGCATATTTAGGAGTATTTGGTCGAGTTCAGGAGATCGGGTTGTATGTGTATGTAGGAGGGGATGGGGGGGGGGGGAGGTGAGATTATGGAAGTTGTGGTAATTTTGGGGGAAACTTCTTCTTGGGATTTTCCCCAGTAGGATATTTTCTTCAATAATTTAGTAATAACAATTGTGATACAGTGTTAGTAATTCACAGGAAAATTTCGCATCTGAATAGTCTGTTGCTTTGTCAGAACATAATACAAAAAACAGAAGAAACCAAAATAAGAAACAAAAGGAAGAAATACATCCATAATGACTTCATTCTATTCCTTTTGTTAAAAATGTAGAAAATAATTGTAGTGGGCAACTTTCTATTGAAAATGTAAGTAAAATACTCATAATCCATACGTTGATTTTAAATAAATTAAGCAAAAACTCAACAGGATTCTTAATAAAGGTGTTTCAACAGAACAGAACTAGTCTCAATAAAATGAGCGAAGTTTCCAGCAACATCTAACAACTTAACATTGGTTCTTTTTTGTTACGGTCTTAGTAATGTCTTATTTATCGTATGTTAGTCATGTATCATGTTGCAATGATATTCAATACATTTTAATTGGTTGTAATTTATTGACATCAAGGCTTTACCTTGAGATGTAACAAAGAATAATAAAAGACTACAAAAAAGTGAAATTTCTCTTGTACCTATGGTTGTTTTTTCTGTTTTCATATTCCGAGCAGATAAATATTGGAAATTGGTTTGGCTACCAGGGCAATGTTTAGTGAGGGTAATAGTTTCATGCTTTTTTTCATCTTCAAATCCTTTCATTAGGAATGCTAGACTTACATGGGTGCGAGGAGAGGTCATGCCAGATGAGGAACAGTGCACCAAATTTCAAATTGTCTGCTTAAATTCCACATGACTGGTAAGGGGGAGGGGAGACTGGGTGTACTTTTAACAGGACTGTTTTATGATATCTAGCCCTCCCCCTCCTTTTAGTGTACTTGTGTGTTTTCTTTTAAGTTCAAATCTTTTGTCTTTGCCTGTAATGATATCCAGTGACAAAGGTCTGGAATGTTTCTGGTATGGTAGCTGAAACAATTACCCATTTGACCTTACAGTATTTTCAATCTTCTATGCAATGCCCACTGCAAAATGAAAATGATCTTTTGCAGAAGTATGAATGTCATTTGAAAGTGGTATCAAATCAAAGTAAAAGGCAAAAACTAAGGTGGCCGGGTAGTGTTTCGCCTTTCCGTTCGCTGTCTCTGTTGTAGAAAAAGCGAGGAAGTATTGTGCTTTAGTGATACACCACATGAATGGAACTTGTCGTACACGGATGCACCCCAAGTTACAGCCTTGGTCGGAGACCAATGATTAACCGAATACAAACAGAATTTCTGTAATTACAAACCACAACGCGACGCTTTTTGAAGAGTACAGATTGAATACTACAAGCAAGCGAAGGACTAAGACTATCCAGCTTTATATTGTCATAGATGAACTGGTAAGGCTCTTGGGGCCTGTAGAAACTTTTTAGAAAGCAGTATTAGGTGGGGGTTATGTAACTTGTAAACTTGTATTCGACCAGTCTTGCCTACACTGCAGCCTATCGCGTGCATAGGTTTTACGTTATGTAACTATCAATTCGAACGCAAGGAGTAGGACTAGGAGTAGCCCTAGCCCTTACTGATGAAAGGATTGCTTGGTGCCTAAGACAGAATAATATCCTTTAAGTTATGTTCCTAGCACTCTTTCGTGGCTTGAGTAAGGTGAAACCGAGGTACAAGTCTAGTATTAGCCTAAGTGCAGTAATGTAGGGCAAACTTCAGTCAATATTGTACTTGAACTTGAAGGCTACAATAAGGATCAAGACCCATATTGTGCTGATCAGTTTCTTCCATTTGTTTTATCTGTAAACTAAGCTTGTGATTGCCATTCTCAACACAATATGAGAACCAGAACACTTGACTGCTGTCATTTTGTAAAAATTTGCTTTAAACAGTAGTTCATTAAAGGCATTAAAGACTCGCCCCAAACCGCGTGCCGAGCTCTGAAAAAGTTAACTTTCTGTTGCTTGCAAATGACGTTTTCTTCTTGTAGCTACAAAATGCAGACATTAATGAAACATGATACCTTGTTATCTTTTATCTAGACCTGAGATGTCCACGCTGCTATATACACTGTGTTGTGGGTATTGACCGTAGCTGTATGTTGACTGTACACTATATATGTATATTTTCTTGTATCGATGGTGGTGTCTTACATTTCTGTTACACCTCATTCGAAACTAGGTCAGATTACCGGCATGAGACGTTTCTTTGTGCGCGAGTCTTCACACCCTTTAAATAAAATAATTAAGGCATTGTGGTTGTGTCATTCTCAAAATAGACTAATTTGAGAACAAAAAGAATGATGACGCTGTTGTATCAACCAACTGGAACAATCCCACAGCCATGGTATGGGTCTTGATCCCAATGTGAATCCCAGCAAATTAAACACTTAGGTAGTACTGTACAGTACTTGTAATACAAGAATTTGGGAACAATCTGACAGCCATGATATGGGTCTTGATCCCAATGTGAATCCCAACAAGTTTAAAAACAAGTAACATTTTCCAAACAAAGGTTCGTAAACCAATCTCCTGTGTAACAGTATAACCGTACCGGTTTTCTGGGGTATTAAGGGATTCTTCCAGTGTGCTCACATGGGAACCAACCTTTGCACTAACTATGTAAACACAATATTATAATTTTCTTGACTGAAAGTCTGTCTTGTTCATGATACAAATTTTCATGCTTCTTATTTCAATGCAGAGGTCTTCAACTGTGGCGGCTCCCTTGTTTACTCCATACCTATCAGACATGGGTTTAAAAACTACCATCTTAGTGATTCTGGTCGCTATTGGGTTGTACTTTCTATTGAGACCAACCGATGTCAACTTAAATTCTAGTATTTTTATTTATCGAGATCCAAAGTATGTATACAGTAAAGTCAGTGATATCCAACTCAACATGAAAAATCACAAGTATGGGTGAGTATAAACAAATTATGCAAATTTTCTGTTTGTATTTAAGAAAACTAAAAAAATCCACAGAATATCACCAGAGTTCTGAGCAAATAATGACCTCATGAATGCAAACTTCTTTCAGAATCATCACAAGTTACCTTAAATAGTGTCTTCTGTATAAAGCCACATAGATCTCCTTGTCTGACTTGAATCAATAAGTATCATCTTCATCACTACAAAATTATAATATGACAGATTAATAATATGAAACCATGAAAAGGAAACAAGTTCAATCTGTGCATCATCCTGTAAAAGATTTATAATCCGTGCATTCCATGGATTAGATGCGTAACTCACATTGTACAGTATGTTGCAAAGAAATGGTACTTGTAACAAAGTACTCCATCAGGATGTTGTGTCTTGGTTTGATTAAATAGATAGTAGAATTTAAAGTCTGTGTTATTATAAATCTGTTACTCTTGATTCCTCATGATATTCTCTCGAGAAAAAATATGCCCTGTTAATCCTTGAAATATCTTCCAAACATTTCAGCCGGAAAGCTGTTGTGAAAGAGAAGTATACCCGAGATGATAACGTAAAGTGTGAAGTGTATGAAGTCACAGAAGTTATTCCGCTGGGTCTATTCGACTGGGAGTACACCTTGGTATTCGATACTGTCTTTGAATTCACAAAGTAAGTTTTATGCCTTTCTTCTTCTTCTTCTCTACTTGTTGAAAAATCTGTGTGATATGTACTTTTGACTTTCATTATATGTAGCTATCAGTTACATGGGGAAGTAACTATAAAACAAAAGTAACTATGTGTTTTCTGTAGGACAGTAAACTTGGGGACTGTGTCATTTCCGCTGATGAATATTGAAAATATTTAGATATATATATATTTATATATATTAACTGATGTTTGTGTACTGTAAATTCATGTTTGTACAGGACTTGTATCAAGACAGTATTATGGTCTTTTGAATGGCACTCTTAAAATTAAATTTATCAAAAGTACTTTCATGAAGTTTCTAATTTTTTCCAAAAGATTCCCCAGCCATCAAGGATTGTTAAAATAGACAATTAAATGTTTCAGTGTGGATACCTGCTATTAGAGTGACAGGTTTAGAAAGTGCTTGTTGAAATTTGTCACTGGGTGACCAGTATCTGAATTTCTAGCAGATGTTGTGCCATACTGATCACCTATTCAACGTGGAGAAGATTTTGTTTCCCAGGATTAGTATTAATGAAAAGACCAATGCTCTTGTTCAGTACATCACTGAGTTAGTAAAGTACCTGTGATACAATAATTGGGCGGTCATTTTGTTATCCAAAAGAAATAATGCAGACACTTTCATTTGAGGTGGTCGTCTCATGTGCTGCCTTACCTGTCTTTCCTCACTACATGTACTCTGACCTACCAAGTCCGAGACAAATTGTAATGTTTTAGCTTGGACTTTGATTGTATATGATTTCAGTTGAGGTATTCTATGTAGTTTTCTTTCTACTATATATATTTTCTTAAATTTCTTTAAAAATTATATGCGATGAACATTTTATCCAGCAATATATTACCCACTAAAATTTGAATTCTTCTGTATTAATCTTTACAACGTTCTTTCCAATACAATAAAATACAACACTCAACATAAATATTTTGTTGCCACCTTTCAGACCTGGAGAGGAACTCCGTATTCACTACCACATCTGGTATGCTGGGTTGTCCGGTAACATAATCCGAACATTTAAACCGAAGGATGAAGAAGGGGGACCCGGATGCCTGGTGGAGGAAGAGATGACGATACGTACGCCTTGGGTGTCCAGTCAATACGTTTTACATCATTCAAAGGCTACCCACCCAGATAGTTTATATCATATGAAACTCACCATAGAATCCATGCACGAATACTTCAACGAAAGGAAAGAATGATTTTAACGATCAGAAACCAAAAATAAAATAACAAACTACAAGATGCCTTTGTGCCTATTTTGGTGATTTTGAATGGAGTTTTCAGTATTCCTGTACTCGGAAAGTTGTTATAATGTTGTCAACGCTTCACATTGGACAAAGAGAAGGAAGCTGGTAGGTCTATCACAGGTACTGAAATTCATTTGTGAGGTGAATTGTAACAGGAAGGAAGTTTGGTTAGTTGTATACAATAAGGAATTAGTAGAATGTTCAATTCAGTTGTCAATTTTGGGAAGTTTAAAGAAACATACTGTTCATATGCAATGACGTACAAGAGTCTCACTGTCTATGATGGGCCCTTCTCATAGCTATGTTCTGACAATGAGCCCACTCTCTAGTTCATTGTCCTATAGCCCTGTTTGCAGTTGCAGGGAAGGGGGGGGGGACATTGGGGCCTTTTGTGTGTTTCATTGTCTTTGAGCCTTGCTTACAGCTGTGTTCCAACAATAAGACTGTTGCTCTATTGTTCTGTTTTCCTATAGTTGAGGTGTGTTCTTACAGTGGAGTCTGAAAGTGTTTTACTTTATTCTAGATTTGTTTGCCCTTGTTAGGGGACATGTGAGGCCTTTGTGTTTTGGGGGCTTGCTTTCAGCTACTGTATGCTCATGAAGTGGTGCTGTTTCCGTTTTATTTTCTTACATCCCTCTTTTCTGCTTTGCTGGGACAGGGAGGCCATTGTGTGTGGCATTGTCTTTGAGCTCTGCTTTCATCTGAGATCTGGCAGTGAGACCTAAATGTTGTCTTATCTTACAGCCCTGTGTTCAGATATGCCTTTGCATGTTTCAGTGCCTTACAAGCCTGCTTTTAGCTGTGTTCTGACAATGAGACCCATGTGTGTGTCAATGCAGTAATGTCATATTTGCATTTATATCTTGGATGCAAATAGTTGTAATAGTTTGTCCATATTAGGAAATGTGACTTTTTGCTCAGCATTGCATTAGAACACTTATTGCTCACAATGATTAATTTTAACATTATATGGATTTATTGTCCCACAATCACTGAGAGTCATTTTCAAATAACAGCTTACAGTCATCTTGTTAATGACTTTCTTTCCACCTATTAATCTTAGGTAGTTATCTGATCATAATCATGGAATAACAGGAATTGTATTATTATTAATTGTTTTACAATCTGATATGCATTGAGTTGTTCTGATATCATTGAAAATGCTGTTTGCAGGGTTGTAAGAAATGTATATTGCCCCAGGTTGATAAAATCTTGTAAACTCAGTACTATTTGCAGTGAAATTGCATGTTTCTTTAAAGTCTTTCAGAGTTATTCATTTGTGAATGAACTGTCAACGAATGACAAAGTACTTAATAATGATAAGTGTCATATATCAAGTTGCAAATCACAGTCATATTTATAACATTGTGTAATTAAATGCTATATCTTTCATGTTACACCTGGTCTTGCTCAAAATCTAAAACAATGTTAAGGGAGTTACATCTTGACAGAATTAACTTTTATTTGTTTGGGTTGCTGCCATTTTTTATAGATTTTACACAGGCTTGAAAATGTTTTTAACATGCAGACAATTTCGGCATTTTTAAAATTTATTTTCTCAATGTAATGTTATCAATGAGTTCTAATGGTATCACTAAGAATGTTTACAATAAACTGATCATTAATCTATTCATAACATGAAATTAAAGTAACTATGATCTCAGATGACCCTGATGTAATTTTAATATTTTCTGCTCTGAAAACCATCTGTTACATGATATTGTGAAACATATCAGTATTATCAGATTAATATACCTGCATGTGTTAAACATCAGTGTGACATCAGTATTTAAATTAATATGATATACATCCATAGGGTATTAGCGAATTATTAATTTGTATGTACCGTGAACTTATCATTCATTCCGGATAGTGTATGGTCACCAAACCATCAATGCACAATAAGAAAAAAAGTTGTCTTTGGTAGCTTTTAAAAAAGGGAACTAAGTTAATTGGAAGTTGGGAAATTTTATTGACTCTGGGTGAATGCAAGTATTGTAATAATAAGCCAAACAGGTGCTTTACCTGCATCCTGACTGTTTGAAAACGCCGATACACCAACTTACATATGCCCGGTTCTTTGCGTTTGCAGTCTTCCAGCTAAATACATGATAACTTCATCACCAAATATCGGATAACTGTTATGTTATCAGCTGACTTTTTAAGTTTTATTGAAGTTTTAACCAATACAGTGATTAGCTAGCACGTTGGATTCTCAGCAAAATTTGGTGGTCACACTGAGTGTATGCAGGTGCTTTAAATAAATGACCAGTGTTGTGTTTTTTTGATAGGTAGAGTATTCAATGATCAAAAAGTTGCTTGTAAAATAAAATTGGAAATTATGGTTAGTGCAGATTGAGTGTCATTTATATGTAAGTTTGGATACCCACATTTTTACACTCAGCAATATTTGTGATCAAAACTTTTTGGATATTTTTTTATACCTTATGTAAGACCTGACTGTTGAACGAAATAAGTAAAAATGTGCAGTGTTTTTATAAGGTATTTTGATAAAATTTGAATGCTACAGACAACCACCGTCATTTGTATCGTTTCACAATGTAATCAAGGGTAAATCAGCTCAAGTGAGTAATTAAAAAGAATAAAAAACAGAAGACGCGGTCAAAACAACTGGTCTATATACAAAGTCTCATCAGATCTGCACAACCACGTCAAATATAAAGGAGGTCATACCCCCCCCCAACCACCCCCGGAACCCCTCGACTGGCCGACAGAATAATACAAAATAACTCAAGTGTGCAGTACATGAATATATAACATGTATGTATGTGCACATAAACAGTAAACCATTCTTCGTTGTTTCAAAATATAACACTATTTTGCACCTTAAGTTTATTCCCATTCTGCCAAATCTTTTCAAAAGCGAGTGGCCACCCCTGCCCTCGACGACATAGTATCTAGTCGCCCCCCCACCTCCCTCCCTCCCTTTCTTACAGAACAAAATGGTGGCCGCGCCTCTGACATTCATTTTTGAACACCACCCATCGCTGCTCCATATGAGCGCCGTATTATCTACTGCTCTCTATTTATGAATATTTCCACTAATTCTACCTGTCCGATTACGATATGCCCGGCCGCGTATGGATGTTTCTTTCATGTATTAAGCACAGAAAAGTCCTATGATCACATGTATCATTGGACAGTGTTGTGTTAAACTGTACGTGCATTTTTGCGTGAACGAGAAGAAAAGAAAAACATGAATATTTATTAAATTATTCTTTTTGAAAGTTTGATTTCCAGCAGAATTTAAGTGTTAATAATATCATAGCAAAGATACAAATATAAAATAAAAATTGATTTGTTATGCAAATTGATTCAAATCTGTATTCATCTTCATAATGGATGGACTGTTCTTATAATTAAAACATAATCTCGTAATGGCATTAGATCGTCTATGAAAGTCAAATCGCAAGCAATTGGGTTAAAATTTATTCTAACTAGAATATAATGTAGTTTCAACCTTTACAAAGAACATGATATACAAGGATAAAATACTAACATGTTTTTTTTTCTAGAAAGTCAAACATACCAAAATATGTCATCCTTAAACTATCGTTTTCACTAATAAATCGAAAATTAAATTAACTCAAAAGTGACAATTGCAGGCCATATATACTGACTCAGTTTAATATCAAGCTATTGAGATGATATACAATATTTTGGTTGAGTAATGAGCGTTTTTACAATGCCATGTGATGGCCTGTAGATACAGCTTCGCATAAAATCATCATATAGTTTTTGTTTTGTCTTTTGAACCAACAGCATCAGCCTCTGGATACACTGCTTTAACTTTCTTATATGCCTCTATATTGTTTTGTAAATGAAAACGACTGAAGGCTTAGACTAATCTGTTTAATTCAATTCAGTGTAGCATTCGGTGGTATGAAAGTTATTAAATCTCACAAACAAACGACTTTTTGAGATTACAGAAGTGATCATTCCAAGCTCCAATCTTGGAATCGAAATTAGTCTCTAGGCAATTCTCTTGTCCGTCGTAGTTACTGGGTTCTCCGTATCGGTAATTGTCATAACTCCATCTCTCGGAAGTCAGCCACATAAAGTCATCTGAAAGGAAAAAGTAAAGACGTCTGAAATTTAAGTTTCCCAACGTCAATCCGACTGTCTTTCGTTCATTTTGGGGGTGAGTATTTTGCTGCTTTAGTTACAGCAAGGCTATATAGGTGAGCCATCTACTAGATATTTAAACAACTTCATGAACTTCTTGTAAATAACTATGCCAGGTTCAATCCTCATGGTCTTCGTTTAGATAGCAAAGCGACGGATTTGATTAACATGTTCTTTCTTTTTGGTGATAGCTTTAGGCTAGGTTTGATCTCAATGTCCCTCGTGTTGATAGCTAAGCCAGGTTCGAAGTCCCCTTTTTATATTGTTAAACTGTAGGGTTTAAAACTGTTCTTCTTTGATATGTCTGAGATATAGGTTTGATATCTGGCGTGTCCCTAGTTACCGAAAATGGACGTGGAAGCAATGGATTCCAAGCACAACAACAGCTAAAGCAAATATTTTGTAACAATATAGTACAAAGGGAAAGTTCAACAACTTGGACAGTATAATGACGTAACACCCCACCCTCACCCCACCTCCACCCCACTGAGACCCAGTAATCACGTAGAAGACCTTATAAAGGTTTTCAAACACTTATATCTACAGTAAGGGACACATTAATTAAGAGGCATTTCGGATAGACTTCCAGCTCACAATGTGAACAAAAATCAGCCCTCGTAAGTGCTACATTTTATGCTTGTGGACTACCATTACTTACTATAAACCAGTGCATTCATTAATATATAACAGACAAAGCGATGGAGTAACTTACTGTCAAAGAATTTCCACGTGCCTGCTTCACCAACCGTTTTGAATCCCACATAATACACACGGAATGGATTTTGATCAATGAAGTGAAGGTTTATATTTCGTATTGTATAACGACCAACGCGGACGTTACCATCGCGAAAATTGACATAGAAACGTTGTTCGGTATTTGCCCCCAGAAGGTATTTCTGCTCTGAATCTTCTTCTGGACAATCCATGCACCTTCTGATGAAATTTCTCCTGTTAACTCCGATTGCTGTAAGAATCCATAAAATGTAAAGTACGGATTAAGTTACTGCAGGATTCCATGATATGATGTATACATTTATTGAGTTGGCTGCCATCGCCATAAATCTATAGTTCCTGTTAAAGGTGGCGGATAATCATAAGCAAAGCCTGCATTTATTTTATGAATAATGCGAAAACTTGAACCTGCATGCACTTCTGCATACCATTGCCCTACAGAATACCATGACACACGATCACAGTGTATGTGGATTCTGGTCAGGTGATGAGGGCGTGATTTACAGGTACCAATGTTACATAAAGTACAAAGACGACAGCACTAAGTATACGTGAAATGTCCCAAAACCAAACTGAAACTAGAACTGCATTTGCCTGCAACTACGCATTATTGTAGTGCGCGTGGAGTGCTTGAAGTATTAGGAAGAAATTTTCGGTTGTTCATGGTGTTATTGTTTGGGCGGACAACACACCAGGAAGTATAGTCATGTAGGTACCGATACAAAGTGAGGGCGCTTGTGAGCGCCATGACAGGCTTATAATAAGTTGCCTGCGCAGCTAGCCTCTGAAACTGCAAACGTACAGAGACTATATGAAACTGTAAGTTTGAAAGTCTAGTCAAGTAGGTATCGTTCACCTGGCAAGTAATACCAATATTGTAGCGCGCACGTGCACTGGAATAATCCCCAAAAGTTCGCATTGTTAGGCCTTACCAATTTCATACACAGGTGTGTGTTCGTCTGGCTCCATTGTTGGGCTCAGTATGATGTATGCGTCACTCCGTGCCGTTATACTGAACCGTATAGACCCAATGCCTCTGGGAATACGATCCGGTAGAAACGTGTAGGAATCATCACCGGAGGAGTTGTACGTCTGGAACGAAGCTGGTGAATAGAAAACAATATCGAACTTGACAACGAATATGAGATAACAGCAGCCTATACCAAATGCACATACCAACATCCGCCCATAAAAGTTTCAGCTTCCATCATTCGTTGTGCCTCGTCCATTTCTGCGGGTAAGTTTCATGATACATTTCAATTTTTTCATACTATAATGCTTCAATACAAAGACTGTCACAAAACAGCAGACAACATATCATCGGAATTTATCATTCATAGTTATTCGATACATTAACATCTGGTGAAATTTCGGATTCGGCCGTAGTTTAGTGTGCACTACAAATGGATAGTGTCTATGCCATAGCATGGTAGTTCCGCGAACTGTTCTTTCTGGAACAGACTAGCTACAAACTAGTCTCTGATCATATTGATGTTGAAGATCGACATATTTTTATTTTCTTGAATAAGATGTAACATTGCTGAATAAGCTATAAATTGGTACGAAGATTACAACCATGTTAAAAACAGTACGTACAGTGCTGTGCACATGTTTGGATTTCAAAGGTGGAGGGACAAATTCTAAATTCCCTAACTGATCTAGTCAGGGGCATGAATCTTTTTGAAAGGAAGTCCAGGGCGTGGAGGAGTGGTCTAATTGTTCCCCGACTGAATGTATATGAACCCAACGACTGTCATTAGTCCCCGACTGAACCAAGGACAATATTTAGAGTTTTTAGACGGTCAAATTTGCCGTATTTTTAAGAGGGAAAACATAAAATCTGTAATGGTATATAGAACATTTTGCTATTAGCCTCCATTTTAGGGTATTACTGCAGTCCAATGGTAACTTGACCAACCTTATAGCCATATTTAATGTTTTTTTTCTATAGGAAGGGCCGGGGGGTGGGGGGGGGGGGGGGCTGGGTGCGAGATAAACAAATGGTAAAACAGAGAAGAGTCCGCTAAAACCTCATGCTCTCTCTGTAATAATAATTGGGAACAAATAGCAACGTTGTCTATATGAACTATCTACTGAAGATTTATTACTATTGCCACTCACCAGAGAAGTTGCGTTCGGCTCCGATCCAAACTCGTCGTGTCCCAGCTAGTTCAGATACAAAATCGCTTTCCTCTCGAGACGTGATGGTCACTAAATGTCCCCCTTTCACCTTACAGAACGATTTGCTATCCTCAAAATTCTTCTTAATTCTCCAAAACTTATAACAAGACCGCTTAAATGGCGTGTACCCTTCTGGACAATCTACCGGCGCTGTGAAATGGATAAAACATTTTGCTTTCATGGAGGACATTTTGACACTTGTAAGCAGGAGAATCTGGTGTGGTGTGGTGGTGGGGGGGGGGGGGGGTTGAATAATTCTCATTTCAATTTGAGTATTTGGTAACAACAATACCCTGATTTTATATTAAAATTAATATATGTCTTCATGTTTAATTTTCAACCACGTTTCTGGTGCAATTCTGTTTTGGTGGGGGTGGGGTAAATATATTTACATTACGTTATCAGGTAGGAAATTTATTAACGATCGAGTATGTTACTATCAGATTTTGTGAAATTCAGAATAACATGAAATATGAAATACACCTTTGCACATTATCTGCATGGATTGTCAAATTATCTGTATGGCTAAAATTAATAAATACTTGATATTATTAAAACAGTAAACGTAATAAATGTCACACAACTGACTTTTGTAAACAAACTTAAGTCAGTGTGAAATTTAAAGCTGCATATCGCTTTCACTCACTCACTCACCCACACACTCACCCGCTCACTCACTCACAAACTCACGGACGGTGTATGTCACCCCCCCCCCCCTGCCCCGTGTGTTCAATATGTTTAATTGAAGTATTGGCACATACCACATGCAGGGACATCCTTCTTCCAGTCGAGACCTGTTCCTGCTCCTTTATCTGCGCATGCCTGGACGTACTGATTAGCGCTTGCGCAGAAGAGCTCCGTGTCAGGCAAGTTCCCACACAGGTCGAAGACACAGGAGTGAAAGAATGGAAGGGGACTTTGGTAGTCATGACAATATGCAAAGGGACCTATAGACAAAAGGATAATGTTAGTAGACACTGAATCACAAAGAAAACGTGTGAAAAGAATTAACTATATTTTATTTATATATATATAGAAAATTTACTGTACTCTGTTTCTATAGAGTTTACTTCCAGGTTTGAGTGGGGACTTGGTTCAATGAAACCCCTATTGCTATGCCTCGGTGGGGGGGGGGGGGGGGCATGCATTCTAAATCTTATTCCCGGCTCCTCCGCCCCTACTTAACTTCCGTTATTGTAAAGTAGAACTTTTAATTCTTACCATCTTTCCGTATGATTTCATTACACAAATCTACAGCCTCTGCATAATCATCACTCCCATCTTCACAGTTTTCAATTGGCTCGTCCAATGGAACACATTGGCCAAAAGCCCATGAGTTGGCAAACGGTAGTTTCTTGCCCTATATATGTAAAACAAGTACCATTTCATTATCCATATTTCATGAAAACAGCTATTATAGTTTTGATATAATTTTATAAAAAATCACAACAGACGGCATAACATTTGCGATTTGAGATATGGCCCGATGATCGAAGTAGCCTATAAATATATTTATCATTATTTTACCAATTTATTTATTTATTACCAATAAAAAGGAGAGTGAGAAAGCCCCCCCCCTCTCCTCCACCCCCTGGAAATATAGTCCCGTTAGACAGACCAGACGAAACGTATCATCTTACCAAACGGTTCTTCTTTCAATAAAGGAAGTGTTGAAAACCAAAAAGAGTGACAATTGTCAGACAAGCTATGAAGATGAAATTAATATCTAGTGAATAACCCACAAGCTTGAACCTCACCAAAGTTCCATTTGGCAACATTTTGTCGTTTTCGTCATTTCCGTCAGCATTACCGCATAGTCCGCATACTTTACCGAAATATGCCGAGGGTAGTTTAATAGCTAGTGCATTGTCGTTACTGATGCTGACTTCCAATCCAAAGACACTTCGAAGGTACTGTTAATGCAAAGAAGATTCATAGATATAAGTAACTTAATATGAAAAAGTGATTTTTGAGTTTGCGCAATAGAAGTTAAACTAATCATCATAAACTTGTATGTGTGTCGTTTTTATGTCCCCCAAATATGGTACAAACTGAAAAGGGCTCATATAGCATCCAGCACATGATTAATATGCTCCCAAATATAGTACATAACATTAACAGTAGCAATATCAGTAACAATAACAATAACAACAGCAATAATAGTAATAATAGTAACAGCCATAATATATGTCTAAATGATTTGGCTATATATAATACGAAATGTACCGATACTGTTATTCACTGAGCCACATTTCAACCAGATAACATATCACTTCTATAAGCACCATGCCACCGACTCCATTACACCTGCCCCAACTGTCACTTACATATGTCGTATTTTCGTAAGTAATAGACATTATTCTCCTGATTACCTATATGCTCGGTGAAATAACTGATCCCACTATACCATGCATGAGGCACGACTGACTAGTTTTTGATGACGCTACCACAATATGTAAAATGAATAACTTGATAACCTCGAGGGAACCATTCTGATACGTACCAAGGTCGTTTCATTTCTTGATATCTCAATACCAGTTTCCTCGTCTGAGTAAGGCAAACGGCTGTCCATGACTATCCCGTCCACGGTGACACGACCAGTATAAGCCATTCGGTAGGCCTTACTTTGAAACAGCAATTGGACAACTGTTGTGTAAGTGTATTTCTCCTCCGGGATCAATCTTTCGTTCTTTATAACGATTCGGAAGGGAGGCGCACCTCTGGATAGAGGTCTACACGTATGAACAGCTGTATATACACAACCCCCCTGGAACGAGTAGAAGACATCATCGAACGTCAGGAAATGGGGGTCGCCATAAATCCTGCAAGTTTTGTATTCTACTCCAAAAAATGAATAAAATAAAATAAAAATAACTAAATAAACATATCTCAAATAAAAACTGGATGACTTATTGGATGTTGATATCTCAAACGAATAAACAGTTACCACCTATGACGTAAACAGGTAATCTTCAAAAGTTAGCCGAGAGGGTTGTTCCACCTCATTCGGAGGGGGGGGGGGTAAATTCTGTCGGGGTAGGGGATTAAAACCCTATAGAACCGAAAAGAATTATAAATAGGTAAACTGGGATTCTATTTGGGGAGAAGGGAGGGGTGTTCATATACGTTTGTTTCCCACACAAGGTAAAACTGAAGGATGGACTGGCTCCTCCAAATTTGCAAGCAGAATATGATTCTGCCCCGTTGAGTATGGAATCCTGTTCCCTACCACCTTATAATGAGAAAGTGTATATACCTTGATCCATACACTGGTATCTTCCATTACCCACGTAACCTTTTTGGCAGTAACAGTCTCGTTGTCCTCCTTTTACGCCACACATGGCATTGTCAGCACACGTCACAGGATATATGCAAACTAAACCAGATACTTCACCACACGTACATAACTCCGAACAATTGGAGGACATAAACTCTTCTCCAACCTTTATTTAAGAGAACGAGAATAAAAAGAGTTGCTAACATACAGAAAGTATTTCGAGAGACATGTATGTCATCCTATAAACCCATATGGTACATTCACAGAGGTATGAGAATACATTAACGTCAATCCCGCATGTCTCCGGTCCCCTAATTAACACGGACCCAGGGGCTGTTACCTCCCCCTCTCGGCAAGCCTGTCTGAAGTGTAATGTAAGTAATGATGTAAGCGGCCTAATTCTATCACTGTGTTATGTGTGCACGACGGTATGTTGTATATCCTTATTTGGACAATTTTTTTAGGGGGGGGGGGTGGCAGCGAGACCGCGTCGAATGTTTTCGGTACCTGGTACGTGTCGGAAATTACAGAAGAGTTTAGGAAGCGGAAAAATGATCTGTTTGGATAAATGGTAAATAACACTATCTTCACATATTGACATATCTACATGTAACGTATACGGCACAAAGTTACCTAAACATCCAAGGTAGCAAGACATGTGTTGTCGTTCCTTTAGGGTTTTCGGGCTAATAGTCACTGATAGAGAGATTCTACTTTAATAAACATACGGCTGAAATGGCATCGTTGATTTATGGGTCTTTATTCCACACGAAGAATGAAAAGAGAACTTAAGAAAATGGCTTACCGAAATATATACCCCATTGTCCATTTTACACCCACAGGATTCCACAGGTACGCATTCAGTACCATCTAATACCATACCCTCAGCACATTCACAAGTCTCGAGAAAGGAGAAGGGACAGTCTTCTCGAACACCCTCTGGATCTGCACAGGTAGGAGGACAGGCACTCCCGCGGCTCTCGAAAACCATGTTCTCTGAACACTGTGGTTCTGTTGTGATAAAGTTGAGAAGATCTGAAATGTGTGTTTGTATGATAGCATTTAAGTATAGATATGATGAGAGATAGTTGACGTGTTGGGGGAGGGAGGGGGGGGGGAGGGGGAGGAGGCGGCACAGATCAGGGTCTCGGAGGCATTACGGGGGCCATGAGTAACATACAAGTAATATTGTAATAACTTTTCATTATGTGGAGGTGTTCAACTGACCAAAGATGAGTATAGGAATTAATTCACGTGACAAAACGTATATGAAGCATAGACACAAATGAAAAGCGGTTTATTAGTCCAATTGAAGGATAATTCTCGTTGCGATATGACACGTGTGGTGTAACCTGTATCATATCCGGATATTCGCAGTGCGCGTGCCCGTTTCCAAGTATTGATTGTATCTGTACCTCTATTCGTACATTAAGTACACATGCGCCTTATTGCATATCGGTAGACTTACCACATTGTTGTGTAGAATTTCTCCAATCTCCAACTTGTACATTCTCACCAGCAACCTGTACACATTCGTAAAGATAGGCTTCCACACTACCACACAAGAATGATGCCGAAGGAAGAAGCTGGCATAAATCAAACACGCAGTTGTTGTAGTATATATCTGGGCTTACGTATGGATGGCAACTTGCAAGAGGACCTGTGGAATCCACAATAGTTTTGAAATATATCTTACTGTATGAGTTAAAGTGCAAACATATGGTTAAGCTAGAAAGCTGGTAAATACCACAATTTTGTTGATAAATTAAGATAATAACCATGCACATTTACAATTTGTGAGCTTTAATATATTTAAATATAGGCCTATGCTTGTCAACTTATGATGAAAATATATTTATGGTGATACATTCACGTTATTGATGTAAAGGCAGGGGGCATGGTCGTATTACGAGAGTAGTAGTTGGGAGTTTAAGGATATACCAGACTTGATGACATAACGTGTAAATTGGGAACATGTTTATTGCTGGTGCTGAGGTGTTAACCAGTCGAGCATAGGATGTATAGACTGTACAAAATGATACATAATATGCAACTCGACAACACTACGCAATATTATTAACTGTACATAAAACATGTGTAATTCATACAACAACAACAACAGCGCTATACATGTGATGTTTGTACCTGTGGGATCGTTTAATATGCCACAGTGTGTAGTAGCCTCATCATACAGGGTAGAACCTTCTCCACATGGTCTAAAATCTTTAATGTGCTCTGGGTAAGGGAGGTCTGGAGTTTCATCAGTCCATTCGTTGACGAAAACTTGTTTACATTCTTCATTTCGACGCTGCATCTGTTCAAGCAATAAACCAAACTTTTTAATTTGATATTATGGACCTTAATATTGTAATACCAACATATATGTTACGCTGACGCCTAAATTCCCTTGCCCTCTTGCACGCATTTCATGGAATCACATTTGAATGGTTTTTAGAGCGTAGAGTTCATTCTATTCGAGAACAGATGTTAAATAACAACAATAACAACAACAGTTACAACAACAAATGGGAATGGGAGTGCTCCCTTAACACCTTTCTGTACGTAGTCAGTTAGAGACCTCATGAAGGGCAAAAACACCACGACAACAAACAAATAAATAAACAGCAGCTTCAAACCTTACCTGATCTACTTATATTCTCGAATCTGTATTTCCAACATGCTTTTGTGTTAACTTTACTCCTTCCATGAATATGTTTTTTAATTACATAACAAAGACAAGGTTGTTATCGAGTATCTAATTTTTACATATCCGTTACTCTTCGGGGAGGGGACGGAGGGGGGGGGGGAGGTGATATCTTAGAGACTGTTTACTAACATGGAAATTATGAGCACAAACTCTTCAGATGATTGAATTCTTGTAGGAGCTAACATAGAGACTATACCCATAGTTAAACCTTTGCATAGCTGATTAATACCTCACCTGTGTTCCGTTCCTGTAATGACATTCATTCCCTCTAACCATGTCATAGTTTCCACAGAGTCCGCATACTTTGCCCATAAATATATCTGTAAGCGTTACGTCACTGTTGTGTAGATTGTCCAGACGGATGACTAAACCAAAATCGGTGGTAAGGATCTAAAGCGTTAATAAAACATGGATTTTTAGAAACTATAAGACCCTAAAAAATCCTTCAAGATGACCCATAAATATAGCTTTCGAGCCTGGAAGAGCTTGATTTGACCTTATTGGTTGTTACGTCATAGCTACCGATGACATCTATGGAAACCCGCAACATATACAGGCTACGTCAAACGACATCCATCGAATCTTACTGCAGTAACCGTTTATGGTAGGCCATACGGGAAATAATTAGCGATTTAATGTCCGTATGAATTAAAATTATTACCGGTATTAATTCTTTTTAATACCGACATTAGTTATCAGCCAATCACCATGCAGCTTCATATGCCAGTATTCAACAAATTAAAGAACGGTATTAATTTTAATATATACGGACATAAAAAGCATTTATATCCTTCATAAATACATTATGTGCCCGCAATAAATAAATTATATGCCGGTATCAAAACATGAAAATGAATATATGCCGACATTAAATGGTATATATATACCGGTATTTAATAGTATTAATACCGGCATTAAATAGGCCATTCACATTAGCGAATTTTGAGCTTGTTATATACCGGTATTAAATAGAATTAATACCGGCATTAAATATAGTTAATACGGGCATTAAATAGAATTAATGCCGGCACCTGATGGGGTACAAGAATGTTTACCTGATGGGGTGCAGCATAATGTACCCTGACGCCGTTGTGATCTGTGAAGGGTAAGGTTACTGTCACGCCATTTACGGAAACCTTACTCGGGTGAGTTAATGCGTAAACTTCGCCGTTGTATTTCAGTGTGTACTCTCGAATATATGACACTGGTATTGATGGACGCCTTCGGAATGTTTCGAATGACAACTGAAACGTCGGAACCGTTCGCTCGTCATCTTTACAAGTTTGCACGGCGACATATTCGCCAACGTTTTGAAAAGAATGTCCATAGCCATCGAATGATTTCAGATGAGGATCACCCCATATACGGCATGCGGCAGTCTTGGATGCTGTTGTATCAATGTGAGAGTAATATCTTGTGTTCGTAAATCGAGTCACGTGTTCATGGGCAAATACTGTAAGCTAATTTTTCTTTTCCTCCCTTGCGGCGATTGCCGAAGAGGGTTGATCCTGGGGAAGGGGCACAAACTCCGAGGAGCATTGACACTTATGACTTTGATTTGGAGGCTGCTAATTCCGCTTACCATTCGCTAATTCGAGTATTTGAGTGTTTCTCAACCGAAGTGAACTTTTTAATTACAATTTTTCGTAATTTTTCAACCACAGGACACTTTAAATTACTGTTATGTTGTAATTATTTCTACAAAAGGGCACTTTTTTATCAAATGGGCACTTCATATTTATGAAGAGAAGAGGCAACTTTGTGTTTTTTCTTTTTACAATACTGGGGGTGCAGGCTCTGTTTCTGGGAGGAACATATACAGTTACATGTATCTCTAACATGAGACAAAGTTCACTTCAATCGGATATCGTAGAATATACATATATCAATCAATCGTTGGCTCTTTATGAACAATACAACAAAGATTCAATACCTTCTGCATGTTGTTCTTCCTCTTGGCTGAGCGAGTGAGCTACAAAATAAGAATATTTGTTAAATTTACCATAAATGGGATGAAATTACGTAACAATGTGCCTACTCTTTAGAAAACAACTTGTGTTGCTTCGGTTGCGATATTAGTGGTAGAAAGTACAAAAATGGGCCTACGTTGCTAAGATTGTTTTGCATATATTGCTTGAATAATACTTTCATAGCGGTTACATTTTTGGGGCGAAGACCATATCAATTAGGCATGTAATTGGTGCTGCTTGAAGCTGTAACACCTAGAGTGAAATCATTGTAACTACCATCCGATTCATGGTCTAATTTTGTTTTCTCCTTCAGTGCAATACCGATCTCGGTTTATTCAGCTAATTCTAATAGCTAATACAGAACAGTTAAGCTACTTAAAAAAAATTAAGAGCAATAATGAGCTGTCTCTCTGTCTTACGTGTGTTTTGACTTGATACTTTATACATTTTCTGTGTGATGTTAGCATGTAAAGACTTACGCAAGAGCAATTCTTCGCATGTTGTTATGAAATTGTCTTCTCCATTGATCAATTCGAAATTTGCTAGAGGATGAGAGTTAAGTGAGGAACAGATGTAAGGCAGATCCGTACCAGCTCCAATTTCATCTGCTTCAAAGCTTTGGTGCAAAGAGGATTAACGAAATTTGTAATTGCAATGCCGCATGCATGGTTATATTAATTGTGACACACGAGGCGTTCTAGACAATTTTGCTTTGGAGTTTTAGTCATTAACAACTGTTTGATAACAATTCTGAAATACTATCATAAATTTTAAGCGGAAAGATACAATGGATCCGGAGAGAGGGACTTCTAATGTCCGCATCTATCGACCTTCACCTTTTATATGTATGCAGCTACGACACTTTTCAAAATACTTAGGAGAGTTAGACTAACTAACTTGTTACCTTTTGTCTGACAAGAAATAAACTCCGCCCAAATAGAAAATAACTTTTCATGCAACAAAGAATTATAAATAAAATACATGATCAATGAGAACAAAAGTTATCCCTTTTCCTTTCACACACTGACCACCCTATATTGCCCCCTCCCCCTCCACCTCCCGTCTTCCCCAACAGTAGTGGTCTATGGCACATACAGTATATCAAGCACTGGACAAGGTTTGACACTGGAATAGTACAAACACCTTTACCTTTCACTTGCTGTGAAACTTATCACATCTCGTGGCTGAACGGCTTCGTACATTTGTTCATGGTCTAAAAGCTGGGGAGAGATCAATTTCTTTGAGCCCGTTCCATCATCATTTTGACTTGCAAAAAGTTCCAGTAGCCAAAGAGGATTATCCCCCGCGAAGATGTATGTAGATGGCGGAAACCTCAGAAGATATTGCACTGTTGCAACCATCACGTTGCTCGAAGGATCAGCACGGGATGTACTGATTCTTGTGTTATGTTGCACCAGATGAACTTGCTGACTCAAAGGAAGACCTGTATGATTAAAAAAACAGAAGAAAAAGGATAGAAGCAATTGTCAGCCTTGGCGTTTTGTGTTAAACGTTATTAGTATTATTGTTGTTGTTGATGTTATGTTAAACTCTATATCAGGCAGAACGAAAGTACTTAAATTTTGCATGAAATCATACATAGCTAGTAAAGGTTAAAAAGGTCAATATACCATCAGTGTCCATCTCATGTAATTTCATATCTGGATTATGATATAACAAACTTGATACAAATATTTGAATAATTCGAAACAAAAGTATAATATGGTTGCCAAACGAGTTGCAAAGGTAATTAAGCATCAAGTTAATAACAAAGTGAGCATAGAAGGTCAAAGTTGCTATTTACCATCAACTGGACGTGCTTGATGTGAAACTGAGAAGAAACGAAACAGAAATATATTTCTTTATCAGAAACAATTCGGTCTGATTCAATGGTACATAATCCTTGCAAATTATTATTGAAACACTTTGATAGTTCTTATTTAGAATTATCTTTCATTATTTTTATAAGAATTCGATCGAAGTGATATGTATATTTATTTACTGAACGAAAAAGATATATGCAGAGGTACGTTTGTTTAATGATACACCTCATTGTTTTGGAATCGAGTTAACCAGAAATCGATGATCAATTCGTTCTCAGATACGGTATCAATTGTCATGGATTACACATTCATTTTCTTGAATGCACAGCTGAGAAAGTGCGCATTAGAAAGTTTAAAGAAGCTTTAAATAATTTTCAAAGCATAACGTGGACAAACTGTACAGCATACATACATCTTGGTAATGCTTCGCATCCTGTAACAGCACTAGCGTCCGCGAAATTAATTTCCATATATGCATCAGGGTTCTTCTCCAATGACGCACAGATGTAAGGAAACTCCGAATCCGGACCAATATCAGTAAAAACGATGCTGTGAAGAATGTAGAATTGAATTTACTCAATTTATATTCCAAATACTTGCTTTGAAAAAAAAGGAACCGAAATTGCTTAAAGCACATCAATATTTGTCAGAAACCTGCACTAAACAAATTACCTTTCGTAACTTCTCAATTGTAATTGACCGCCAGGAGTAACGCCATGTGACATCTGATCATTGTCTAGCAACTGCTCTAAAAGTTCCTTATGCTTCCCTGTGCCGTCTTCGTTTTGACTGGCAAAGAGTCTCAGCATCCACAGAGGCGTTCCGCCTTCTATGGCGTCCGAGACGTTGCTGAAAATGACATTGTATACAACACTGGTATCGACCATGGCGTCGTACGGATCTATGTCTGTAAATCGTATGTTAACATTGGCACCTCTAACGATGGCTTGGGGGCTCTGTTCAGCGATCACTGGAACATGAGGAAGGAATTTGGAAGTTATCTTGCGAGACGTGTAACTACAGTATTCTGGGTAGTTGAGACAAATAGTTTAAAAAAGACATCTAGAAACGAAATAATTGCTTGTTCTTTACTAGTTAGCTTCGGCATCGACTCTCGAATATGTGTAAAACATAGTACTCCTTACAAAGTAACACAATTGATTACGAGCACGTGAGAGGAGAACATTCGATTTGCGTGTTATTACTATGAATTGTTGACGAGGTTAATGGAAGAAAAGACATGAAAGCAAAGAACCTTGCAGACCGATGACATTCCTGTGTTTATTGCATTTTATTGGCCTATTGTAGCCGGAGCTGCAGGATGGTCTCTGAAGGACATATCTCAAATTTCACGTCTTATCAATTGAGATGGAACCTTGTGGTGTTGAAGGAAAAATGTTACTTACCAACATCAGGACGTGGTCGTTGTTGAACTGAAAATATGAAAGAAAAATAAAGTTAAAGTACCAAACTTTCCGGTCGGATTATAATAGTTACAACATTCGAAATGTTGAAACAAGATTCATTATTTAATTCTGACATCGTCATGTTCACGCTCTCATTTCAGTTCTTTGGCAATATTCAATGTTGAAAGCAGTGAAGTCAATCACGTAAACATGAAGCAACGTTGTGAATTCATATTTTCATCAATGGTTTTTTTTTTTCACTGATGTAAATTGACCTTAATTGTTTTTCCATCCGAACTAAGAATTTCATTTAGGAAGAACTAGCTTTGTGGATTCCTTAATTAGTTTACTAATTAAAGTCAAATACAATCTACGCATATAAAATTAACGCTGAGAAGTGGCCACGTCCTTCATGCCAAAATGTACAAGGACTAAACGTGGAAAAGATGGATGACTCATACTTACATCTTGGTAGAGCCTGGCATCCCGTGACAGTATCATCTTCCCCCAAAACGAGTTCCATGTCCGCATCAGGGTTCTTCTCTAATGAGGCACAGATGTAAGGAAAGTCAGATCCCAGACCCATCTCAGTGAAATCGATGCTGTGAGAAACAGGCGAAATAAATTTGGTTCGAAATTGTTTATACTACTTCTTGATAACTCGTGTAATTGCATACGAAAGTTACATTGAATAAACGGAATGACATTCACCCAGTAAAGTTAAATACCATGTATAGATGTGTTAGGAAGCTGTTTAATTATTACCTTTCTCCACCCGAAAGTTGGAACTGTCCTCCAGGAGTAACGCCATATGACATCTGATCATTGTTTAGCAATTGCGCTGACAGTTCTCTTTGGTTTCCCGTGCCATTTTCGTATTGACTAGCAAAGAGTCTCAGAACCCAGAGAGGCGTTCCACCCCTTATGGAGTCGGAGTAGCTGCTGAAACCAACATTGAAGACAACAGTGGTATCAACTATGGCGTCGTATGGATCAGTGTCTGTAAATCTCATATTCACATTAGCTCCTCTTATGATGGCCTGAGGTGTTTGATCAGCGATCGGTACGTCTGTTAAGAGAGAAATGAAACGAGGACGGTGATTACAAGACGATTCAATGCCTGTAACTTCGTATTTTGTGATTGATTAAACACATTTTATTTTTGATAAAGAAGTATGTGTTTAAGTTCTAAACAAGTTCATATGCTGGCATCGTAAATACATTTGTTGCTTAAAAATAGAAAAGTAAAGACAACACCAATGCTGTGTCGACAGAAGAAGCATTACATGTTTATGTTACCAACACAATTGATCACCGAGATTTAGGAAGAGAACGTAAAAGCGTATTGTTTTTACTTGTTGCAAAAATGATGGTAGGTGAGACCCTTGTGGATCCATGGAACGCTTGAAATGAGACTTACATAACCCATAGTCTCGCCTGAGAGTCGTCTTTGAAGTCAACATTTACATTTCGTGAGCAGAAAAAGGGAATGTTTGCCTGCAATTTCATTCTGACACTAATCTCACGTCTTCTTTGGTGATTTCAACTTTCAACTAATATCATATCCAATTGGTATCGGATTCGTGCTAAATAGGATCATTACTGTACTTAATATGTAGTGAAAACGTATTTTATTTGTTTATCGAGAGTAACATTCATTGACATGAAACCTTCCAATGTTGAAGGAAAAGTGTTACTTACCAACAACAGGACGTGGTCGTTGTTGAACTGAAAATAAGAAAGAGAAATAAACTACAAAAGTTTCCGATCGGATTATATTGTTGATAAACATTCGAAATGATTGAAAAAAGATTCACTATTTAATTCTGACATCGTCATGTTCACGCTCTCATTTCAGTTCTTTGACAATATTCAATGTTGAAAGCTGTGAAGTCAATCACGTAAACATGAAGCAACGCTGTAAATTCATATTTTCATCAATAGTTTTTATCCACTGATGTAAGTTGACCATAAATTGGTTTCATTCGAACTAAGAAGTTCCATTTAGGAAGAACTAGCTTTGTGGATTCCTTAATTAGTTTACTAATTACAGACAAGTATAATATATGCAGTAAAACTAACGCTGAGAAGTGGCCACGACCGACATGCCAACATTCACGAGGACTAAACGTGGAAAAGATGGATGACATACTTACATCTTGGTAGAGCCTGGCATCCCTTGACAGTATCATCTTGCCCAAAAACGAGTTCCATATCCGCACCAGGGTTCTTATCTAATGAGGCACAGATGTAAGGAAAGTCAGATCCCGGACCAATCTCAGTGAAATCGATGCTGTGAGAAACATGCGAAATCAAGTTTGTTCGAAGTTGCTTATACTACTTTCTTGGTATTTCGTATATACATTGAATAAACTGAATGACATTCACCCAGTAAAGTAAAATACCATGTATAGATGTGTTAGGACGCTATTTAATTATTACCTTTCTCCACCCGAAAGTTGGAACTGTCCTCCAGGAATAACGCCATATGACATCTGATCATTGTTTAGCAATTGCGCTGACAGTTCTCTTTGGTTTCCCGTGCCATCTTCGTTTTGACTAGCAAAGAGTCTCAGAACCCAGAGAGGCGTTCCACTTCTTATGGAGTCGGAGTAGCTGCTGAAACCAACATCGAAGACAACACTGGTATAAACCATGGCGTCGTATTGATCAGTGTCTGTAAATCTCATATTCACATTAGCTCCTCTAATGATGGCCTGAGGTGCTTGATCAGCGATCGGTACGTCTGTTCAGAGAGAAATGAAACGAGGACGGTGATTACAAGACGATTCAATGCCTGTAACTTCTCATTTTGTGATTAATTAAACACATTCTATTTTTGATAAAGAAGTATGTGTTTAAGTTCTAAACAAGTTCAGAGGCTGGCATCGTACATGCATTTGTTGCTTAAAATAGAAATATATAGGAAACACCAATGCTGTGTCGACAGAAGTAGCATTACATGTTTATGTTACCAACACAATTTATCCCCGAGATGTATGAAGAGAACGAGAGAGGCTATTGTTTTTTACTTGTTGCAAAAGGATGATAGGTGAGACTCTTGTGGATCCATGAAACGCTTGAAATAAGACTTACATAACCCATAGTCTTGCCTGAGAGTCGTCTTTGAAGTCAACATCTACATTTCGTGAGCAGAAAAAGGGAATGTTTTCCTGCAATTTCATCCTGACACTAATCTCACGTCCTCTTGATGATCAACTTTTAACTAATTTCATATCCAATTGGTATCGGAATCGTGCTAAATAGGATCATTACCTGTACTTAATATCTAGTGAAAACGTTTTTTATTTGTTTATCGAGAGTAACATGCATTGACATGAAACCTTCGAATGTTGAAGAAAAAGTGTTACTTACCAACAACAGGACGTGGTCGTTGTCGAACTGAAAATAAGAAAGAGAAATAAACTACAAAAGTTTCCGATCGAATTATATTGTTGATAACATTCGAAATGATTGAAAAAAGATTCACTATTTAATTCTGACATCGTCATGTTCACGCTCTCATTTCAGTTCTTTGACAATATTCAATGTTGAAAGCTGTGAAGTCAATCACGTAAACATGAAGCAACGTTGTGAATTCATATTTTCATCAATGATTTTTTTCTTCACTGATGTAAGTTGACCATAATTTTTTTCATCCGAACTAAGAATTTCATTTTGGAAGAACTAGCTTTGTGGATTCCTTAATTAGTTTACTCATTAAAGTCAAATACAATCTACGCATATAAAATTAATGCTGAGAAGTGGCCACGTCCTTCATGCCAAAATGTACAAGGACTAAACGTGGAAAAGATGGATGACTCATACTTACATTTTGGTAGAGCCTGGCATCCCGTGACAGTATCATCTTCCCCCAAAACGAGTTCCATGTCCGCATCAGGGTTCTTCTCTAATGAGGCACAGATGTAAGGAAAGTCAGATCCCGGACCCATCTCAGTGAAATCGATGCTGTGAGAAACAGGCGAAATAAATTTGGTTCGAAATTGTTTATACTACTTCTTGATAATTCGTGTAATTGCATACGAAAGTTACATTGAATAAACGGAATGACGTTCATCCAGTAAAGTAAAATACCATGTATAGATGTGTTAGGAAGCTGTTTAATTATTACCTTTCTCCACCCGAAAATTGGAACTGTCTTCCAGGAATGACGCCATATGACATCTGATCATTGTTTAGCAATTGCGCTGACAGTTCTCTTTGGTTTCCCGTGCCATTTTCGTATTGACTAGCAAAGAGTCTCAGAACCCAGAGAGGCGTTCCACCTCTTATGGAGTCGGAGTAGCTGCTGAAACCAACATTGAAGACAACAGTGGTATCAACCATGGCGTCGTATGGATCAGTGTCTGTAAATCTCATATTCACATTAGCTCCTCTTATGATGGCCTGAGGTGTTTGATCAGCGATCGGTACGTCTGTTAAGAGAGAAATGAAACGAGGACGGTGATTACAAGACTATCCAATGCCTGCAACTTCGTATTTTGTGATTGATTAAACACATTTTACTTTTGATAAAGAAGTATGTGTTTAAGTTCTAAACAAGTTCAGAGGCTGGCATCGTAAATACATTTGTTGCTTAAAAATAGAAAAGTAAAGACAACACCAATGCTGTGTCGACAGAAGAAGTATTACATGTTTATGTTACCAACACAATTGATCACCGAGATTTAGGAAGAGAGCGTAAAAGCGTATTGTTTTTACTTGTTGCAAAAATGATGATAGGTGAGACCCTTGTGGATCCATGGAACGCTTGAAATGAGACTTCCATAGCCCATAGTCTTTCCTGAGAGTCGTCTTTGAAGTCAACATTTACATTTCGTGAGCAGAAAAAGGGAATGTTTGCCTGCAATTTCATTCTGACACTAATCTCACGTCTTCTTTGGTGATTTCAACTTTCAACTAATTTCATATCCAATTGGTATCGGAATCGTGCTAAATAGGATCATTACTGTACTTAATATCTAGTGAAAACGTTTTTTATTTGTTTATCGAGAGTAACATTCATTGACATGAAACCTCCCAATGTTGAAGGAAAAGTGTTACTTACCAACAACAGGACGTGGTCGTTGTTGAACTGAAAATAAGAAAGAGAAATAAACTACTAAAGTTTCCGATCGGATTATATTGTTGATAAACATTCGAAATGATTGAAAAAAGATTCACTATTTAATTCTGACATCGTCATGTTCACGCTCTCATTTCAGTTCTTTGACAATATTCAATGTTGAAAGCTGTGAAGTCAATCACGTAAACATGAAGCAACGCTGTAAATTCATATTTTCATCAGTGGTTTTTTCACTGATGTAAGTTGACCATAAATTGGTTTCATTCGAACTAAGTAGTTTCATTTAGGAAGAACTAGCTTTGTGGATTCCTTAATTAGTTTACTAATTACAGACAAGTATAATATATGCAGTAAAACTAACGCTGAGAAGTGGCCACGACCGACATGCCAACATTCACGAGGACTAAACGTGGAAAAGATGGATGACATACTTACATCTTGGTAGAGCCTGGCATCCCTTGACAGTATCATCTTGCCCAAAAACGAGTTCCATATCCGCACCAGGGTTCTTATCTAATGAGGCACAGATGTAAGGAAAGTCAGATCCCGGACCAATCTCAGTGAAATCGATGCTGTGAGAAACAGGCGAAATCAAGTTTGTTCGAAGTTGCTTATACTACTTTCTTGGTATTTCGTATATACATTGAATAAACTGAATGACATTCACCCAGTAAAGTAAAATACCATGTATAGATGTGTTAGGACGCTATTTAATTATTACCTTTCTCCACCCGAAAGTTGGAACTGTCCTCCAGGAATAACGCCATATGACATCTGATCATTGTTTAGCAATTGCGCTGACAGTTCTCTTTGGTTTCCCGTGCCATCTTCGTTTTGACTAGCAAAGAGTCTCAGAACCCAGAGAGGCGTTCCACTTCTTATGGAGTCGGAGTAGCTGCTGAAACCAACATCGAAGACAACACTGGTATAAACCATGGCGTCGTATTGATCAGTGTCTGTAAATCTCATATTCACATTAGCTCCTCTTATGATGGCCTGAGGTGTTTGATCAGCGATCGGTACGTCTGTTAAGAGAGAAATGAAACGAGGACGGTGATTACAAGACGATTCAATGCCTGTAACTTCTCATTTTGTGATTAATTAAACACATTTTATTTTTGATAAAGAAGTATGTGTTTAAGTTCTAAACAAGTTCAGAGGCTGGCATCGTACATGCATTTGTTGCTTAAAATAGAAATATATAGGAAACACCAATGCTGTGTCGACAGAAGTAGCATTACATGTTTATGTTACCAACACAATTGATCCCCGAGATGTAGGAAGAGAACGAGAGAGGCTATTGTTTTTTACTTGTTGCAAAAGGATGATAGGTGAGACTCTTGTGGATCCATGAAACGCTTGAAATAAGACTTACATAACCCATAGTCTTGCCTGAGAGTCGTCTTTGAAGTCAACATCTACATTTCGTGAGCAGAAAAAGGGAATGTTTTCCTGCAATTTCATCCTGACACTAATCTCACGTCCTCTTGATGATCAACTTTTAACTAATTTCATATCCAATTGGTATCGGAATCGTGCTAAATAGGATCATTACCTGTACTTAATATCTAGTGAAAACGTTTTTTATTTGTTTATCGAGAGTAACATGCATTGACATGAAACCTTCGAATGTTGAAGAAAAAGTGTTACTTACCAACAACAGGACGTGGTCGTTGTCGAACTGAAAATAAGAAAGAGAAATAAACTACAAAAGTTTCCGATCGAATTATATTGTTGATAACATTCGAAATGATTGAAAAAAGATTCACTATTTAATTCTGACATCGTCATGTTCACGCTCTCATTTCAGTTCTTTGACAATATTCAATGTTGAAAGCTGTGAAGTCAATCACGTAAACATGAAGCAACGTTGTGAATTCATATTTTCATCAATGATTTTTTTCTTCACTGATGTAAGTTGACCATAATTTTTTTCATCCGAACTAAGAATTTCATTTTGGAAGAACTAGCTTTGTGGATTCCTTAATTAGTTTACTCATTAAAGTCAAATACAATCTACGCATATAAAATTAATGCTGAGAAGTGGCCACGTCCTTCATGCCAAAATGTACAAGGACTAAACGTGGAAAAGATGGATGACTCATACTTACATTTTGGTAGAGCCTGGCATCCCGTGACAGTATCATCTTCCCCCAAAACGAGTTCCATGTCCGCATCAGGGTTCTTCTCTAATGAGGCACAGATGTAAGGAAAGTCAGATCCCGGACCCATCTCAGTGAAATCGATGCTGTGAGAAACAGGCGAAATAAATTTGGTTCGAAATTGTTTATACTACTTCTTGATAATTCGTGTAATTGCATACGAAAGTTACATTGAATAAACGGAATGACGTTCATCCAGTAAAGTAAAATACCATGTATAGATGTGTTAGGAAGCTGTTTAATTATTACCTTTCTCCACCCGAAAATTGGAACTGTCTTCCAGGAATGACGCCATATGACATCTGATCATTGTTTAGCAATTGCGCTGACAGTTCTCTTTGGTTTCCCGTGCCATTTTCGTATTGACTAGCAAAGAGTCTCAGAACCCAGAGAGGCGTTCCACCTCTTATGGAGTCGGAGTAGCTGCTGAAACCAACATTGAAGACAACAGTGGTATCAACCATGGCGTCGTATGGATCAGTGTCTGTAAATCTCATATTCACATTAGCTCCTCTTATGATGGCCTGAGGTGTTTGATCAGCGATCGGTACGTCTGTTAAGAGAGAAATGAAACGAGGACGGTGATTACAAGACTATCCAATGCCTGCAACTTCGTATTTTGTGATTGATTAAACACATTTTACTTTTGATAAAGAAGTATGTGTTTAAGTTCTAAACAAGTTCAGAGGCTGGCATCGTAAATACATTTGTTGCTTAAAAATAGAAAAGTAAAGACAACACCAATGCTGTGTCGACAGAAGAAGTATTACATGTTTATGTTACCAACACAATTGATCACCGAGATTTAGGAAGAGAACGTAAAAGCGTATTGTTTTTACTTGTTGCAAAAATGATGATAGGTGAGACCCTTGTGGATCCATGGAACGCTTGAAATGAGACTTCCATAGCCCATAGTCTTTCCTGAGAGTCGTCTTTGAAGTCAACATTTACATTTCGTGAGCAGAAAAAGGGAATGTTTGCCTGCAATTTCATTCTGACACTAATCTCACGTCTTCTTTGGTGATTTCAACTTTCAACTAATTTCATATCCAATTGGTATCGGAATCGTGCTAAATAGGATCATTACTGTACTTAATATCTAGTGAAAACGTTTTTTATTTGTTTATCGAGAGTAACATTCATTGACATGAAACCTCCCAATGTTGAAGGAAAAGTGTTACTTACCAACAACAGGACGTGGTCGTTGTTGAACTGAAAATAAGAAAGAGAAATAAACTACTAAAGTTTCCGATCGGATTATATTGTTGATAAACATTCGAAATGATTGAAAAAAGATTCACTATTTAATTCTGACATCGTCATGTTCACGCTCTCATTTCAGTTCTTTGACAATATTCAATGTTGAAAGCTGTGAAGTCAATCACGTAAACATGAAGCAACGCTGTAAATTCATATTTTCATCAGTGGTTTTTTCACTGATGTAAGTTGACCATAAATTGGTTTCATTCGAACTAAGTAGTTTCATTTAGGAAGAACTAGCTTTGTGGATTCCTTAATTAGTTTACTAATTACAGACAAGTATAATATATGCAGTAAAACTAACGCTGAGAAGTGGCCACGACCGACATGCCAACATTCACGAGGACTAAACGTGGAAAAGATGGATGACATACTTACATCTTGGTAGAGCCTGGCATCCCTTGACAGTATCATCTTGCCCAAAAACGAGTTCCATATCCGCACCAGGGTTCTTATCTAATGAGGCACAGATGTAAGGAAAGTCAGATCCCGGACCAATCTCAGTGAAATCGATGCTGTGAGAAACAGGCGAAATCAAGTTTGTTCGAAGTTGCTTATACTACTTTCTTGGTATTTCGTATATACATTGAATAAACTGAATGACATTCACCCAGTAAAGTAAAATACCATGTATAGATGTGTTAGGACGCTATTTAATTATTACCTTTCTCCACCCGAAAGTTGGAACTGTCCTCCAGGAATAACGCCATATGACATCTGATCATTGTTTAGCAATTGCGCTGACAGTTCTCTTTGGTTTCCCGTGCCATCTTCGTTTTGACTAGCAAAGAGTCTCAGAACCCAGAGAGGCGTTCCACTTCTTATGGAGTCGGAGTAGCTGCTGAAACCAACATCGAAGACAACACTGGTATAAACCATGGCGTCGTATTGATCAGTGTCTGTAAATCTCATATTCACATTAGCTCCTCTTATGATGGCCTGAGGTGTTTGATCAGCGATCGGTACGTCTGTTAAGAGAGAAATGAAACGAGGACGGTGATTACAAGACGATTCAATGCCTGTAACTTCTCATTTTGTGATTAATTAAACACATTTTATTTTTGATAAAGAAGTATGTGTTTAAGTTCTAAACAAGTTCAGAGGCTGGCATCGTACATGCATTTGTTGCTTAAAATAGAAATATATAGGAAACACCAATGCTGTGTCGACAGAAGTAGCATTACATGTTTATGTTACCAACACAATTGATCCCCGAGATGTAGGAAGAGAACGAGAGAGGCTATTGTTTTTTACTTGTTGCAAAAGGATGATAGGTGAGACTCTTGTGGATCCATGAAACGCTTGAAATTAGACTTACATAACCCATAGTCTTTCCTGAGAGTCGTCTTTGAAGTCCAAATCTACATTTCGTGAGCAGAAAAAGGGAATGTTTTCCTGCAATTTCATTCTGACACTAATCTCACGTCCTCTTGATGATCAACTTTTAACTAATTTCATATCTAATTGGTATCGGAATCGTGCTAAATAGGATCATTACCTGTACTTAATATCTAGTGAAAACGTTTTCCATTTGTTTATCGAGAGTAACATGCATTGACATGAAACCTTCGAATGTTGAAGAAAAAGTGTTACTTACCAACAACAGGACGTGGTCGTTGTTGAACTGAAAATAAGAAAGAGAAATAAACTACAAAAAAGTTTCCGATCGAATTATATTGTTGATAACATTCGAAATGATTGAAAAAAGATTCACTATTTAATTCTGACATCGTCATGTTCACGCTCTCATTTCAGTTCTTTGACAATATTCAATGTTGAAAGCTATGAAGTCAATCACGTAAACATGAAGCAACGTTGTGAATTCATATTTTCATCAATGATTTTTTTTTCTTCACTGATGTAAGTTGACCATAATTTTTTTCATCCGAACTAAGAATTTCATTTTGGAAGAGCTGGCTTTGTGGATTCCTTAATTAGTTTACTCATTAAAGTCAAATACAATCTACGCATATAAAATTAATGCTGAGAAGTGCCCACGTCCTTCATGCCAAAATGTACAAGGACTAAACGCGGAAAAGATGGATGACTCATACTTACATCTTGGTAGAGCCTGGCATCCCGTGACAGTATCATCTTCCCCCAAAACGAGTTCCATGTCCGCATCAGGGTTCTTCTCTAATGAGGCACAGATGTAAGGAAAGTCAGATCCCAGACCCATCTCAGTGAAATCGATGCTGTGAGAAACAGGCGAAATAAATTTGGTTCGAAATTGTTTATACTACTTCTTGATAATTCGTGTAATTGCATACGAAAGTTACATTGAATAAACGGAATGACGTTCACCCAGTAAAGTAAAATACCATCTATAGATGTGTTAGGAAGCTGTTTAATTATTACCTTTCTCCACCCGAAAATTGGAACTGTCTTCCAGGAATGACGCCATATGACATCTGATCATTGTTTAGCAATTGCGCTGACAGTTCTCTTTGGTTTCCCGTGCCATTTTCGTATTGACTAGCAAAGAGTCTCAGAACCCAGAGAGGCGTTCCACCTCTTATGGAGTCGGAGTAGCTGCTGAAACCAACATTGAAGACAACAGTGGTATCAACCATGGCGTCGTATGGATCAGTGTCTGTAAATCTCATATTCACATTAGCTCCTCTTATGATGGCCTGAGGTGTTTGATCAGCGATCGGTACGTCTGTTAAGAGAGAAATGAAACGAGGACGGTGATTACAAGACTATTCAATGCCTGCAACTCCGAATTTGTGATTAATTAAACACATTTTACTTTTGATAAAGAAGTATGTGTTTAAGTTCTAAACAAGTTCAGAGGCTGGCATCGTAAATACATTTGTTGCTCAAAAATAGAAAAGTAAAGACAACACCAATGCTGTGTCGACAGAAGAAGTATTACATGTCTATGGTACCAACACAATTGATCACCGAGATTTAGGAAGAGAACGTAAAAGCGTATTGTTTTTACTTGTTGCAAAAATGATGATAGGTGAGACCCTTGTGGATCCATGGAACGCTTGAAATGAGACTTACATAGCCCATAGTCTTTCATGAGAGTCGTCTTTGAAGTCAACATTTACATTTCGTGAGCAGAAAAAGGGAATGTTTGCCTGCAATTTCATTCTGACACTAATCTCATGTGTTCTTTGGTGATTTCAACTTTCAACTAATTTCATATCCAATTGGTATCGGATTCGTGCTAAATAGGATCATTACTGTACTTAATATCTAGTGAAAACGTTTTTTATTTGTTTATCGAGAGTAACATTCATTGACATGAAACCTTCCAATGTTGAAGGAAAAGTGTTACTTACCAACAACAGGACGTGGTCGTTGTTGAACTGAAAATAAGAAAGAGAAATAAACTACAAAAGTTTCCGATCGGATTATATTGTTGATAAACATTCGAAATGATTGAAAAAAGATTCACTATTTAATTCTTACATCGTCATGTTCAGGCTCTCATTTCAGTTCTTTGACAATATTCAATGTTGAAAGCTATGAAGTCAATCACGTAAACATGAAGCAACGTTGTGAATTCATATTTTCATCAATGATTTTTTTTTCTTCACTGATGTAAGTTGACCATAATTTTTTTCATCCGAACTAAGAATTTCATTTTGGAAGAGCTGGCTTTGTGGATTCCTTAATTAGTTTACTCATTAAAGTCAAATACAATCTACGCATATAAAATTAATGCTGAGAAGTGCCCACGTCCTTCATGCCAAAATGTACAAGGACTAAACGCGGAAAAGATGGATGACTCATACTTACATCTTGGTAGAGCCTGGCATCCCGTGACAGTATCATCTTCCCCCAAAACGAGTTCCATGTCCGCATCAGGGTTCTTCTCTAATGAGGCACAGATGTAAGGAAAGTCAGATCCCAGACCCATCTCAGTGAAATCGATGCTGTGAGAAACAGGCGAAATAAATTTGGTTCGAAATTGTTTATACTACTTCTTGATAATTCGTGTAATTGCATACGAAAGTTACATTGAATAAACGGAATGACGTTCACCCAGTAAAGTAAAATACCATCTATAGATGTGTTAGGAAGCTGTTTAATTATTACCTTTCTCCACCCGAAAATTGGAACTGTCTTCCAGGAATGACGCCATATGACATCTGATCATTGTTTAGCAATTGCGCTGACAGTTCTCTTTGGTTTCCCGTGCCATTTTCGTATTGACTAGCAAAGAGTCTCAGAACCCAGAGAGGCGTTCCACCTCTTATGGAGTCGGAGTAGCTGCTGAAACCAACATTGAAGACAACAGTGGTATCAACCATGGCGTCGTATGGATCAGTGTCTGTAAATCTCATATTCACATTAGCTCCTCTTATGATGGCCTGAGGTGTTTGATCAGCGATCGGTACGTCTGTTAAGAGAGAAATGAAACGAGGACGGTGATTACAAGACTATTCAATGCCTGCAACTTCGAATTTGTGATTAATTAAACACATTTTACTTTTGATAAAGAAGTATGTGTTTAAGTTCTAAACAAGTTCAGAGGCTGGCATCGTAAATACATTTGTTGCTCAAAAATAGAAAAGTAAAGACAACACCAATGCTGTGTCGACAGAAGAAGTATTACATGTCTATGTTACCAACACAATTGATCACCGAGATTTAGGAAGAGAACGTAAAAGCGTATTGTTTTTACTTGTTGCAAAAATGATGATAGGTGAGACCCTTGTGGATCCATGGAACGCTTGAAATGAGACTTACATAGCCCATAGTCTTTCATGAGAGTCGTCTTTGAAGTCAACATTTACATTTCGTGAGCAGAAAAAGGGAATGTTTGCCTGCAATTTCATTCTGACACTAATCTCATGTCTTCTTTGGTGATTTCAACTTTCAACTAATTTCATATCCAATTGGTATCGGATTCGTGCTAAATAGGATCATTACTGTACTTAATATCTGGTGAAAACGTTTTTTATTTGTTTATCGAGAGTAACATTCATTGACATGAAACCTTCCAATGTTGAAGGAAAAGTGTTACTTACCAACAACAGGACGTGGTCGTTGTTGAACTGAAAATAAGAAAGAGAAATAAACTACAAAAGTTTCCGATCGGATTATATTGTTGATAAACATTCGAAATGATTGAAAAAAGATTCACTATTTAATTCTTACATCGTCATGTTCAGGCTCTCATTTCAGTTCTTTGACAATATTCAATGTTGAAAGCTGTGAAGTCAATCACGTAAACATGAAGCAACGTTGTAAATTCATATTTTCTTCAGTGGTTTTTTCACTGATGTAAGTTGACCATAAATTGGTTTCATTCGAACTAAGTAGTTTCATTTAGGAAGAAGTAGCTTTGTGGATTCCTTAATTAGTTTACTAATTACAGACAAGTATAATCTACGCACATAAAATTAACGCTGAGAAGTGGCCACGACCGACATGCCAAAATTCACGAGGACTCAACGCGGAAAAGATGGATGACATACTTACATCTTGGTAGAGCCTGGCATCCCTTGACAGTATCATCTTGCCCAAAAACGAGTTCCATATTCGCACCAGGGTTCTTATCTAATGAGGCACAGATGTAAGGAAAGTCAGATCCCGGACCAATCTCAGTGAAATCGATGCTGTGAGAAACAGGCGAAATAATGTTTGTTCGAAGTTACTTATACTACTTTCTTGATATTTCGTATATACATTGAATCATCGGAATGACATTCACCCAGTAAAGTTAAATACCATGTATAGATGTGTTAGGAAGCTGTTTAATTATTACCTTTCTCCACCCGAAAGTTGGAACTGTCCTCCAGGAATGACGCCATATGACATCTGATCATTGTTTAGCAATTGCGCTGACAGTTCTCTTTGGTTTCCCGTGCCATCTTCGTTTTGACTAGCAAAGAGTCTCAGAACCCAGAGAGGCGTTCCACTTCTTATGGAGTCGGAGTAGCTGCTGAAACCAACATCGAAGACAACACTGGTATAAACCATGGCGTCGTATTGATCAGTGTCTGTAAATCTCATATTCACATTAGCTCCTCTTATGATGGCCTGAGGTGTTCGATCAGCGATCGGTACGTCTGTTAAGAGAGAAATGAAACGAGGACGGTGATTACAAGACGATTCAATGCCTGTAACTTCTCATTTTGTGATTAATTAAACACATTCTATTTTTGATAAAGAAGTATGTGTTTAAGTTCTAAACAAGTTCAGAGGCTGGCATCGTACATGCATTTGTTGCTTAAAAATAGAAATATATAGGAAATACCAATGCTGTGTCGACAGAAGTAGCATTACATGTTTATGTTACCAACACAATTGATCCCCGAGATGTAGGAAGAGAACGAGAGAGGCTATTGGTTTTTACTTGTTGCAAAAGGATGATAGGTGAGACTCTTGTGGATCCATGAAACGCTTGAAATGAGACTTACATAACCCATAGTCTTGCCTGAGAATCGTCTTTGAAGTCCAAATCTACATTTCGTTAGCAGAAAAAGGGAATGTTTGCCTGCAATTTCATTCTGACACTAATCTCACGTCTTCTTTGGTGATTTCAACTTTCAACTAATATCATATCCAATTGGTATCGGATTCGTGCTAAATAGGATCATTACTGTACCTAATATCTAGTGAAAACGTTTTTTATTTGTTTATCGAGAGTACCATTCATTGGCATGAAACCTTTCGATTTTGAAGAAAAAGTGTTACTTACCAACAACAGGACGTGGTCGTTGTTGAACTAAAAATAAGAAAGAGAAATAAACTACAAAAAAGTTTCCGATCGGATTATATTGTTGATAACATTCGAAATGATTGAAAAAAGGATTGAATTTTTTATTCTGACATCGTCATGTTCACGCTCTCATTTTAGTTCTTTGACAATATTCAATGTTGAAACAGTGAAGTCAATCACGTAAACATGAAGCAACGCTGTAAATTCATATTTTCATCAATGTTTTTTTTATCCACTGATGTAAGTTGACCATAAATTGGTTTCATTCGAACTAAGAAGTTCCATTTAGGAAGAACTAGCTTTGTGGATTCCTTAATTAGTTTACTAATTACAGACAAGTATAATATATGCAGTAAAACTAACGCTGAGAAGTGGCCACGACCGACATGCCAACATTCACGAGGACTAAACGTGGAAAAGATGGATGACATACTTACATCTTGGTAGAGCCTGGCATCCCTTGACAGTATCATCTTGCCCAAAAACGAGTTCCATATCCGCACCAGGGTTCTTATCTAATGAGGCACAGATGTAAGGAAAGTCAGATCCCGGACCAATCTCAGTGAAATCGATGCTGTGAGAAACAGGCGAAATCAAGTTTGTTCGAAGTTGCTTATACTACTTTCTTGGTATTTCGTATATACATTGAATAAACTGAATGACATTCACCCAGTAAAGTAAAATACCATGTATAGATGTGTTAGGACGCTATTTAATTATTACCTTTCTCCACCCGAAAGTTGGAACTGTCCTCCAGGAATAACGCCATATGACATCTGATCATTGTTTAGCAATTGCGCTGACAGTTCTCTTTGGTTTCCCGTGCCATCTTCGTTTTGACTAGCAAAGAGTCTCAGAACCCAGAGAGGCGTTCCACTTCTTATGGAGTCGGAGTAGCTGCTGAAACCAACATCGAAGACAACACTGGTATAAACCATGGCGTCGTATTGATCAGTGTCTGTAAATCTCATATTCACATTAGCTCCTCTTATGATGGCCTGAGGTGTTTGATCAGCGATCGGTACGTCTGTTAAGAGAGAAATGAAACGAGGACGGTGATTACAAGACGATTCAATGCCTGTAACTTCTCATTTTGTGATTAATTAAACACATTCTATTTTTGATAAAGAAGTATGTGTTTAAGTTCTAAACAAGTTCAGAGGCTGGCATCGTACATGCATTTGTTGCTTAAAAATAGAAATATATAGGAAACACCAATGCTGTGTCGACAGAAGTAGCATTACATGTTTATGTTACCAACACAATTTATCCCCGAGATGTAGGAAGAGAACGAGAGAGGCTATTGTTTTTTACTTGTTGCAAAAGGATGATAGGTGAGACTCTTGTGGATCCATGAAACGCTTGAAATAAGACTTACATAACCCATAGTCTTGCCTGAGAGTCGTCTTTGAAGTCCAAATCTACATTTCGTTAGCAGAAAAAGGGAATGTTTGCCTGCAATTTCATTCTGACACTAATCTCACGTCTTCTTTGGTGATTTCAACTTTCAACTAATATCATATCCAATTGGTATCGGATTCGTGCTAAATAGGATCATTACTGTACTTAATATCTAGTGAAAACGTTTTTTATTTGTTTATCGAGAGTAACATTCATTGACATGAAACCTCCCAATGTTGAAGGAAAAGTGTTACTTACCAACAACAGGACGTGGTCGTTGTTGAACTGAAAATAAGAAAGAGAAATAAACTACAAAAGTTTCCGATCGGATTATATTGTTGATAAACATTCGAAATGATTGAAAAAAGATTCACTATTTAATTCTGACATCGTCATGTTCAGGCTCTCATTTCAGTTCTTTGACAATATTCAAAGTTGAAAGCTGTGAAGTCAATCACGTAAACATGAAGCAACGCTGTAAATTCATATTTTCATCAATGGTTTTTTTTTTCACTGATGTAAGTTGACCATAAATTTGCTTCATCCGAATTTAGTAGTTTCATTTAGGAAGAAGTAGCTTTGTGGATTCCTTAATTAGTTTACTCATTAAAGTCAAATACAATCTACGAATATAAAATTAAAACTGTGGCCACGTCCTTCATGCCAAAATGAACAAGGACTAAACGTGGAAAAGATGGATGACATATACTTACATCTTGGTAGAGCCTGGCATCCCGTGACAGTATCATCTTTCCCCAAAACGAGTTCCATGTCCGCATCAGGGTTCTTCTCTAATGAGGCACAGATGTAAGGAAAGTCAGATCCCAGACCCATCTCAGTGAAATCGATGCTGTGAGAAACAGGCGAAATAAAGTTGGTTCGAAATTATACTGCTTCTTGATAATTCGTGTAATTGCATACGAAATTTACATTGAATAAACGGAAAGACATTCACCCAGTAAAGTAAAATACCATATATAGATGTGTCAGGAAGCTGTTTAATAATTACCTTTCTCCACCCGAAAGTTGGAACTGTCCTCCAGGAGTAACGCCATATGACATCTGATCATTGTTTAGCAATTGCGCTGACAGTTCTCTTTGGTTTCCCGTGCCATCTTCGTTTTGACTAGCAAAGAGTCTCAGAACCCAGAGAGGCGTTCCACCTCTTATGGAGTCGGAGTAGCTGCTGAAACCAACATTGAAGACAACAGTGGTATCAACCATGGCGTCGTATGGATCAGTGTCTGTAAATCTCATATTCACATTAGCTCCTCTTATGATGGCCTGAGGTGTTTGGTCAGCGATCGGTACGTCTGTTAAGAGAGAAATGAAACGAGGACGGTGATTACAAGACGATTCAAGGCCTGCAACTTCGTATTTTGTGATTGATTAAACACATTTTATTTTTGATAAAGAAGTATGTGTTTAAGTTCTAAACAAGTTCAGATGCTGGCATCGTAAATGCATTTTTTGCTTAAAAATAGAAATATATAGGAAATACCAATGCTGTGTCGACAGAAGTAGCCTTACATGTTTATGTTACCAACACAATTGATCCCCGAGATGTAGGAAGAGAACGAGAGAGGCTATTGTTTTTTACTTGTTGCAAAATGATGATAGGTGAGACTCTTGTGGATCCATGAAACGCTTGAAATGAGACTTACATAACCCATAGTCTTGCCTGAGAGTCGTCTTTGAAGTCCAAATCTACATTTCGTTAGCAGAAAAAGGGAATGTTTTCCTGCAATTTCATTCTGACACTAATATCACGTCTTCCTTTGGTGATTTCAACTTTCAACTAATATCATATCCAATTGGTATCGGATTCGTGCTAAATAGGATCATTACCTGTACTTAATATCTAGTGAAAACGTTTTCCATTTGTTTATCGAGAGTAACATGCATTGACATGAAACCTCCCAATGTTGAAGAAAAAGTGTTACTTACCAACAACAGGACGTGGTCGTTGTTGAACTGAAAATAAGAAAGAGAAATAAACTACACAAAAGTTTCCGATCGGATTATAATGTTGATAAGCATTCGAAATGATTGAAAAAAGATTCACTATTTAATTCTGACATCGTCATGTTCACGCTCTCATTTCAGTTCTTTGACAATATTCAATGTTGAAAGCAGTGAAGTCAATCACGTAAACATGAAGCAACGTTGGAAATTGATATTTCATCAATGGTTTTTTTTTCTTCACTGATGTAAGTTGACCATAATTTATTTCATCCGAACTAAGAATTTCATTTAGAAAGAACTAGCTTTGTGGATTCCTTAATTAATTTACTAATTAAAGTCAAATACAATCTACGCATATAAAATTAACGCTGAGAAGTGACCACGTCCTTCATGCCAAAATGAACAAGGACTAAACGTGGAAAAGATGGATGACATATACTTACATCTTGGTAGAGCCTGGCATCCCGTGACAGTATCATCTTCCCCCAAAACGAGTTCCATGTCCGCATCAGGGTTCTTCTCTAATGAGGCACAGATGTAAGGAAAGTCAGATCCCAGACCCATCTCAGTGAAATCGATGCTGTGAGAAACAGGCGAAATAAAGTTGGTTCGAAATTATACTACTTCTTGATAATTCGTGTAATTGCATACGAAAGTTACATTGAATAAACGGAATGACGTTCACCCAGTAAAGTAAAATACCATCTATAGATGTGTTAGGAAGCTGTTTAATTATTACCTTTCTCCACCCGAAAATTGGAGCTGTCTTCCAGGAATAACGCCATATGACATCTGATCATTGTTTAGCAATTGCGCTGACAGTTCTCTTTGGTTTCCCGTGCCATCTTCGTTTTGACTAGCAAAGAGTCTCAGAACCCAGAGAGGCGTTCCACTTCTTATGGAGTCGGAGTAGCTACTGAAACCAACATTGAAGACAACACTGGTATCAACCATGGTGTCGTATGGGTCAGTGTCTGTAAATCTCATATTCACATTAGCTCCTCTTATGATGGCCTGAGGTGTTTGATCAGCGATTTGTAGCATTTCTATCGTTGAGAAATAAAACTATAAACGTTAAACTATAAATCCACCAAACATCTTAAAATACCGAAGATGACTACAAGGTAGCGGTTCTTGAAATTAGCTTGAGAATGAGAAACTATTACCCCTATCACAAGTTACGCTAACCATCATGAGCCGACACGAAAATCAAAACGTTGAAATTAATTGCTATCTGAAATTATTTACGGAACAGCTACATTTTAACCTAAAAATATGAATTTGTTTCCTATCTATCCATATCGGATATCAATATTTCACGCTAAGCTGAGTAAACAATTGCTTAAAGTATGTATGTATGTATGTATGTATATGTGATCTTCCCGCAAGCAGGAACTCGCGAAAGAAGCCATGGAGGCTTTTAGACTCGCAAGCTGACCGAAGCCAATCTCGGTACACATCCATTTAACGTCCATTTAAAGTTATACGTAATTTAGGCAATTCACTTAAAATCATGGATACGTTATAACCAGCCAGAGCTTCACTCAGCCTCTTGCCCATACAAACCTTGAGGAATAAGGTCACATGTTGTAATGACCGAGTCTCCTTGAAAACTGATATTTACAGTAGAAAGCGGATGTTTGCTGAACGCAATGCACATGTAAGGAAGACCATTATCAGATCCTAGACCGGTGACGTCGAATCTTGGAAAGACAATATGAAGAAATACCGTAAGATGACCAAAGGTCCCCTGTTTCCCAGGGGAAGTCGCCGTTTGTCATATACCGTCTTTTAATACAAAGTGTAGCTGGAAGTGATACCGGAATAAATGTACTGTCCGCGGATAATTAGAATTTCCATATGACCAATTCCGATTTTGAAAGTTGAACAAGAGCTTGGTTCGGATGATATATTACAGAAACGTGGAAATTTGACCATTGTTCCATAAAATCTATAGTACCAGTCAACACTGAGATGCCTTTAAAGCCTCGCCCTTATCTTAAAAGGTAATCTAACTGCTACCCCCACCCTCCATATGTCACGTTAGGGAGTCGAGTCGGAAGTGACACGGTCGAAGCCGCATTCATTGAGGCTACCTTGTTCGTTCTCTCAATTCAAATACCAACTACATGACGTCTTCACGGAAAGAGATTAACAAGCTTGGGGTAATATTGCCTTATCGCGTAGCAGTGTCTGCACTCCCTGCCCCCACCCCCCTCCCCCCCCAAAATCCAATCGTAATTATGACATCTACAAGTGTGCTGTTGCCAGATGCATTAATAAAATGTCAAATTCTCCAAGATACAGACTGTTGAAGAAATAAGAAGAAACATTACCTTTGAATTGCCTGGAATGTAATCTGCTTTCCTGCTCCTGCACTGACTGCCATTTGATCTGGATTTAAAATTTGCTGAGAAACGAGATGTCTTTGACCTGTGCCATCGTCATGTTGACTCGCAAACATTTGAATTTGCCATACAGACGTTCCTTGGATTATGGGAGTTGATTCAGCAAATCTGATAACGTAAAATACATTGGCCAATGCTTCATTAATTCTCGGATTTGGTCGGGAATATCCGATTCGGGCATCGTAGCTGGCTACCGCAACTATGTGGTCATCAAGTGTTCTGGGCGCTAAAATAAAGCAGACATCTTTCAATTAATACAAACCGTTCATACTTTAAATATAAATCATGCAAAAAATTAATAGAAGACACATAAAAATACAAGACAAACATAACAACACGCAAGCGCGTAGCCAGGAATTTGCCAAGGGGGGGGGGGCGAAATTTTAGATTCGGCATTGCAACTATCTAAGAGTAGCGCCACCATAAGTTGGCGCGAAGCGTACAAGAAAATTTTGGCTGAAAATGCCTCCCAGATCGCTGGAAATGGCACTTCCCAGGCCTTGTAAGTTGCATCTAAGCATTTTCTCTTTTGAAAATACTAGCGATATCATAAAAACATTAAAAAAACATTAAAAAATATGCTCAAGGGGGGGGGGGCGGCTGCCCCATTCGCCCCCCCCCCCTTGGCTACGCGCCTGACAACACACAGCAATGGAAATAAAAATCATTCGCAAACTAGTTACGAAATACTTCAAACTCTAACATCAGATGGAGGAATCCTCGTGATTTGTAGAAGCAGTTTATCAATGGCTTAGGAAGCTATGAAAACGTGTTTAATGTATTGGGGAGGGTAGAGAAATCTGGACAGGTTTCGGGATCTTTCCCAAAAGAAGTTTAGTTTTGACGATACTACTTCGCCCACATGAGATAATGGTTTAGTCAACGTATTATCTTTCTTTTTTTACATCTCAAATAAGCTAGAACTATCACTTTGTGATTGTTTTAATTGCAAAAGAATTTGTTGTACGTTACTTCGTGGTTTTCCCAGACGGCATTCCCAACATTCAATCCCAGTTTGCCGCATGGGATCGTATTTCACCGTCCAAATTATTACATATCGTGAATCATATGTAAGTACATATGTCGTCGCGATAAACAACTGTTCCAATCTTTATCAATAGTAACTGTAAACACGCACTGCTTTGCTGTCCAAGATTTCCTTGTTACAGCCGTCGAGTTGAGTCGGGTAGCGTGCCGTCGGGCAGAGTGCGGTCGTCTTAGCAATCCCGAATACGGTTACAACAGTCAATGTAACTGCCTTACTGTTAGTGAGTTCCGTGAAAGCGAGTTCAGATATCCTATGTAAGAGGTTTTTTTTTTTTTTACCGATGTAGTGAAACATACACTCTCACTATCAAATTGCTCTTTCAAACTCACCTAGCCGTATAGTGCTGCACGTTATGGCGCTTCGTTGGCCATTAAAATTTAAGAGATACCTTGATGATGCGGTTGTATTCAACTCCGTACATACATACGGATACGCCGTCCCCGGACCAAAGTTGTCCACCTTAAACCTAACAACAACAACAACAAAAAGAAACAGAAAGAAGATGCTCAAAACAGTATTAGAAATTAGGACGTATACGATACGATTTCATCTTCATTAAACGAAATATATACATATATATATATATATATATATATATATATATATATATATATATATCTCTTTCGAGATCCGGCTTTAGGAATCACAAATGATTTCGAGTTGGTTAGCATCATATTTGATCTCTAGAGTAAGGCAAAATATGTCACCAAAAACAGAACTAGTATTGTTCGATACAGGTGGCAAACGCCTACAGTGGAATTACGATCTTCCTTACCGGTTTCGAACCTCTGGACATACAATCAGCGTCCATAGCCTAGTGGTTAGGGTGTCCGCGTTCAGAGCGGAAGGCCCGTGGTTCGAATCCCGGTGGAGGCTGAAAGTTTTTTCACTGTTCTTGATTTTCCAACTCATTACGATTTTCATTTGTATATATATATATGTATAGGTGGATACTGAGGTAACGATGCAAACGGAGTAAGAAAAACTAGTCTGACATTTCCTGTGTCTTAATATCGTTTTTTTTACTTCTTTGTTTCCTTCCCCCCCCCCTCACCCCCTTTTTATCTTTTGCGGGTTTGATGTGAAGTTTCTGGTGCAGGCCGAACCATGACAAAACCGATCAACCGACAAACACAATTACTAACAGTTGAACCACTTGCTATAACTATAGCATATTTAACATGACAATAACAACGTTCTTCTTAAAAAATAACTTACACTCATTGACGAATGATTCCTGGTTCGACTAACCCAATTTAGAGTGTAATCCATGCATTTCTATCTCGCGATTGGAATGTTACTATTGTCACACAATAGATCAGCACATTCTAAGTATCGTCAAGCCTTCCATTGGCTCGAGACTTACCTCCTGTTTGCAACAAAGGAGAACTGTTGATTTGGACCGACGTACATCGAGGCCTGGTTGGTGTTTAGCAGTTGTCTTGAGAGGATGAGACGAGCACCTGATCCATCTTGGTGTGGGCTTAGAAAGAGCATCATCCGCCATACATTACGCCCACCTACTGTCTGGGAGTTTGGGAGCGTCCTAGAATCTACCTGAACTTGTGTAAGGTAGGTCGACGTGGCCCGTGACGTAGGAGATGATGAGTGCTCGTATTGATAACTGGCTCGATAATACTGAAGTCTGATTTCAGAGGCCTCTTGGACTTGGGCTTGGGTTGGAATAAGAATCATAAATAATTAAGTAAATTGAAAATTCGTGATATGGGGTTACATTATGGGGTTACTCCAATATGGTACGTAACGAAATGAATCGCAGTGATATGTTACGCGTGAAGGTTTGCTTTAATCTTGCAGAATGTAAGTGAAAATAATAGTTGCCTGAAAAGATAGAAATCTCTGATATACACGAAATTATTGGAAGGAAACTTTCTTTCATCTTGAGGTCACAAATTGAAAGAAGAAATTTGTAAGAATGTCGCTGGTTATCGTATCAAAGATTAAGTAAGCTGTAACGGCAAAAGTTGACGTCCACTGATCGGGCTTAGAGGGAAGCAGGGTAAAACTGTAATCGATGCTAGGAAAAACTAAAATTTTGCCACTCTACGAAGTAAGCTAAGAATATAAAGGAATTTATGATATAGTTGCAGGGGCGTCGGAAGCTATTTGGGATTGGTACGGCAGATCAAAGTGTGGCCATCTATCATAATTATCGGGGGGATGTTTGGTAGGTCAGACTACGCTACGCGCCACCATGGTTGGCGCGTAGCGTAATGGAGAACATTTTGAAAATATGCCTCCCAGATTGCAGGAAATGGCACTTCCCGAGCTTGAAAACAAGACCCCTGCCATGCCAGAGTAATCACATTTAGCCTACTTGCCGTCATCATTATTGAAAATTATTGAAAAATATACCTCCCAGATTATTTTTTGCCATATTTTTTTCTTAGTCCTACTTTTTTTTTTGCGCCGGACCTGCCGTACCGGCTCCGACGCCCCTGAGTTGCCATACACCCTTCAATTTCTGTAACCAATATTTAAGCTATTGACCAGTGGCTGAGTAATACATTCGATATCGATAGAGAGATGCAAGGGGAGGCACCGTCTGGGTGGGGGTGGGAGGGGGGTCTCAAAATTGCATGCCCCTCCAAGTGTTTCTTTCCACAAATATGAAGCGCCAGCGTCCCCTTTCTTAATATTGCTATTTTACAAAGTGCGCCATTGTTCAAAACTTGTAATTAGAAAGTGCCTTTTGAGGCTATTGCTAGAGAAACTAGAAAAAAATAATAATAAATAAGAATTACCGCTAGTTTTATATTAAAAACAAATGAACTACTATGGTATAAATTACAGGGACGTTCCATATTTCGGATGTGTTGAGACAATTTTGCAGTTCTCTCAATTCAAAGTCACATGTTGAAACCCCACCCTCAGCATTCCGACTGATCCCCTTCCCCCCCCCCCCCGCTCCTGAGTGAGGCACTTACCCTCTGGAATAGGGCGACAGATGGTAACAAAGTCGTTTGCTCCCGATGCAAAGACATAATCTGGAAAGGCATTCGGATGCTTCGAGAGTTTAACGCAGAGATGCGTAAACGAAGCATAGTCGTTAACATTCACACTAAAAGAAAGAAAGTCAAGGAATGGCACGTTAATGGTGCATTTTGCATTTTTTGTAAATAAAGCGATTCACCATAAGATTTGTTCTTTAGTATTAGCTTAGGTTAGCACTTGACATAAATGATACTAGTTTTGACCTCTCATAACCAGCGGAATGTTCAGGTATACAGGTAGTTAAAAGTAATAAACAGTTTTTGATTAAGCGACTTACTGTGGCATTGTCTTACAAATTTAGAAAGCATAACAAATATTGAAGTTCGTGACATGACATCCCACTGACGTTGGTTTTATTGTCAACGCTGTTTACGTTCGCCTTTTGAAATATATAGAACAGAAAGAAACTAAATAGTTTCTCCTCCTAGGGACTCTATGACATCACACATTGACAAAATGGCAGCCCCCAGACAAGATTTTTGCACCACAATTTCTCCCCCAACACAGCATTTTAATATATATCGGCTATATATCGGCTATATATATTTTAATATAGCATTTTAATATATATCGGCTTTTTAATAGCAATAGCTTTTTAATCGGCTTTTTAATAGCTTTTTAATCGGCTTTTTAATAGCTTTTTAATCGGCTTTTTAACAGCATTTTAATATATATCGGCTATATATCGGCTATATATATATATCGGCTATATATGTCGACTATATATATCGGCTATATGTATATATTAGATACAGATATATATTGGCTATATACATATATAGGCTATATATATTTATATATATATATATATATAGGCTATATATATATATGTTGTATATATATATATATATATTTATATATATAGACTGCAAACTCACGTAATGCGTTTATAGAGTACACACGTAAGTGACTTAGGTCAACAGTGTATAAGTTGTTGAAACCCCGGAGACGATGACATAAGTACATGAATTAGCATATAATGTTGTTGTACTTTCTTTGACATCGTTGTCTTCTGCCTTGTTTGTCGACAATTTTGACAAACGGGTACATTCTCATGCACCTGTCATGGGATGTCTGCTTCTAATGCAAACTCTCGGAAAGCAAACTAACACAATGCTGTTGGTCACAACTTCAAACAGGTCCTTGGGCCGTGTCTGTGGTTAAAGTTTTATAATTTATACTGAATCTGTCAGAACGACGCCGATGGTGCGTGAAATTAACATACTGACACCCAAAATACATAGTCGCATTGCTGCACATCCACTCGTAATATACGCATAGCTTAAAGTAATAATATAATAATAGTATCTTCTCTCTTTGAGATCGGAATAAAAACAATAAAAACAGAAAATAATTACTTCAGAGCCGTGGTAAATATAAGAGTTCCTCCTGGTGGTAATCTTCTAGACGCTTGTTCATGATCCAGCAGTTGGTATTCAATCACTCTCTTCACTCCTGTATCCTCTCGACTTGCGTAAAGTTCAGACCTCCATAGACTGTGGCCAACTATTGTCACTCGATTTCTGCTAACTGCGGTTGATGTCGTTTTAGTTAAGAATTGACCATTTTGATTTGTCGTGTACTCGAACCTCACGTGGTAGTATCCAATGGAAACAGTATTCCTTTGGGAATCTGCAAAAATGTAAATTTTATATATCTAAATCAGAGTTCTAAAATGCTTTTAATCGAGTCCAAAATATAAACAGGCCTTTTTAATGAACTACGGTTACTTTGAAGGGAACAAAAGAGATTTTCCTTTTTATGTGTGCAATATTGCCTCTCTGTGCGTCTTTTACATTACATGAGAGTGACACAATAACTTCTCATTCGTTCGGTTGAACCCTAAAAGTTTTTTAACTTGAACCTCGTCGAGCTGTTGTTACTCAGAATGCGGTGTACCCAATGCAGTGACGTACTCACAATTGGTGGAGTATGATTCCAAATTTTTTCCGACTGATTTATAGGTAGGGGAGAAAGTAGAAACCTTGATTGACGGGGGGGGGGGGGGGGGTGTAAGCTTATGAAAATGTTACGAATGAGGATTGTGGATATGGGATCGTTGAATTTTCTCCCACCTGTGGGACTCTAATGGTTTAATAGTTTAGAGGATCAAAAGTGCATTCTGAGACATATTTAATCTATAAATTAGGTTTAATTGCAGGCAACGATGATGCTAATAAAAACTTTTGAAGTTTGAAAAATGCCCCGACTGACGATGGTGCGGCAGGAGCACCCCCTCCCCACCTCACCCCTCCCCCGCTTAGTGCATCCACTGATCCAATGGTATGAATGCCCCATGACTGGTAAGAGTATCAGTTACAACCCACCACAAACTGTTTTACTAAAAAAGTTAACGTTACCGAGGTTTTTGTCAGTTAAATAAAGAAAAAAAAATAAGGTTGTGTGCATGCTTAACAGTAACATTTTTTTGAAGTCTTGTATACATCCGGGAAATTGATTGTGGCCAGATAACTGCCGTTTCAATAACAAACCAAAACCAGTGATGGTCGGACATAAACCTTCGGTGAATCATTTTCCTGTTTACAAAAGTAAATTACCTAAAACATGATTTAGTGATAAAAAATTGTCCTGGTTTGTGTTGTGTACGTTCTCGATATTTACGGAACTCACCAGACAAAATATGGCCGTGCTCGATCACCCTATTAAACAATTCATATCAGTAATGAACGAAATGTGTAGCAAAACATTTCTCTTTTTTCCTTTTCTTTTTTTTTCGTTTTGTCTCACCAGGAATACAATATTTATATATAATTAATATAATAACTATAGACAAACAGGCAAACTGTTACCAATGAAAATGCTATAGTATAATCCCCAATTAATATAGTCGTTCTATCACAAATTTGGAAGGAGAATTAAAATTTCACTACGTTATAAGGTCCTTTATTCTATAATGAACTAGTAAAGTCATTGCTACGACGGTCAGCAACGCTGTACAGGGGCGGATCCAGGGGGGGGCCCGGGGGGCCCGGGCCCCCCCTTTTTGAAAATCCTGATTTTTTTTATATTTTTTTTACCGCGTTCGAGGGAAAGTGCCCCATGCGTTATCAGTGGCGTAGCTACGGGGGGCCTGAAATTGCAGACATGAGATCCATATTTTCAGGCTAGGTACATGCTGCTTAGAATACTAGGGAAGTGCCGTTTCCGGCCATCTGGGGGGTTTGTAAAGCCAAAAATTTTCTTGTACGCTCCGCGCCAACCGATGATGGCGCTCCGCTTAGATAGTCTTACGTTCAGGCGCGGCTGCATCCGCCCCTGATATGTCATTGAATATTCCACAAAACAACTTTTTATGTCCACGAAACTGTCGAAACATGATTTTCACTACTGGTAGAGATATAAAATATTGGGAATTCTGAATTTCCTGCAAACATGAGGCTGTGCCTGTTCAATACTCACTACTGTATCGCCTTAAAAAATGATGAGTGGAAATAGTTTCTCCAGGACCGTATCGTATCGTGGGTATCGAGTGCGTCTGATATACGAACGTACGTAGTACGTACGTACGTCTATGATGATATGCACTGTACTGTACTGATAAAAACATAGGTGAATTTCACTCCATGGGAGTGATCACTGAGCACATTCCGGTATAAGAGTGAATTTCCACTCCATTGGAGTAAATCTTAACTCCTAATAGAGTTATATTCACTCATATTAGGAGTGAGGGTTAACTCCAATAGAGTTAAATTTTACTCTTAATTTGAAGTGCGCCGAGTGATCACTCCAATGGAATGAAATCCACTCATTTGTTTTTAGAGTGTTGCTAGATATATGAAGAAGAAATTTACATACCAATACATGTTATCGGTCATCGATTGGCACAAAAAGCCAGATTCTGATGACAGCTGCCTCAAGAAACCCAATAAATGGCCTAATAAGCACCGAGCCATCAATGTGGACCATTACCGAAACATCGATTCGTGTTAGTCTTCCACCCCCTTCCTCTAATGCTATTTAAGTCCACATGTGGGCATATCCTGCAAATCTACCGGTAGCCCACAGGGGTTTGAGTTGGGAGAAAGGCCTTGACAGCTTGAAACGACAAATGATGCCAACTTCCCTCAAGTTAAAAGTCTGGCTGAGTTGGCAAGGCCAGTCAGCATGAAAGAGAAATAACTTTTTTTGCATTTCTGTCACCAAAGTTGCACATCTTTTTGGTTGCTATTTTGCCTCACAGGTGCCATCTCCTGCGATCTGGGGGGTGCTGAAATCTCAAATTTTCTCTGTACGCTCCGCGCCAACCAAGGTGGCGCTCCGCTTAGATAGTAAACTCCCCCCCCCCCCACAAGAAAGAACAGCCCCCCGTGCCCCCCCACTCAAAAAATCCTAGCTACGCCACTGTGCGTGTAATTTTTTGTAAAATAAATTTGCAAAAAGAGTACATCATCATTCTGATAAAGTGAAGGTGAGAGGGGCACTCTGACTGCATCAATAGTCTCCATCCGGAAGGGGCATCCAAGATGAAATGGCCTGGAGTAGCCTGGTAAAAAGTAGTTTGCATCACCACCTTCTCCCCAAAGACGTAAATCCCAGCTCATTGCTCGAAATTGCAAATATATGCCCGGCAAACCATGAATACATGATTTATTGGAAAAAAATTTTACTCCAAACTTTCACGAAAAGTAGCACCAGATTGCACCGAGGACCTCCATATTTTGTGAAATTTTCCCAAAGGGGAGGGGGGCACCCACTCCCCTTAGACACCTCCCCCAGGACGACGATTAGGCATTTCCCATCTGGGCCCCCCCTTCGGCGAAATCCTGGATCCGCCACTGCTGTAAAGAGCACGTGAAGTAAAAACTGACACTGGTCCTGATGCGGTCACCCGTCTTGCGCATTAACATCAACTTAAGATAAAAAAATCACTTTTTACATTGCGCAGTATTAGCAACTGATCTTAGACCCTCAAATTACTTGACGGGTGCCACACCCGCCCCCCCCCCCCTCCTGCGCAATGTAGGCCAATACATAATACTTGTGACTATGCATCGCTCAATTATTACGAAATAAACCGTTAGATGACGCAATATGCATATGTTAAAATCAAGAACATATGTTCTAGCTCTGTTACGCAATTTCCTTCCTCAATCAAAGTGAGCCTAGATATAATCTTGGCTCTGTGAGCACATGTACGCTTACATAGGCCTCTATAGCATTAACTGGGACTGTTACGACGTTCAGGAAAGTTTCTGATCGTTATGTTAAATGGATACATCTAGGCCTACTTTCGCGATCGTAAAAACAATCCGTATAATATGAAAGTCAATCAGTGGGCTTTTATGGCTGCCGTGTGACACTAAGGTCCGATATTGAAATGTTAAATATAGCATACGTTGCTTTAAAATCACTATTACCTACATATTAAGTTACACCGCCAAGAGCAAGCAACAAAACTGATTAAATAAAAAAATTCAACACGTCATTTCGCCCACATGATTTTGACCTATCAGTGACCCGACGAGACGCTGAGAGATGAAGGAATTCTCATTTTGTGACTTTTATGACCTTGAAGTTAGGGTTTCTCCTTACCGTGCAGAAAAAAAAGTTTGAATTGATTTTACTAAATTCTTAGTATACAGTAACTAATCCTCGACACATACTTAACTCAATTGAAATTAAACGCTAACCATAAAATATATTATCATTTTGGATGGTAATTGTCTTACCACAGCTCGTGTACACAATATTGGGCTACCAAAATTCAGTAATGGACCTAACGTCTGTCTTTGGCTACCCATATCCGATCTAGATTTACGTATCTTTAATGCGGCTGTAAATATTCATTAATGCAAAATGCCCCCCCCCCCACCCCCCCCCCCCCCTTATCTTCTCCCACCTTCCTTCACTTCAGAACTGAAATATCAAAACCTACTCTTAGCTATCATATAAATTTGATAGAAAAAATAAAATACGTAATAAGCAGACACTGGTATGCGGGTAAATATATATGATGAGAGCGTATCAACTTACCAACACATAACACGAGGAAAGCTAACCAAATGGCTGTGAAAGCTGGTTTCAACCTCATTCTGGACCTCGATGTATAATATTCCTGCAGAGAAGACTTGAACCACTTCTGGTCATAACCAAGACTTGAATGTTCCTCTTATATGGAAATATGGAGACCCTCACTCAGTAAAACATGGTTATCGTTAAAACCACAGTGTTCTAATCTGAAGGTGTCACCCGTCACGGCGTCAACGACTTCCCATCAGTTTTTTTTCCTTTTGACCTATGACCTCTCACAAACAGAATCCTCATATCACCAAACTCAAACATGCATGTAAGGTTTATACGAATCAGTTTAATCCTTCCTAAAAATCTCTTCTCCTTTTTTTTTATGTATCTGAAATATTTCTTGTGCGATTCCGATGGGATTTATATTTAAAAGACCTTGTGATGAGGTATTTTAGGAATGATAGGTAAATGGTATTTATTTCGATATTTTCAAGAATGCTGGAATGGAAACATTGAAAAGACAACTATTGTAGTTTAATTTCCTTCCTCTCTGACCTGTCTCCTGTACGTACGCACTCCGAACTTCCAAACCTAATGACTGTTAACATTCTTGCACTACGCCCCCAATCCCTCTAAGGTACCCTCCAATACCCTCTACCTCAATTCCTGCAGTAGATATATATATATCCAACTCACTATGATTTCAATATATATATATATATATATATATATATATATATATATATATATATAAATATATATATATATATATATATATATATATATATATATATATATATATATATATATAAATATATATATATATATATATATATATAAATACAACTTGGTTTTGAATCTGTAAATCGATAAGCCACCATTAGACCCAAAACCGCGGAGTAACGGCACTGCAAAGAGCGCCTTAAAAAGCACACTTGCGGTGATTTATCAATATTTAAAAGTGTTTTGAGAAATCCTAGAACGATTCAACGATATATCGACATATCGTGATTCGACGCTCGTAGCATATCCTTTTGTGATGTGATACATTATTACGTCATTTGTAACGAGTGGTACAGTTGGGTCATTCTCACCAAAACTATATGTGATTTTAAACACCCGGCCGGAGACATCTATTTGGATTAAACCAGTTGGTTCCTCCTACTTCTATAGTCCGTATACTAACCGGTGATTCCATTGCAGAAAATTTATGTCTCACAGGTTGTTCATTGGTTTCGATAGGTCCTCTAATTTAAATCTTTAATGTTACGTTTTTCGACCCGTATAAAGGTTATAGTTCGGGATTTTATAACTCAAGTTTCACAAACTTAGACCCTTAATTTACTTTCTTGTCTGTAAAATATCTTTCGTGGGGGCGTTATATTTAACGAGTTGTTCTCGGGAGATCAGCTTGAACATGTTTGCGTACCACTACATACGTGGTAGCTATCCTACCATGGAGTTGTTCCATAACAATATGTTACCTGATCCTACACACTAACCGATGTAAGGCTCCACACGTACGCAGTGAACCTTCCTCGTGTCGTGAAAAGGGCAATTATATTTTACTAGTTTCATAACGTACAAAATACAAGAACCGATCACATTCGCAATGACGACACAGAATCACAGCTATACCGCCACGGTTGCTATACCTACGAAGCTTAGATAAGACTCATCAATGATGACATTTAAGAAGCATGCTAAGAAGGTCTAAACGTGTTAATACTTGAAAAGCAGTGGCGTCGCCAAGGGGGGGGGGGCAGGGGTGGGGGCACGTGCCCCCTGGAAAACCTAGTTCCCCCGAGTGGCCCCCCCATCTGAGATTTGGGTTGGTAAAAAATATATATATATATATTTTGTTATATTCAACTCCCATCATCTGAGTTGGTTTTTCATAAGGACAAAGAAGCACAGTAATTCGTATTTTCTTCAAATGAGCTGCGAAAAAATGAAAAAGTTTATCCTTGACCGTCGGGTATCGAAGCCGTAACCCGCGCCGTCACAACTCGTGAATTGGATGCCTGTGAAATGCCGAAAATACGGACCTGCTGTGAGAAGGGAGGGTACTGCAGTATGTTGCCTTGGTCTGAGGTTGACCGGTTAGGAGCTGACGAAATGTGAGAATGTGAGGGTCCGCAGGCACCATACTTGCCTATATTTGTGGACCCATATAATAACCCTGTTGTGTAGGGGGTGCAGAGGTCATTTGAGGTCAGATGCTTGTAGGAACAAATGGCGAATGTTCACACCTGCATACTGAGCTATACTCGATGTGTGATCAAACTTTGGATTGCATGGTGAGATCCCTAATAGGAGCCAATAACGATGCTGGAAACTGTTACATCTTAATAGATAATGGGAGAAAACGAGAAGGACAAGAAAGGAGTCGGGGGTCATGCACACATTAATTCAACAAATGTAGGTTCTATTGATAGGGTTAGGCATAATATCGACAGCATGTGGTTCATATCCTCTGCAAAATTCTGCGCGTTGTTTAAATCATTACCTCAAAAATAGCAATTTCTGGAGATATCTTCAGATCGAATTTAGCATCAACCGTGGCACCATTTTGCATCCAGCCCATCCTCCGTATGCGAAAATTTTCCAAAGGGGAGAGGGCACCCCCTCCCCTTAGACCCCTCCCCCAGGACGGCGATCCGTATCCACCTAAGTGGCCCCCCATCAAATGCTGGTGCCCCCTGTGTTCCCCAGACTGAAAAGTCTGGTGACGCCACTGTTGAAAAGTACAGTACCGTTCGAGAATCTAAACCAATCCCAGTTTCGAGAGGAGGGGGGGGGGGAGGGGGCGGTCAGTCCCAGATTCGAGGGAGATCGGGGGGGTCAGTGTTTGAGAAAACGTAAGCTAATTTTCAGGGTCGACTTTGGCTTCGAAGATTTGCTCAATAAAAAATGTGTGAAAGAAATGAAAAGAAAACAAAATATGAAGTTTAAAATGTCAATGACGTACGATGTCTGGATATTTCGTTTTGTCTGAAAACGTAACAACTTCCTGTTATTAAACAGTTGTGTTCTTGACAACTGTTGCTTTCATTGATGGTATTACATTTTATTTGCTTGAGAACAATCACCATTGTGACCGTTAAACCTACATCCCACACAATTCCAATTAAAGAAGTAGCTATTGAAATATTTGGAAATACCGGTTAAACTTCCAGGTCATATTTATACCCACGCATTTACTAATACACTACAAAACGTCTTGAGCGTTTATAAGGCCAGATGTCTACATAGTTTCCCAACAAACTTTAAACCGGAAAACACATTCCGTTTTTTTCTATATTCCCACTACACGGAAAACGGTACATCTTTTGTTTCCCTTCAAAATGTAGAACTGTAACGCTGGTCTAGGTTTGGCAGTTGATGATATGTGACACATAATGCTGCAACATGATGATCCGTAATGATTTGGAACTTATTTATTTTAGGCCTAAATAAGCAATCGGTGCTACGTATAGAAACTTGATGCTATGTATTAAATTTGATGCTATATGAATATTAATGCTATATATATATATATCATCAAATTTCATACATAGTATCAAATATATGTATATGTATATATGTTTATATGTGTAAATCTGAATACGTATAAATCATATGCTATTTGTAAATCTTAATACATATTTTGTGCTTTATTATCATACTCGATGTTATTTTTATATGCAAAGTGTCACAAACTCCTTTTTTATCGCGAAACAGCTACAGTAGCGTTAGTGTGCAGTATTTGTTTCAACTATGTCGCCCTCGATACACAGCTTTTGCCTCCATAGTGTGTGTGGCTATACTATGGGGCTATCAGACTTGTTTATGTTTGGTCCCAACATGTTTCCCAAGCGGTCATGTAAAGTGCAACGTTGGTGTACCGTAAAAAAATGTCCCAAGTACCTTCAGAAAATTGGGACAATTTTAGTTTGATTAATCGGGACGTTTTCTTAGCTCATAATTACTTAAATGATAGGCTAAGTAAATACTCTATGATTGTAATGTTGTACAATGACTTGTTATATGATCAGTGCATGTGATGATCCTAACCACAAAAATTCCGAAATATTGTGTATACAGAAGACTCCATTAAATATGAAAAGGTCTATGAAATTATCAAACATCATGATGAAATCTTTTCCGTTGCAAAATATTCCTTTTTTCTATTATTTGGTGTTTTAACATAAGGTTTAACTTAGTAACTACTCGACTTACACTTCCAGACATGATCTTGAGGCTACACGTACATTTCCAAGAAATTTTACGCGGCCATGACTTCATACTGTTAGATAAACATCCGAAGAAGGAAACAGGGAATTTCTGCACGATATCAACACGTTGCCATCTCTTCCCGGAATTTCTAAAATTAATTCTTCTTGTTCAAAAACAATAAATAAATAAAAAAAAACAAGAAAGAAAGACTTTGAGAATATGCTGAGTGTTCTAGATCTTATGGATTAGCCTTGAGAGCATATGGTGTGACGTCATAAACCAGGCACCTCTACCAGTTGAAACTCAAATGGAGAATGTTCATTTTGACTTTGCATTTGATAGGATTCCAACTTTTACGTAAAAGGGATGATTAAGACTGTAATGCATTTTATATTGAAATGCGTAAAAAAAAATTGAAGTAAAAAGATAAGGCGTTAAATTTCAGGAAAGACAATATATACATTTTCAATGTGTTGTCACACCACACCGTTACTTTTGTTACAAAACGTGTCTGCTTCTTATGTTGTTCTTCAACGTTAAAGACACATGGGAATTGATGCAAAGTACACCATGATACATATATGTTCTTCGTTCATGCGTACAAAAACATCACCTAGACTATTACTGTCTGTATATTTATGGCAGAAACATAACCGTGCTTCTTTAACAATGTTATCAACACAGGAGTAATTGAAACCACGTATATGTTTATTGCTGGAGCATACAAAAGGTTGCCAAATTCGATCAAATTTACCAATTTTTAAATTTACGACATAAGTCGAAGGTTCACCACTTTACGTAGGTGTTTACCAAAAACAATGCATGCAGCTGTGAGCTATATATATATAATTATATATATATATATGCACACGTAGATGTTTACAATTTATTGGGATAACTATATGTGACACAGCAAGCGTTTAGCAAAACACAGAGATAATCTTACCCATGGAAAAGCTAATTGAATATTGTTTTCAACTTTGACAAATTCCCACCATTGGAAGTTGACTCTTGGAAATATAAGCTGATAAAATTAGTTAACGTGGTTTACCCCTCTTCAGATTATATTTACAATATTGAGAATTCGCCTTTACAGAATCTTTTGGTTTTTATTGACAAGGACCCCAATAAAAAGATGAATTCCGTTTTTTGGCATGGGTTCCTTTAATGTCACCGGAATTGAGTTTAGTTACTATATATATCACCGTACACGTTTCATTGGATGTTGTAATATAGCCATTCCAAGTGGGGGTAGTATTCAGAACTAGTGGAGAACTCTGTCAAATGCTTCTACGCTTGTTAAACGAGTTGGATTATTGCAGTCACTTTAAACCGTGGCATATTTTTTTCTCACTCACTTGGGGAAAGTAAAACTAAAACAGCTCAATTTGTTCCATTAATGAGTGGGAGAGAGGGAATAGGTGTTGGCTGGAAAATTTGCTGGTTTGAAGGCAAAGACAACACAAGATAACAAATTTTCATTTAAGTTTTATAATCAGTATATATATGTATAAACATATACTCAGATAGCGTATACTTTGTAGACGGTTATTTTGCCGCAACATCATTAAGAATTAGCAAGTCTTTAATTCTCTTTCAGAATCTTCAAAATGACAGTAGAAAGTTCTCATCATATGATGTCACGTTTGAGGGGGGGGTGGGGAAGGGAGGGGTAGAATAAATATGATGATTTTTTGTATGTTACATTAGCTTTAATCACCTGTCAGTCTATACATGGATCTTACTTTATTGAAACAGTAGTCTATATATAAACTCCAGGGTGTGTTAGGGGTGGGAGAGGGACAGGTACCCTTTCGCGCTATACCACGTTTACCGATAATTAATGGCTGCAGTTACATAGCCAAAAAAACATAAAATTCGAGTTTGTCACATGCAATCTTCTTTCATACCTGGAAAATATCAAATAAAATATAATATTTTAGTATTTTGTGTATAAAAGCGCGGTTACTTAAAGTTCACCATTTTATTATTGTCATTTCTGCCGTGCAAGTAACCTCACATCAAATATTATGTATAGTTATGAACTTGAAATAAAAAGAAGACAATAGTGATGCTTTTGGGCGTCGACGAAATACTTGCTATTTTAATGATATCGGCTCACAAACGGTGTTTGACTGTGTTGAAAAACGGTGTAAGATTCAGTATCCAATACATACAAGGATAGAACTCTGCCATTACTACAGTCTGGAGGAATCATGGCGCGTGTTGTTTGCCATAGTGCTCTCTCAGTGCTGCTGTGGGCCCTACTCACGCAATCATCTTGGGCAGGATATAATTCTCTTCAACAGAGGTCCAAGAGGGGTGAAATTGATCCTGACAACAGTATGTTAGCACTTTTTTTGTTTGTCATTTCCATATAAAATTTGCCGTTCATCCCCCTTCCTACTTTAGCCCTCCCCTTTCTTCCCTTCCCCTCTCTCCCATTTCGTCTTATCCTCATCCCTCTTCTTCCACTCCGTTCTCTCATCTCCCATTCCCATCAGCTTCCTCCCCCCTCATCCCGCTCTTCTTCAGTTCTTCTCCCCGTCTCTTCTCTTCCCTCCCTCCCATCCCTTCCTTTCCCCTCTCTCCCATTTCGTCTTATCCCCTCCCTCTTCTTCCACTCCGTTCTCTCATCTCCCATCCCCATCAGCTTCCTCCCCCTCATCCTGCTCTTCTTCAGTTCTTCTCCCGGCCGTCTCTCCCCCTTCTCTTACTCCCTTACCCCTCTTCTCTCCCATTCTCTCTTATTCCACTCTCTCTCTCTATCACCTACGTCCTCTCCTTTATCCCCTCCCCATTTGCATCACCCATCCCCTCCCCACCTCCTCTTCTTCTTTTCTTCTCCCAGTCTCTTCTCTTCTCTTCCCTCCTTCCCATCCCTTCCAGTGGCGTCGCCAGACATTTCAATCTGGGGGGCACAGGGAGGGCACAACACCTCATTAGGGGGGGGGGGGGCACACTGTTTATTTGCGAATGCCGTCCTGGGGAGAGGCCTAAGGGGAGGGTGTGAGAATTTTTATATTAATTAAGGGTCCTTATATGCAATCTGGTGTTATATTTTGCAACATGAAGTAACTTTATGTTCAAGAATTTTCGGGCTTAGTCTGTCCGATATTTTTTTTTTTTAATTGAGGCGGATAAAAAAGTTACACCAAAAATGGAAATTAACCCTTTTGCTTTGATAATGTTTTTAAATTAGAATGTTGAAAATTGAAAACAGGGTAGTAGTGAAGTTTAATCACTAGCGATTTACGCCGGGGCCTCTGTGATCTTGGTAGTGAGAAAACAACTGGTTATCGTGATGGTTGGTGGAAACAAGTTTTTTACTGAAGAACATAATACGTTTCGTCCGTTGTAAAAAAAGTTTTTGTTTGAGTAATCGCATCTGGGGTGGGGGAGGGGCATGGTTTATATGGGAGGGCACGTAACCCCCCCCCCCCTCATGCCACTCATTGGCGACGCCACTTGTCACTTCCTCTTTTCCCCCTCTTATAATACATGTCTTGACACTCTTGTTCATAATACCTCATTGACTGATTGTATGGCCGTGTTACCTCAGCGGACTTCGTCGGACTTGTCATAACTTACTGCCCTGATGATATGCGTCTTATTCCCTGGACCCTGTCCCCTCTTCTCTCCCATTCTCTCTTCTCCCCTTCTCTTCTCTTCCCTCCCTCCCTCCCCTCCCCTCCCTCACCTCCCTTCTCTTCCTCTCTTCGCCCTCTTACAATTACATGTCTTGCCTCTTCTTTCATTATACCTCAATGACTGATTGTATGGCTGTGTTATCTCAGCGGATCTAGTCGGACCTGTCATAACTTACTGCCCGGATGATATTCATCTTACGATACCGAAATGTGACTCGGCAACGGAAGCGACAGCTACATGGCCGGAGCCAACGGCCGAGGATAAAGTGTCAACGGCCAACCTGTTTGAGCAAAACTTCCATTCTGGAGACAGCTTCCCATTAAGCGAGGAGGACGGCCATCTTGTGTACTACGATTTCATCGATGAGGCAGAAAATATCGAAAGCTGTCTGTTCCATGTTTTCGTCGAAAGAGGTAAAATATTGAACATTTTAGTTATTAATATCACGTCCAATCGCAAGCCAGAGAGACAATTTTACCTCCACTATCATGTTCATCGTGTCACTTATATTGTGATATCATATTGGGTATGTCAGTTAACGTGAGCGTCGTGTTGCGTTATCTCAAATATGCATGACAAACAAACAATTTACTTGTCATACACAACTGATATAGAGTAAATACCGTTGAAAAAAAAATCAACAATATTCACAGTGAACTGAGCTTGTGCAGGTTTCTCATTGAATGAGGCTAAAAGGTAAGCTAATTTGCATTTAAATGAATAGGCGAAATGTTCTGTTATTCTAGTAATAGCGTTAAGTAGGCCTAAGTATCTCGAATCTGACTCTTCATTTTTTTTTTTTTGGGGGGGGGGGGGGAATATTTCACAAATTCGTACGGAATATTGCTTTATATTGCTAACAGGTGAACGTGTCTTAGCATGTGGACCGTGCTTTATTTATATCATATTTACTGCACCCCTCTCTTACCTGTCTTCATTTTATAATGTTAATACTTCATGGTCAACGTCCACTTCCTTCCAAATCTAACATCTTCAAAGCTTACAACTGTAATTCCAGACTCATTTATAATCTACTAGAATATTGTTGGTTTTAAAGTTCTTGTGAAGTCAGCAATGAAGTAACTGAATTTACTTAACTCCTCTTTTTACCTGTCTCTGTCCTACATATGCACTCAAACATCCCCTGTATCACGCACTATTAAGTAACCTGTTAAAGATTGTTCTGTGTTTGGAACGTTTTCTTCGTCTCTAGCGGAATCAGAGGAAGAATGTTTACCTGACTGTATCATCGGAGAAGGGAAACGAATTCCTGTGAGTTGAGCATTATTTTTCTTCTTGCTGTTTTTGATCTTCTCAAATTCAACTGATAAATCATTGTCTGCATAATCTAACTTGACGAAAGATCTCGTTGGTGGCGTAGCAAGTGATGCATTCTACGTTTAACTTCCTCGCATATCGATACACGAAGATATAGTGACTTAAGAGAGGGCCTATTGGATTACTTTTCGATAAATAAAGACTTTACCAAAGTGAAATCAAACAATCCACAGAAAGCATGTGTAATCGATATTGTACATCCCCCTCCCCCATGCCCCTACCCATCCCCCATGCCCATACCCCCTCCCCATGCCCCTCCAACCCCCTCCCCGACTTTTACTTCCTAAGCGTCGATACATCAATCTCACTTATCAGGTGTATCTTCATTTGCATACTAAATTTTGGAATGACGTGTTTATGATGGTCCACAAAATGATTGCGTCAGAATTGGTTTGATCTGAAATATTTCGTAACGTTCGTATCAGGTGTAACGCACTATTTACGTGCTTCAAAAACGAGAGATAAAAGCATCATATAATTATAAAATATTACGGAATTAACACGAAATCTACGGGTGATTTAAAAATACAATTTAACTTACGACAGACGTACAAATATATCTTAATAGTATATACCGAAATTTCATTTAATATTGGATATTGTTTTGTTTTTTAGCTTTGGTGTGTTGGGGAGTGTGAGGTGAGGAGTTTCGCTTTGGCACTGATAAAACATAACAGTATTTTGTAATATCATTTTTCACATGTTGGTAGTCAAGATCCACATTCCTTACCAGTGACTGCTCTCAAAGATGTACGTGTGACGCAGGGACGTTGGTCTGTGAGGACCACGGGTGCGGAGAGTTACAAGCTTGTACAAAGACAAAACAAGGATCACGTGCGTGTTATTGCAAGAAGGGCTATGTGAGAGACAGAAAAAATAAGGAATGTTACAAAAGTAAATATCAAATCACTTCACCTCGTTACGTTACACTATGAATGAAGATGAATGCGCCGGTCAAGTAAAAATATGCTTGCATGTTGTTTCAGTATTGTTTAGCTATACGATTTAAATGTTACGACAATCAAAGTAGCGTTTTTAGCGCAGTTATCTTTTACAGTTTCATTTATTGTATAGGGTGGAGGGAGAGGGCGGGGATAGGGTTGATATGTTAATACCTGAAATCCACTATAGGTTTCCCACTGGGTATGTCATCACTTCGCTAACACTTCCTTGTTGAGCCCGATAGGGTTAGCCAGTCATTGAGTTCTTCTAGCGAGTTTGTACAGGTAACTGTTTTGTTGCATTTGATATGTACCTTAAGCGTTGGACTTTTAGATATGCCCAATTATCGACCAAAGAAGTGCCACTCCACTCTAACCCTCTCTCCCACCCACCCACACTCCACCGCCCTATATTTCGCTTTTCATGTTAAGCCACCCACCCTTACAGTCATTTGCTTGAACTTCTCTTAGATATCGTGTTGCCTCTTTTAGTTGATGGTTCTATTTTTACTTCCTGCATCATTTTTCTTTCTTCCAAAAACAGAGTGCCCGGCCGGTTTTGTTCCTTTCATGACCAGTTGTTATCAATACCATCCGGAGAAAAAGAACTTTCGACAGGCTCGGAAAACATGTCGCAAAACTAAAAGAAGTGATCTTGTTACGATTTCATCGCCGATGGAGAATGACTTTGTCTATCGTCTTATTGAACCATCAACTGCTGTGTGGCTTGGAGCACACAGCAACAGTGATTGTAAGCATGGGCGGCGATCATGGGGGGGGGGGGGGAACGGGGGGGGGGGAACATTTCACCCCATTATTTTAGGTGGGGATATAGTATCTAATATCCCCCCCCCCCCGATATTTGGTGGCATAGTTTTTTAGCATACTTTTTGTATTTTTTTATGATATCGCTAGTAATTTCAAAATAGAAAATGCTTAGATGCAACTTACAATGCCTGGGAAGTGCCATTTCCAGCGATTTGGGAGGCATTTTCGGCCAAAATTTTCTTTTGCGCTTCGCGCCAACGTATGGTGGCGTTACGCTTAGATAGTTTGCATAAAAGCTTTCCCCTCCCTTCGAACATGATGTGTGACTGGTGACAATCTTGAAAAAGGTTATGAATGAAAAAAAAACTATTGGGAAAAACTTGGTTCTCAGGCAAAAGTGTACATCTGGTTGGTCATTTTCAAGCCCGAGAAGTGCCATTTCCGGCGATCTGGGGGCTATCAAAACCAGAAATTTTCTTGTACGCTGCGCGCCAACCAATGGTGGCGCTCCGCTTTGATAGTAATTCGCCTGCATCCAAGGAAATGTCCCCCCCCCCCCAATATTTGAAACAAATCGCCGCCCTGATTGTAAGTGTATATGCTACATCTCTTTCTTTTAATAGTTAATTGTTTTCAGAACATTAATTTGGTCTAATATAACGTCCTTATATTTATTCGTCGTTTACTCTTTACAGGGGCATTTACAGTACGTACCCACTCCATGAAATATACCTTCATCAAAGAGTTAACCCCGGGTAACCATCGAGTTGAGTTTTATCTTCAAGCGGAAGACGAGAGTAGGTTAATTCTTAATGACGTACCAAGCAACAAAGGAACCATCTACGAATTTGGTAAGTCTAAAATTTAAAGGTTTACTCCAGCCACTGAAATAATTGTATTGTCTTATCTATTAGTTGATAAATTTGATTCGCTTTATCATTAACCTGACTCCTTATGTCTAATCAGACACCCCCGCTCTACTCTGTCTGGAGTGACCTGGTAAACTTTTGACACATGACCTTCCATTGTGACCGGTCCCAATAAAAATTAGAATAATTGCCAGATTTACACCACTCCTCTCTTACCTGCCATTCTCCCATACATATACACTCCTATCTACCTAGCTTACGACATCTCCCCCTCCAACCCCCTACATCCCCCTCCATCCCCCATCCCCCTCCATCCCCCCACCCCCCTCCATTAACCCTCAATCTCCCTCCATCCCCCCTCCATTCACCCTCCCACTTGACCTCTTCGGGTCATTGCCCTCTTCAGTTTGAATCGACGATTCAGGTGATTTGACGCGATTCCAGTGAGGAGTTTGCATATACTCGAATCTGCGATGTAACTCATCGTTTACATTGCGTCTATACTACAAACACCAATCACTACTTCCTCGCTTATACCTGTCTCCTCCTAACTTCAGCACTCTCGCTATACCGTGTCTAGAGTGACCCTCGTACAACCCTTTACTGACCTCTAACGTTGACCGCGGACAATATACATGAAAATAATTCCAGACATTGATCAGGCTATAGAATCTCGATAGAGATCTACACTAGGGAAATTTGTTTCCAACTATGAATTATAACACCCAACATTTTGTGGAAGAGGGATGGAGAACAGAAGTTGAAAAAAAAAAAAAAATGAAATGTTCGTATACATTTACACATCCATATATTATTCGTCCCATTCTCTTATTAAAATAATAACTTTTATAATTTTCATATTTTTCCCCCTTTAGTCTTTAAGGTTTTACAATTTGTTATACTTTACTTTCTTCAAGTCTTTTCAACATCGGATGTCTCGCTTAAACTCTGCAAGAAATGCGACGCTGTCCTAAGAACGCCCCTTCCTGTCAATATTTCTTCGTCTGGTGCCTCATTCTTCATCAGTGTAAGAGATGGAGTCATTTTAATAGGAGAAAGCGGCAAAGCTCCATTTATCTCTTGGGTTCATCGCACCAGAATCCCGTTTGACATCGCCTATGTCGGAATAGCGTCTAAACATACAACCGCATGGCACTTCTATGGTAAGTTTGAGCAATCTACTTGAAAAAATTGAAAGCATGAAAAAGCCAATAGCTCCCCCACTCACCAGTTTCATTACTCGTACAACATTCCATTATTTCTCGTTATTTTCTAGATCGATTCTCCTGGATGAGAAAATCAGAATCTTGGACTTATGAAAACTGGTCCTCTAAGGAACCAAACAGCTATGACGAAAGACGCGCTTGCGCAGTTATGAAAGGAGATTGTGATGGACAGTGGTCTGACATCTGTTGTTCCTTTGCAAAGAGTTTTATCTGCGAAAAGAAATAGCAACAATTAAAGCACACACACATATATTATTAAATTTTCTGTGACTAATTTGACGTATATTATTTGGGTTTGCACTGTAAGTGTAAAATGTCTAGTCCATTTTAGGGGTATGAATATACATGATTTTTTCCTTAATTTCACGGGTTTCATTGGTTGACGAGCTCCCTGTTTTCATGTTCTTTTTATCAACAAGACAAATTACAGTAATAGAGAAACCAATTTTAACTGCGATGAGTTTTGTTACCGGTTTCCTATTTTATTCATGATTTTTTCCCTTCATTTCACGGGTTTATTTGGTTGACGAGCTCCCAGTTTTCATGTTCTTTTATCAACAAGACAAATGACAGTAATAGAGAAATCAATTTTAACTGCGATGAGTTTTGTTACCGGTTTCCTATTTTATTCCAAATTCGTAAATTTGTACGTGAATTAATGAAATTTTCGTCACTAAAAGTAACTTGTTTGTAAGAATATTATATCCCTTAGTAGATAATAATTTATACTTTTGTATGCATTTATTGATATTTCACAAAATTGTATCATTACGATACGATAGGGAGTGACTAGGATGTGGTTTTGATGTATACTTACAGGACTCTGTCTAGCACCTTAAACCACAGGGAACGTTATAATCTCTTATACACATGATTGTAAATTTAACGCCCACACCGACTTCGTTCTATAGCCTATGCCTCATATGTGAGCGAGGAGAATTTTAGACTTGATTCAAGCATTGTTCCTACGGTTTTATTTTCAGTGTCCACATATAATTTGTCCATGGAGATAGAAGCCTGTCTCCGTGTTGCATCATGAACATTTAATGCTTGCAAATCAAGTAATATGTGATTTTTTGTGCACATTAATAATATTTTCAGCCAGGTTGTCAGATCATGATTATACGGTACACAGTGGCGGTAGGAGTACTAAGCCGGGCGGATGGAAGGGGGGGGGGGGCGCCGGAGCCCGCCCGGCTACCAGTCAGGTTGTGCCATGCCACATTCCAAAAGAAAATGAACATTTTGAACATACAATTAGGAAATTTGAAATTAAGAAACATGTTAAGAAACATTTACTAAAGATACTATAATCAGTTTGAAGCTTGCCAAAGATAGCATCATTTTGCATCTAAGCTACCTTACAGTAAACAACAATTTCCCAGAGAGGGGGACACCCCTCTCCTTACAAGTCACACCACTCCCCAGGACGGCATCCTCTGCACGGGGTGACAAAGGAAGGATCCGCCCCGGCGGTGACAACTATTCTAAGTACGCCACTGTAAGTCAGGCTATAAATATGCTAGAAGCCCAGTTGTGATCGCTAATTAAATTTTAATCAATTTTAAAGTAATTAACTTGAGTCGGTAGTTTGTTGCCTTTATAGGCTTAACATTTAAACAAGTACAGAGACATTCATTTTTCCAGTGAAGGCGTGCTTGACTGAAATGTAGGACAGCTTTTTCGACCGGACAGAAATCCACAGAACAAACACGTACATAAGTCGAAACTCTTTGCATAAGGACAACATTCCTGTTTATACCGGTTCAAACGGCAGCTCGGCTTCCAAGTTTAAAACTGTTGCTAAGGCATCAACGGTAAATTAAATTTGATTATAACATCTGTGTTTCACCATTTTTCTTTAATATAGCTGATATGGAATTTCATATCCAGCATTAAACTTCAGTATTGGAAAATAACCTACTTCTTAATCATTTCTCCAGCAACTCTGAACGGATAACTTTAAACTAGGGCCAATTAATTCTATTTCGCATAACAGGTACTATCGTAACCGATGTACAGTATCCTGCGACGCGAAGCCTATGATAAACTGTTTTGGCTTACTGTAAATAAACTACGGAGTAATATTTCTGTAGGCCTCTAGGCTAGGCCTAATTTAGGCTATTGTTGTGTCAGTAAGTAGTACAATGTTATCACACGATGTTACTGTCAGACTACAGTTCGATTATATGCACTCTTTTCTGCTGTTTCTAAGGAGTTGTTTAAGGCTACTTAAATACAATAAATAAGCTAGGCCTCTTTTCTCTTTCAAGATTTGTGAGCAAGTTTCACTTAGGCCTAGGCTAGTAGTACTAACTACTGAGTGCTTGTACACTAAGCCTACCGCACCGAGGCCTAGCCTTAAATAGTTACTAAATTTATAGGCTAGGCCTAGCCCAACAGTAAGGCCTTAATGCTAAGCTGTTATCTTTTAAATAGGCATAGGCTAGTAATAGTAGGATGGTGACTTCGAAGTTCGCCCACTTAAGACTTAAAACACCCCAAAACTAAATCTTCTGGTCTAAATCACCAGAAAATATACTTCATATGGTGGGAGAATTGTGTTTTAGTACGATACACGGCCAAACTTTCTTTCCTGCAAACTGTTTTCACGTTGTTTTCCAAGAAAATTCTTCGTGATTGTGGAACTGGTATTTCTTGCTAGAGTATTGCGAAGTTCGGCCACGCAACCTACAGTGTGGCGCTGGTAAAAATTGGTGGCGCTGTTGCTCTTTCAGTAATTATAACAGACTTCATAGATCTTCGTCATTTTATTGACAAATATGTAAGTAATTTCTTGCACACGGGTCATTTTGGAGAGAAAATAACTGTAGCTTCGTACTTTTTGGTGAAATTTGGCTCTTCCTGTAGGTTTTCATGGTGAAAATCGTGTATTTCTTAGGGTGCCCGAACTTCGCAGTATGGCGAACTTCGCAATACTGACTATACTGGTTTTTCATAGGCCAAAAAGGAACATTGAGATAGGCCTCCATGTAGTGTAGGATGGATTTTGATAATCATAATGGCCGTCACAAAATGATAGTCCGAATAATTTTGTGTCAGGAAATTTATTGTATTTTCTGATTTTCATCTTTACTGCACTTTGTATTATGCTATAAGTATGGTTTCAGTTGTTCTCCGCACATGTTAATTTCCGCACATTACTATCTGCTGAAAATATTCTTGTGCGGAAAACAACTTTTTTTCCCCACTTACTTGTACACTGTATTTTTCCTCAATTTTTGAATACCAAATTCAGGATAATGAAAATAACATGAGAAAGTATCAAAGAACGTCGATAAGGATAGTTAGACTGAGTTCATGTCAGAAAAGTTAAGCTGCTTATAATTTACAGGAGGCTTGGGGTGTATGTAATTAGGGATCACTTAAAGAAGTATGAGTCGGTCGGCGGATTAAAGGGCAAAGGGACGCTGTTATTGTTAATGTGAAAATATCACAAAGGACACCCCCCCCCCCCGCCCATCCCTAAAGGATGAAACTTAGTCACGGCAGCTCACCTTTTTTCACCTTCACGCCATATCAAAACTACAACCAAATAAGGTGGCGCTGTTTAACTATAATTAACCTAAGCTAGTGCTTACAGCCTAAGCTACAACCTAAGCTATCCAAATAATAGTCTATTCTCGGAGTTATATTTTATCCTGCTACATTCAAATTTGATCTTCTCCATCCTCCTTAATCCTTCAATGTGCCTAATAATTTCAGTAAGCCATTCTGCTCCTCCCAAAAAAAACGGTACGTTCCGCTGACAAATTTGTGTGCGGAAAACACCGTTTTGTTTCAGCGAAAAGTAACGTGTGCGGATAATAACGGTACGCTATAAGTATTACTAGTAGTTAAAGAACTTTGACTGTATGCCTATGTAACCATCAATACAATATGAAAAAAACAAATTGTTAGCTACAATTCAATGAGGCGTCAGTTAAAAAAAAAATTGGTTTGAGATTTTAAATGCACAAATAAAACTAGATAGACTTTAGGTTTTCCTTTAATTTACAGAATTGAGTTGCAGATGAATTACTATGGTATATAATTCTTCAGGTTAAGCACTCCTGCAGTTTATATTGCAGATAAAAACGCAAAATACAAACTTTTCACACAATTCTAGCAGAGTAGTTCCTGAAAATGCCATCCTTGAAAACCCTTTCTTATACGATTAAAATGATGTAACCGTTTTACATTAATTTTTCTGGAAAATTGAATGTGAAGTGTTATACATCTGCATAATCACTAAGAAACCAAGCAGTTTTGGTGTGTTCTAATGATGAAATGTTTCAGAAATGCTATAATGGCATTTGACACCAGTTTGGAAGCTTTTACAGTCAGCATCTCAAAGAAAAAAGACTTCTGTTCACTGTTATTGCTTATAATTTGTTTGTTCAAGGATAATATTGCAAAGTAACTTAACAACTTAAAATGTTGTTCATTCCATTTATTTTGGTTTGATAATTCTCTGAAATTTTCTGTTGTAAAAATGTATATGTTACATTGTGTTCTTTTCTCTGTAACTTGCTTTACAGTATTTCTATTACTGTATTTCCGGTCTGAAAATATTTCTGTCATACATGCTCAGCAAAGCACTACAGTAAAAGTAGTGTACATAATTTGAGAGCAGGCTTAAATATTCCAAAGGTACATTGTCACTGGATATTTTGTATTAGAGCAATGCATGATCCGCTCTGATTCCATCAGCGACCTGATATTGTAATTTTTACTTCACGTTTAAAGATGACTCATGTTCATCCACACAGATTGACAAAATGGCTCTCCCTACCATTCCGTCCTATTGGTCAAGCCGTTACAGGAACATCCAGGAGCGTGCTATGGTCCAACGAAGGACACATGAAGCGGACTTTAGGGAAACATGGTCAGACAGAGCGAGTTATTTTAATAAATCTGAGGTACGGACAGTCAAACAGAATGCCTGGACATCTGACAGATCTTTCCAAGACAGGTAATCACAATTTAGAATCACGATTATTTTGTCTCGTTTGAATTCTTTCATGTGTCTGCTTGAAGTAAATTTTCATGCTTGTTAAATGAATTGTTTGCAAATATGATTCATGCTATACTCTAGATTAGACATCAATTCTGAATTTTTGTGCACCCAGTAAGACTTACTTATCAAACTAAACTCATCAATTCAAGAAGACCTTTGAGTAAAACTCTTTATGAATCTTGTTGATGTTAGTAAAATTAATGAAGTATGAAACCTCTCACTCAAAGATTCCAGGTTCCTTCAGGATTGTAATACATTTATTTTACACATCAGTATTTATGTCGGTACAAATAGCTAATCGTCATGTTCGACACAAAAGTATTTGTGTCCCTAAAAGGTGTTTAATATTTAACCCTCAAATATTCCCAAGTTCTCCATCCTCACCCAAAAAAACTGCATAAGCCACTAATGAAATGAACCAAGGAAGCTATTTGTGATAGAATGAAGCACTTCAGTGGTGTTCATTTCATAGATATCTTACAAAATTAGCAGAAAACAGACATTCTGGTAAAAGCTTGATGTCAAACCGTGAGTACTGCTTATGCAACATATAAGTAAACAAAGCCAACAATTTGAAAACTATCAATATCGATCTTCGCATAAAATAATTGACACTGATAAGACAAGTGTCTCAGAGAAAATGTTTGGTATAATTATAGAATGAAATTAGTAATTCTTCATATTTGGTGAAAATCTGTTAGACAGTGTCTCTTTTTGCTGAAGTGGGAATTTTATTTTGAGTTATGTTAATCATTTCTTGTGAAATTTAAAATTAAACTGAAGACCAAAGAGTTGGGCTCTGTAAGAAACTAACAATGCTGTCATCTGTTCCTTAAACTTGCAGCATGGATGCCGTGAAGAGACAAGGTGAGAAAGATTTGAAGGCTATGCGTCTAGAGCGGAGGCGTTCACAACTCAAAAGACTTTTGAAGAAAGAGACCGACATGTACGAAGCAGAACTGAAAGGATTATCGAGGAGTAACTTTGACAGACTTGAAGAAATGAGAGATCGATCTGATGAGATGAAATCTGCAAGAGAGACGGATAGAAAAGAGGTAAGAATCGTTGAACGAGCAGCGGTGGTATATTCAAATTTCAAGGTACCATGGTAATGTATTTCGAAAGATTAAGAACGGAAAGTGCATACTACTGTAGATTAGTGAGAAGCAGTTGCAATCCACCATACAGTAAATCAGGTGGCTGCTATAAGTGGAATAAACTTTGCCCAGGTCCGGGGAACTCTCCTCTATTTCTGTTTCCTATATGTTGAGGCAAAAATGAACATATTGTCTATTAGAAAGGACCCCCTGCAGGAAACAATTAAGATGGAAAAGTCTGAATGCCTGGTATGCTATCAAAGAATTCATTTAAATTAATTGCTTTTTTTCCTTTCAAATTCTTCACGAAATGGATTTTGGTTTGTGCTTGTTAATTAACGCATGCGGTTCGAATTTCCAAAATTTGGTTGCCTAGCTAGTTCTTACAGAAATAATTTAAACATTTGAATGTATTTTATGAATGTAAAAAGTTCAAATTTTGAACGTTAGCTTCATAACTGGAAATTATGAATAGTTTTCAAGATTTTCTACACAAACCAATGGCCTACATTGCTATGGGATTAAAATATCACTCAGCATAGGAAACTTTGTCAAGTCTGAAACAATAAAATTGCTTTAATTGTACAGTATATCTACACATTGCTGTATTTTTTCTCCCAATCTTGGGAAAACAATGATTGGACAATATTCAATACTCATGTAACCATGGTAATAACCAAATTTGCTGTGGGCTATCAGGAAACATTTCGCCCTTTTGTGGTCAACAAAAGAGAAAAAGAAATATGAATTTTAAATTTTTCAGAAAGTTTTTACTAGGAAATGCATGTTTTTATAGCTTACTGTACAGAAATACTGTAGCTCTGACATCCAGTCTGATTTTACCAATTTCAAATGTCCTGTTTTGATATTAGATTGCAGATGTGAAGATGTACGAGCATTGGAAGAGGAACAATCCAGATTTACGGAAGGTTAGATGTTAAGATTTGCCCATGTGACATGTTGTATACAAATGGCTTGTAATATTGTGTACGGTAGATACATGAATCAAATACAGACTTTGTATCTTTATTGGTTTCATATAATTTATTCATGGCTCAGAGGGAGTATTTTTACTGTGAGCAGTGAATTGATTCAACCACACTGGTCACAGGGATAACTTTGTCTAGTCTGATTACACATACTTTACTCTATATCTATTACGTATTGGGACATGCAGTAATCATATCACTTCAAGTCACCATGGTAACAGAACTACAGCTTTGTATGGTCCCACTGTATGTACTATGTTTTAATGTATCTAGAGTCCAGTCTATTATATTAATTTCACCTAGCTCACCAGATTGACTTTGTGTTGTCCCACTATCGGTAGTTCGGTACATTGTTATGCGCTATCGACCGATTTGCGCAATCGATCGATAGCGCTGCGCTATCTATGGATCCGTCGTTAGCGCAAGCATCGGTAGATCGCGCTGCGCTATCAACCGATAGTTCGTGGGTCGTGTAGGATGAGATTTAAAGGGGAACTGCAGGCATCGTCTACGTGAATACCCTTGACATAGACTGAGTTCGTCTACGTGAATACCCTTTACGACATCGAACACGTTTTCAGCATTGACAACTCGCAGGAACTTGGCGCTTCCCTCAAGGCCAGGAAGGTCGACAATCTGAAAATTCCGTGTTTTGACCCAATATCGGAAGTGCGAGTCCACCTTGATGCTTGGATGAAGATGAGATTTTATGGCATCGTACTTCTCCGCGCTGATGACTGGGCTCTTTGTTGAAGCAGCTTGGTGGTCGACGGTCTCCTGCATGTGTTCTCGAAAAGCTGGCTCTTTTTCCATTTTTACGAATATCGTCACTATATACCAGTACTATATGAGGTCGATAGTCACTGTTGGCCCAATCACATCAGTAATTTAGCAGATTTCTTAGAACCAAGGCCTGAAGTGATATGATACAACCTGATATATATGCCTGATTCAGCAATGGATTTAGATTATCTCCATGATACAACCAACTTATTGGAACTCATTGTATCACTATCAATTGATAAAATTTTATTGAATTTGTAATAAATATTTACATAGAAAATGATAATTAAACGGGCAGTTTTTAGAAAAATCGGTGATGTGTCCATAAAGGCCCGGTCACACTACAGCGATATTTTATCGGAATACGGTCCGATTTTTCCGATTTTAGGCCGAAGAGTGAGGTTTGTGGTAGTGAATGTAATGAATGCAGTGGAATATTCGAATGCCTACTTCAAATCTGAGGGGTTCTAGAACTGACTACATTCTGAAGTGACGTCACATCGAAAAAGGATAAAAATCGGAAGAGAAATCGGATAGCTATCCGATAAAGGGAAACGGAGTCAATATCAAAAGTTAGGAGAGGGCTATTCCACATCGGAATGGCTCAACAGATAGCAAATCAGGTCCTTTATCACTGTGGCTAGAAGACCCGAACGGAAAACAGGCTGTTTCGAATCCTCCGGGAAAATCGGATAGTATTCCGATAAAAATCGGTATAGTGTGACCGGGCCTTTAAACAGCACTTGGCGTCATCCTGAAGTTTAAGAAAAAAACATTGTCATTATCAAAACTAGACATACAATCCATTGATCTGCCTGCGCCATCGATCGATACCTGCGCGATCTACCGATGCTTGCGCTAACGACGGATCCATAGATAGCGCAGCGCTATCCATCGATGGCGCTAATCGGTCGAAAGCGCATAACACACATACTCTCTTGTATCTAGACTCAGTCTGGTGTCATTGTTACTTTTAACCATGATCTACCTATGAACTTGCCATTTGTAAATCTTGCTAATGCTGCTGTCCTATTCTATAGAAGGTCATACCAAAGAAGGAATACTGCTAAAATATAAAAACCCCAATAGCCTTTGTTTATTATGTTTATTGCTATAAACCAGGGTTGTCCAACCTACGGCCCGCGGGCGACAGTCCGGCCCGCCGCAGGATTGCGTCCGGCCCGCCAGAGATGCTCTACGGTGCGAAATTTTAGTGAGCAGATTTATTGATAACAATTTGAAGCTATGTAATCAATCATTCGAACCTTCTGGGTCCAAAAACACTGCATACAGGTCAGTTTATGTGACACTCTCTCAACGGAGGGGGGGGGGGGCAGCTGGACTTTATTCATCTGTTTTATCAGGAAGGAAAATAAATCAGTGTGCTCCACGCAGTGCTCACATTTTGTTGCCTTGGGCTTCGGGCAAAAAATTGAAACATCAAGCGTAGGGTTCATGCGGCCCCCTCCTTCATCATAATCATTCCATGTGGCCCTCCTCTGCAAAAGGTTGGACAACCCTGCTATAAACTGTCACTGATGTGTGCTGATGTGTGAAATTAGACAAATACAGAGAAACTAGGCTTTTATAATCACTTAACTACACAGAACTTTAATTCTCAGTAATGGCATAGTGATGCTGTGAGCAAAGTTAACTAATACCTTCTTCTTTCAGTTAATTAGAGGAGGCAGGGGTTGGGTGGGTGTTTTTTTAGGGGGGGAGGGGGATTGGGTGATGCAATTTTTTTCTGGATGAGACTAATCCTCTCTCTTGTTTTTCAGATGGAGTCGGATAGACATAAGAGGCATGTCATCACTGCTTGGGGAAGTCAAAGAGAGGAAAATGAGAAGAAGAGAGAACAAGAGGAGGCAGATAGGAGACACCTGGAGGACGAGATGGAGAGAGAGAGACTGGCTGCCCTGGAGGAGGAACGTCAGATGCAGGAGTCACGGTTAGCCAATGAGAAGGAGGTTGCTGGGGCCCTGAAGATGCAGATTGATGAACTGAAGAGGAGGGAAGAGGAGGTAAATTATATTAAGGTTTAGCTAATCACAATGGTAGGAAAGTCAACAGTAAGTCATTTGAAATACTTTCCATGTGATAATGGTGGATGGTGGATGATGGTGATGATGGTGGATGAACAACAGCTGATATCAAGCCTACTCTTTTTGATGAGTGTTTAGAAAATGACAATGCTGGTGTCTAGTAGGTGTGTAGCAGGTGCATAGCTGTCACAAAATGGAGATAACGAAACTATCAAATCAACATTAAAAAATGTTCTCACAGAGAAGCAGATCATGAGAACATTTGTCTGGGCATTAGATTAGTTTATTATACATATAGTTAGCAGAAAAGAATTAAAGTCAAAGTACAAGTTTTGAATTACTTTTGTTTTCATGCCCGTTGATTGTTACAGAAGTTAATTTGGTTTAAACCATGAATATGTCACGTTACAGTAATACAATCTCAAGCACAATAATTAAGATTTAGTATGTAGTTGTGACAAGTTGAGTTCAAGACACTTATTATTTTTGGTGGAGATCAAAGGTCATTTGGCATTACCAGGGGTCAAATTGTGGAAATCTTGTTATACTTGGCATATGCATGAAATATATTGAGAAGAAGTTCATTGTTTAAAAAATTTGAGGTTAAAGGTCATCTGAGGTCACCATATTCAAACACTGAAAACCTTGTAAACACTATGTCTCAAGTTAGGAAGCATGGAGATTTAACTTGAGATATAGTGTTTACAAGTGGCATGCGATTGTGTTATATTGAATAGAAAATCAATTGCTTTTGGTAGAGGTCAAAGGTCATCTGGGTCACCAGCAGTCAAACTCTGGAAACCATTTAAACATGTAACCGTATCTCATGGTAAAAAATCTGGACATTTATATTATAATAGCTGTTTCTGGTGAATAAGCAGAAGTCTATTGCAATGAAGTAATGGAAACTTCAATGCAGTTTTTTGTGCATTTGACAGGCTGAGAGGCTTAAGAAGCAACAAGAAGAATTACAGAGACAAGAGTGGCAGTTGGCTGACTTGGAGGAGAAGAGAAAAGAGGCGGAGATAACACGGAAGAAAGAGGAGATGAGTCGTCAGTTGACCAGACAGTACAAAGTACAATTACGAAGGAGAGCCAAACAAGTCCAGGAAGCATTGGTGAGTAGCAGGGATGCATCTAATATACATCTTGATAAGTGTAACAGATTATATTTACATTGGTGAGTAGCAGGACTGAATTTGAATGATTTCTTCAGGTCAATGTCGGAAGCCCTGTACAGTAGACCTGGAGAATTCGGATTTGAGAGTTGGAAAAATAAGACCTATGTTACAAAGCAAGATCAAAAGCATCACATGTCCATTGTACTACCAGACACTAGATCAGTTGTAGTTATAGCTTAACCAAACATCATTGAAACTAAAGGGCAGACATTGCTGTACTGTGAAATCAAACTTGGTGCCAAACTATAGCAATTACTAAAGGGTTAATCCTTGTTAAAATTGTCAGGAATATTCCAAAGTAATACATTGTCGGTGGGAGATAATGGCTGAGAGTAAATTGTCCAAGATTGTCCCAACACCTCTAACCTTACCTGTACTACTCTGACATGTTCCCTTTAATTCCTGTTCTTCCTTTACCCCCCCCCCCCACCTCCCTCTTGCTATTCCCATCTACCAGTATATCAATTGTCTGATTTATTTGAATCATGCAGTTTCAAATAACCATTTACAGCTGCTCCGCGAATGAACTTTGTGAATTAGCATTGTATATCACCTGCTTGAGCTTGGGGGTATACATAAGATATAGAGATCATTTTGGATTAAATGATTATATTTTCATAGGAAATGGACAGAAAGATTCTGGAATCGTTGTCAGCTAAGGAGGAGGAGGATGGACAATTGAAAACGGCGAGAAAGGAGAAAGCGAGAGCAGATGCGGCTTGGATGAAGCAAGTGGTTGAGGAGCAGCTGAGGCTGGAGAAGGCTAGGGAAGCTGAACTAGATATGCTCTACAGGTTTGTTATATTATGAACTAGTGACTTCTACAGGACCTGAACTAGCAGATACTATTTTTAAGCTTCAACTTTATGTACTCTACCTGCCACTTAGGCCCATAAAGATTGACTGTCACCATGGTAACAGTTGTACTTGAGCCTTATCAAGTTCAGTACTCTTCTCATTGGTATTGCGGTGACATCCCTATGTTCCGACGTCTCTATGCTCCGACAATAAGACAATTTTTTTTCTCCCAAATTTGTTTGTACCAAGAAAACTAGTTTTGTGACCCCAATATTTTTGTGACCAAATTCTTTTTGGAACTCAATTTTTTTTGGACCAACATTTTTTCGGACCAAATTTTTTGAGATTTTTTTCACGAAACAAAAAATGTGACCCAAAGTTTGTTATGACCCAAACAGTGCTTGTGACCGAAAATTGCTTGTGCCCCGAAATTTGTACTGAAATTTTTTGGGACAAATCGTTTTGGGCTAAATCAATTTTCGAATAAAATGTCTTTAGATTTAGACCAAAATATGGTGTGTGACCAATCATTGCCCCTTGTTAAATTACATAACTATAGGGCGGGTAAACATGAAAACTATAGATATCGCTTGAGCAAGAACAAAGAGTTGCCTGCAGTGTGGACACAAAACATCGCGGTGCACCAACAAAAAATCTATCGGGCTCTGCTGCAGCCAGTATTCTTTTTTGGTCCCAAAGTTTGGTCCAAAGAATTTTTGTCCAACAGAATTGGTGTACAAACAAATTTCGGGTAAGAAGCAATTTTTGGTCACAAGCACTGTTTGGGTCACAACAAATTTTGGGTCACATTTGTTTTGTTTTTCTTAGGGGAAAAAAATTTGGGCCCCAAAAATTGGGTCCGAAGAAATGTTGGTCCAAAAAAATTTGAGTCCATATTGGGGTATGAAAACTTGTTTTCTTGGTGCAATCGATTCTTTTTTGGATAAAAAAAAATTGTCCCGAATTATTTCTTTTTGTCTGAACATAGAGAAGTCGGAACATAGAGACGTCGGAACATAGAGATGTAACCGGTATTGCCCTTGCAAATTGCCATATTTTGTGCACCCATTTTCAGTCCCCATAGTTTTAAGAAATTTACTTCATGTTTCATATGCAGTGTTATGATCGTTTTATCCAGGGTACTTTGATTGGCTAAAGGACATTCCTTTATTGCTTGTATTGTTGTAGAGGCATCCAGACCAGTGGTCTGCAATCCTTTTCACTGGCAACCCAGAAAATAAACACGAGATGCGATTCACCTTGATGGGGAAAAAATAAGCTTGTTTATAGTTTCTATAGACATGTATTTGATTTTCACTTGCATCCCCTGAAATATACAGCATCCCTGTTTGAAGATGTTTTATGTTTGCTCATGAGATAACCTACTATGCTTACCTACTTGTATAATATCCCTTTGTAGTGTGTTTTAAAGCTAAGATTTCCTCCGACAAAATTCCATGTAATATTTTGTTAATGTTTATAATCTTGGGTAAGTTCTTGGCAGTATCTGGTTTATTGGCCAGAGATATTGGCCAACAACCTTTCAGGATTTGTCATACTGATCATTGCTATTATTTACTATCCGTATAACCGTTGATTTATTTCTAGGGATGAAGCAGCCCGTCAGTGGCAGAAACGAGAAGGAGAATGGGAGCGAGAGAGAATAGCCAGAGAGAGACTTATGGCCGAGGTAAAACTAAAAATAATAATTGAAACTGTCATTGTATTTAGTAATCCTTATGAAAGAAAAGTCATGTCCTAAGTTAGTAAAGGGGAGGAAGTTGATGTGACTAGTCATACCAAATTTAGTTACAGTCCTTGGTGGACAAAATCAGAGAGATTTTCTAATGTGACAGAGTTGGTTGACATGTGTAAAACAGGGCTCGACAAATTACTTGGTCACCGTGTGTGTATCCATTGCCAAATAAAATTAAGAAATATTTTGATGAGAGAGTTGGCTTGTCTAGTAGCACAACCAACAGACTTTATTGATATAAGCAGTTAGTAAGACAAAGGAAGGTATTATAAACATTTGGCAAAGAAATTTTATAATTAAATAAACTTTACCTTTGGTAGTCTGGGTATAAATTTTCTTGAAATGTTGTATGGGGATTATATGAAATATTGAGTTTAATCTTAAAATGCTGAACTATGATTTCATCATATTCATGGAATATTATATGAATTTGTAATCATATCTCGAAACACATTGCTTAGAGCTGTAGTTGCTGTAATGTTAGCCGTCATCTTCAGAAACAATTCCACTTGCAAATAAGTTTTAATGAGATGTAATTAAAGCACCCAAATGCTTTGGTGTTTGAATACTGGTGTGTTCTGGAGACAATCATGGAATGACAAATTACTCTTCTGCTCACTCAGGTGTTAGAAAACCGCCAAGAACAGATAAAAGGCAGAATGGAGGAAAACCGAAGGCTACAGGAGGAATCGCTACAGAGGCGGGAGGAGTTACTGCGAGAGATGGAGATTGGCCAGCAGCTGACCAGGAGGGACAAAGAGGAGGCAGAAAGACGGAAAGAAGAGACCAGAAGAGACCTTGGAGGCCAGGTTAGTGTTTTCAGCTGTTTGTCTGCAGCTTCATAATTATCTGGTTCTTTTACTAGGATGCCATCTCCTAGAGTCGTCAGCGTGTATCCAGGCCTAATGAGAGGAGGAGGAGGGTCAGGGATACATCCCAGAGGTCAATAATTTGGCCCTGTATAAAGGCAGGCTACAGAGGGAACCCAGGAAAATATGATGAAATGGCCTCATATTCAGGGTATAGTCCTAATTAAGGGAAATATTTACAGATTGAACACAGAACATCACAGGTGTAAGAATTCAAAGCCCCCCTCCCCCTCCTAACCCCCCAAATGGATAAATTTTCAGCCTATACATTGCCATTGCTGTTCTGCAAATAATTACTAAATAGGTATTAATTTTAGATATGTGCAGGCTAAATTTCAAGGATGGTCACTTTTATAAATTAGCTTCTAATTGTTGTTTAAGCAAGTAGGAAACCAACTTATCTTTCTATATAGCATATTATACTAGCAGATTACTAACTATCAGACCCCAGTATTGTTGATACAACCCAGGAAGTGTGTAAGAAGGGATTTTGCAAGAAAGTTTTTGCGTGAATAATTAGAGCAAATATTTTCATGCGAGATTTTCCACCTGTGTCTTCATTGCAGATCACAGAGCGTCGTATTCAGCAGGACATGGCTCATCTGCAACTGGAGGACGATCTCCAAAGAGAGAAGGAAGCCGAAGATGTTTATGAGGATATGCTGCAACAAGAAGCAGCTAGGCTAGAGGAGAGCAATTATGAACCCAAGGTTTGTTAAAAACTATTAAAACCTGTAATTGTTTCATAAACTTAGTGCCAAAAAAAAGGAGAAGAAATGATTCTGTGTTTAACTTCTTTATTCTCATGTTTTGACCGCAGTCTTACCCAAGGCCAAGTTCTCGACCCAGTACCAGAAGATCTGCTTGGGATTGACCTATTCAGCATGCAAGCAAACGAAGCAATGTACTACAGTAGACAAAGAGAATCATGTGAATACTACAGAAATTTGTCACAGCAGTTTGTAAGTTATATATATATATTTACTACCATTGATATGTGCAGATGAAGGTAAAGGAGAACATGGTGATCAGGAGTAATGTGACTCGCTACGTATCAGGAGAAGTAATGATTCCTACATTACATCTCACAAATCACTTTCAATAGTTCAGAGCATTGCACGTCCACCCAGTGGCTAGGACATCCATACCCTAGCTGAATACATCCGGTCATCTTGGGGTCATCGCTTGGTTTGGAACCGTGCCAGTACTCAAAGCTCCAATCAGCACCGTTGAGCCAGGAATTAGTTTCTGGAAAATAAAAAATACATATTCATTGTATTTGTCTAGACAGAGGTCAAGCCTGGACCATTTTTGGGGTGCAGTGATAATTTCTGGTTATTGTGTATAAGTTGCAGGTTAGATCAGATACAGCCTTTCTGACCGCTCGCAGAGTCTGTGTAATTTCTGTTTATTATATGTGTATGAGTACCGATAAAGCAAGAGTTGCAGGTTAGTTAAGATTAGTAACACAAGTTTTGTATGTTAAATAGCCTTTTTGACTGCTTGTGGGTGCAGTGTTATTTCTGTTTATTTGTGTATGAATACTGATAAACCAAGAATTGCAGGTTAGTTAAGATTAGTAACACAAGTTTTGTATGTTAAATAGCCTTTTGACCGCTTGCAGGTGCAGTATAATTTCTGGTTATTAGTGTCTTAGTACCAATAAACCAAGAATTGCGGGTTAGTTAAGATCAGTACAAGATGATCAAATTAAAGTAAATTTTACGGCTATTAGTGATTGTTGTCATGTTACTTACTGTAAAAGGCCCATTCCCCTCTCACGCCGTTTGTTCCAAATCCAATATAATTGACATCCAGTGGACCTCCCACAGAATGGTCAACAAATACCTGCAAGGGATGCTGGGTATATCCGTCAATGATTCGGCCGAAGTGAATGGTTCTACCAGTGATGGTGATATAGAAATGTCGGTGTTCAGTTGAGCTAAGGACGTTCTGAGTTCTGATATTAAGGGATCTGTCACATCCAGGACAAAGAGCTATGTATGACCTGGTGTTACCGTCGGTACCAATCACTAAAAACAGGAATGACAAATATAAATAAATGCATGATAATGTTTGTATGTAATAATGTACCTAGTGTTACCGTCCATACCAATCACTATAAACAGGAATGACAAATATGAATAAATGCATTATAATGTTTGTATGTAATAATATACCTGGTGTTACTGTCGGTACCAATCAATAAAAACAGGAAAATTTGAACTATAAATGCATGATAACATTTGTATGTAATAATATGTAAATATTTGTTTTGTATAGATGATATGTCTTTCATTAAACAAACAGAAAACCAAATGATTTTCTGTGTTTGTTTTGATACTGTTTACTACACAACAGGTACCCATGGAGGATGGCAGAATTAGAGATCAGTTAGTTTGACTTTACAATGGACGGCATAATTACCCCTACCTATTTCATATCCACCTTCGGATACATCTTTCCCAGTACTAAGAAGAATGTGAGCTTCCCCCCTGGCCTTGACTGAAAACTGGATAGAGTTGAAGCCTTCTGGTAAAGGATCAGCTAAGAACTTGTATTCCAATGAAGTCCCAGTCCTCTCCATGATGTAGTCTGTAAGCAATGAAAACAGATGTCTTAGCTCTAAACTCTTAACATGTTGCATTGAAAGTAAAATTGCCGTATGTTTAACTTACCTTTAGCCATGAATTCTTGCACTGACCAATATGGAACCATTTTAAGTGAAATTGATGAAGTTACTAAGAAGAAAGAATCCCACAAATATAACAAAATATGGAAATTTGTATGTGCTAACCATTGTCGGCATGTCTTCCAGCTAACAGCCATGCTCGTTGGTTTTCTCCATTCATCTCAGCCAAGTAGTCATTCTCTACTTGGGTTTCTATTACTGGTAGGTCTGCACCCATCCCCTTACAAAACGACCTGGCGTCGTCAAAGTTCAACCTTGGACCACCGGCAAAGTAGTAACATGAGGAACCAAAAGCATGGAAGGCTTCCGGACAATCTGCAGTTATTGAAGAACACATTAGATTTGCTGCTGTGATCATGCTCACAACTTTCAGGGTTTTCATAGAAACAGTATTCCTTTACTTTCATAGCATACTATTAATTATGGTTAGGGCGCATCAACACCGGTAGGGTGTAATTATGCAAGCTTTCAGTGCAAATATTACACAGTTTACAAATTTTAAAATGTGCATGTTGCATATTTAATTCGTAAAATAAACAAACATTGTTAATTAACCCAGCCTTGGTGTTGACTTCCTGAGATTATCTTGGCCCTGTGTCTTAGTTTGATGCCCTGCAATCTTAGTATTAATAATACTACAAAAAGAATCTGGTTTTTGCTTGATCAAATTAAGCCCTTCTCAAATCTCTGGGAAAATATCTTTAAAAGATTTATCTAACCTGATCGGTCGCATGAGACACCATCACCATGGTAACCATCCAGACAGTAGCAGCCTCTCTTTCCTCCTTGGATTGAACAAGTAGCAAATTGACTACAAGATACTTCTCGACAGACCAGGGCTCCATTATCACAGACACATTCCTCTGTACAATCACTGCATATGTATGAATTGCCATTCTAAGAAAATGTATGAGAGGAGTTCCTTATCAGCCATATCAACCTACAGCATAGCTTAACATGGCATACATTATCATAACATAACACAAACACAATTTACCACTGTATGGAACAATAACTTAAAGTAAGGTAAGACCACAGAAGACGACGAGTATTCATCCATCTCGACCTGTAAGATGTAGCACAACATAAACTACCTGGACAAGACAGAATGCATTGATAATACAGTTTCATCTCTATGTTCTGACAAAAAGAAATAATTCGGGACAATTTGTTTTATCCAAAAATCGTTTGTATCAAAACAAGTTTTCAGACCCCAATATTTCTGTGACCAACAATTTTTTGGACTCAAAATTTCCCCCCGACCCCCCCCCCCCCAAAAAAAATTGTGACCCAAAATTTGTTATGACACAAACAGTGCTTGTGACACAAAATTGCTTGTGACCTGAAATTTGTTTGTACGATAGATGTTTTGTTTGTACGATAGATGTTTTGGCGGCGCGATTGATGTTTTGTTGGTGCCCTGCGATGTTTTGCGTCCGCGCTGCAGGCGACTTTTATTTATTGCTCAAGCGATATCTATAGTTTTCACGTTACCCGCCCTATAGTTATGCAATTTAACACGGGGCAATGATTGGTCACACAGCACACGTCGCGTGCAGTGTGGACGTTTTCAAATTCCCCCAACTGAGCCCAGAGGTTGAGTGTGGCATGGCATTTTGCCCCCCCCATTTGCAGGCCACTGCCCCCCGGGGTCCAACAAAAAAATGGTAGGCCTACAACATATTTTGTTCTATTAATCTAAACACATTTTATTCGAAAATTGATTTGGCCCAAAACGATTTTGGTCACAAAAATTTTCAGTACAAAAATTTGTTGGGTCACAAGCAATTTTCAGTCACAAGCACTGTTTGGGTCATAACAAACTTGGGTAGCATTTTTTATTTGTGAAAACAATTTTGGTCCTCAAAAAATTTGGTCCAAAAATATGTTGGTCGAAAAAAAAATTGGGTCACATAAATATTGGGGTCACAAAACTAGTTTTCTTGGTACAATCAAATTTTTGGATAAAAGAAAAATTGCTCTGATTTTTTTTTTTTTTGTCGGAACATAGAGACGTCGGAACACAGGGATGTCACCGATAATACATGGTGCAACCAAGGTAAGGTTAGATAGCCAAAACAGAAGACAATGAATATATTAAAGATGCTAATCACCCATCTTAACCTTGATTTTATCTATAGAATAGCACAACATAACAAACCAGGGCAAAACAAAATAAAAATATAATGTGACATTCCCAAAATAACATTGCCTTAGCCAAGATATGATAAATACTTGTTCTCAGAGCATAAAAATCTCATCCATTGATTTGAAAATGTGCATATCTTTATTTCACTAAGACATCAAACTCCTTGCATGTGTCCTACAAGTGAATTGAATGACAAAATACATCAAGGTATGTATGACAGATTAAATTACATGATAGAATTCTAAAGTATATACCTCAAGAATGTCTCCTTCAGGGGTTGCACAATGTCCTTCTGGGATCTCCAAAGCTAAATAGCAGAAAGAAATAATTACATTTTTTATGTTATGATTTAGAAGCAGAGCAAAATATATTAATTCACATCTGTATTACAACTTTTGGTTCCAATCTGAAGAATGAAAAGTTACACCTTTCTTTGTGCCTACTTCAGTTATATTACCAGCAGGACTATTATGGAAGCTAATCTTGGATTCACATTTTCTCTCTGAAGACAAAGGTAGATTTTATTAATTTTCTACGCCATCAATCGAATTTATCAAATGAAATAAAGAAAAGAAAATCAAAGCATAACTGTTTTCACAGTTTTTTTTGTGGTCACAAGTAGTGGATCATTGAAGCTTAATGATTCAGCACAGCTCTATCAATTATACTAAGTACATGGCTCTGACAGATAAATAGTACACGTTGGACCTAGAAGTTCACAAGTTTGCAAAAACAATCTACTGGTTAAAATCCAATTCCCAAATGCCATTGCATTTTCTTTTCCTACTTTTAAACAGTGAAATTTTACTGGAAGTTAACCATTGATATAGGCTGAATGTTCAAGGTCTGCTAGCTAAGATTGAATAATACTCAGTAAATAGCTACAAGTTACCAATGACATGGCCAGCAACTGCCAATACTCTCAATTTATTTCTCTCTTGCAATGTGTGATGGTACAAAGACATCACAGAATGGTGCTATAGAATGAAATTAATATCATTACTGGATTGGTAATAACTCCAATCATGTTTATGCTTTTTAGTTACAGTTGGAGGGTTTCGACATAACTGGATTATAAACTAAGATAGCCGTACCTGAAACAATATTAATGGAAAAGGTACACTCAGCGTTGTTGAAGTTTTCATCTTCAAACTGGTATAGTACTTCATAAACTCCCGGTTCGAGGAATGTTCCTGGATGATGCGTCTCAATCATGAGATCCACCTGCAGGCCTTCGTTGCTCACGGCCGTGGGTGGCTGCCAAGTCATCATGGCGCCTCCTTCACAGATTGGTACAGTTTTGTTGATGTCTGGTGGACAGTCCACGATAGTTATTGGTTCTGGTTTTAGAGCTTTGCCTTCCCCGGGAGCTGAAATATGAAAATTGATATTTGGTATGATATTTATAGAAACATAAATGCAAACAATGAAACCCTCATAGAGTCTGGTTGCAGGAAGCCAACCACAGGCTTGATATTGGGGTCTATGGCTCATACAAATGTTCAGTGGTGCTGTAAATTCTTGGAGGGCCATGGCCCCACCCCTTCTACCAGTGCCAGGGGTCAGAGGTTGTGTTTGCAATGATGTATAAACCCTCATCAAAATAAATGAATATCTAAAAATAAGCAATTACGATATTTATTTGCAGAAACAAATTATACAGCATCTGCTGTTGCCTCTAATATTTCATAGAGAGAAAAAGACGTCTATACCTTTCCGGCATGTTGCTCCATTTCCAATATAGCCCTCATTGCAGTGGCAGTCTCGGACACCGCCCTCTATGGTACAGTTTGCATTCGCATCACAGGAATAGCTGAAACAGCTTAGTTCTCCTTCCATGCAAGTACAGAACTGATCACAATCTGAATTTAGGTGTGACGAATGATTCTGTGGAAGAAGCGGAAAGTCAACAATCTCGTTAATCGGTTATTTTGACTAATTATCACAAAGATCTTCACATCAAATGAAAAACAATGACCAATCATTGGGTGCTCCCATTCGGTCTGCATTTACAACTTTGAAATAGTTCTGTAATCAGAAGCGTTTGAGAGACAGAAGTGTTTGAGCGACAGAAGTGTTTGAGAGACAGAAGCGTTTGAGAGACAGGAGCATTTGAGAGAGAGGATGGTTCTTACTGGTATGTACTGTCCATCAGGGAGAATACAGCCACATTCCTGGGAGGGTACACATTCTAATCCATCCAGAACCTGTCCTACCGGACAGACGCAGGTCTTGATACAACCATCCAACGAACAGTTTCTCTTGTTACCCTGGTCGGCGCAGGTCTCTGGGCAGGGATCACCACAGGCAGTGTATGACATTTCCATGGGACAATCGTTAACTGAAAAGCAATACCAGTTGGTGATGATTGTTAGAGGATGTTTTATTGACATTTTTATAGATCACTGCTTCTGGCTATTATATATGTATCTGAAATCTATGAAAAAGAAAAAACATGGAAGATATTTCATTGAAATTTTTTTTTCTCTTTTGATCAGAGTCAATTTGAGCCCTAGATATCATAAAAACTGTAAAATGTTTGTAAACATTCAGAAACAAAAAGCAAATATACAAAAAATTCTTGAATTATATTTTACCATTTCAAACTAGTTGATTACTAGTCTAATGTCAAACTAAGCCGCATGTGCAAAGTGTCTTTAACGAATAAGTGAATTTACTGGAAAAAACATGTCTACAAAATCCATTCGGAGTTTGAAAATTCACTCATATTTCCAGATGATAATTGTTACAAATTATGAAAGACATTGACCATCTGAGATGTAATATGAGGTCATTCTCAATCTCTTATCAATTTAATTTGGCAAATTCTACAGGTCTACACATTTTAATTTGTATGAGTACATTGATTCAAGGGGGCACTTTACCACACTGTGGAAGAGCTGCTTGCCAGTCTCCAGGAGAACCACCTGCATCCTCACACGAAGAGGCAAATTCCTGGGCACTCTCACAGATAATGGAAGTATTGAGGTTGGTAGCACAGAGGTCAAAGGTGCAGGCATCAAAGAACACATCCATACTACTACCTCTGCAATCAGCAAAGATTTCTGTCAAAATAAAAAATAAAATAAAAAATAAAATAAAAATAGCCATAATAATATACAAACTACCCAAAAAACAACAAAATTAAACATTTCAAAATATCAGAAAAATATTAACAATTAACATGCATATACGTACGGACTACACAAACACAATCAAAATTGACAAATAAAAGACAACAACATCTGAAATAGAATCTCTAAAATCAGCTATGGTGTTTGCCAAAAAAATAACACATTGTCTAGATTTGTTGTTTAACTGGAGGGAAGTGTTGGTTTGTTAAACACTTTTATTTATCATCATGGAGACACTACCATATCTCTTCTTCAATATTAATCCAATTTTAATACCACATCCTCATGTGAATAAATTATATGACTGATTGAGTGTTCAATCAAAGCAGCTTTAAATTTCAGTCTAGCAATTCCAGTCCTAGCGATGTTAACTTTGAGCAGTCTCATAAATAGAAAATCGAAGCCTTCAAAGGGATAACAATCAAAAACTTCATATCCTTCTGGCACTACATATCAACACACTTTGAACAAAAAGGTAGCCCCTATGAATGAAGCATGACCTTTAGAGCCTGATATTTTGCAGCAAACAAGATTTTTGTTTTATATTTGAGAGAGTTTCCATTACAATTAAACTTCCCTATCACACTTATTGCTGACCGGATTTAAGGCCTTTTGAATCATTCTGGAAAAGGGGTAGAAGTGAAGTGACATCATAAACATCCAAGCATGAAACCAATTGTAACTAAGAAAACAATGACACCCTGTAAAATTAAACAAGTCAAATTCACACCCCTCCCAACAAAAACAAACGAGGGGGGATGAAGGGGGGCACTGCAATGAGACATCAACATGAATCACTAAGATCATTAAGTGTGTTCATTTAATTAATAATTTGTATTTCTCACCACTCTGTGGGGACAAGGCACTGCACAGACGCTCAGCTTCCGCCATTAAAGTAGGGTCCTCTTTGCACGGCGTTGGGGAATCTTCTCCTTCCTCTGGTGTACATGATTTCTCATCGACCACCCAAGAATTACCAAACTTATCAACAGATCTTGTCTATGACAAAAGAACAAAACAAATAACAACAAATCAAATAATATTAAAAAACTAATATAAAGACAAATACATTAATGAATCATAAGCTGCAATATGAAGTCATTAATACTGGAATCTTTTCTTTTTTCTCTCTCCACTCTCTATCTCTCCACCTCTCTCTCTCTCTCCTCTCTCCACCTGTTGGGTGAATTATACTTGAGTGCCATAAGCATATATTCCAAAGAAATTTAACCTTATCTATTAAGAAATGTTATTACTAGGGTCGGAACAAGACATTTCCCAAGACAAATTCAGAAACAATCCATGCAACAAATAAACCACATTGAGAGGAAACATTTGTGAAGCAAGATATACATGAATTTTAAATTTGTGCTTAATATTTAAACAATACAAGTAAATTAAGAACAGAAAAACTGGGTTTCAAGCTAATAACGCACCAAAGTTCCGTCTGGGAGTTTCAAGTCGTTGCGTCTGTTCTCATCGAAGTCACCGCACAGGCCACCAATCTGGCCTCCATATTCAGCGGACAATGTTATATCCACTCTTGCCCTCCGATTGTACATGACAGAGACACCAAAATCTGTTTCAAGAATCTATAAAAAAAAAAATATCGTACTACATCTAAAAGTTGCAGTAACTAATAAATTCCAAATATTGATTATCTTGTTTGGAATTTATGTAAAAAGTTTAAACACTGCTTTCTTTATAGCAATTAGTAAAACATCAAATTAAGAATCATGCATGTATAATAGTAAATAACAAGACTGTTTGAACAGAACAATTAATATTCATGCAAGCTGCGTTAAATTATGAATATGTGAATTTTATGTTCCTTTTCCAAAAACAAGAAAAATGTGGCCAAGATGAAATATTGTTTGTGACTTACTTATGCATGTCAGACATACTTTTGAACAATACCCAAGTTATTCCAAGCAACCTCCACTTGTGGAATATCCTCCTCCTTCTTGCTACCTCCTCTAAACCCCTCCCCTGCCCCCTCCCCTGCCCCCTCCCCTGCCCCCTCCCCTGCCCCCTCCCCTGCCCCCCTCCCCTGCCCCCTACCCTTCCCCTCCCCAATGTCTAATCCTACTTTTACCCAATTCACAGTCACTACTTTAGTCAACTTACAATGTTTGGAAAGCTCAGATAGATTGTGACCCCATTGTAGTCATAGAGAGGTAGGGTGATTTTGTTTCCGTTTAGACGTACGCCACCTCCTCTCCTCAGGATGAACTCATGACCCCCGTAAACCAGTCTCAGCTGCCGGAGGTAGGTCCCCTTGGCATCTGGATTCATTCTCATGTTATCCACGTACAGCTGGAATTCAGGCAAATCGTGGCTTAAATCCATCGTCTCCACTAGACTATATTCACAGTCTCCTTGGAAGTCATGTGATCTGCCATCAAATGTGATGTAATGGGGATCTCCCCAAATGCGGCAGATACTGGTTGCTAAAGAATAAAAATAATCATTTGCATCGATATAGGTATCTTACTTGTTCATATATAAGCACTGCACTGAACTCAACTGTTGGGAGAAAAATGCTTTTTTCTTCACAGGAGGAAAACATTGAATGTGAAATTTTAACAAGGTATTTGTTACTCCTGCATCACATTTCAAAAGCCAGAATTCCCTTGAATTGTGCTCATCCAATGAAGATGAGCAGTACTTCCTGAACCAAAAAAGGAACCAATTTAATATGAACTATTCTCTTCCATATAATTTTAACAGATATTGCAGAATGTTAATTGGTAAAATATTTTAAGCAACCAAGTCTCCCAAGACAAAACACTTGTTAACAGGTAAAATACTTGACTATATATAAATCATAGTGCATTCTTCATTTCAGTTTTAAAACAGAGCATGGAGTCCAGTCTTCGCCTACCTGGTCTGCAGTAACTGCCGTCACCAAGGAATCCCTCCAGACACCAACATTCTTGTATACCATCTCTCAGGTCACATTCTGCATTATCATGACATGAATATTCATAGCAGGTCAACTCACGATCTCGACACGAGCAAACCTGTGAGCAATCTGCGTTGACTTGAGTCTGGCCATTCTACAAACATTTCAAAGAACATGTTTTCAAGTAAATGGAGGGAAATGTTTCCTTTGTTGGTCTTTCATCAATGTTACAGTGAGTGAGTGGGTGAGTGAATTAGCAATTGGGTTGGTGGGTGATTGATCGAGAGTGAGTGGGTGGTTGAATGGATGGATAACAGATTAAGATATTTATTTTATTAATTTAACGTTATAAGAAAGTGCACCCATTTAGCAACACAATGATGCAATACATCTTTAGTGGTATACCTCTTCTGAAACTATTAGCATGCAAAAACTTTGACATAATATTTCCAGAATTTGCCAAATACTTGAAAAATGATTGATCAATCACAAAATACAAAAGAAAATCAGAACCAAAATGCATATAACAAATATCCTTCCTCAGTCTTATGCATAGTAACCGAGCCACAGATTATCTCTACAAGTCTTGTTGTCAGCAAGACATTAAAATTAACAAAACTTACAGCATACACATACTAAAAAAAAACCCAACTACTTTAATAAAAAAGAAGCTTCGGCCTAAAGTTAACTGGATAAGTAAGAAAAAGGATTCTCACTCACAGAGAGGTAAAAACCAGACTGCATGACACAGCCACATTCCTCTAGAGGTACGCAGTTATCTCCATCTAGCACTTGTCCATCGGGACAAGTGCAGGTCTCGGTGCAAGACTCAGAACAGTTGGTCTGACCCTCTGGGTCGACACAGGTTGCAGGGCAACCGCTGCCACAAGCAGTGTAGACCATTCCTTCAGGACAATCAAAGGCTGCCACGAAAAAACAATGTAAGTCAAATAGAAGACTTTTACTGAAAGGGTTTATCAATGTATTTTGTTTGTGAATGACTGAAAAGGGTCAACATGTTTCATGTTCAACTAGAGACAGGGAGAGAATAGATGCTGTTTTCATGGAGATCAATTAACATATTCTTGTTTTAATTTTTGTCATCCACACAGACTTGGTTTTAACACTTACAGCATTCAGGGACGGCTTCCCTCCAGTTGCTAGGCAGACTAGTGGATTCTTCACAGATGGCAACGTAAGCCTCAATACTCGCGCAGAGCTGCTCTTCGTTGAGATGAGAGGAGCAAAGGTCATCAACACAGGCAGCATAGAAGGAACCAAAATCAGCCGGACCTCGACAAAGTGAGAATTCATCTGAAAAGTTTGAAGATTATTGAATCATCACAGATGGCTTTTGATTTTAAGGAGATCCTGCTTGAATTTTAAACCCTGTCTGTAAGAAATACAACTGGAGACTACAGAAATACAACTGAAGACTACATAAATACAACTGGAGACTAAAACTAGAGACTACACAAATACAACTGGAGACTACACAAATACAACTGGAGACTACAAATAGAGATGACAACATATAATAGTTCTTAGTCAGGGAAGGGTGACATTGAATACTTTGTATAGAAGAAACCTCTAGCTTTCTGACATCTGTTGAAAAGTCAAAGAAATTTGTGGGATATATACTCACCACTGTCAAGAGCTGAACACATATCTGAAGCCTGCTGCCGAAGATGGGAGTCCTCCGCACAGGGATTTGGAGTTTCCGTGACAACTGCACAATTATCCACAGCCCATGAATTACCAAATTCATATAAATCTGTTGCCTAGTAACATATAAAGAATATAACATCGCAGTCTGACATGGGATTAATGCAAACTTTACTGACCGCACACTCGCACTGTGTCAGATTTTTGACCTGTAATTGAACTGTGTGGCATTAACTTGAAGAGATGCATGCTGGGTACATCTCCTGAAACAACTTTACCTAAAAACCTTCTAGAAAAAGGAAAAAAGGTAATGGTGGGGTGTTGCATTTAATGTTTTACATTGTCAGAGGAAGCTGGTTCTTCTGTTAGACACTAACAATTTTTGATCAGTCAGCCTGTGCTAAGTCATGGTTTAATTTTGACAGAGATGGTCAACTGATGAAAAGTCTGATGGGAGATCTTGTCATAGTGTACAATATTTGTTCACTGACAGTTTTGACCATTTCCACATACAATGGTCAACATGTTATAATACCATGCAGTCTGTACTTGTTTTAACAGTGTCACATCATGGGATACCAACATATTTATGAAATTCTTGAATTCAGTTCAAGTTTTATTTCAAACATTTTCCGAGAGAACAAAATACATCTGGAAGAGTGCAAAGACTGATGCAAAGACTGACATGTGACATAGACTGATCCATACTGAGAATTATGATGAAGAAGTCTTCATTCAAATTACCAAAAAAACAACTAGAATAGGCACAAAATAAAGCCACACAATAGCATGTTATTTATGTTTGAATAAACAATGACAGCATCTTTAAAAATTATATAAAGTCGAAAAATGTTTTATTAAAGAAACCCACCAGGGAACCATCAGGCATGGTGAAGTCATTGTCCTCCCTGCCATCAAAGTTCCCACACAGGCCACAGACTGCACCACCATAGTCAGAAATCAGGTGCATTCTAAAGTTAGCATTCTGGTTGTAGAGAATTCTCAGTCCAAAGTCTGTTTCAAGGATCTAAGGGTCAAAAAACCAAACAATAGCAATGGAACATAATATGTAGTGAACTTCTGTCATGCATGAGTAATCATAAGGAAACCAATAAAAATTAAAGTATGTTGAGTTTCTTAGATTCAGTTCACTATATCCAGTCTTTGATATATTTTGTAATAATTCTTAATATTTTTTATATAATATTACTTTTATGAAACCAAACTGACTATTAGTTAAGCTTATTACAATCACTGTCACCATAAGGTACATGTTTAATTATACTTTATAGTTTTAGACATTTCTGCATTTTAAAAGAACAATTAAACTAGCGACGTCACAAATGACCCAGCTCATGCAAACATGACCAACCAAACCCAGCATTTCTTTTTCTTAATTATAGATCATTTTTAATTTCATTTGCAGCATTCTGAAATAATATGTCAAACCATATAAACACTGTGAGACAATTCCTTTGCTGTGGTTCTCTTATGAAAGTTATACTGAGAGGAATGCTTGAACATGCTGATGTTCTCAGAGTTATACTTCGATGACATGCATACTGGAGAGACCTGTAGTTACCGTGAAGACCGGTCTGAGGTATATGTTGACCCCATTATGTCTGAGAGGAAGGGTGACCTCCAACCCATTCAAGAGCACTCTGTTCTCTTCGACCCTGTACTCGTGACCTTCATAATAAAGACGGACCCTCTTGAGACCAAAGATCTTCTTCGTCACTGTGAGGGGATCGAAATCCCCGGTCAGACGAAATTCCTTCAGGCCAGCAGGAAGAGTTCCACAGGTCTGGACGAAGGTGTAAACACATTCACCGCGCCAGTCGTGGCTAACACCATCGTAGGTAAGGAAATGTGTTCGTCCCCAGACCAGGCAAATTCCGGTTTCTGGAGGGAAAGAATCATCATGACACGTAGGCGTTACAAATGCACCAAAGCATATCATATTAACCTACTGAACCTCCTCATATAAATATTATGGTAGATAGCTTTGATCTGAGCAGTATGCCATTGCTTCCTTTTAGTCAATGGTATTGTCGGCAATCACTCCATGAGCATGACTGAGAGCCACTGTTGAAATGGTTGTGCTAGCTGGGAATTTCATGACTCCATCAGCATTTTGATTTTTGTGATATTTTCTCTATTAAAGGGTGTGAAGAGAAGTGCACAGAGAAACGTCTCATGCCGGTAATCTGATCTAGTTTCAAATGAGGTGTAACAGAAGTGTTAGACACCACCATCGATCCCATAAAATACACACACAGCTTGCTACCGTAGGTAATTAGACGCTAGTGTACAGTCAATACATACAGCTACGGTCAATACCCACAACACAGTGTACATAGCAGCGATGGACATCTCAGGTCCAGCTAAAGATAACAAGGTATCACGTTTCATTACTGTCTGCATTTTATAGCGACACGGACAAAACGTCACTTGCAAGCAACGGAAAGTTAACTTTTTCAGAGCGCGGCATGCGGTTTGGGGCGAGTCTTCAATGCCTTTAAATCTGCAGCACAACATGCATTTTAACTGGGGTTACCTCTCCATTCTGAAAGAGATTAATAGTTAGCAACATTGTGCAATAGACCAAGTCTGCTAACCACACACTGTACACATTGCATCTACAGAATTCAAACGAGAAAACAAAACCACACTTCAGCTCCAACGACTGGCCTATATCCAGGTTAGAGTACTTTGTGTAACATTTGAATAAGAATAACACCAGTTGTCATTCAAATACAACCCTGGACTAAATTAATCCCCAGGGACATGTCAAGCCATTCAATCTGGATATCTGTTATACGTACTAAAGGAAACCAATTAACCGAACAGAAAATGATCAAACAGCAAAGAACAAACATGTCTCCTACTTAATAGAACAACAATCATAGATTGCTGCACATGTCAACATGTGGAGTGGATTCAAACCTGGAATGCACTTTTGTCCGTGACTGACAAATCCTTCATCGCAGAGACATTTCCTCTCCCCGTTCTCTATGACACATTGGGCGTTCTCATCGCAGTAAACGTAGTCACATTCGAGATGTCCTCCTTCACAGGTACAGAGCTCAGTGCAATTATTTGACGTCCATGTTTCTCCTCTCTGCAATTAATTGATCAATTTTGGCAATTAAAAAGATATCTCTTGGTGTATATAACAATATTAGCAGAAAAATATCCAAATAGGTTGGGATGAGTGGGGGGGGGGGGTGGCTGGTCATTTTGGTAAATATCCGAAGGTTTTTATTAACATATATATAATCTTGATATATATCGATGTGTCACTCTGCAGTTACCAGATGTATTCCATCAAATATTGCCAAGCTTTAAAATTTAATTTCCTTGATGATCATATGCAGTAGTATGCTATCAGAAATGTAGCTAGTGTTGCTGAAAATTTACATTTAAAGCAAAGTGTAAGCAATTTAAAGCATTATTTGAAGCAAACTTGTTGACTTTTCAAAGTTAAGCTTTCCTTGCCAGGGGAGGACTATTCTTCTTTTGCCACACACTTTACTTATGTTGCGTTCATCGAATAAAAATTCAATGGCGCAGAATGAGGTTAAGAAAACTCACAGATATGTATCTTCCACTCTCCAGGAGACAACCACACTCGTTCTCAAACACACAGTGGTGACCGTCCAGTACTTGACCCTCTGGACAGAGGCAGGTCTCCTGACAGTTATTCTCACAGGTGGCCGTTCTATTCCTCTCTGTGCATGTGTTGGGGCAGCTGGACCCACAACGGGAGTATTCAAAGCCAACTGGACAATCAAAGGCTGCAATAATGGCAACGAGATACACGAGGACCAGATCAGAAACTGCTATCATATCTCAGGAGTTGTTTGAAAAGTGGGGGGGGGGGGGGGTATTAGGGACACTCTCAAGATGTGACTGCTTTAGAAGAACAACATCTGGCACAATGAGTGTGCTGTGGTTATTAGCTATGTAACTTAGTTGAGTGGAGGTTGGCGACATCTGTACAATTTTCGAAAATTAAAATTAAAAAATTGTTGGAGCAATGGAAAAGAACCATACTGTTGAGATATGACAAAAATACTACATTCTACAAAACAAAGGCCATGGGGAATAGGATGGTGCAGTCAACCACATTTATTTACCCTAAATGTAGTAATTAAACATTAACTAGGTTATAATAAAATATAAATCAGTGCAAACTGTGGTTTTTCCACTTGGTATTGCGCTAAACTTGCTAAGAATACTACGATGGTCGAGAATTACTCACGACATTGAGGGACGCTAGACCGCCAGTCGCCTGGCTCTCCTCCAGCCTCTCTGCAGGCAATCAGGAACTCTTCAATGCTGTCACAGAGAACAGTCTGATCTGGTAGGGTTGCACAGAGATCATACTTACAGGTCTCATAGTAAAAGGATGAATCAGCCACTTGATGGCAGGATGGCAGACGGTCTACAAAACAGAGACAAAACATGCTAATTATCAGTAAAAGGATTTTAATTTAATAGATAGGACAACTATAATATGCAAACTGCTATTTAAATATCTTTGGGCGCTATCCATGCATCCACAAATAATCCAGTCAACTTCAAAGGGTCCTAAACAGTTTGCTCACAGGAGAGATTTCATTATGTCCAGAGTAAATTATGTGGAATTTCACCCAAGGGTATTCTGCTAATCATATGAAGTTCAAAATAAAATGAAACTGTTTATAGCAAACTGCTTATCCACTAAAGAGCCTGTGTAAGAGAATGTGTAAAGTAAATTGTCCTGACATTTTGATCCTAGCAGGTCCTTTGCAGAGGCTAAGTTATATAAAGTTAAAAGAACATGTTTTGGTTGAGTTATTAGAGCTTACAAAATAATCGGTTAGCATAACCATTTAGTCCTGCACTGAGAAGCTGATAACCACTGAGAAACATAACCACTGCACTGTGAAGCTGATAACCACTGAGAAACATAACCACTGCACCGAGAAGCTTATAACCACTGAGAAACATCACCACTGCACCGAGAAGCTGATAACCACTGAGAAACATAACCACTGCACTGTGAAGCTTATAACCACTGAGAAACATAACCACTGCACTGTGAAGCTTATAACCACTGAGAAACATAACCACCGCACTGAGAAGCTGATAACCACTGAGAAACATAACCACTGCATTGAGAAGCTGATATCACCATCAGTTAAGCTTTAAAGGAGCATTCCAGAGTCCAGAGGTTAATCCTATTTTAAAGGTGAATACCTTAAAAACCAGAGAATATAGAAACATTACTAGCACTGCAATTTTGGCATATAAAAAAAGTTTTGCCAAAAGAAAACCCACTGAACTTCAAGTAAAGACAATCATACAGGCTTTGTTAGATGAAAGGTTGGAATGAAAATAGTTCATGGATATTATAAATTATGAAAATATTGAGACTCTAAGAGGTTTACCATCATCTGGAGATAGTATCTGACAGAGTTGTTCTGCTTCTGAGATCTGCGACGAATCTGCAAATTGACAGGGATCCGATTCAAACTCTAAGTCATCATCTGTCGGGATGTAATCATCTTCATCGTTTTCACATTCAGGGTCGCCGGACACCAACCAGGACTGAGCAAACACTCTCGCTCTGCCATTCTAGGAACAAAAAAACCCAAAAAGAAAGGTGCTGATAACATTTATACATAGAGGGAGTGATAATGTGATTATTTTAGATACTTGTATTCTTGAAAATTGTAGCCATCATATACAGACAGGTCTAACTGCATGATAAGTAGGTACCTTACCCAGCATCAACTGAAAAACATTTGTTTCATTCTTGGTGACTGGTTTAATACTTTTTCAATTACTAATTAATATTTACTAATTAATTAATCCCTTTCCAGGTTTGGCAGGATTTAATGCAATAGAGGAAAAGATGACTTATAAAAGCATACAGCAAACTATCCACAGTTTTGAAAATTGTGTAATTCATTATCTAAGCAAAATCTGCCCACAATGAGATACTTGTATATCTTTCATCTTGTATTTTCGAACCTCCTGCAAGCAGGAACTCGCAAAGAAGCCATCATTGGCTTATCAAAGCCGCAAGCTGACCACAGTCAGTCTCTTAGATTCATATTTTAATGTCCATGATTATGAATTGTCAACAACTCTGTAACTGGACGACATACATTAAACTTGGAGTGACTCAAACTCGGGACCTTATGATTGAAAGGTACCGGCCTTAACCACTGAGCTAACACTCCGCATCTTTCAACTGATTCCCCACAGAAAGCTTCTAGGAATTATTTCCCCAGTTTGTCCCCATTTTCTTTTCTTTATTGATTTCAGCTTGCCTCTCAATAAATTAAGTCCAGCTAGGATTCAAATGTCAGGTCTAATTCATTATGTACAAAGCTAAGGTAGGTAAAACAAGTCTTAATGATAGTATCTTACCCTCTGTCCATTTGGCTTGGTAAAATCATTCTTCTTGTTGCCGTCAAAATTTCCACAGAGTCCGCACACCTTGGACGCAAATTCATTGCTCAGGTAAACTTCTGTGTCAGTTCGCTGGTTGTATCTAAACTTTAAGCCAAACTCTGTCTCTACGGTCTGAGAAATGAAAGTTTTCAAACAATAGGCAAATGATGCTCGTTAATAGATGAAAAAATTAAAGCATTATTAGGCACAAAAAATACAGTAATCAAGAAAATTTTATGTCCTTCATTGATTCTTCAAAGACAAGAAATAAATTATGCCAACCCTCTGCTAACGTTCATTGCACAATAATAACCACATCAATCTTATCAATAACACTTGTAAAACACATTTTGCATTCCTAATTCTTGCATTTCTGAACAAAATTTATATGTAAATCTATCGTATGGAAGGTTTCCCTATTAAATTGTATAAGAAACCAAAATAAAAGTATAAAGATGAATATAAGTTTACTTCCTCTGGTGATGGTTGTTGTCCTTGTCTGGGATAAAGCACTAGAGGCTAAACATCAATACTTTTATACTTGTTTCTCTTAGCAACGCTCTAAATAGGTTCTCGTTGTTGTTGTTACTTAACTTTTTTTTATTATACGTTGCAAGTAAGATACAGCAACAACAAAAACCTTGTAATATTTGTTAGTTATGTGATATTCAATGCTCTATGTAAAGGTTTAACTACTACACTAGTATTCTCAACCTACCGTAAATGGTACGTCGTAGTGCACCGTGACTCCAGCATGATTAAGCAAAGGAGGGGTGACTTTGACACCATCTACAGACACATGGTGTCTCCTGATGACATACTCATGACCTTTGTACCTCAATATTAGCTCTCTCTGATAGGATACTCTTTCCCCTGGGATTCTCCTTTTGTTATCTCCGATTAGATGGAAGTTTGGGAGATCTCGTCCTTTGCATTTCTTGACCAGGGTGTACTGGCAACCTCCTTGGAAGTCGAACTTCTTTCCGTCGAAGGTCACATAATGAGGATCGCCCCAGATCTGGCATAAACCGGAGTCTGAAAATGTTGTAAAATGCATATATGAATGACATGATATGCATATGTATGACACAATTTGAATATTCAATTCACGCATATTAGCTCACCTTTTATTTATTTTTTAATTTATTTTAATTTATTTGTTTTGCCACAAAAGTACAAAGTGGAGGGAAGTCTTCCATAAAGCTTAAAAGCTTAACAATGTGGAAGACTCCCTGAAGAAAGAAAAGAAAAGAAATAAAAAAAATATATATATGTATAAATACATATACATATATATAAATACAAATTAAATGTTCAATATATATATAGTAATTACATACAGGTAGTAGTCAGTAGCTAGCTATTATTTCCTTACAAAACCACTTCTTAAAGGATGTGACTGACTTTTTACTCTTTAAATCGTTCGTTAGAAGATTCCATGTTTTTGTTGCACGGTTTTGTAGGCTTAACGTTCCAATGGTAGTATTGTAGGATTATAGTGGGCATGATTAGCATGCCTCATGTTATGATGATGTACATCTCTGTTACTGGTTCAAAAATAGTCAAAAGGCAGCTGGTAGTAATCCATTCCAGGTCTTGTAGGCAAATAATGCAACCTTTACGAGTACATGTGTACAAATTTATGAGAGCAACTTGATTAACATGTTATTTTCACATCTTTCAAAACTGATTAGTAATACTTAAGCAAACAATCATATACGATATCACTTTGCTGTGACAGTTGAACGTAAAGATGTGGTTTGTGTTAATAGTGTGTCTTTAATATTTCAAACCAATAAGTATGGTTTCCTGGAGACTGGAGTATTAGTTGGTAACTGTTTTTCTAGAAGTGTAGCGTGAATCATGGAGCAGATGAAAATATTGTTTTACAAATACTGATTACAATTCCAATTCTTCAGACAATAATTCATGCAGAGTTGTAATTAAGGTTTTAAGCATTTTAACGAATATTTCTACAGACAATTGGCACGTTGAAATTTTCAATGGCCCTTTTGTACATGTGTGGTATTTCCCAATACTTTGCAAAGATCTTTGCCACGTTGGTTAACACGATATAAAAAGTGTTATCCTTCCATGACAGACCATTGTGTCTCATAAGAAGTTATTGCCTAGGAACCTATCTAAAGAATAAGTTAAGCTCTGTAGAATTAAAGAAAAAAATCTGGCTAAATGGTTGTTTGATAGCAACCTTTCAAAATAAAAATTTATGTTTCCAAGTGAGTTGTTTATTACATAACATCTTTCTGACAATACTTGGTCACTCTTACCTGACACACAAATTTCGCCATTCCCTGTGAGCCCTTCGTGGCATTCACAAGTTCTCATCCCTGCCCTGTTAATGGTACAGTCTGCATTCTCGTTACATGTGTAGTTCCTGCACTGCAATTCTCCAGGACCCTCACAGTAGCACCTTGTTGTACAGTCAGGAGAAGTCCACTCTTGGAATTTCTGCCATGAAATGTAAAAAGCTAACTGTCCTGTTTATTGTTTTCGATACTTTCTTATGGGGCATTTTGAAAAAGAGAAACAAAATTCATTGGTACAAAGGAGAAAACAATGAATGGAACAAATACAAGATAATAGACATTGTTCAGTAACTCTCAAAAATGAAGGAGTTAATGAACCTTATTGGTAAAGGCCACCTCAATGTCATCTCGATACATTTTTGTCAAAATTTAGTCTAAGAAAGTTGCCACCTGCAACTGCACTAACCTAAATGATGAGATTACATTGCAGTTTTTAGTGCAAATTATCACAGTTCATGAAATTTAAATTGTGGTTTGTTAAAATATAAAGTAGTACTGTGATGCTAGTGGTGTCACAAAGTTAACTTGGCTGTAAGAGGACCCAGAAAAAATAAATGTTTATTCTATTAAGTTTGACTCTTTGATCTTAGCAGGATCTTCTTTGGAGCAAAATTAGATAGATCAATGAGTAAGGAAGATCAAACAGAGAAGCAACGATATACTTTAAGGGCTTTGGGGTCAAATTTGCGGGGTTGGGGGCGGGGGGGGGGCAGGTGGTTAATTCCTGATGGAGGTGAAGGGGAGAAGGAGGGGGATTAAGAAGGAAACACATGAGAGTGTGGATGGATGAGAAGTGAGATGCAGAGAGGATGGAGGAAGGGGAGTGGGTGGAAGAGAAGGAGGGGATGGGTTTAGTCATTCTCTTCTTAAGAATACCTCAGATATTATTTTAGTAATATTTTTATGTATTCTGAATGGAATTCTTTATTATTTAGAGCCGTTTTGAAAGCTGACCTACAATACGTTATTTAGAAACAAGCACAAACAGTGAGGAGAGAGAATGGGGGAAGAAGTGGGAGAGAAAAGGGCAGAGAAGTAGGTAAACTGTTTTCAGAAATTGAAATATTAAAACTGAAAATACCACAACCACATTGAGGATAAACACTGAAATATATAAGCATTTCATATCTGCATTCTGAGATTGAACCTACGCTGATATATTCTCCAGTGTGTAAGAAGCAACCACAGTCGCTGGGCTCAACACAGGTGGTACCGTCTAGGAGCTGGCCTTCAGGACAGACACATGCCTCAATGCAGGGCATATCACACTCCTCCGGTCCGCTGGGCTCTGCACAGGTTGGGGGGCAAGCTGGAGCACATGTTGAAAGTGACATACCAACTGGACATTCCATTTCTGTCATGAAGAAAGTCAATTGCTTAAAATTAGGTAGGTTTAAATTCAGGAAATACGGATATAACAATAATTAACAAATCAAAGATAGTTCTTCTGGAAGTTTTAGGCACATTTGCAATTGACTTGTATATGGTGATGGTGATGCATAGGTCTATACATGTTGCATCCCCAGAGAAGGGATGTTTCCAATGACAATAATAGAGTTGATAGAGCAAAATACTGTGGGTTAAAGAGAAGGGATGGGCTGAGGGGTGTTGTACGGATGTCAACCAAAGCAGCTGTTACATTTATTGAGTATGAAAGTTTCCCTATGCTATGGAGTTGTATGTACCTAGAAGCCGCAAAAAAAGTAGGGCTTGAAATTGATTTGCAAAAGTGAATTCTTTCTGAATTAAGGATAGGGAGATAATGACTGTATAAGGTCCATCTTTAACGGTACTTTTAACTCTGCCATACATTTAAATATGTAGTTAGTGCCTTTTAACAATAGTGTAGTGTGACAAAATTTGACGGTCTGTATAATAAAGTCGAAGAGTCTTTTATAATATGATCCTAGTTATAGGGAGTAAACACACTTTAGAAGGTATTAGTTCCAACTTCAGCATGCTAACAGTATGTTCGTAACAACAGAAACTTGCCCAAGGTTCAAAAACAATGCATCCAAATTATTCACACATCATTGAGGATGGTTTATGTAGATTAGATAATCCATTGTGAGGCTAAGCACTTTAATGGCGACAATAATAAGTTCCTTGACCATTGGAAACATGTGAGGCAGAACTAATGGTCTCCCCACTCCCACACAGAATCTCCCGTTCCCTGTTACTCTCAAGGCAAGATACTTTGTGCTGCCTTGTATACAGCTGGGGTTTAACAGTCCTTGCTGGTGTTTTGCTGTACATGGACTAACAGTCAGGGAACATATGAGTAATAACTATTGCTTAGTGCTTACCACGGTTTGAAAAAATAAATAAATAAATAAATAAATAAATAAATAAATAAATAAATAAATAAATAAATAAATAAATAAATAAATAAATAAATAAATAAATAAATAAATAAATAAATAAATAAATAAATAAATAAATACGAATCAGACCAATCAGTGGTGTTGAAATTACTGATCATGAGGGCGCCACACTTGCTTGAAAATGTGGAAATTGTTGGTGGGGAGGGAGGAGGTGGGGAAGTGTTTGGGGGCCTACAGGGTGCATTCGGACATCCTTACCACAGACTGGTGGAATGCCTTGCCTCCAATCAGTGGCCAGCACCTCTGCCACACCACAGATCTGTGCAAAATGTTCATAGTAGTCACATGGGAGTGAGTCGTCCAACGGAAATGCACAGACATTCTCAATACAGCTGTCGTAAAGCGGAACTTCATTGACATGTTGAAAGCAATCTCCAAACGGACCTGAAACAAAAACAAAAATTAGATACGGTCTAGGTTGATGTATTTAACATTTTGTTTATTGGTCATTTACTACATAGCTAGCTCAAGCACAACTATAACATATTAAAATAACAACATACTATTAAACAATGTATTGATTGGTAACATATTGTAATTAAACCATAATTAACAAGTCATAATGAAGAAATGTTATGATAACAATACCAAAATGTGCTTTTGACAGAGGAATAGTGAAATTCTGGAGAGTCGAACATTTAAACCACATAACAACATGTTTTTTTTCGAACACACTGTACAACTAAAAATATGAGCATAGAGGAAGTGGTAGTACAATCAGTGTACCCATAGGCCATTTAGTTGTTTAACTAGTCTGGGTCTGGGGCTAAGTTAGCAAACAGACATATCTCATGTTAGTGGCAAACTGCAGCCAAATGTTGTTAGCCTCACTTGTATTGTGCCTTTGTTGAAGATCCTCATTGGATAGAAAGAATTAAGAACAACTAAATGTTGTTGAAATGGTGTACATTTTACTGGGTCTCTATACAATCTGACATTCTCCTTAAAAACCCTTCTTAGATAGGCCTGAGGCCTACACAAACATTAGAATTGCATACACTTACAGAAATATTTCCAGTAAAGTCTATATAAGCACATGCTTTAGCCTAAGTTAGGCCGCCTAGGTTCTGTGCGCCTAACAAGTACTGTAACATTTAATAAGCTAACTTGGCCTAAGGCCTAGGCTAAATCTACAACAAAAACAGGGCGTAACCTCTATAACAGCTGGTATCTACGCTATTTCGACATAAACACTGTCGTAAATTGCCTGCGGTACTCTCAGAAAGACATTTGATTCGGCTCTTGGATAGGAAGTATTTACATTTGACTTTTGAGGGGAAAAAACATATTTCTCAAATAGCACGCACACGAATTTAGCATATACTGGTACAGCATGTGAAGTTATTACGTAACTTCATTTATGATGAGGAGGGCGCACACAACTGATTATAAAGTTTTCCAACGATAGGGTTTGAATAAAGACCATAGACTCTACATGTATGCATGCACAACTAAATTTGAGTTTGGATAAAGACATTAATTGTTGTTGCATTACCTTACATTATATTCACATTTTCGTTGATTTAATTTTTCTTATAGGGGGAAAGTTGTGTTGGTCAGGAATGTGTCGAACAACTTTTGCTCCCCTGACTTTACTGTGCAAATAAACCATGATTATTAGATTTAATGCACAATGTAATGTTTACCAGATTTTTCGTCATAAAACGCCCCACACTGCCGGACACCTGCCTCCCTCTCTGTACCATTGTCAGGGCATTCATTGGTAAGGGCGCTGCTTGCATCACATGTAACACTAGCCCAGGCATCCACAAAGGTAGTTAGAGAACCAGTCTGGATAAGAGCAGGCAGTAAAATGATAATATTCGAAGCAGATGCGGATAGGGACAGGAGAAATCTCCGTAATTGAAGCTTCCACATCCCCTCTCCTATACCACTAATATGTCAATTGCATATTGTAAAAGATACATTCACTAAGACTAACAGTATTAATTTAAACAATAAATTGAGACTTGTGCGTTCATTTTCTGTTGATACCTTATCAAAGAAATGTTGGTTTAGATCATTTCAATATATTTCTGACAGAATAAAAACAAAACTGATACTTTCGTCGTTTGCAATGATTTCATGATTTCCATTAGAATGATCAGCGTTAGATCGATTGGAACTTTCGCTGACAGTGTTTTATAATATTGTTGATGTTTTTTTCAATCGGATTGATTTGGTATTCTAATGATTCTAAAGGAAAGTTGTTTATTATTGGATTTTATATCATTACAATAATTCTTTTAAATCTACGATTTGTTTTGAATTGTTATATTTTCTATGCATTAACCTTCACGTTTACTGGTATCAGTTATGTTTACATAACTAAACGTTTCAATCGTGGTCAATGTTAATTAATAAAGCCACTAATACGACCACAGAGTTCAAACAAGTTACAAGTTCTTTCTTCGTTTTGATTTTCTTGAGTTGATATTTGATATTATTCGACACTATAATCTCATTCCAATGCAGTTCATACACTTTACTAGAAAAAAATGAATGTCACACATTGAAGTAAAGTCGATTTAAAGGGGGAAAAAAGAGAATCGAATTGATTAATAACGATCTTGTTCTGAGTGATACTCGGTAAATTTTGTTTAATTGCAGTCTGCTTCGTAAATAAACAGACTAAAATGAAACTTTTATCACCTGCTGTCCATTCGGAAGGTTTTGTTCATTCAATGGATCAAAGTCATTCGTTCCACATAAACCACAAACCGGTTGAGAACTTGATAGAAATATCTCGGCATTTTTGTCACCGTCAAATTTGATGGATAAACCGAAGTCGGTTGTTAAAACCTGCGAAAATAAATATAACGAAAGATACTTAAAAACTAAATAAATACAGGAAGATTTCATTTGTGTGAATGCATCTGCCGAACATGGTATTCAGTCCTGTTTGTAACCTAATAAGCTATCTCATTATGCTGTAGATCCGAATGAAACACTCATATTCCAATATCTTCACAGTAAATATTATCATTGTTTTTCACAAGTTCAATCAATTAAGTTTTATCACAATTTCATCAATCTTTTCCCATCTCTCTGTATATAGACCTATACGTACATTTTCTTATACCTTCGATTTTCGCTGACATATTTTCGCCGCACATGCATGACGGGGAAATAAATTGTGAGAAATAAATTGTTGTTTTGTTAAGTTTCTGTATAAGTTACCGTTTCTGTCTAACCTTTATCCAGATTTATTACTTTAATTAAAATCCATCAACATTTTATCGTACTAACCATACATATAGATTGCTTGCTGTAACGACATTCATTTTATTTACTTACGTTGTTGGGATCGTTCCAGTAAATACTGACGCCATCAAAGTCCACCAGAGGGTAAATTATTTTGACTCCATTCAGAAGAACTTTTCTCCCCTGCCGGATTATAAATTCATTCTGTTTGTAGTAGAGGCGTATTTCTCTTAGGGCGTACCTCTCTTCCTCCATTGAATGGGCGAGGAAGTCCCCCATCACTTGAAAGTATGGTAGTTCTGTTTCTCCACAACTCTCAACTAACGTATACATACAGTCTGATCGGAATCCATATTGGTAACCATCAAAAGATACAATGTGGGGTCCGTGTGTTATAAAGCATATACTCGGAGCTGAGTTAAACGGAAAAAAAAAAATACTGAATTTAGTTTTTACGAACGATGATACTTACATGTCTTCTATCAAATTATTCAGTTTCCCATCTATACATAATTAACAACGTTTAATTAACACGGTAGAAGTGTGTGCTGATCCACTTCCGGGTTTCCAAGAAAGGAGGCGTTCCGTGCTTGTATGATTGCTTTCATTATCAAATATGAATACAGTTTAACGTTTTGTACGGAGATAATTCTTAACTCTCGATTTCCATCGCAAACATTCCTCCTTTTTCATGTTTTTAGGGCATATATGTTAAACATGCAAATGAATAAGCTAAACAACTAACTGGGATCTTTTGTTTTTATTAATTGATCAATGGAGAGACGATTCAATTTATGAAGAGGACTAAGATGACAAAATAGATATGGAATCAAAACATACGGTACACATTGAAATATTACTGATGCAGTACTGGACTATGAGAGGAAAGATTATTTACCTGATAATAACGAAATCAATAACTTTACCAAAATATAACGGTATAAATCTCAAATATGTGCAAACAAACAAATAAAAAACATTTAAATTTTTGGGAGGGAAACATTTCTGCGCTGGATTAGTAAGTTAATGATTTTGTGAGTACGAGTAACCAAATTGTTTTATACGCATATAATCACCTAGCAGGAACGATGACGGTTATTATGGTCATAATGACACAAATATTCATTATATTCAACTCCAAATTCAGCTTTAAACTTGTCATGTTGGTCTGACGAGAGTGGGTCGGGAGGATACAGTTCAGGCCCAAGGTCAATTAGGGGGATTGGGGGGGGGGGGTCGAGAAAATAAAAGATAATGGACAATGTATTCTCTTTGTTATGAAAGTTCCATGGATTTTTGAACACTACAGAAAAGGGGACCGTGTAATGTTCACATCAATGGGGCACAATTTAGTTCTCAAAGCCCTTGTTGCTATGCTGTAATAAGATATCTTACCTCGCAGAACCGACACAGAAAATGTACAGTTTACTCGTTGTCCAAACTGGTCTTCGAAAATATATTCCACAGTCTTAACCTCCCCCGAGTGAAACACAGTCCCAGACCGGACGTTTTGAGATATGAGGGTGACGTCAGTGGTTTCGGACACAGCTATTGGTTCATCCCAGCTTATCTCTATGACGTCACTTCTTTCACACCGCTCCATAGTAACAGTGATATCACTCGGGCAGTGTCGCAACTCCAGCGGAGATTGAAGAGGTAGTGCGGGTGAGTTGACTGGTTCATCACGTCCAACTAAATGTCGTGAATTCAAAAAGAATGTAAAATGCCTGCTACCGATAACAATGTATAGAAAGAATAAAGAACATCTTTTTAAGCGACTTGCATGTGCCTTGTTCCGGCAACATTATTCATGCGAATAATGAAATAAATTGCAAAAAGGTTAGTGGTTTCGAGACATTTCGTAAAGTTTCTTATCTTGTAGTGAGGGTGTCGCAAAATAATGAACTGCTGCACAATAACGTATACGGTATAGAAAAGCAATCACACACAAATGTTAGAAGTTATCGTCTCTATTGCATAGTTAACGAATAAGGGGGTAAATGGGGTAGGAGTGGGGGGGGGCTACACGGAAATGACGCAAGTGTAGCGAGAGGAACCGCAGAAGGCCTTTTTACGTTCATAAGTACCATAGAGGAAACAAGAGGTCCAGGTAGGCCCTTTACTTGACAAAGATAATACTCTTCTAGATCAGCATTAGTTAAGTTGGTCATAATCATGTGACTCAGACAAGCAAAAAGTACAAGGAGCCATCAACTCTGCTCATAGTAAATAATCGATATTTTTGACTTCCGTCAAAATTTCGGCAACTGCTTAAATTATCATGGACCATTAGTCTGTTATATATCAATTGTCAATCAATGGATTCAATTGGAGGAAGTCTTTGTAAGTAGTTTACCGGGTCATGATGCACATACAAGAAGGAGTTCAATGACAGAATAAATAACCTGCATAGACAACAGAAACTGAATAAATTATGTCAAATCTGTGACAAGGTAATAAGTTTATCTTATTTTATTGGCGGAAATGGATAACTATTATGATATTAGTAACACGACATTTACTACCTTATATAATCACATTACGTATGCAGACCATCAAGTTACACATGATTCTTAAAGATGTATGTGTGCATGGTCATTCATTGCTCATTTACAATTTATGATATATTTTTTCGAGTAAATAAAGTTCATCTATTGAGAATCAAAAGGAATGAAGTCTTTCATGTCCGTCCAATTCTATGAACAGGAAGCATCTGCCGTTGTTATGTTAACAGATAAATCATATAGAAAGTAACAGTTTGTAATCTTTGGCTAACTTTTAAGTAGTATCGATGGCATATGTTATTCGCGATATTGAACGGCTTATACATTCATAACACACCTTTCTGAGGTAATTCGACTTTTTATTTAATCAATCGAACCTTGGAAGACACACGTAAACAAACTATCAAACTGCACCACTCTCGTAGCCTTTATTTTCACCTTTGATGAACGTTTCTAATAATAATTTAAAAAAATCAATACTTTTTAATTCTAATTAACCATTTAATTAACAATTTAATCAACTTTGAACATTGCTTAATTAGTGATTCCATTGTTTTACAGGACACACACAAGGCACAAGTATGGTACTTTAACATTACATTTTTAACTGCTAAGTCCCTACTTGACTAAAAAATTGAAACTAAAAATGCAAAAACAAAGACAGTTGTTTCAATGTCAAATTTACTCCAATTAATTCACAAACACTTTATAAAAATGTAATCTTTTTATTTAACTTACTATCACCCCTGTAGTCTTGACCGCAAACTCCAGACACCACTCCAAATAGAAGTACAAAACACGTTTTCACCCTCCAATGCATTTCACTTTTAATTTCAAAATGTCTGTTTTATTGTAATAATTACCAAGCTGCTCTGGTGCTAACATCATTCTCGATGGTAGCTTTTGTACTATTTCTGTCGTAACCACCTGCTAATATTTACTATCGTACCACACCCTCTTTAGTGAAATAAATATGACCATCCAAAATCAACATATTGGCATTAAAATCATGGACCCTGGGGAACAGTTTTCTTTTCTTGTCTTTTCTCCTGCAAGGATTGGATAGTAAAGTACAATTGTCGTGGCTTTAGTGTTAAGCATTTAGGTTTTAAATTTCTTCTTTGGCGAGAGTTGCGCGTCCAAGTATCAGTGGGAAAAAAAGATTATGTAATTTGGTTGTAAGATGAAAATTTCCTTTGAAACGTACATTTAGGCATTAACTGTTTTAATTAGTTTTTGTCATGTTTTATAACACTAGGGAGGGGGTGTGAGAGCAGAGTGCCCACATCTCTCTTTCTAAAATATTTCTGGCACTGAAAATCAGTGACAGAACATAAATTTGCTCAAAATAAGGTATACATTAGAAACATTAAGCACGCGCGAAAAATCCTTCTACTTTTACCGATATTATTTGCGCCCCTCACCCATCACCCCTCACCCCTCACCCATCACCCCTCACTCATCACCCCTCACCCCTCACCCCTCACCCCTCACCCCTCACCCCTCACCCCTCACACCTCACACCTCACCCCTCACCCCTCATACTTATCTTTGAAATCCTGTGCACATTACTAAGCCTCGCATATAGTCTGTAAACGTTACATGCTGTGGCATAGGTCAACATCGTCAAATAGTACACGGAATGCTTTGAACACGCTGGTTAATGTCTCCTTTCTCTTATCTCTGTTAAAATATCTGTTTCTTGCTTTCTTTGTTTCTATATTTCTTTCTTTTTTTTGTAAGATATATGTTACATGGGTGTGTTCTTTTAAGTCTTCCATCTATAGGTAAAAAGAAAATATCAAAAGGAAACATTACGTCGTAACGTAACAAAGTCTTTAGGAAATATCACACCTGTTGTTAGCCTAAAGAAAAATGTGGAAATTTAATACATGAATATGAAGTTACGCGCATGTGTGGAGTTCAATAGGAACCTCTTCTCCATAACGTATAAATATCATACGACATTTACATTTCATAAACCAAGTGTATGGTATATTTGTTTAATTAATTTATTCCGCAGTGAACGTGGCTTGGTCTTATTCCTTACTAGTTCTATGAGAATTTGGGTATATTTTGAGTATTTAGTGAATTAATGGTAAAGAATAATTTGGATGTAAAGAAACGTCAAAATCGTGTCAATAATGAAGTGAACTCCTTATGATATATTGTAACCTCTACTGCACCTTTTTTTACTCAAAAGCAGTTTAAACAGACAATATATTCGTGATTACAATTTTTAATAACAGCCCAATTAAAACTGACTAAAATAATTTAAAAGGTGCTAAAAGATTCCCAAAAAAAGGTCTTTGGCAAGGCTTCCCAATCAATCACTTTCTCTCTTTATGACCAAACACATTAAAATTTGCCTCGAGTTGGTTTTTAAAATTATTAAAATGATTTTTTTTTTCAATAAAAAAATTGTCAACATTTTTCTTATGATTTTCAATCTTTCTCCATCAATTTGCCCGTCTCTATCATCGTGAACTGAAAGGTTTATGAATCATAACTGTCATATTCATATTTAAATATTACCATGACAACCATCACTGTTACTCCTTTTTCTTGTCTCAAAAAATACGTTTTGATAAATTTGTATAGTCAGCATAATACTTTGGCATGAAGATTTATTGTACCGCCCTCCCCTCGGGATGAATGCCACGATCAACCAGTATGATGAATACAGACTTACAAATGTATCCCACCACTTGTCCGGAAAGTAATGAATGATATTACAAAAATTGAACGAACATAAATCAAATTTGTCAACTGCAAAAAAAGACAAAAAAAGTTTAATAAACAGACCATTGCATATATTTCATGTATTGAAAGAAAGAAAGGGAGAAATTGAAAATGTAGATCTTTTAATATTTTACTCCGGATTATTTTTCTGTCATTTGCATTTCCCCATATATCTAATTGGTATAGGTGTATGCAAAATATCACATCACCAGGAGATGGTGAAACCACCTATCCCCGCAATTCCAAGGCGGGGGGGGGGGGGGGTGACCGAGTGTGGGCCTTACCCTTTTATTTCTTTTATCTTTTTGTTGCACTAAAGAAAAACCCCACAAACATATATATTTTTTCGAGACATTTAACACGGTTCGCTCTAGGACATTCCTGTCGCCGATATTTTCTCAGCTGTGTATGTCGGTATATATCGATACTTGTCGATACTGATCTTTGGATCCACCGCTGGTTACTATATTTAAAACGATGACTTTGGGCTTTACAGAAGGGCATCTGTCTATGACAAACATAAAATGGAAATAATTCTTTGCGAGTCTAAAACAAGAGACAAACCTTGAGTTCATTGGTCAGAGGACCGACCAATTGGATGTAATGGTACAGTACCTTTACTTCAGTTAATTCGCAATCATAAACAGAAACATTGATAAATGAAGACTAAATTTCAGGAAGGACATTTAGATGAAGAGATTAAGGTATTCGAGCTCTACTGTACCCACATACTACGTAAAATCAATGTTATTTCACATATTACATGGGCTATATAGATCCCGAGGAAGATTAACACATATGAAGAAGTATAAGCTATTTGAGAAATTTGCTTCTAAATAAAAGACAAAGGTTTCTCAAACTGACCTTTTAAGGTTGGTACTGAGAAGTGATATTTGTCTGTAGTATTGTTTCATTCTTTTGTCAATTAGCTTTTTCTTCTAAATCCTTTCGGAAATCAGCGGATTATTGAGCTGAAAATATTTGATTTTCTTTTTTGTTTTGAATCTGTCAGCAATATTCGCCGACAGGTCTTACATAGACACTGTAATATATACACAACGTGTTAATCAGTGCCTGAAACATGACGTGACAATTCCAATGGACATCCCTCGTTGGAACAAATAAATGATAAATTAGGAGTTACACTTTATACCACAACATAGTGATACAGCAAGGTAGTGTGTTACACTGTTTCATGGTATATCGATAGAAGTATCACAACACTGTTTTCGTGACAACATAGGTAGCTTGGGTGGTTAGAGTAGGAGAGGGGGGGGGGGTTGGTTGCAGAATGAGTTACAAGTTAACTCAAGCTGTGTTTTTATTCTCCCACCAATGTACCTGGTCAAGTAACACATTTCTAAAAAAAGAACGAAAGAACATCACAATATCAATATATGTTATACGTACAAATCTACCATATTTAGACTAGGTGACCTATTTATCGAGATAAATATCATCCATAATGATTTATTTCGATATTGGTCAACCGACTGGAAGGAGTAAAAAATAGTTGCCATGCAGATGGCGCCAAACACCCACTGGGTATTGCAATCTTTAATAGTATTGTAACCCTGTGCATGGCATATAATATAAACTATCGTATACGCGCGCAAGTGGGATTAAGTTATAGATCAACTGGTGGGAAAGGGAAATAATTATCACTGAACCAAAGGGCGTTCTTTTATTTGCTTGAATATAAAACTTGCGAATAAATTGTATCAGAAAATAATATAAAAAATAAAACCAATTATATCAGGAAAAGAAGGTTATAACAGATTATATATAACCTATTAATTTCTTGGTTGACGACTTTCAGGAAAGAAATCACGTTTATTGGACTTGATTTTAAAGTTGCATTGGGATTAAGGCTATCAGTTATATACTTCTTGCATGGTTGAACAAACGTTGTTAAAGTATTTTGTCCCTTAAAGTCTTTATAAGGGTAATAAAGTAGGCAAATGTTCAACGGACCGTGTAAAATATATCAGTGTATTACCTTAGTATAAGAATTTCTAAACAGTACATTCACTTATATTCCGTTGAGTTATTCTTGGTTAACGACGGATGAATTACTGCAGAATAACTCCAGAGCTATTATCCTCCGTGTTATAACCTATTTAAAGAAACATTCGGGGTTTGTTGTTTGTGTTTTTAATTCTATAGGAATCATACTCATAAAATTAATACGATCAATAACCGACGATTTATAAGAAAATAAGTTAAAAAATCAATTCTTTCAACTGCTATAAAAAAAAATTGGAGATATTCCGAACTAGATGAGAAATTAAAGCAGGAATAAATAAATAAAGGTAAATGTATCTTACTTCCTCCAAATTTTCTCCAAAATAACACAGTTCAAATGCGTATAGAAAGAATGTTGGGCAAATGTTGTTTATGTTTGATCTTTGCAGTCGTTGAAATGAGCTAACATGAAAAGATTCTGGGAGCATCCTCCCTAGAATATGTAAGTCTATATATAATGGTGCATTTTGAGGAATGTTTAGTGTATTAATTTGATCCGAAAAGTAGATCGAAACTGCTTTAAACTTCCTCTTAAATTCTAACCTGGTTGAAGTTGTCTCTGTTTTGCGAATTGTACAGCCTTTATAGGTGAACTCATGTTCTTATCTTACGTCATAATTATACAAAACAAATTCATTCAACACAGTTACGATACAAGACCTAAACAGGAATATATTCACATACACGGCACTTTATTGCAGACAGTTTATGGGGACTTGATGCTCATGTTCCCTCACCAACACCCACCCCCCCACGCAACCCCCACCCAACCCCCATGACCAGATTTTACCCTAACCAATCCCCCAACCCCCAACCCCCGACCCCATGCATAGTTTACCCTAACCAACACCCAACCCGTAACCCCAAATTTTACCCTACCCTTCCCAACTCCCAGCCCAACTCCCACCCCTTACCCTATCCAACCCCAACTCCCACCCCTTACCCCAGATTTTAACCTAACCAATACCCCGGCCCCAGTCTCTCAACCCCAACCCCCGAATCTTATTATATTCCTGAGTAATCAGCCATGGTTCTTGATGTATTTTGCTCACTTTCTTTGTAAATACCCAACGTAAACGAAGAAGGAGGGTACAGCCATTGGAGTGAATGATATTGTATAGTGTGTACGTGTCGCTTTATATTTAGGACGGGGTAAACCAAATTAGTCGTGGCTTTCTAAAGTTGAAATTGAATGCATGCACATCCAAGATGACTAATCAGTTTTTAAACCATTGATTTGCTCTTAAGCCAGAACAGAACAGTGGGTCACACGAAAGAAAAACTGCACTTTGCATTAAATGCCTAAACCATATTGATGGAAACTGTAGCAAATATAACACATGTTTACGTTAACTTACCAAAGTACAGACGACTTATCCATAATATTAACCGGTAATTGAAAGTAAACTCGGTATCAATAACCGTGAAATAATTGATAGGTTTATTTGCTGGCATATTATTCATTACTAAATCCTTCATTTTCAGAAAAAGCTTAAAATTCAATAAAGGGGTCTAAAGTTTAGAAATTTGATCTTCGCGAATTTCCTCGATTACAGATCTGCTGTGTCTAAATTTAAGCTATTTAATTGAAATAAGGTCAATGGAAATGCCAATGGCCTAGTTTATTGTAAAACCAACGTTAGTGGTTCTTACATGTTAGACGACATCTCTGTAATACTCTGCACAAAGACAGTCACATTTTATATTCCACACCGTGCACTGTAGCAGGGGTAGGAGCCGGGGGAACTGGGGGCACGTGCCCCCACTTTTTTCCAAACTAGCAAATGTGCCCTACTGGCAAATAAAATGTGCCCCTTTGATGAAGAACTGTCTTTTGGATATCTGCAGCCTTTCTTAATAATAATATTTTATTTTAATTATTTATTTTTAGTCTGTACATGCTAATTTTAAAATGGCATCCCATATCTTTTTGTAGCACGGTTTACAATAAACAATCTCAATCAATAGTATTGATAGCATACTAACACATCATACATACATATATATATATATATACATACATACATATATATATATATATATATATATATATATATATATATATATATATATTTATATATATATATATATATATATATATATATATATATATATATATATATATATATATGTGTGTATTTAAGTGATATGGCCGGTGTGTTTCGGTTAATAGCATATCGAGTGGTGGTTGTGGAATGAGAAAGTGCCCCTCTGATGGTGTTCCCTGCCAAACACTTTTTGGAAGCTTCCTACCCTCCTGCCACAGAGACCAATTATGATGTTTGAGTTTACTTTTACTGTTTGCGATAGGTGAGGTAAGGAGGTGAGGAAAAGCTGGCCATCACAAAAACGTTTCCATCACACAGACAAATGGTGATGGTTGGGTTTCATTCTACTGGTTTTGAGGGGTGGGGTAAGGAGGTGGGGTAAGGAGGGGGGGGTAAGGATGCGTGGAAAAGATGTTCACCACAATCATCTCCATCACATAGACCAATGACCATGTTTGGACTGTCCTCTCTTGGTTTGTGGAGTTTGCAGAGGATGATTTGCTCAGCATCCCTGTAATGTGTAGGCCAAACAAGATGGTTAGGTTTGCTTGTATTGGCTGTGGGAGTGGAGGGGAGTGATTGAGGGGATGAGAGTTAGGAAATGGCTCTATTTTAAACTTTATAGAGTTATTACAGATCATTACAACATGCGATAGCTACTTGATTGCCCTAGTAACTGGAGTGTAGTCAAATATGGTTTAGATCCAAGTTATCTTCTTTGCATAGTACATATCACTCTTTAGCTCCGTATATGTACATGTATATTCCTAGTTGCTATATGTACACTATATGCCAGGAGTGGCTCGCCCCTCGTGCGAGGGTTACAGACGTATTCATTTGCCAATAGTCTCCGATATAGAAGACGGTTATTATGTATCCTAATCCAGTCCGTAATTTCAGAATAAAAAATAAACACATTTAATGGTTTACTGTCTCATAGAGGAAACACCGAGCGCATATTAACGCCCAAGAATAATAAAGCAAAAAGTGTGACGAAATGCTTAATCTATAAACATCCCGTGCGTATCATTGGGTTCACTGCAGCATGGTGGATAATAATGGACGCTATTAACCATAGTACTGGTATACCTAACAAGGCATGAAATCTAATCCGAACAAAATTAACTTTAGCACGGCTAAGGCTTTATACTTCAAGGTCTAAAGTGTGTTATAGACAGAAAATTACACTTGCTATACTATGCTATATTGAGAGATACTCATAATTAGCACATGTTATACTTTGCTATATAGGAGGTATACAGATAATGAGCTCTTGCTATACTATGCTATATTAGGAGGTACTGATAACGAGCACATGCGATACTATGCTATATATACTTGGACGTACTGATTATAAGCACTTGCTATATTATGCTATATCGGGAGGTACTGATAATGAGCACTTGCAATAGGCTACTATGCTATATTAGGAGGTACTGATAATGAGCACTTGCTATACTATGCTATATTGGGAGGTACTGATTATTAACACAGGTTATAATATACTATATTGGGAGGTACTGATTATGAGCATATGCTATACTATGCTATATTGGGAAGTACTGATTATGAACACATGTTATACTAAGCTATATTGGGAGGTTCTGATTATGAGCATATGCTATATTGGGAGGTACTGATAATGAGCACATGCTATTCTATGCTATATATGGAGGTACTGATTATGACCACTTGTTATAGTATGCTACATTGGGAAGTACTGGTAATGAGCAATTGTTATATATGCATGCTTTAGTCGGATTTTGAATATTTCTTATATAGCATGCAAGAAGGAGAGATACTGATAATGAGTACATGCTATGCTATACTATATGGCGAGGTATTGATTATAAGTACTAACTATAGCATGCTATGTTGGGAGGTACTAATAAGTGCGCATTTGACATTTCAGTCTGTGATAGCAATTCCCTATATACAAATACACAGTTGAAACCTTAATGTTACGCTCATTGCACAATTTGTTTAATATACATTCAAATGTTGGATATTCAGTTTAGCATAAGCTCGTCTTTCACTCTTAAAATAGACCTGTTCTTTCTGTAGATGTTCGAAGTTGTTGCATTCCAGGCATCTATTGCAGTTACTTCCATTGGTGTAAATATATGTTTAGCTATTTGCAACTTTCTAACGTCAATCAGATTCAAGTATTCATAATGTTTCCTCTTTGGTGGGGTCCCAGAGTCAATCGATCTCAAAGACTGAAAAACTTTCAAACAAAGGAATGAATGATGGAAAAAGAAACAAATCATTTCCATTCATCCCTTTTGCCATAATTTGAAACTTCAAACTTGATTCCTTCCCAAATGGCTGTTCAATCTCATTTTTTCCGGTTTTCTTCGTAAATTCTGGCAGATCGACGTTAAATATGTTTATATGAATTACCATAACAAGAATATTTTGTAAATATCCAATTCCAATCTATATATTCCGTACATACTATATACATGAAGCTCAGTTTATGATCATAGTGCTTAAATATTGGTAATGCTATAGTCTAACAGGATATATACACAAGCGTACACCAACGAACACACACATTTGAAGGGGGTGTGGGGGGGGGGGGTTTCCTTCAATACCCCATTCAAAGTAGGAAATAATGTGGTTGTAATTCATCAAATATATTATATTTGGCCACATCTGTAGGCGATGCGGGCTAGTCTGTAAGCCTTCCTTCCGAAATCAATTTGCACTTCTTCCTCTTCTTGCAATAGCTCTCTGGTTTGGGTTACCGAGAGATGAAATGACGTAGTCATATTTATTTAAAAGCAACTGGTCTCATTTTAAGGATTTATGAAGTTCAGTGCGTTGACCCGGATCTCAGTTCGACATAGCTTCATGTGAACTGCAACCACCATGTCTGGAACGGGGTACATAATACATCTTTCGAGTTCTTACTACGTTGAAAAGACGGGTTTACTTACCGACTTGGTGGTCAAACATTTACGTACTAACATACATCAGGACGGTTAGGATTAGACTACTATGTAAGAAAATACATCCAAGATAAACCCTGGTCCACCCTCAACCCAATCCATTAACACCGAGACTATATCAATGTGATCATGACGGTGATATATATATATATATATATATATATATATATATATATATATATATATATATATATTTGTATATGACGTTTTGTAATGATCCATTGTCGACCATTTAATTTATATTTGCAATATTTCCATAGACATATTAGAGTGACACATGATCTTAATACTCGCTTATTGTAAGTTTGGTGCACAAGTTACCAAATAGCTATTTTCACGTCATTCATTGCAATTGAATTACAATGAGAGTTTCCTGTATTAGACTTCTCGCCTAATGTCAATATGAATACAGGATTATGTTGTCATCACGGAAACAATGCAAGCAACCACCATAGATACCGATCGAAGTAAGTAATGCTAGACGGAAAGGAAACTATATTTTTGCATGGGCTTCTTGTATTCAGGAACAGTGTGGCGACAGCTGCTAACATATAACATGAAGTGTAATCTCTAAGCTGATCACTATCACCCATAGGCACTGTTAATTACATACTAACTCGTATACGTACAGACAGTCAGTCAAAACTCTACTTTTTACAGTAAGAGATGGACATTGTCAGTCCATCGCTATGAAAACAATTGGTTTCGTATTTTGACTTCTGCTTGTACCATTGCTTTGTTGTATAGGTTTTCACGATGGCAATTAAAATATTCCTATCTAATGTACTAATACCTCCCTTACACTTTATTTTTTTATTTTTGATGAATAGCTCGCTAAGACCGTAAGTCTTTTACCTTATACCGTCTCGTATGATGATTGTGCTTTGCTTAAGAACGGAAGTTATGTAGTGACCTGTGAGTCAGTGAGTCAAGTTCAAATCAAAACAATTCGTTGTAATCATTGCGGTAAAGTTATGACCATAAAATCCGGTATAATATTTACCTATCCTTGGAGGGACTTTTTGTGTTTATGAGGGAAAAAGGAGTTCATCAACCATGTTTGTCGGGCAGGCAAAGCTAGCAGCCAACTAGACCTACGGTTGCCAAGGGATTCATTGAGCTTTGATAAATTCCAATCACGTATTTTCCTTACCGTAACTTGTATATATAAAAATAGAATGAAAAAAGTGAATAGAAACAATGTTTTTGGAATTTCTCTCTTCAATCAATTATGTTGAATAATATTTCCTTGTACTTTAGAAGTTATTTAGGTATGTTTCAGTGTAAGGGTGTCTTTGTCAAACAACCTTTGAATTTTTACATTAATACAAATTTCATACAAATTTCGAGTTATGTAAAAGAATAAACAAAACAATAGATTAGCCGTCCAGTATAGTTGGATATAAAATAGCTACTTTCAAAAAAGACTCCATCACAATTACAACATCACCTATAAAATAGCTTTGGGCGTATATGTTATAGGTCAGACAACCACTAACGTTCGTATAATGATTTGATAGCTAAATTCGTATAGTAATAAACGTAGAGTAATGTATAGTAATATTGGTATAGTATAATGTATAGTAATATTGGTATAGTTTTGCATCGTAATATTCGTATAGTAATGTATAGTAATATTGGTATAGTAATGTATAGTAATATTGGTATAGTATAATGTATAGTAATATTCGTATAGTAATGTATAGTAATATTGGTATAGTATAATGTATAGTAATATTGGTATAGTTTTGCATCGTAATATTGGTATAGTAATGTATAGTAATATTCGTATAGCTTTGCATAGTAATATTCGTATAGTAATGTAGAGTAATATACGTATAGCAACGTACAGTAATATTGGTATAGTAATGTATAGTTATATTCGTATAGTAATGTATAGTAATATTGGTATAGTATAATGTATAGTAATATTGGTATAGTATAATGTATAGTAATATTCGTATAGTAATGTATAGTAATATTGGTATAGTATAATGTATAGTAATATTGGTATAGTTTTGCATCGTAATATTGGTATAGTAATGTATAGTAATATTCGTATAGCTTTGCATAGTAATATTCGTATAGTAATGTATAGTAATATTCGTATAGCTTTGCATAGTAATATTCGTATAGTAATGTAGAGTAATATACGTATAGCAACGTACAGTAATATTGGTATAGTAATGTATAGTAATATTGGTATAGTAATGTACAGTAATATTCGTATAGTTTTGTATAGTAAAATTCGTATAGCAATGTATAGTAATATTCGTATAGTAATTGTCGTATAGTAATGTATAGTAATATTTGTATAGCTAAGTGGTACAAAGGTATGCTGTAGATAAATACAGTTATTTCTATACATATGTTTGCTTTCCAAACAGTTTAAACTCTTGTCCTATACAGCGAGTGAGCAAAATGCACTTTGGGCATCCGTAGTTGTTTCTCATTTTTTTTTTTTTCGAGAAGCGTGGGAGAGCCGTTTAGCATTTGACATTTAGCGGATATGAAAATCTGTTACCCAAATTACGCGGTCTCATCAACAAATGTTTGATATTAGGTACTTTATTAAAGTACAGCGCTACCTCGTTATGAAATTACAGTATACTTTCCGTCGTGAATTTGAGCTTGGAACGAAGGCATAGTTGATATATCTTTTGGATAAACTGACGGTATTATATATTGATAATTTACGCGATCTTTAAGTTGATGTATATGGAGGGATTCGAATACATTTCCAGAAGTCGGGTACATAATTATTTTCGGTTTCAACTTAAGAAATCTCTTAAATGAACCTTGATGTCAAGCCGTAGAAATCACACTTTGTGTTTTCGGCTTAATCGGAAAGGAAAGCCAATCCCTGTCGCATTGAAATCCAAAGGATATATGGATCAAGATACGGCTGCAGGAATATTATCTAAAACTGATGATAATGGAAACAATTGAAATTTGAGCAGTGCGTAATAAACTTCATCTGTGTGATGTGAGGATGCAAGTATCACGTAACGATATTTTCGGAGCAGTTCATGAATGGATACATGGAAATATTTTCCATTTCTCTAAAATTTAAAGTTTGAAATGACTCAGCTCTCCCATTAACAAGTTTTGTAACTTTCCCGCCCCCCCCCCCCCCCTCCCTGAAGAGCAAAGGGATAACTGCAGTAGGCAACTTTTACTTTAACTGGATTTATACTTCCACTAAGAAGAGCAATATCAACATACCAAATCATTTTCAAATAGAAATAAATTTCTTTCTTAAGCTAAATTGACTTGATCGAGTTTAATTTAACGCTTTGTCTTCAGAGAAGCAACACGCGACGGAAAATATATCACGATTTTGGAAGTATTTATTTTGGGAGAAATTTATTGAATTAATTGAATTATAATGCGGTGCTAATGATGAATACGCGGTCTTAAACATTCCGATACTTTTCATGAAACTTTTAAAATATTGGATATAACCGAGATACAAAGGAGGCAACCATATGACATGGCATTACAAACATTTATTGTAAACATTAAAATATTTCTTCTCAAACTCTTAGTTTTCAATTTGTGCTTTCTCTTTATTATTGATATTACTTTAAAACTGAGACGAACCGAGATTCAGGACCTCGAGCAAAATCGTCGAGATCAACAACAAAGATTTGATATAAAAGTAAGCGATGAATCGTTCGCCGTAAACCGCGCTGACAGTTTACTGTCAACCAACTTCTCTTCCTCAAACAGAAAACATTTCATTTTCATCGGTTATCGAAACTTTTGGCCGTTTTACCCTCCTTTCGAGTGTTCTTGCCAAGATCATTCGATTTCTGTAGAAGCTTTGGAATTTGATGACGATTTTCAGAACACAACGATCGCCGATTGCCTTATCTTCGTCTTGTCGTACAGGGGGCGGATAACCAAAGCAGGATGGCAGAAACTCAGAGAAAATCGAGGCCCTCGACAAAAGTGGATATTTGCTTCACGTGAGAGTGCCTTAACAACACACGAGCATTTATCTCCACCTAAGAAATTTAGAGCTAACACTTATCATTTATCTTTCACATACCACTCTACGTCAGATTTCTATGTTCCTTATGGAAACTATGTTCCTCGGATTGATTCAGTCCTGGATTTTAACAATACTATTTCACGAATAAGGACAAAGAAAACAAACCTTATATCTTGGATGAGTAGCAGTTGTGGGGTTTCTATCAAAAAGTGGAAAAGAGTCGAATTTGCCAAATTATTATCGGAGGCTATGCCTTTACATAGATACGGTACCTGTGGAAACATGACTTGTGATAAGCATTCACGAACTTGTAAAGAAAAATTATTAACATACAAATTTTCCTTAATTTTGGAAAACAGCTGTTGTTCTGAATATATAACCGAGAAATTTTGGAATTCTTTCCTCTTCGAACAAGTACCCGTTGTTTTCGGTGCTACAATGAAAGACTATCTGAGAATCTCCCCACCATACTCTTTTATACATATGGAAAATTTCTCGAATGTTGACGACTTGGTTGAATATCTGTATAAATTAGACAACGACGATTCTCTGTATGAAAAGTATCACGAATGGAGACAATTTGGAGAAATCAATGTTGCTAAATTACCACGTGACTTTGTCTCTTCTTGTCATTCACTATGTCGGATCAGTAATAAGTTAGAATCTCTTGAAGAAACAAATGATACGTCATTTCATTTTGACCCATATGGCGCCTCTTGGTATGGGTCATGTAGAAATTGTGACAGAATTGCACAAAAGTTGCTGCATAATTAATAAAGGGATTTCCCCGGTTGTTTCTATTTCTTAAACATAAATCAACAAATTTTAATTTTGCTTGTAGAAAATTGCAATATTTCATTGGTTTTAGAGGTGTATGTGAAAGGTTGATGCATAGAAGTTTCTAAAAGCTGTGTACATGTTACATCAGATATCCTACACATTCTGACAAGCAGTGCCTGACTATTTCTTCGATGCGTTTTTTAGGCTTTTTATTAAACAGAGCCGGTATCAATATACGGCTCTGATTTTAAAAATGTGAGGGCGCCAGTAGAAATAAAAAGTTGTTAGTGATGGCGCTGTCCACTGTGAAACAGTTCGTTCGAAAGCCACATGAAGCAGCGGTGTGTGTTCTTGACCAATTCGTGTGTTGAATTTAATTGTGTCTTTGTTCCTAAATACAATTTCATCGCCGTTTGTAAACGCTTAGGTGAAGACATTTTCCCTTATTTAATTGTATTCATTGTTTCTTGTAATGTCATTGCAATATTAAAGTGAATTGTGAATATTTGAAACCACCAAAGAAGAGTTAGGAAATGGACAAATTGTTTCAAAGCTCTTGCAGATGCTGTCAAGAAAATAACTACTGGTCTGGCTTTGAAACATTTTTTTAGGGAATGACATATACATGAAATATTTACAAATTACTATTTTTATAAAAGAAAGCAATTCGTTACATATCACATGCTCACCATTTCGATGATACTACTAAGTTGATTCCTCCTAGTCTAAATTTACTCAAGCTGGTTGATCTCATACAAATCAACATAACTACCTTTGCGCATCGCATTATTCATAATATACTCCCAGCAAATTCAAAATTTACTTTACCTACAATTACAAAATGTACATTTATAACACTAGGTCAGCTGATAACCTTTACACTTCACGTTTTAGAACTAATACTGCCAAACATTGTTTGAGAATTCGCTCAAATGCTCTCTGGAACCTATTGCCACATGACATTGACATAGCACTGTTTCATCTTTCAGAAAAGAAATTAATAAATAGATATTTGAGATTACCGACTATTAACACATGTCCCTATTTAGTATTGCTTTGTTATTTATTGTATTGCTTTGTTATTAGTAACTATATTTTTTGTCCATATGTATTTAGTTTAACTGTGTTATACGGGATTAGCCTACTAGATAAACCTACAAAGGTTTTTAGGTCACTTCCTTGTGCAATCTACGTCATCAAATACTAATTAATCTATAATTGTTCCAAATAAAAACGTTGTGATAAATCAAATAAATAAAAACGGAATGAAAAATAAGTATACTTAATATAAAGGAAGTCAGAATTGTATTACAATTAAAGTTACATAATTCCTTGCAGAATTCGTGGTTTCATGTCGTTGTAATAAAGCGATAACTATTAAGAAAAAAAACCTTTACACACTGTCAACACATTAAAGACTTCAGTATAAGGTGGCACGTAAACCTTCAAAACATTAGCAAGAAAAGACTGCATGTGGATGTAACACCTTCACATCATTTATTCTCACAGCCTCAACGTCCAAGAAGAGGACTATAAAACCCACTTGTTTCCGCAACCCGCCGATCCATTACCCCCTTCCCTATCTCTTCCACCCAACCCCCTTTTCTCATCATCCTGTCCATCTACTTACATCTTGTCTTCTTATTTCCTGGCACTCATTGACACCGTTTTCTGACTCTCTCCATCTCGGTTACTTTTCTCAGTGCAGTCTCCAGCATTCATCGTCTGGCTATACCCTTTATTCTCACTGTCTTTTGTCATGCATTCCTTCTATTCACATACATACATTCATTCATTCATTCATTCATTCATTCATTCATTCATTCATTCAATTGTTCAACTAAACAGATGGTCCCATCGGTTACATCTGTATGTTCCGACGTCTCTATGTTCCGACGTCTCTATGTTCCGACATCTCTATGTTCCGACGTCTCTATGTTCCGACAATTTGTTTTGGACTCTTAATTTTTTTTTACCCAAATTTTTTCGGACTCAATTTTTTTGGGACCAAACTGTTGACCAACATGTTTTCGGACCAACTTTTCTCGGAGCAAAATTATTTTAGACCAATATATTTTTATGACCAAATTTTTTTTTTGGACAAATTTTTTGACACCAACATGTTTTCGGACCAACTTTTTTCGGACCAAAATTTTTTTGACCACTGATTTTGGTCCCAAAAAATTTGAGTACAAACAATTAAATTTCGGGTCAAAAGCAATTTTCGGTCACAAGCACTTTTTGGGTCATAACAAACTTTGGGCCCTTTTTTTCCTGAAAAAAATTTGGTGCGTCCAAAAAATTGTGTCCCCCAAAAAGGTAGGTCAGAAAAAATGTTGGTCCAAAAATATTAAGTCCCCCCGAAAAAAATTGGGTCCCAAAAAATGTGGGTCCCAAAAAATTAAGTCCCCCCAAACAATTTGGTCCGAAAAAATTTGGGTCAAAATAATTTAGAGTCCAAACAATTTGGCGGAACATAGAGACGTCGGAACATAGAGACGTCGGAACATAGGGATGTCACCGTCCCATCAGTCTAGTGTCTGTTTAACGTGTTGTATATTTCATGTTCTCGCATACTCTTTATCTTGGGATATACTAGGCAGATATTTAGATATACGAACATGTCCACTTGAAAGCGATTAATACTAGTAGTAATATATATGGCAAGTAAAGCGTAACAAAGACACGGCATGGGCACCTTCATAGATTAGGGGAAATCTAACTGAAGGATGGTTTGTGATATAGTAGGTGGTCAATTATGTTAGTGCCACGGGTCTGCATGTATTTTGCACACAATGCGTACATATCGGAATTTAAAATATTGTTGTAAGTTTTATTCTCTAAAACAGATAGACTATAGTATTAATGTTCATAGGAACACGATTATGTAATAGCATGGATCTGTTACAGAGGATTAACCAACGTCCCAAATTTGCAACCCGGTTCTGTAAGATCGAATGTTCAATGGCATATACAGAATATTGTTTTAGTAACAATCTGTTAGAATTACTGTTCAGTTGAATGTATTTGCAAAGAAGTAACAACAAAGATACAATCATCTGTATACATAAACTTATGTTCTTGTGCTAGGCACACAAGTGTGAAGAAGATAAATCATACAGACACACTGGTAAAACAGACTGGAGTCAATTGCACAAGGTTTACATATAAATATATTGCAAAACCTTCTTTAATTTTACAACCAGACTAAATGATAACAATAGTTAACACCTCAGCATGTGTGACAGATATTCCATATTGGACTTCTTAGTAATTAAACATTAATTGGCAGACATGACTTTACCAACGCCCTCCTCTCGGACGGAGTGGCCATAAACACCATCACCTGCTAATAAAATATATAAAGAATTATCAGTGCACGAAATACTTCATTACTATTTAATAAAGACTAGCATAGCCTTTAGTAAAATAAGTTACCATGATGCCTTACAGTAAAGGTATGATATTGACGGTTTGGACGGCTTGGATAATACAAGTCCAGAATGCGACCACAAGTACAAATTGTGATTTCTAGTCCCGCGGACATTTTGAGTAGTACAAAGTAATGTTGAATGGATTAACATGAAATTGACGAATTTCACACCAGAGATTTGGACTAACTGCAATACTAATACATATGTGAATGAATCATTACCATCCTAATATATAACTCAACTTATTATCACAGATTAATAATAAGGATATATACGACAGATAAAGCATTTCCATGTTTCAAGGAAGCCCCTTCTTTTGCATACACCATTAACAAAGAAGAACCTTTCCTATGGCAATTTCTAACGGAGATGTGGATAATTGGGTGATAAACTGATTTGAACATGTACCTTTTTTTTAAAGGTAATTGTTTGAATTACGTGTAGAAATATAATATCATTTCTAATAATCAGTAATATAATACAACTCTGAAATTTTGATAAACATTTGAACATAATCAATGCATACGGAGTTTTCTTATATTAACAGTTACCTTGGTAATAGTAAAGCCAATAACTATATATACAAATTTATACAAATATTGCTGAAAATTATGAAAATTGGCAAAAATTATGAAAAGTTTATGCAGGTCAAATAGTAGGCACCCTATAACGCTAACCTCTCTCAATTAAGAATTATATAACATAAAAAGACGATCATTTGTCTTGTATGTACAGATCTTAATACTAAACAAGTTGTATCAAAATTCATTACTTCGATCCATAATTTTCACATTAAAATTCCAAAGTTATTGTGATATGAAAGTCTGAGTGTACAAATAAAGATGACAAAAAGAACAATCACAATTTAAAGTTAAATTTAGAGCACGTTTCAAAGCAAGCGAAATTTATAGGAAAGATAGGTTAACAAAGACATAACACTGGTATGCAATAATTATGTTACATTTATTTCTATGAAGTTATAGCTATATTACCGTGGAAGAATCAATAATTTTCATGCTGCATCTAATATTTAACTGGGAAGGGGAGACAAATCGTCAATTGTAAAGTTATGATGTCCTTATTTGATCTTCTCCAAAGTTTGATCCATGTTCTCCGACGGAGAGTAGGTTACATTGGAACGATGTTTGAACTGAATAGCGCTATAAGGCTATCGTTTGGTCTGATATGCTTCAAATATTATACTTATTGCGTATTCTAGCATCAATATTATCGAACACATGAGACAGCAATTAACAATTTATCATATAGAGCTATGGTTACAACTTGTGAATTGTTCGTTAGAATGTGGAAAAATAAACCTTTGTCTCGCAAAAAGCAATACTGAATTTGGATTCTTATGCTCGTGAATATTGAAATGAAAAACGAGATGTGAATACACATTTGCAAGTATCATATTAAAGAAGTAGTTTTGACTATACACACGGTAAGAAACAGCCGTGCTGCGTTTCATTTCCCAATTTCACGTCACACAAGTTTCACTCGTTATTTTTAGTTCAATGGACTGCTTGTGTAAACTGTATAGTACTTTTCACTCAATACAATTGTTTTTAGTAAAGCCAATTACTATAACAATAAAATACCAAGGGAAGGAAAGCCACATCTTTACTTTCTGTGTATAGAGTAAGCTATATGAAAAGTACACGTGGTATGAATGTTGATAACATTAGTTTGAAAATTCACATACTTTTGTTCAATTCAAGCAGGTGTAGTGGCATTAATATAATTATAAAGGTATACCAATACTTAGCTTATTCATTGTGATTATCAAAAGAGGAATGCTGCAACAGCCACCATCTGCTAAAAAGCGAACAATATCGCAACCATACTAATCACAACTCATATTAACATAACATGTACCTATAGAGACAAGGCTTTCAACGGGGGCTTATCACACCCACCGACAGCAAATAATCTAGGCAATCGGTATCACTTTGTCGGAGTGTTTTGATGTTAGATCTTCTCTTCATGTTGCCATCGGAATCAGTGGTATCGTCATTGCTTTGTAACTTTTGCGACAGGCATTCATCCCATTCGTTCAATTCAATTTCATGAAACATGGTAGCTTCATCTCGTGGCCACGAGATATGCACATATTGCGAAAGGCATTTTGCCAATATTGGAATATGGGGATCTTTCCTATTTATTCCTGGTTTCCAATGCTTCATTGCGAAAGGGTCGAAGCTAATGATTACAGATTTTCCCTCAGTTAAGACGCGAAATTCATTTGTCACTACTATGCAATCTTCTGTTTGTGACGTCAGTTCATCCCACCATTTAATTGGCAAATCCATCGCTGACGTCACTTTCTGCAAAAGCGTGTAAATGTTATCACATATTTTCCCTCTTCTTAAATGACAGTGTATGTAGAAAGCGATGCTATTATAACTAATTCCTTTAAGAGTTTTCCAATTCTCTCCTAGGACAGCCAAAATTCTATTTTCAATACAGTGACACAACAAAGGACTTTGATTCAGTTCCAATACATTAACAGGACAATCACAGTCACGAAGAAAGTAAATGGTCGGATCAGGACCATCGACCACGTGTCCTACCTTTGTTATATCACCGTGGCTAATTCCGAGGTATTTCTGGAGTGTCGTGTACAGAGTTATTACTCGTGCAGGCATTCTCATATAGTTTTGAAAACGGTCAAAGTGAAATGATGTTACACTGTTATTTTCAACGGTATTCACATCCCGAAGGGAATGCGTGACCACTGAGATCCACAAATTCGTGTTGCCTGGCATGCACTCTCTAAGGTCGCATAGAAGACTCGGGACATTTTCAAAATATGCAAGCGGCACTTCATGTAAGAAAACATGAGTTTTTTTGTCATGAACATAAATGCTTTTAAGTGTAGCAATGAGGTTTGAGGACGCCGATTTTATGCTAACTACTCTTGAGCCACATGGTTGAAAAACCAAAGTGGACACCCTAGATGACCAATCATCGATCTTGTCTTTATCAGTTTCAATGAAAGAATGTTTACAAGTGGTCTGTCCTTCATCCTCATTAGATGAGGAGAAAAACTCCGGTTCGATGTCACTGCAAATTATGTGGCATACTTTGTTCTCTTTGTTTTCCTGAAGGTGATGCCGAGCTCGAAGGAATAAGCATATCGACTTTCCTGTGCCGTAATCCCCAGCCAGTACTTGGTGCGAAGCATCATTTTTCACAACGTTTCTTTGCTCAGATGTCAAGAAAGAGTTTGCTAGTTGCTTTGCGGTATCAATAATACCGTCCGTAATTGTTCTGACGTTCACACTAGATGTGTCTCCGGCGTAGCGAATGCAGAGGTATTGGTAGTGTTCAATGGACATACATGGTACAGATGGAATTGTGACCCTTTCGTTTAACCAAATTGGAATTTCCGAATTTTCACAACATTCCTTGGGTATTATGGAATTCCGATGGCTTTCACACAAATACTGGTTAAGAACTTTTTGACTGATGTATGGAAACACTGAGAATTGATACAGTGGGACCTTTGAAACACAGTTAATTAAATCCCGATTCGACTCCAAAAACACATACTTATTTTTCATAAGTGTGCGGTGAGTCATTAGTATACGTTGTTTGATGGTTTTTGTAGAGTTTCCTCTGCAACTAGAAACTTTGATGAACAAAATTCCAATCTCTTTGCTTATGACCAATATGTCATATTCACCATTTTGCCCGGTGATAAAGGAACGAATTTTCTTCAAGTAGTTTTGATATTTGTAATTGGTCAATATAAACATTTCCAGTTGCATATCTTCGGCCCAGCACTGAAGTGCATCGGCAATTTTTGTAAGATGCCTGTTCGAATTCCTCTTTTGCAAAAGGGAACATTTTTGCTCTCCAGAGAGTAATATGCTTTTTTTCAACTCTCCATCGCTCATAGGGAAGGACATGGTAATCTTTTTCACACGATCAGAATGTCGATGATTGGTTTTAATCTTGTAATGGATTTGGGGTATTGCTGGGACTCTATTGATCCCATTAATTGGGTACAGGTCATGAAACGAAGACATGAGGCGTCTCATGGGTTCCTCCCCAATTTTTATCCTTGGATTAAAACGATCATCGATGGATGGAACCCAATGTTTTCCATGAAGAATGCACTCATTTATAGAAGCTTCCGGCAGAGACGTCATGGAGTAACTCAACTTGTCCACGTATTCTCTGGCATTGTCTTGGGAGCACTGAATTGTATCCTTCGGGATGACTGTGTTGGATGAAATCGACGGCGAATGATGAACCGGTATTTCCAGACGAACAGGCTCGTATTTCACCACAGACAAATGCTTGAACAGAAATAGTTTGATAACTTTTATTATCATTTGCTTAAATAATCATGTGTAAATGAAAGGAGGCACTAATTGAGACTTCTTGTTGTTGAGCATTATTGAAAAGCGTAGCATCCACCCGACCACGTAATATCATACTTAAGTTACTTATTGTATGTCTTATCGGATGTCACATAGGCAGTATACTATAGTAAAGGTGCTTAAAATTTAGTACTGCAGGGGGAAAACACTGCTAATGTGTAAAGATCAAAACAAAATGTAATCCTGTTGAACATACTACTTGATCAGATACAGATTAGCTAGTCTCTTAATCCGTTGCCTACCGTACTATTATGAAAGGCTTTCTTCATAAGTTAATGTTAATTTTCTCACCCACGTATATATAACAATTGTCCACCTCGGTTCAAATTATTTCTATGGGGTGGGGGGGGTAGCTTCGTTACTGCCCAATCCTTATTTAGAAAATCCATGGCAATAATTTAGCTGTATCGATGGTGTCAAGTGTACTTGTATTTCTTTCAATGGTAATCAATATAGCTGGCAACAGATACCCTTGGTGTGGTCGATAGTAATTAAAATCATGTACTAGTAAAGCGCAACTTTTTATAGTGCTTGCTGCCCAGTATAATACGTACTATGCCTTCCAAGTGACCCGAATCTGTTTGTTGTAAGTCGCCTGATACCCGTACAACCCACCCATACCATTTAACACCCACGCTGTTTGCCACGATTTGTTGTCTTCACAATGTAATGGAATGACTACAAGAGATAAGCAATTATAATACATTTTCTACAGAAAGCAGTGTCTCTAACTTACTTCTTGTCCATCTGCGGTGTATCTAACGTGTGCCCAAGTCGCCGCGTTGGTGAGGCCGTAATTAATGCATCTTTCCGCTTCTACTGTGTCCCAGGGGGCACACATGTTTTCAATGATGATGCGGAGCCCGTGTAGTGACGTCGAAGAGAAACGGACAGTATATACGTAGTTGGGCACATTAGGCACGTCTATCTCGAAGTATAACGTATTACTTGCAAAGTCAAAAAGGGTCACAAAATTATGAAATTTGTTCACATTGTAATATAGTACTGGCCCAACAAACGAAACTTCTTCACCAGAATGCCCCATATATAGAATTTTTTTGACCGCGTCATTAGGCACAAAGGTTTTATTGATCATTAATAAATCAGATCCAATGTTAGTCTTACTTATCAACTTGCAGTTCTTGGTGGTTGGTATAGGAGTGGTATAGTCTCCACCATGTTCTGAACAAGACTCTTCACGAACGCAACCTGTAACAAGTAAAATATTAGAAAGAAAGTTTTAATTATTATAGGCTAGCGTAGCAAAATATCGCGTTAAACAAGGGCCATTGAATTGAAGGTAATCAGAAGATAAATTCGCTGCCGGAGGTAGAGCTGTGGGCGTGGGGGGGGGGGGGAGATGGAGTGGAGGTGGGAACTTTTGGTAGGAGACTCTTTACTGTATTCATTGTTCAACGTTCCGATTGAGATGTCTGTCCATCCTGTTTATTGAATTTGTCCTCTGTGTGTTTGCTCTTCATTTCGCCTTTGGAGATGACCTTTAAGGATTGCATCGTCTGGTCCCCTCGCTTTTAGACATACAATTAGTTGATATGTTATAGTTACATTTGATTGCAGCCTATATCTGAAATATCCTTCATGCAAATCACATTAGTTGAATAACAATACTTTAAACCATATCATGTCTACCGGTCATTAAAACTGCAATTTCATAAACCACCGAGTTTCCAAAAAATTGCAAAATAGCGCTTTCGAGTAATTGAGATGAATCAATGGTTCAACCGTTTGACTAAGAGTCAACTAAACTATCTATACGAACCTAATTTTTCGAGCTGCTTTCGAACAAGATGTATTTGGTTCCGTTCATAATTGGCTACCAACTTTATTTCATGCGATCTAGGATCCTCGCATGGGAACAATAACTTCGAAAGTTGATCACTGAACTCTCCAGAACCAACGTCTCCCAAGAGTTGGTCCAATGATGTTCTGTTCTTTACCCTGAGACTGAGTACTATGCCATCATCGTTTGGAGCATCATTCAATACTTGAACACTAGTGTGATCATCATGTGGTTGAGATGGTGTAATGCAGGTGGCAATCTTTTCTATGATTTCACTCCTCGATGTTGTGCTCGTAAAATCAGAAACTTCCTTCTTATATTTTCCAGATTCTATTATGTTTAACCCCAGAAAACAAAGAACAAAATAAAATTTCGTGCAATTAAAGTCATAGTTAGTTGAATCGATTCTCATTATTTCTTTTAAAATGTTTATAAAGAAGTCGCTTTTGATGACCAGTGTGAATCATGATAGGATTACGAATTTACTACAACATTGACTTATGCTAACGCCTACGTTTCTAAATATAATATGAACACATTTCAATACTTTTGTTCCTGCATCGGTACCCGTAAACCATCATACCGATGCTATGTTTCGGTGGGAAAATGTGAACTGTTAGGATTCGTCACATCTAGCTTTGTGGATAAATATATCTGGCTCAGAAGGATGACATACTATATCATAACAAAATAATGAGGTGACGAAGAGTTCGGTATCCAAAAGAAGAAAAAGTTGTGGACTGATTTCAAACACTTCTTTTTGTAACTGTGTCTCACATGTGTTAACATGCTTGTGGTCTTGTCTGCGGTAGTTTCATTAGCCTTTGAGGCCTACGTAGAGATAACTCATGGTACACTGTTGCGTTGCATAATACATGGGGTAGCCGTTTTGACCTTCGTCTTCAAAGCGTGGTGTGCGATTGGCTAAGGACTCGTGATCCAAGGATTGCTGGTTCGACTCCTGCTTAATTCATTACGTTGTGTCCTTGGGCAAGATGCGTTCTCAATTGCCTATCTCCACCCAGGGCTTAAATTGGTACCTGTGAGGTAACTTGTCATTGGGCGCAGTATATAACTGCAGCCGCCTGAAGGGATTGTCTCTGGGACAGGTTATCATTGACCAGGGGTAACATATCATATATATAGCTCAAAGTGAAATTACTGTGACATTCTAATGTCCAGCGTTTTATTGCAAAGTCCAAAGTCTACCCAAAGGATCGATCTGTCCCCAGTGGAATACTGATTGCAACACATTCACATGACACGTCTTCTGTCAACGGACAATTCTGAAAAGCACTTTGTTACTATCATGATAAAAGTGATTCTTCATGACATGAATCATGTACGTTCAATGGTATTTGGTATAAAAGTGTGAAGTTTCTACTCATACGGCAAAAATGTTCACTAATAAACAATATATTGAGAAATTTGATTATGCTATGACAAATTTGGTGGTGGAACTCACCCATTCTTTCAAGTTCTTGGTATACCCTTTCGAACTCTCCTACGGCGTATGTTTCCAACAGGCATAGCTCATCTTTTATGCCGTACAGGTTGTCTGCGTTTGGGAAAAGGATTTTGGAACATTCTTTCGAAAATTTTCCCGATTTTACGTCAGACTTCAACCTTTCTAAAGAATTCTTCGTTTTCACGCGAAGGCTTAGAATGATTGATCCTTTTCCGATGTCCTCTAGAGGCATGTCGTAGGTCCCTTCAAAATGATGCATCAGCTTTGCTGTTGGTTCTTTATCGGCCATCCGTTCGATTTCATCCGTTAATGCTGTGGTCACGTCGTCAAAATATTTTCTGCTCTCAACTGAGCTAGTAGCCTCATTGAGGGTAACTTTCAAAACTGTTAAGAAAAGCACACTTTTCATTGAACACATATCCTTCTGATAATATGCACGTAACTGATCACTCTTTATGGATCTAAACAAGGGATTAAGCAGTCAACTACTTTGAATGCAATTATTTAAGCAGAACTATTGATAAGAATATTAACAACACTTCGGATTTTGTTTTTAATCTAAAAACGGAATAAAAAGCCATAAAGCCAGTGGGCTAAGTGTTTCCTGGCCACAATTTTATTGGAACATTCAACTGTCCCTACACACGTTTTTAGGTGTCTGAGTTACTGACTTCAAATAATCAGCAATGCATTTTCATAATTTTTGTTTTTCATACTTGGACCTGCTTACCCAAAATAACCTTTTATCACCACCAATTTCAACAGCGTTCTTCTACTCACCAGGGGTTATTTTGATATCAAGTATGAATTTTACCAAAATTTACTTTTGCAGTGATTGTGCTTACAAAGTTTTCAGACTGTGACCTCTGTTGTCCTCAAAATGACCTCTGACCTCCACGTATTTCAAGACGGCTTTTGCACAAACCACGTACGATCTTAAAGACCAACTATGGAGACTTTTCGATGAACATAAAATCCCACCATTTTTCATGTATGTAATCCTTAACTGACTCCAATTACATTGCTGTAATTATCTTTACCAATTTCGGACGTTAAATAAGTGAAAAATGGGACGAAAAGTCAGCTTCTATTTCAGACATTCCCGAAACATTCCTAAGACATCAGGTGACCATGTGACGTCAACGTTTGTATACCTCACTCACAACTATACTTTTAGTGTGTAAAGTCGTATACTTGAGCTGCCAAAAACATCAACGATATTACTCCTTTTTCCTCAAAATGTCACAATTCTGTGTTGTTGGAGGTTGCAGTTATACCTCATCCAACAAAAGCATCAGCTTTTTTAGATTTCCGAGTAAAAGAACCGACGTAAAACGCCGCAGACTTTGGATCAATTTTTTGAGATCCACGCGGAAAGATTTTTCAGCACCCGGAGTATCTCATGCCCATGAGTCCACATGCATGACCCTGCTTCTGTGCATGTTGCAAATGTCTCATTCTGTGAAAATTATATACTGTCGATAGCTGTGTCGGACCATGGTCGGACATAGCTAATGTGAAATTGACCGTAAACACGCCCTGGACGTCCTTACATGTAACATTATATCACTCAATTGACAGTAATATATTTACTGTAAGAGATGACCGTATATATATACCGTGCCAAGGGTATAGCATTGTTAGTACATGTACGGTAGTTAGTTACAACTCTCGCCGGCGTTGGCTCACAGCATTTGTAAATAGCCATGTTAGGATTTATCTATTTCATTTGTTGTATTCCAGTATCGTGAGTTCGTGATACATGTGTAATATTGTCCGTTCTGTTTATTCCGACATCTGCATGTTCCAAGGAGTTGAATAAAAACGGTAGTATGTAGCGATCGGACGTTTTATTTCGTTAGTGACTGTCTTGTGATTGTGGGATGTTAGTACTGTTTCAACTAGACCTAACTCTATGGAATTACACAGACTCACGGTAGTTTTTCGCCCAGGATTGAACAAGAAACGTGGATTAGGATATTCACTGCTAAATTTGTTTATTGACAGGATACTTTTTCTGTGTTTGTATACTTTTGGATATTAAAACGAGTAAGTACTATGTAAGTATATTGTACCGTACGGACCTATTGACGCTACGCTATGTAAAAGATGCCTCCATTTGAGTGGAAATTTTGCTAATAAAGTAAGCAATTTAACTAAAATTTCTGCTTATAATTGTCTTAAAACTTGTTGTTAACCTTCATGTGTTCTTGTTTTGAGCTAACAGCTTTTCAAACACTCGAAATTGGAAGTCAAAAACAGTACAATTGTTCGCTATCTGTGTACAAACAGCGCCTATATCAGCGTTTGATTTTCGCGGTATACAAACTTTGACGTCACACGGTGACCAGAGGCTCCTTTGGGTCAATCTCTGTTTTCTGACATTCCAGAGGTTCATGTCACGTGACTACCCAAAATGTCCATTTTCGTGGTCGTTTTTGATGGGTTATAGTAGGTTTTCGAAGATTATTTTTTACACATGTTGATTATGGGTATGTAAACTCCTAAATTAATGGAAAATCTCAAAAAAAAAATTGCCTCCATATTTGGTCTTTAAACCAATATGTACTTTATAAGTTATCATGTTTATGGCAAGGCGTCAAACACATATAAATACAAGTATGCTTTACATTCAGTCTGACGACCCCATCGTTTTTCCATTGTTCGAATCCACGTTCTCAAACCTTAACAATACCTTTTTACAATAGAATTCTTCTGAGGACGTGGTGATTGTTTTCAAATGACGTATTAAGGCTTGAGATTCCTTTGTTCAAGTCCTCAGTCAGAATACAAAACATGTGCACAAACACACACGCACACACGCACACACATCATAACCATCGCATAGATTACGTTTGCCTTCGGTAAAGAATAACGAATGCCAAACTTATTTTCGTATCGATGGAAACTCTAAATAAATGTGCTTAGCTGGGATAATTGCAAACCTCTCGAGAAAAAAACAAAACTGTCACTCGCAGAAGTTTTCATATTTAACTAATCCTTTCACATAAGGTATCAAGGCGGATTAACATCGACAACAAGGGTTGCACTGGTCAGCTCATGTCATCATCCATTTCGGACATTTCAGAGAGGTACACTCGGGAATATATTAGGTATCGGAACAGACACACGTTAGTTTGTCTCAAAATGGCTCCCTACAATCGTGAATTTGTTACAGAAGGTATTATATAACAATTTACCTGGTAATTTCAGATGATCCTCATACAGCCCTACCCTGTTCGCTGCTTGGATAAGGTCTAGTTGTTTGAGCGCCTCCCGAAACAAAGTCACATTGCGAAAATCGAACTTCCCCTTGTCTCGCAGTAACTTCATTACATATCGTGACCCCTGTTTTTCGGTTTCTTCGATATCTCTGACGTTAAAACCAAAACATGTTGCAATTTGCAATGCGTCGCTAGTGTTGAGCATGCCTTCTACATGTGCAACCATATGTTGAAAGCTGACCGGGTTGTGATTAACTATCAAAAGAAAAAAAAATCTTCAAATCACACCTATAGATTTAAGAAAATATTCACGAGCAACCATTGATTTCACCCCGATATACATAGGATTGCATTCTCGTTTCCGGTCTCAGACTCGGACTTATCGGTTTGTGTTGAACTTGGTAGCCCTGGACTCGGACCGTGTCCAGGCGATTCCACCAATATTTTATATTCTTTCCATTGTCAGGTAGCATGTGATTCTTTCATGTTAAAGAGTATATATATATATATATATATATATATATATATATATATATATATATATATATATATATATATATATATATATATATATATATATATATATATATATATATATATCATCTACTAATCATAAGGTATTGATGCAACCCATATATTAACTTTTAACTACTACTTAGTCAGATCAAATTTTTTAATATAGTGTAGGTAACAAATTCCAGAAAACTATTGTCCGACAACTTAAGCACTGGTTGAGTATCATTACTCAGTATACGGTCATTTAAGATCAGCCATGCTATGAAGAAGCTGATAGGAGAGTACAGCTTCAAAAGAACTTAAAAATGATTTAGGCAGAGTGATATCTTATAGTCTAAGATGAGAGAACTATATCTAATACAGTGCTTTATTTCTTTTTATTAAAGAACCAGTAACGTAAGACATTTGAAGGCCATAATATCTAATTAGTCGGTTAGGTAGTTGTTCAGATCATTAAACATAACAATGTTTTTCTAAAAGACACCAAAATTACAATACCACAATTTATTGGTAACTCCAAACAACGTTTTGAGCTTCATTTACGTGGGTAACCTAATGTACAGTGCACTTTTGTCGGAATGTATGCTGATATAACTATAGACATACAAAGCATACAAAGCCTGAAGTAGAAGTTGGACTCGGAGTGCCCTGGACTCGACCCTGTTTCAGACTGTCTCGAATCGGATCTGCAGGACTAGTCTACAGCACTGTTATTAAGTGGAACTAGAAACTGAGTTTATGAAGATGGGTCAGCACGTCGTGTAAGCATTTTGTAGAAAAAGACACCAAAATGCATCTCTTATTAATGCTTGTTTGTATGTATGTATTTCAGATCCTCCTGCAAGCAGGAACTCGCGAAGAAGCCATCATTGGCTTATCAAAGCCGCAAGCTGACCGAAGTCAGTCTCTTAGATTCATATTTAACGTCCATGATCAAACTGTCATTTGTCGACAACTCTGTAACTGGACGACATACAGTAATTTTAGAGTGACTCGTGTTGCGAAATGGAAAGCGAAGAGAAAGAAATATAGAACAGCAGAAGTGAGAAGACGACGAAAGAATAGAGACTCGAAAAATCGACAAACCTGGTGCAGGTGGTGAACGCTTGTAATGTTTAAGAAAAGTATCGAGGGCTTTAAGGCAACCACAATCAGTTAATGCCTCTGCAAAGGCTTCCCAATTGCATCCTTGACAGTCCTTCTTTTCTATTTGCTCGAGAAGCTTTAGTCCAGGATCAGCACTGCCCTCTATTAGTGATGCTTCGATATCGAAAACCCTCGCCAATGCTTGTCGCTTATCCTTGTCTAATTCTGTTTTAACTTTACACTTCCACAGTCCTATCAAATGATCTTCTTCTGTCGTAGGGAGAGAAAAATAAATAAAAGTTTGAATTTTCAGTGTTTTTTGTTTGTTTTGTTACTATAACGGGTTTGAGCACTAAGTGGAAAGGTGTCGATGCCTAATTTCAGTGACAGCGAAGATGGTCTCTATACGTAGCTGTGACAAACCTAATTTTAGGAGAGAACATAATATATTATCTTTAAATGTTCTTTAAATGGTCTTTACTATAGCCTGCAGGGACGCAAATCAAAAGTACCTTACTGTCATTATCAGCGAGTTAGAAGTTACTCTCATAATATCAACAACAGTTACCGTACGTCAATAGTGATTTAACAAATTTCTTGCAATGATTTATGTAGCGATGGGAAAAGTAAGAAAAAGTTGAATGCTCCTTTCTAAAGACTGTAGGGCCAATCTTTATCGAGGGACTGATACTAATACTGATTATCACATTTACATAATAACTTTCAGATAATAACTTCAGATGTCTCTTCAATTGCTGATACTATCAGTCTCAAAATACATGTTGCATATAAACTCCAAGAGGACAATACAACAAAAAGAGGGGGGGGGGGGGAACGGGAAAATTACCTACCTTCTGGTCTTGTTGTGTATAACTGTAATGATAAAGCGAATATTATTATTGGATTGTGGGAATTAAATCAAATTAAACGTTAAAAGATGGCAGTAAAGTAGAAAACAAAACGAATATACTTTAAAAAAATATTTAATGTGAATAAAACCACGTTAGCCGAAAACGCTACACATATCTTACTACAAATGGTGACTCGTGCAACTACTTACATTTCTTGCTATGGAGGGTCGATCATGGTTTCCTTTTTGAAGGTTCTTGAGGAACAAAAATACAATAAAAGGTTGAGTGAGAAAATAAACAATTAAATTAGGGAATGCACTAAGCAATATAATTACAGTTCCCCTTTAGTATATACCCCCTTTATTCTACTTTAAAATGAATATCTATCAATCCATCCATGCATGTATGCATACGTACGTACATACACACAATATAAACTTACTCGCATACACGTCTTTCATTCAAGTTTCACTTTGTCACTTACTTTCATATTTGTAATTCAAATGCCCTTTGACCACTACCAATTTTTATACGGATCTAGTGCTAACCAATGGGCATCAAACTTCCAACTATGACTTCTTCCAAGATGTACCTTTTGAGTTGGCGTGTTTATATGGTTTTCAGGTGGCTTTGGCCTCTGTTAACCTCAAATAAATTAATTTGTATGTATTTGTAATTATTTGTAAGTACGGAAACATGACGAGGAAAGTAGTCCATGTGCTGAGTGTTGGTATGATTAACCAAACATAGAACAGTAATTAATACATATATAGGTCGGTACATAACGGTTATTCAATAAGTGGATCATCACTGTCACTTACCATCCTTGACTTGCACCATTGAAGTCTTCTGACTACTCTGGCTCTCTCTTCAACTTGAAATTAAACATACGATTTCAATTATATATATATATATATATATATATATATATATATATATATATATATATATATATATATATATATATATATATATATATATATATATTAACCATAAATCACTTACCAAGCAGTGAAGTCAATAGCGGTTTCTCTGCTTTGAGACTTACTACTCTGTTCTAATGGTCAATTTTAACTATTCTAGAGCTATTTGTGTTAATGCTTTCATGCTTTGATTGCGTTTACATAGTTCATAACAAAGTATATTCACATTGTAAACTCAAGACAATCAAACAACCAACCAAACAATTAGTCATTAAATGAACAACTGCATGTAACAATCGATGAACAAAATACTTAATGATAGTGAGTAAATTAATTACTCACTCAATTGTCCGGGCGGATCGGTGTGCTGTATATAGAAAGAAGATTTTTTTTTTGTTTTGTTATTTCAGTATGGATCACAAGTTTTTCATCTGTTTGATATCTGGCTATGGTTTAATTTCAAATTAAAAGTAAAACTAATATTTCTGAGAGTCATTGCAATTACCTTGCTAATATCCTCCTCAATTTGCTCAAGTTTTTTGCGTAGTATTTCATACTGGTCACTCTCTGCAAGAGAAAACAATAAAGAATTACGCTTCTACATTTTTGATTAAGGATCATACAGCTTTAGTTAAAGCAAGTTTGTTTGTATATATGTTTTAGGAATGCATAAAGAAAAGAAGAAAAGCCGTTTAGAAAGTAGGACCTAGTAAACATAGGCCTATGTAGTCCTGTAGAATCCACTAAAATGTCGCATAAAGTGTTCGATTAATTTCTACTGCGTTAATATATCTCATTTAGCATCCACAGATCTCACCTCGATCTTTTGAGAGTCGATATGAAGTTGCCCTCTCGACATTCAAATTGCTCTGACCAGAGTTGCCAGACCAATCCATATCACTTGGTTCTCTGATACCAGGTCCTATTGTTATTGAGAGGAGACACAAAGAATACGCATTCTTGCATTTATTCATTGACAAAATTGTGATAATTTAATAAGTTTTTTATCTCCGTGTTGATTATACTTTGTTTCAGTGAGTAACTACAATATTCTAAATGAAAAAAAAAATGGAGGACTAATAATTTTCGGTGAGAACACGTTCTCAAACAAATGAAATAGAGAAGACGACTGATTGTCATATCTGACCTCTGACCTCCACTATAAGAAATAAGGTTCGTATACGTGTGTAGAAGCACCTGCGCACATACTACACACGTAGGTCACATTCATTGCAATGTTACGATTACATGAAAATCAATTAAATTAATGATTTTTTTTAACATTTTATATCTTAACAATGAAACAAGCTACCAAGCTGAGGCCAATGTTTCTCTTTGAACTTGTTCTGCATTGTATATTTTATGTCGTAGTTCGTATAGCCCTGCTTATACCTTTAACACATGACCACACAGTCTATACATTAATATTCTTTTAAGTTGTGATTTGCACGCTCCAAACATGCATAGCCTATGTACGTATATACTTTTTGTATGTATATAGATACATGCTGCTATTGTTATAAGGCTATTGCGTTACTTAGGATTACCCTATCTGCATGGAAGTGATTTTATATGTTAATACACATACAAGAAACTTTATGTTGTCCGGAAATATCGTGATGGAATGGAAGTGGAAACATAGTGTGTATCAATGAACTGATATAAGTAATACGGTTAATATGAAATGATAATAACATTACCACTATTTGTCTCCAATTGATCTGTGAATGATACACAATTACCAGTAGCATCCGAATCTCCCAGCCTACGTGTCTTCTCTACAAAATGATAAAAGCAACATCAGATGTCAGTCTAACGAAGATTATAGGAACAGTTTGGGGTTCATTATATGCCTACGAATTATCATAATAGGCATCAATCCTGATAAAGGTATCGTATATCATCAATTACGAAGCTTAACAAAGTTCACAGAACAAAGCAGGTAACTTCCTTCTGCCGCCCTCCCCCTCCCCCAAAATAATTCTCCAATGGTTAGCAAAACTAACCAAACATTCATATTTATTTCAGGCTGAATTCACTGAGTACGACTGTTTGTGTAGTTTGTTTATGTTATTATTTGGAATCAAATCGATAAGAATCATACCCCAATGTATACGTAGGGATTCATGGTATTGGGCTGTTGGCATATTTCCCATCTACTGAACTTATCTTGCAGGCTGGCCTCTCCCATTAAGCAACCAAATTGCTATTCTATGCTATGCAGGGATCGCCACTTTCATCAGGCTTTATAGCTGAGTTACAGTCTTGAGTTTCAATCAAGATATCAATTGTTTTAATTCCAACATCTATGTATTATCAAGATGAGAACAGTGCATATATTCTCAACTGCTCTGCATTACACATATTCTGTTTTTCAAACGTAGACTTCGTTGTACCATTATCAAACAACTGTACAACCCTGTACGTTATATCAATATACACTGCGGTCGTGTACGCCACAAATATGTACGTAGGTGTGTGTGTACATTAAAAAACACCTCATGCTAGTAACTCGGAATAATAGCCAATTGTGAAACTAGGGATTACCCTATTGCGACATCTGAACGGATTTCATTACACATATTCTGTTTTTCAAACGTAGACTTCGTTGTACCAGGGAGCTGCTACTCTAACAGCTCCCTAGTTGTACCATGAACAAACAACTGTACAACCCTGTACGTTATATCAATATACAGTGCGGTGATGTACGCCACAAATATGTACGTAGGTGTGTGTGTACATTTAAAAACACCTCATGCTAGTAACTCGGAATAATAGCCAATTGTGAAACTAGGGATTACCCTATTGCGACATCTGAACGGATTTCATTACAAATATTCTGTTTTTCAAACGTAGACTTAGTTGTACCAGGGAGCTGCTACTCTAACAGCTCCCTAGTTGTACCATGAACAAACAACTGTACAACCCTGTACGTTATATCAATATACAGTGCGGTGATGTACGCCACAAATATGTACGTAGGTGTGTGTGTACATTTAAAAACACTTCATGCTAGTAACTCGGAATTATAGTCAATTGTGAAACTAGGGATTACCCTATTGCGACATCTGATTGTTATTATTTATTTTGTGTGTGGATAAATGCATAGTCAGCATCGTGCATTGTTATGTGGCAAACATAAAACTCTGTAACTATATAAATCAGTGCCTGCTGTTGGGCTTTAAAGCAACACGAGTAATCATGTGTTTCGCGTTACCTATACTTTTAAGTACTAATAACCATTCATTTTCCCAATGAAGAACCTATACCCCAGAATCACTAAACGAGAGGTACAGTGAGGGTCTGAGGAATTCAACACTTTTCTAGTCCTCTGAATAATAAATCTGAAGTACGAACTAAAATATTACCGTTACTGTTTCCCAATTGTTCCCTGACCTGCACAAAACCATCATCAAGCTCCGTGTCTTCCATCATACCTGTCATCTCTACAACAGTGTAAAAACTTATAACATTGCATATGGCTATTATGATTATTAAGAACAGGACTGGTTTTACAGAAGATTTAACAGAACAATACGGACATAAAAAATCTTCCCCAGGTAGAAGAACATTTAAGATTCTTGAATGCTTCTCCAGTTTGTAAACTGATCAGTGACGTTTACGTTTTCTTTTATAGGTTTAGTTGGATGCTTTCAAATCTACAAATGATCAAAGAAATTTAAATTTCAGCTCCTAAGCAAGTGTCATAAAAACAAAAATTGAAAAAAAAAAGGATTCCAGGTGAGGTTGAATAGCCTATAGCAAAACAATGTCGTGTTTCAGACAAGCAATAATTTGGGCTTAGAAAGGGGATTACAACTAGTCCATTGCCCCCCTTGCAAACAGTGATAATGCATAGAGGAAAGTTTACATCAAAGCTTACATATAAAGTGGGTTTTGTTGTTATTGGAGGGTGTACCTTGTTGGCAAAAAGAGTTATTCTTTGGAACCTGCTTCAGAATATTGCCTACTCCATGAATCAATGCTTTAGTCTTTATTACACATAACAAAACATCAAACAAAATTAAATTTCAAGTTGTGTATCGTAATAAGCATATATGTACAATGGTAAATTTAGAAGTGAGCATAAACAACAACAGGGAAAGAAGTATATAAAAACAGTGTGTCAACTAACTCAAAAATTACTTATCAATTGGTAAGTCTGAAAATATTATTATTCCATAATATATAATAATATTAAGACCATTCTCATGAAATGTCGAGCTCACTTTTCATATTATTAAATTAAAATAAATTCCGTATGTATGTCACATTCACTTTAATTGCATTTATAGTTAACTAGAGCATGTTGCTGACTGAAACGATGAGAAACATGTTTGGCTGACATGCCTACACCCATGTTGCTTGAATATAATATTTATATAATATATATTTTTGTATATATGTTTATGTATACGCACCCGATGTTAACTGCGAGTCCTCCGGGAACGCCATTGCTACGTGACGTCAGCATAAAAGTATACTTCATTAAAATACACCGTTGTTATCAAATACCCAAACGACCACACTGTTTTTGTCCTCGGTAATATGGAACAATTCACTGGGGATAGAAAATGTATCACCTTTGTATCACTTGGGAGAGAATAGAGGCCTAGTAAAGGGCATACTTTAGCAACCGCATATATATACAGTACTCAAATCGGAAGTGAAAATGTTATCCACTGCTGGCGAAGAAGTCATTGCTTGCCAAGTTCCATTGCATTCTCGATGAAACCAAAATGAATACTATTTAGCATTCGAGTTTGTGAGGGCAGTGTGGTACGTGGTCTGTGACGTATAATGTTATAGGTCACATAACATAAATTATTATGGCCAGTTTTATACATTTGTGAATGACAAAGTGGTGAGTCTGGTTACATGTGCTTGACAAATGGGAAATATATAGGAAATGTAAAATTCCATAACAGTGGCAGTGAGCACACAGTGCCCACTGCAGCCAAACTCCTGCAGTGACCAAGAAAGCATATTAGAATATTGCCAAGCCTTCTACAAAGGAGTATGAACTACCAGGTTTATGCTAAATTCTTGTCGATGACATAAGTAGCAAGAAGATTGACAATGGGATACAAGCCATTGCCAATCCATCAAGATTCAGACGCCCGTGTGGTCAACAGATAACATGGTGTCACTCACTGTCAAACATATTCAAACTCATCCAAATTCTAAGGTCATATATTTGAGACAACTGTTACCGCGACAGCTGGAGACGGATCCAGAATCGGACACGGTTTGCATATGTGACATCTCACATGCATTGGCCCGTTTAGTTGAATGGTTTTTCAGTTTATTTGTCCTCGAAATACTAACGTTGATATACAAATCAGCTGCCAGTTACATTTACCAGAAAACATTTAGCTTTGAAGAAATGTTGATGTACATTTGGCAAGGGACGTCCTAATCATGCCAATCCTGTCTTTTTACTATACAGAGAGTATCTTAATAAAGTGCCAAAAATGTATTTTGGTGATGCACAACTTGAAACAAACTCGAGAAACCTTGACGGATATGCATACTTGACTTTCAATGTGATCTTGAAAAGTTGAAAAGCAGGATATCTTTGGCGAGGAGATACGATTACTTGATTTCTCATTCGGTTGCCAGAGGATAGAAGATGGCAAAAGACAGTTGTCAAAAGGCATTCGTATGAGGTACTTCTCACATTTGTTCCCGGTCGTTGTTCAACATCTGTATCAAGGGCAGCTTAAAAGGATGTAAACTGGTGAACTAGAAAGGATGCTCTCAGTACCATCCTGCAAAAGAACACTGACAAGTTATGTACAAATTTAATATAAATTATAGACCATTTTAGCAACTGTCTATGCTTGCAACGATATGTCATACAGGCACAAACTATCACATTTCGGTGAAGTTTGCATTAATGTCAACAGATATCAGATACACCCGAATCTGGCTTAAAGACAGCAAAATGTACAATAAAACCTATATGTTGTTTATTGTCTTTGCTTTTGAACTAGGCATGTCATCAGTAACTGTAAAGGAGAAGTAGCTGAGTCTTACCCGTGAGCAACAGGTATACGATCCGCTCTCATCACATCTTGGATGTGGAGATCTGTCATCAATCTCATGCTTTCATCCATCCTTCGCAGCCACTGATGTTAAGGTTTATGGAAGTAAACATAATCATGTGCCCCACATCAACTCCTTCCTAAGAGTAGACTATACCACGGTGTCTGTTTCTTTACTGATGTATATCAGGTCCTCTGTGAGACATCTGAGATGCGTCCTTGTATAGATCGTATATATAATACCACTGTCATCTCCAAAAAATGCCCCGGCCAAATCTCGCACGTACATCTTGTAGAATCCTTTTCGTACGATGCTTAAGAAAACAAAAACATAAAAACGATGATGCGACTTTAAAGCAAGATTTCTGCTAAGCAAAGATTTTCCTTAGACATTTGAGGAATTTGTCACAACCATCTCTATTGTAAGCTTTACTAAATTATGATGGCTGTGTTTACTTCTCCCTTTAAATTCATACCGCTGATTGAATTTTTTGTCGTTCTGGCAATTACATTTCCAAGTTTCCTATGGTATTCCTACTCAATCCATTCTGCTCATCCAGCCTCATACTTCTCTGACTGAAAAATGAATCTAAGATACTGATTTCGGTCAGCTTGCGGCTTTGATGAGCTACTAAGGCTTCTTCGCGAGTTCCTGCTTGCAGGAGGATCTAAAATATATACATACATACAATTGCTCCAAATTCAACTTGCGCTGCATATGCGTACTATATGCACGTCATTAATTAGGATATGTGAGTAGTCTAGACTGTTTAGAATTCTTTCCATTGATGAGTCTAGACATAGCAGTAGTAAGAGTAGCCTACCGATATGGCTCTAGGTGTAACCATGGAGTTGTTATGGAACTCCCTGTTGTAACAGTAGTAGGTCTAGTAGTAGTAGTGATAGCTGCCTACGTATCATGCATTCTCCTGCGCTGGTGTTGTTTGTTAATTTCGTGCGAAACGCCTATTTTTTTAATACTACGTGGTTGAATAATTGTTGAATAGCGCCGATGGCAACAATGGAAGTTTAGAAATCAATGTGAGTTTGAGCAACAGCATGGCAACACAGCAGCCACAACTTGAGTTTAGTCTAGACAACAACAAACTTTAGTTTAGACCAGGGTTGTCCAACCTACGGCGGGCCACAGTCCGGCCCGCCGCAGGGTTGCGTCCGGCCCGCCAGAGATGCTTGTATACGGTGCGAAATTTTAGTGAGCAGATTTATTGATAACAATTTGAAGCTTTATGATCAATCATTCGAACCTTCTCGGTCCCAAAAAATGCATACAGGTCAGTTAATTTGTGTGACAATCTCAGCGGAGGGGTGGGGGGGGGGCGGTTGTACTTTATTCATCTGTTTTATCAGGGAAGAAACTAAATCAGTGCGCTCCGCGCGCAGTGCTCACATTTTGTTGCCTTGGGCTTCGGTCAAAAAATCGAAAAATCGAGCGTAGGGTTCATGCGGCCCTCTCCTTCATCATAATCATTCCATGTGACCCTTCCCTGCAAAAGGTTGGACAACCCTGGTTTAGACAACGAAATAAGTGTTCCCTTTTCGCGTTCCATAGATATAGGGCCCGAGAAATAGCAACGAAATATAGACTGTTGGACTGCATGATTGTAGGCCCGCCATAAGTGGAATAAATGCTGGTATGTTGGCAACAATTTAATACAACTTGCTAAAAGCCTATCACGTTGTCATCCAAATTGTCTTTCTTAGACGTTACTTCGTATTTAGCTACCAACAATGAATCACATGTGTAAATTGCGACCATGTCGCATGCCTGTAAGATTTGGTCGTAACCTCGTTACTATAACGTAGGCACCCTTTGCGCGAGTCATTGTGTTGGGTGTATCAAGTAGGGCGCGAGCGACCTTCAAATAGCTGTAATATGGTGCGATATGGCTTCTATGTAATAGCCTATGTATGTATTTATTTATTTATTTATATATTTAACCTTAACGGGTAAACTCCGTTAGCGTAAAGATCATTCCCCCCCCCCCAGGCCCTGAAATATAAAAGCTGAAAGTAGAATAAAAAATAAGGCCGTGGCTATTCTTACGACTAGTCGTAACAATTATTTATAAACTATTCTTACGACAAAGGCGAATTCAAGCGCAGTAAAGTCAATAAAGCAACTGCGCTTGTAGTAGGGGTAACCCTAACTTTAACCCTGAACCCCAATCCTAACACTAACCCTAACCGGAAATTATTGTTACTCCTGGTCGTAAAAAATAGTTCTCCTGTCATAAATATAGCAACTGCGCATGTGTAGTCGGAAATTATTTTTACGAACAGTCGTAAGAATAGCCACTTTGAAAAAATAATCATATTCAAAATAAGAATATTAATAATACAAACGTGAACAATAAGATGGCAATGAAAAAGAAAATGCATTCAAACCTGACAACTGAACGGCAAAAATGTAAGATGGAACAATTATTAAAAAGAGCATAAAACGTTTAAACTTTAGGGTATTTATGGAGTTAGTATGTATAAATTTCTGTGGTGAACATTGGTTATCACAAACACAAAAGTCTCCATAGGTTCATGTTATTCTACAAACCAAATATCGCTTTTGCAATATTTTGTTAAAAAAGAATGCTTTTAATAAATTTCGTGGTGCAGGCTTAGAATAGGAATAATTGCATTAGGTTACCTGTTGTTGGCTCAGAAACCGCCTCGACCCGAATTTTTAAACAATAATTAACATACAAGTTTAGCTGCACCTTGTCAGCTTTGTATCATCCAACATTGATTCAGGTTCTTGATTGTGTATTCCCAATATCAGCCAACCTCAAGCAATTAGTCCCCAAATAGATTACTATATGTTACTCTCCATAGTCAAGTTACATTTGAGCTGTCACCTAGTAAATACAGTCACACTGGGACACTAATAGTAATAATGTGTGTGTTCAGAGATAGCCTAACTTAATCTAAGTTTAAATTAGGATTAGGGCTTATATTACAGTATATAGTAGACCTGTAGTAGTATGTTCTATCACTATCAGTTGCACTGAGGTTTATATGCGGGAAACGAGGAGGACTGGACTAGCCTAACTTTAGACATTGTACCACAGTAGGGCTATACATGTAGTAGGCTACAGCAGGGTAGGAGAATAGGCGCTCCTAACATATGCTGAGTCATGTTGTCATTTTGGTATTGAAGTGCGTCAAACTTACCCACTTTCCCCAAAGTTCCAAGCCGTTACATATCCAGTGCTTTGCATGTACAGACGTTGTAGCAATGAAATGAGTGTTAACAATTTATATTAGGTCCATCCCAGGCGTTACTGTAGTACTGGTCAATTGTTTTTCCCATTTTAAAGTTTTTTTTAGTTATGTTTTATTTATTATAAATGACTACTATCGAATCCTGTTAATACCAAAAACCTTTCACAGATCTCCGTGAGCATACTCAAGTATTAATGACAAACAAAGCATGGAAATAAATACAAATATTCCATTTTTAATGTATATCTTTTATAGCAAGAATATTGAGATTGGCAGTCAACCATGGCAAATTCATCAAGATGGGTTGGACGGGTCGCCATAGTAACTGGGGGATCTGCTGGTATTGGAGAGGCCACTGTTAGACTTTTGGTGAAGGAAGGCATGAAAGTTGTTGTTTGTGCAAGGAAGCTGGAGGGTTTACAGGTAGGGCTCAATTGAGTTCCATGTACACTATAAGTGCTTCAATAAAAAGTGTAATATTCCTGGAGTGATGGAACTGAGCTTGAGCTATGTATAATGCAAATAAAAGAAATATACACAAATCATGAAAACTATTCAGAGTGTTCTATCCTTACTCCGATTGTTTGCTTTAAATTAGCCTGAGTCCCCCTGCAGATCCACTTTTGATCTCCATGTACTTGTTCAAGTGTTTGTAGAATTCTGTTTTACAGATGTTAGCTATAAGTACTACATTTTTGGTTTTTAATTTATTTTGTAGACCCTTGCTGCAGAACTCAACCAAAATAAAGCCGAGTCCTCTGTCCTCCCAGTCCAGTGCGATGTTTCTCAAGAGGCCCAAGTTCTTGAGATGTTCAATAAAATCAGAAGTGAGTTTGGACGTGTGGACATCTGTATCAACAATGCCGGTATAAATCTAGGCAATGCTGGTCTTCTGGATGGGAGCACAGAATCTTGGCAACAAATAATCAATGTAAGGCTCAGTGCACAAGACTTCCTTATGTGGAGAAAATGGTAATTAGTCATATAAAGTTCACCAAACCTGCTCCCAAAGATGCTAGTCAAATAATGGTCGGTACCATTCAAAGCAAGTTGGGACAGATTGTAATGCTTGTACCACTCCATACTGTACACTCAGATCATGCTGTAAAGCACTCATACTGACAGTATGAACCTTTTTGAACCTGTCTCATTGCAACAGGGTAGTCATACTGTAAGTGCTTTACATTGTGACTTGTTAGTAGTACATAACACTTGTCTGGGGGCAGTCATCTTTTACATGAATACACTCGATCATATGAATATGCACAATTGCTGTTATGTGTACATGCAAGATTTGAAGTGAGACATTATTGTCAACCTTTCTATAACTTATACATTGTGAGTTTGAGACCTTCCTCATCAACCTTTCACCATTGTATCCTGCCATTAGGCATCATGTATAGCAACATGATATGAATATGCATATCCATTGATATGTTAATATAAGGAACTCACTTGAAGGGAGAAGTGTACTGTTTTTCAACCCTTTGATATATGATTAATTGTGAGTTTGAGATCTTCCTCACCAATGCATCTAGTCATCTGGTACATCATGAATAGTAAGATGATATGAATATTCATGTTCTTTGATATGTTTAAACAAGATACTCTCTTGATGTAATTAGTCATCTTTTACATATTAAATACTTAACATGATATGAATATGTATGTTCACTGTCCCATGTTTGTACAAGCTATTCACTTGACATATATAATTCTCTGTTTCATAATATGTAAATTGTGAGTTTGAGATATTCATGGTCAAGATCTCATCCTATCATCCATAATAAAATAAATGTGCAAATCTATAATTCTAAGCATGATCTTTACCATGTTATTCATGGTACTCACATGAAGGAGAGAGCCACATGAAGCAGTTCTGATATTGAATTGCCAGATATGGTCTTCAAGGGAGAGCAAGGTTTCTTTAGATGAGCTAGGACCATAGACATTGTGTGGTCCAAATTAATCTTGTTTGGACATTGAAATAACTGATAGTACAGACATTTTGATGAACTGTGTGCAGTTAGTATAAATGATATCATTTCCTTTTTGCATGGCAGGTGAACGTGATTGGACTCTGCATTTGTACGAGAGAATCGATAAAACTGATGAGAGAAAAGGGCATAGATGATGGTCACGTAATCCACATCAGCAGGTAAATATTAGAAAGTAGCTGCCCGAATGAATTATTAGACTGAATAAGATAAGAGCACGTTTCCCCCAACGTCAGGAGACAATAGGGAAAGGGTAAACACCTCTCATGCACTGGGAGTTGTTGCACTGTCCTGGGTCAACCAAAATGTGTATTTTATCACTGGCAAGGATTAACAATATCAAACGATTATAATAAAGAAATCCACTTAAGTATCATTTATAAACAATTGTCTGATCTATTCATCTGTTAAGTTGTGGTTTGTTTGCATTTGTAACATAAGTGTATACATAAACACTTTTTTTTAAATTTTATTAGACATTGTTTGTATAACAATTTCCTTTTGGGGAAGAGCCACTAACTGTTATTTGGGGAATTTGAAATAGAGTGATAGCAACTGTTTGGTATAGATTTTTTCTGTTGGTCAAACAGTGTAAGTTGTTATGGGGCCTGTAAGGTACCCATCCATAAATTTAGCAAAATGCAACCTAGTTTTAAAGTTGACACACTTCCATAAACTTCATCAGCCATTAATGGTCCATCAACCTAAACTTTCAATTTGCAGCTTCTCCGGCCACAGAGTCCCAGGAAGTAGTCTCCTCCACTTCTATTCCGCATCAAAGTATGCCGTGAATGCTTGTACAGAAGGCTTGAGGCAAGAACTTCGAGCTATCAAGTCAAACATTCGAGTTTCGGTAAGTCTCGCTGAAAAGGGTAGAGAAGGAGGGTAAGAGAGGGAAATGTTTCTCAGCCCTTATTGTAAGGAACGAGAAAAAACTTAACAATGACTTAATCCAGTTTCGTTATTAAATCTCAGCCGAAATGAGGTTGCAGCCAGGCTTATAGCAAGAGTTTAAGCTTTCTTGGGGCACAAATGTTGGCATATGTCCATCCTGAGAAAAGGGCCTAAGGGGGTTTTCTTGCCCTACAAGATTTATTTATTTTTTGGCACCAAAGGTTGCTATCAGTTCTATTGTTTTAACTACTGTGAATAAGCTTTAAATTTGCTTTGTAACTTTTATGTTTGGTTGTTTCTAACAGAGCTTGTCTCCAGGTCTCGTAGAGACGGACTTCAATAAGGTTGCCATGAAAGGGGACTTTGATGAATTTATGTCCTCCAAGCAAGTAAGTATATAAATATTCAGTGGAAACATTTGAAAGCACCTTAAAAGTTGGCATTCTAGATATACATATTCCTTTGTGTGTTTCCTTCATTGCTGGGTGGGCAGATTCATGATAAATATGGTAGAGGGACTTGCCCCAGCCCTCCCTTTTCTCCTTCCCTACATCCTACCTGTCCCTTCGACACACCTCTAATACATTCACATTCAGTATTATGTGGTGAGTGTACTGCTTTATTATGTTTCAAATTAATTTCATGGTATTCCTGTTAGTGTCTGATCACTTCCTTTCCATACAGACTGTTAGTCCTGAAGACATTGCACAACTTGTGTGGACTTGTATTTGTCAGCCAGCACATGTGCAGGTAAGACAATACTCTTTTCCATATGATGTATGAAAGCAGAAATCAAGTTAACCAAAGTTTTAAGAGAACTACTGTAATACTAAAGACCTATCGACAGCAAATGACCTTTGACCTCATCAAAACAATTTGGTTTGTGTATCCACTAAGGTGGATCCCAGCTGCATCTTTTCAGTTATTAATGTTTACAAGAAAACAGTTCTTGTATCCACAAAGGTAGACCCTCAAACAAAGTAAGTTCATCCAAGCTTACTTTTTTTGACATTAACTGTGTTTACAACATCTTCAAAACTTTGAACTCAGATGAACTTTGACCACCATGGACAAAAATAGTTATCTTCTTACCAAAGTGGATCTACACACCAAGTGTAATGTTAATGTTAATTCTTGAGCTATAGTGTTAACAAGCCAAGGTATCACACACACATATTTCACTATCATAGTGTGGGTGCTTTTAATTTGCCTCCTAAGGAAAGAAATAAAATGACTTGAGACTGAGATCAAGGCCCAAACGTATTGACACTTGACACATGTTCAATGTTTGTCACCATGAAGTTATTTTGAATCTATTTTGGTTTTTGTTACTATTTGTTTTTAGGTTTTACATTTGTAAAGTGCTTTGAGCAGCTTTTCTGATTATGTGTTATATAAATATTACTTATTATTATTATGAAACCTTGTGTAAACAAGAATCAAGCAAGCCATGCAAAACAGACAATAAAAAACTGACGAAAATTGCTTCAAGTTTTTTCTGTACACTGTGACCATTTTAGCATATCTAACAGTTCTTTAGTTCCAGTCATTGATTATATGTTTTTTGCTCTTTGAAAATGATTTTGTAAGAGACAATTGTGTTTTGCTCTCCCTTTTTTTCAGATTCATGACATTCTGGTGAGGCCAACCCAGCAGGTTCACTGACGGAGTATCTCTCTTACACTTATATCTAAGGGAGGACATATTAATGAAACTATATTAGAGTCTTCCATTAATGCATACAACTGAAAATTGCAGCTCAAATAATTGTAAGAGAATACATTTCTCAATACTTCTTGTATTCTTATCATGATAGCATTACGCCATTCTTTTTTATATTTATTGAGATGTTTCTAACTAAATATTTGTTTTAAATAAGCAAACAATTCATTATGATCAGGGGTCGAATTTTAGAATATTTACCACTATTCCAGCGGAATAGTGGATTTAAAAATACACTATTCCGTCTCATTTTCCACTATTCCTTTGAAACTATAAAAAGAGAAAAAAAGAATACAACAAAATTAAAGGTTGAGTCTTCTGTTGGTTTATTGAGAATCATATTCATTTCAGTGAAAGTCTAATAAATTTCACAAATGAAATTAAGGCATTAGTTGATTCACCATGGTGCTTTACTTGTATATCACTGATATTTTAAGCATTTTTTAGTACTGAATAATTTAAATTTCTCCATCCACTTTTTACTTAGTTTCTTCAAAATATTGAACAAATTCCTGGCACACAAAATTCCTGCAAAATTTAAGAGGTGATAAAACCTCCACAAACATGAATAATTGATAAGTTGTTGGGACTGTCCCTGGTTCTGTTGGAAATGAAAGTTTATTACTACCAACTTTGCTTTTGGGAGAGTCCCATACCCCCCTCCACCTCTCTCATGCCCCTCATTCAGAATGGTATGTATGTTTGCACCAAACTAACATAACTTCAAGATATTGTTTATTACAGAACTAATCATAGCTTGGGATGAAAAAGATTATACAAGTTTTATAGAAAGATCTCGACTGATCCGGAACAGAATTCCCATTCCCTCCTTGGACAGATATTCACGGCAGCATGTAATAATTGTAATGTGTACAATCACAATTGGTACAATTAACCAATTTAATTTGAAGAGATGCCTAAGCAATGGAATGTTTGTAAAATTAACTGGCAAAATTACAACTACACACAGAGTGCAAACCCAGAGTAAGCACATCCTCTCCCCTTCAGCTTAAGAGCTCAGATCTAAAACCATAACCTTGGAGTTTTAATTAAGAAGTAGTATGAAGTACCAAACTAGGCATTTTGAGTCGGTCTAAAATGATTAATATTAACTGCCACATACATTTTCAACTTATGAGATGATATGAAGGATACAGTTATTGGTTCACAATGCTACGTGTTCCAGACCAACTAGCAAAGTAGAAACTGTATAAAAGATAATTATATGTTATATTAAGCATCAATTTCTCCATACGAAATAAAGCAGCTGGCTTTAACATTACATCATGATAATGCTGTCATTATTTATCTACATTTGAATTGTATGGTCATAATCTTACATATAAGGCACATTGACTATGTTGTCGTAGCAAGCTGGAATGACTGATGCACATAAGGAATATATTTATGCAGAATTGAAGGAAATATGAATTTCTTTATATAGTGTAAACTATCTACAGACATGAAATATGAAGCCTCGCAAATCAGCGTAGACTCTGTAAACTAATATTGTTCCTCTTCCCCTTGTATAGTTGACCAGCGTTCCTGTTTTAATATTTCAGTATTTCAAGATCGTGTGACCCAAACTCTTGATCCAGAACAAAGCTATCAAAGTCTTCAGCCTTAATATGAGCTCCCACAGTTTCAGTTTAGGGCCCAAGGCCTTGACAGTTTGAATCAATAATTTTTCTAACTGTAAAACTAGGTATGGCTAATGTCTCTTTGCTTGGCAAATATGGAAGCCGGAAAAAGCCATCAATTCCCTTTATTATGAGCTGTGATAATATTAACAGCATAAATAACATGCTGGCAGCCTCAATTAAATAGCCATTTATAACCCATCAGCAAATTAATAGGAAAACCAGGAGCAATGTCATCTGATATGAAAATGAGAAACCATTGTCCTTCACAGTGCCATCTTCATCCGGCTTGGTAAGTTGGAAGAATCACTTCATCAAGGATCTGAATCAGAAATGAAAAAGTTAGTGTAATGTTTAGGATCAAATAAAGACTTCCTCCTTACTGTATTGGTTTCTGATGACCTATTAATGACCTCTGCCACGCACAAAGCAATTATTACATTGTGGGGCACCTACAAGAATGATGACCACCCAAATTCTCCTTCTTGAGATATATGGTAATCACACTCACAGTTTAATCTCAAATGACATGTCACCTCCACTAATGACAAACTTTATCTGTGCAACAAATGGCATCCACAGACAAAGTTTAAGAGCCATCCAGGTTTCCCTCTTTCACATTTGGCAACCTTAAATAACCTTTAACATTCACAAAGACAATAGGTTTCATCTACTCAATATAGACCTACATGCATGCAAATACATTTTTCCTTTCTTGAAATATGATGTTTATCATGTTTCATTGTCTGCTGACCTCAAGTGACCTTTTACAAACCACCAAAATAGGCTTCCTGATTTCAACATGGGCATCCACATAGAATGTTTGATATCCATCCAGCAACCCCTCTGTGAGATACTATGTTCACAAGCAACCATGAAAGCAAAGGTTTTGATATTCAGAACATTTCTTTTAATTCCCCATTTTAAGTTTTTTTGTTGTTGACATCACCAAAGTAACCAAGTAATGCACTCCAAATTCGACTGCAATTGATTGTGAAACTCACATTGATGAAAACTCCCTAAAAAAAAAAGAAACTCCCTCACTCCCTCCACTTCCTGGAACAATTTTTTTTGGTTATGGTCTAATATCCAAAACAGAACTACACAAATAACAAATTTTACAAGGAAAGGTCTAATTATTCATTTGCTTTACAAACCCTTTACTTACTTGAACATGTTGAGGCTGTTTGAGACAGTGCAGCACCTGATCAGCAACATCTTCTGATGATACACTCTATCAAGAGAATGTGGATAAACGGATTCAACATTTAACCATATGTTAAACTATTAAACATATCCAAGAATGTAGAAAGGAGAAAGTCAATTTTCTGTACTAAATATCACATTTGCCAATTATTGAATGAAATTTAATTTAATTTAAGCTGACCCGAATTCTATCATTTCAGGGACGGATTTTGTGAAGCCTCTCTGGACCAAATGTGCCCCAAAATTGATTGTTTACAAAGTTAATATTGGACAGAAGATCCCTTTTTTCTGGATTTTAGAGAGAAAGAACAAAAAATGTAACTTACTGGTCGAGTTCTGAGATCAGTAATTATATCGGAACCAAATTGTGTGTCAACTGCTCCTGGTGAGATACTCTGAAATGGAAGATGAAAACTGTGAACTTAATTAACAAAATTGAGATTCTGAACAAGTCACTGATGATTAGACATTGTCAATGTATTTTCACCATCCTCAGCCTCTTGAAAAATTAAAAATAATTGACTACTAAATTCTCTAGATTATTAGTAAACCTATAATATATATCCCTCTTACACCCCCCCCCCCTCTTCCCCATTTTATCCAACTGCAGTTATTATCAATCTAAATAGGTTGCTTATTTGGGGTTTTCAATTACCACTCACCGAGATTCGGATATTAGAATTGATGGCTCTTAGCTCTCTCCTCAGACCCTCAGTGAGTACTTTGACAGCATGCTTAGAAGCTGCATAGAAATGCAGCTGGTGGTTGTTAGGTATTCTGTGACCACAGTAGCTGACAGGGAAAACAATTAAATATAAGCCAATAATGAACAGAAAAATGACTGGAAAATTTAAGAAATAATGTTAGAAGATTTTTAAACAGTCAGTTTGGTGTGCCCAACAGACAATGACTACTCTTTTACTATGGAACATAGGTTTCAATTTAAATCTAACTTTACTGGTTTTTAACTTAACTGAAGTTTTTCAGTATAAAAAGGTAGCAAAAATATCGATTGTTGGGAACTTAGAAAGTCCAGCATGTTGACAAAGTGATTTCCATTTTTACTTTAAAAAAGGGGGTTTCTAGATAAAAACGTGTTACCTTCCAATGTGAATAACGTGGATCTCTAGATGTAATGTGTTACATTCCGATGTGAATAACGTGGGTTTCTAGATGTAACGTGTTACCTTCCAATGTGAATTACGTAGCCACTGTTATCCGTCCTCTCTCTCATCAATCTTATTGCTTCTCTGGTGCATAGACTAAGACCTATCACATTAACCTGCAATATGAAATGAATTTCATATCAAATGTCATATGCATTTATTCTCCAGATTAAGAGTATTACTTCCAAAACTACATGTAAATATGAAAACATTCTGTATTGTGAACTACTGTAAATAAACACACATTCACATCTAAGAATTGATTATTGGGGGGTGATTAACCCTATCATAAAGTCAAAATTGTAGGGAAAATGTAGGCATCCTAACTTAGAAGCTGGCCAATTACATTTACCTGCTATCAGTTACTTACAGCAGTGTTTCATAACCTGCTACTTTGCTATCTTACACCCTCTATACCAGCTGTGAATGAATGCTTTGTACAAAATATTGCTGGTTATGACTATATCTTTGCACCCACATCAGTCCCGCCTTGCAGCCCGGGGTGGTGTAAGTGCACCTCAGCTAGGATAAAAATCCATTCTTGTGAAATATCTCATTTCTCATATTCATATATTTGAGGTGCCCTCTTCTTGTCATTTAAAATGTAACCTTTGGTTTAAAAATTACAAAAACTGTCAATAAAAAGTGGCCTTCTCTTGAAAAAAGTAAACACAGAGTACTTTAAAACATATGCCTTTCTGTTGAAAATCATTCAAATGCTGGAATTTGTGGAACAGAATGCACAGAGGTTCCAATTCGTAGGGCCGAGATGGATTAAAACCCAAAAGACCATGAATATACATGCATGTCATCATACAGAGAAATTAACAATGTCTGCAGTCGTGACTATAGGTGTCAACAACACTACATGCTCATACTTTCATACATCAAGTATTAGCTTCCAACTCTCTGTGTTGCCCTCTATCAAGTCACCACCAACGGGACCAACTCCTGCACTATTGACGCACACATCGAGCCTTCCAAATTCTGCTCTGATCTGCTTGAACATCGACAAGACTTGATCTTCTTTGGATATGTCACAGAGGATTGGAAGCAGACGGCGTTCGGCTTGACCTTTGTTCAGATTGTCAGCCAGGTCCTATAAAAAGAATTAAAACATCAATGATATAAGAATTTCAAACAAATGAAACCTCATGTGGGTTTATAAAATAATCTTAATTTAATTGCTTAATCATGGGTTGTGTTCCATTGGTTTTTTGTTTTAATTTTTATACAGCTAAACTTGCATTACTTGAGTTTCTGACGTAACTTGGTGAAATTATTGCTAAAGACTGTGACTGGAGTCACTGACAATCCTTAGTATATCAGGGCATCTTCTGCAGGAGGGTCATTCAAATAACCACCAGAGCATTGATTTGCCATGAACAGTGTATAGGCAATTCTGGCTTCCCATAAATCTCCTTTAGAGCTTGGTATGTATTGAACTAACAAACTACGACAAGTTACTTAGATTGGATACCTTGCCCTACAGAGGTAAATGTGTTAGAATCGGCATTTAATTGTCAGTATTCCTTTTCCACTTTGGAAATATATGCATTCCAAGTATAACAAGGGCAAACAATAAATGGCAATCACCTCACATGCTTTGAAGTCTTTCATCCAGTTGACTGCTGCTACTTTCATGCCATTGTCAACCAGCATTTTGGCAGTAGCAGCTCCGATACCATTAGCTGCACCGGTAACCATGGCAACTCTTCCAACCCATCTATGCATATTTAATCTTCCTGATCAGTTCCAGATTTCTGTTTAAATTGAAAGCAAGATTTATCTTGCAATGAGATCTCAAGACTTAATTGCCATAATCCCAGGAAAGAGAAGCTCTTCTTCAGATCATAAATTTAAGTTCTATTTCAAATGAGCATAAATTTGTATCAATTGGTAGTCTGCAATAATTGACAGTACAGTAGGCCTATACACACATGTGTCTAGTCAGCATATAGGCTAGCCCAAATTTGACCCTGCCCAAAATTTCTCTGTAACACCGCAATAGTCTAAATTAAGGCTTGAAGTCACGTTATAAAAATTGTAAGTAGATACTAGATTATAGTGGGGCCAGACGTCCGGCATTAGCACAATCCTACATCATGCATTCATGCATGCATGTAACAAGGCTGGTACATATGGACAACTTTGTTGGCATTTCCATACAAAACCAAAACAAGACCTAGGGTACTGGTTTAACTACTGTATAAGGTTATAATATAGCTTAGATCTTTATCTCAAATATATCATAGCCTACTGTGCATGCTAGGCCTAACATTAGCCTAGGCCTATATGTTAGTCCAAGCCTGACTTTGACTAAGATAATGTTCATGGCAATAGATGCTTGGTTCACCTGGCAAGAGTCAGTTTTTAAACCTGATGTGCACCTGTGCACATGACTTCCACCAGACTAAATTTTCAGCAAGTACCGTGGCAACACCTATAGTTGTTTCTGGTCCCTGGCGGAATGATACAGTCAGGGTTGATTATGATGTTCGAAGAGACATTTTCCTGGGTATGCGCAAGCGTCAGGGTCAACCCACACTAGAAATGGCCGTATGAGTGGGCTTATTTCACCAACCCTCATACTAGTTTTCGAATATGTAACGACTTGACTAGAACATTTGTTCATGTTCAATGTGTGCCCAGACCAGACCAGTGTTCTTGTTATGACAGCTTACCCTGCGAACTACAGTATGCTTTAAGAAATAACTACCCACACTCCATCTTAGCTTAATGGTTCACATGCGTTTGTGCAATACAGTTCAATAAAATAACTATTAATTTAATTCTTGATTCACATGTCAATCATCACCGAAATCGGGATTTGGAAGTCGATACTATGTCGATTTAAATAGGTATATGTCAATTTGAGATGCTAGAAACTGGTTTAAGTCCAAGGAAATTGACATCTACCGATTTAATTCAACATATCATCGATTTAAACTGGTAGATGTGGATTTAAATTGACATATACCGATTTATTTAACATATCATCGATTTAAATTGGTATATGTCGAGTTAAAACGGTATATGTCGATTTAAACTGGTATAAGTCGAATTAAATTGGTATATGTCGATTTAAATTGTATACCGATTTAATTTGGCATATCATCGATTAAAATTGGTATATGTCGATTTAAATCGATGATATGTCGAATTAAACTGGTATATGTTGATTTAAATCGGTAGAAATCAATTTAAGCTGATGGAAACTCCGAAACTGGTATAACTGTCGAAGGAAATTGGTATACGTCGCCTTAAATCGGTATAAGTCGATTCCCCACGATTTGAGACTGATGGCCTGCCATAGTATGGCTTGAGACTGATGGCCCGCCATAGATATGTAGCATAAAACTGGTATATGTCGATTTAAATCGGTAGAAGTCAATTTAAGCTGCAGGAAACTGGTATAAGTCGAAGGAAATTGGTATGATTTCGATTTAAATCGGTACAAGTCGATTCCCACGATTTGAGACTGATGGCCCGCCATAAAGTGGCAGTGCTTTCTATCAGAGCCGTCTCTATATACGGCTCTGTATAGCATAACCAAAAGTGAAAACTCCGGCATAAATTGAATGCTATAATTGGTCACATACCGTATCTGGAAAAGCAAGTGGCAAGTCATATTGCCCAAAAAGTCGCTTTTATTTCGTATTTGTGTGAGGTAAGACCCATAGAAAGTAAACATATGAAATAAAAATCATTAGATATACGTACCAATGTTCTCATTCCTCCGAATAATAATTAACAGGTGAAACTTTCGCACTAGGTGCATCGTTCACGCCCACAGTATACGGTCATTAGTAATAAGTTAAGCCTAGCCTCACATACGTCACGTTAGGATACGCCTAGCCTAAGTCATGTCTGAGCAAATGTACACGTCAAGTTGGACAGGACTATCACAACTTAGGCTAGTCGTAACACATCCCAAGGTAACCAAGACCAAAGTATGCAACCTAATTCTTGTCAGTCTATATTTCTGTCGTATTTGCCATAGTTAGTACTCCAACACAGTCCTCCCCTGACCGAGGAGATGACTGAGATTGTGAAATGATGCAGGTCTAGTGTAGGCTAGACTGGCCTTAGTTATAGTTAGGCAGGTCTTAACATCGTCAAAACATATTATATTAATTCTATTCTTAGGATTTAACTTCTTTATAATAATGGTTGTGTTACGTTATGCCATATTGTTGTTAGTCTAAACACCTCAGGAATAACAAAGTCCTGTCTTTCTTGTCATAGAAGTTGGATAACTTGAAATTTCTTCAAGATGTCAGATTCCAAGTATTTTACGACCACCAAGAAGGGTGAAATTTATGAACTGAAGGCTGACCTTAATAGTGATAAGAAGGAAAAGAAAAAAGAAGCTGTGAAGAAGGTCATAGCTAGCATGACCATTGGCAAAGATGTCAGGTAAGAATAAATTGTAATCTTTTTCCTGTCTTGCAACTAACAATACATTAATGAATGTTTAATGGTTTTCATTTCCCTTTTGTTAGTTCTAAGATAATCATAACTGAATTATGTCAACAATGAAAGGAAGCTTTTATGATTACTGCATGTAATTTCGTTATGGATGACAGTATGCATTTGTTATCTCACTTTCATTGTCTTTTTCTATTCTATGCACAGTTCACTATTCCCAGATGTGGTCAACTGTATGCAGACTGATAATTTAGAACTGAAGAAACTGGTTTATTTGTATCTCATGAACTATGCTAAGAGTCAACCTGACATGGCTATCATGGCGGTGAACACCTTTGTCAAGGTCTGTTTCTGCAAGTTAACTTTTTCGATGCTGCAAATGACAAGCAATCCCTTTTCTTTATATTTTTGATATAGAGACTAGGTTAAACTTTGATTTTTGTTTGGAAAAGATGAAATTCTCCTCTTAAAAGTTACTCCTTTTGTGTGCCCACACTTAACTGTGGCTCAACATATTTCATCGCATGCATAAATCAGGGGTTATGATTTGTTCTTTTTAATAATTCTAATCACAGGACTGTGATGACACTAACCCACTGATCAGGGCCTTAGCTGTCAGGACCATGGGGTGCATTCGTGTCGACAAGATCACAGAGTACCTTTGCGAGCCCCTGAGGAAATGCTTGAAGGATGAAGATCCCTATGTGCAGAAGACTGCAGCTGTTTGTGTTGCCAAACTGTTTGATATAAACCCTCAGTTGGTGGAGGACCAGGGTTTCATCGATCAGCTCAAAGATCTACTGACTGCCTCCAATCCTATGGTAGGTGGCAGTGTAGAGAATGGAACACATAAGTTTGCTTTGTTGAGGCCTGAATTTAAGATTACTGTATCCAATTCTATGGCATGTGGCAGTGCAGAGAATAAAGCACACATTTGCTAAGTTTATTACTAAATTGATAATAGTCATAGTCTACTGACTGCAACCAACTGGTAGAATGGTTTCTGTTTGTGATTGGTTCATATGGCTTAAGCATCATCAGTCAACTTTACGTTGATAATTTCAATCTTTTCTCAATTACTCTCAATTTTGTATGAAACAAATACAATGACATGTAGTCCATGGGCTTATTTGAAGATATTTAAACAAAAAAGAAAATACAATGAAAAAACAGCCCTGGGCAGTACTTTTGTAGTTTCCCATCGCACCCATTGGAAGCCTACCTAACGTATTTATTATTTACTTCATCTTCTGGTTCGTTTTCAACAGGTGGTCGCAAATGCAGTTGCTGCTCTCTCGGAAATCAGTGAGGCTTCTCCATCAGGAAGTGCACTGTTTGACCTCAACAGCCAGACCATTAACAAGCTGCTTACTGCCCTCAATGAGTGTACAGAGTAAGTCTTTACAAAACCAAATTTACAAAATGTTGAATTGCTCCATGTAGCAACTGATAGCACACAGTTTAGTATTGTAGTTTCAGTTAATGCACTTGTCAGTAAAAGTAAGATAGTGCTATTGTTATGATATTGGTTGTAAGAACAAACACAAAATGCTGAAAGGCCTACTTATGTTAACAACCTACTGTTAGTACAAGATATTCAGTACTGCAGCTTTCCTACTTTTGTACATGTAAACATTGACGGTTCCTGTGATATGTATAATCTGTGTTTTGCAAAAAGTTGCATTTATCATTTTTCATTTTCCTGGAAGGCAACAACTGAAGTTCTAATCCCATCTCTTTCTACTTTTTATTGCAGGTGGGGCCAGATTTTCATCTTGGATTCCTTGGCTAACTTTACTCCCAAGGATGAGAAAGAAGCCCAGAGTATCTGTGAGAGAGTTACACCACGTCTCGCCCACGCCAATGCGGCTGTGGTTCTCTCTGCTGTTAAGGTAGGGAACTCCATTTAAAGTTTACAGTGATGTTTGTATTGTAATGTTTCTCATGAATAAGCATTTAGTGGACGTGTTCAACTGATAATTGGCTTCCAGCAATCCACAAGTTACCTTATTACTTGTATGAATTCTTTATTATACTGCAAGAGTATTACTGGAAGAGATAAGTCATGTATGGAAATATTCTCAAATACTCTCGAAGGGGTCCGAGGGGAATAAAATTTATCATCGAACCTCCTTAATAGTGGTGTTGTTCTCAAAGAATATTCCATTTTTACATGATTGTGGAAAGCAAAGTGCTATAATGGTAAGGTAGCAATTTAACCAATTGTTTCCTGATATCTTATAGGTGCTGATGAAATTCATGGAGATGATGAACCCCACTGGTGATTATATTGATACCCTGGTCAAGAAGCTCTCCCCACCCCTGGTGACTCTCCTCTCAGCAGAGCCAGAGGTCCAGTATGTTGCCCTGAGGAACATCAATCTTATTGTTCAGAAAAGGTAAAATATTGCTTTAAATAACAAATTTGTAATCTTCAGTTACCAAACCAACCATATTTGCCCAAAGTTTCTCTTGTTTATCAATATAACGACTAGAAAAAAACAAAACATTCTGCAAAGATTGACAATATCTATGCACTATTGCAATTTACTTTGAGCGGTGTAGTTTCACTGTGGGTGGGTTTATTTAGATTTGTTGATAACTACCATTTCTCCTTTAACAATGATGGTGTAATTACTGGTGTTAAGTTTAGTTTAGATTAGTAGAAAAAAAGGATCAGGAGGGACACTCGAGTCCCCATCAGGGACCATATAGGAGAATAAAAAACTGAAGACACAAACAGAAATACCCGATTATAATGCTTAAAGTGTCTGACCAATGCATTCTTAAATCCATTCACACTATTTGCAAGTACAACTTTCTCAAGCAAATCGTTTTACTCATTCACAACCCTATTAGAAAAAAAGTTATGCGGAATATTAATCCTACTTTGTTAACTTTTGGAGTTTTAAGACAATGACCTCTGGTACAACTACTATTAGCAAACATGAAAAAGTCTTGTTTGTGTTTGGTAACACAATTGACACCTATTTGTTTGATTAAATTCTTGATCCTTTCAGAGCTGATATCCTCAAACACGAGATGAAGGTCTTCTTCGTGAAGTACAACGATCCAATCTATGTGAAACTTGAGAAGCTGGACATCATGATCCGTTTGGCCTCCCAAGGAAACATCGCCCAGGTCTTGGCCGAGCTGAAGGAGTATGCTACTGAAGTCGATGTGGACTTTGTCAGGAAGTCTGTTAGAGCCATTGGAAGATGTGCTATCAAAGTTGAGGTGAGTGCTTGAAAGGAAAGAACTCAAGACAAATTGGTATTGATGGCACTGTGATAATTTCAAGGCCAATAGATTGTTTAAACTGTAGGAGAAAAATTACCAGAGTTTGCTGTCATGCATGTTTACATATGTATCACATTTATCTGTGCAATGACAATAAATTGAACTATTAACGAATGCAATGATTATATTTTGATGGTTCCCCGTAATGAGTTTTTCTTCTCTCTTCTCTCCAGCAATCCGCTGAGCGATGTGTCAGTACATTGCTTGACCTCATCCAGACCAAGGTCAACTATGTAGTCCAAGAGGCTATTGTGGTCATCAAGGATATCTTCCGTAAATATCCCAACAAGTACGAAAGTATCATCGCCACTCTTTGTGAGAACCTTGATACCCTGGATGAACCGGAGGCAAGGTGAGAGTTAGGCTCAATTCTATTAACATCTGACCCTGCAATTACTTAAAACAGTGAGCCCTTTATAGTAAGCTATGAAAACTGAATAAGCAGCCAAGTCTTCATATCAATTTCAGAGGTGGTGGACGAGTATTGAATCATGGGAAGGGTGTGATATCCCCGGATCAGTGGGATATGTGACTTTGATTTGAAGGAGCAAACCACAAAAGTATCTGAATGCTTTTCAATAAAATGGCATTCATTAATTTGCATTTGTTTGCATTTTTCAACAAAAGGACACTTAATTACGTTATATAATAATTTCTTAAATATACTAAAACTCCCTCATTAGCATACTTTGTTTTGACTTTCTAATCCATCCCTCCCGTCTCTCCTCTAGGGCATCCATGATCTGGATCATTGGGGAGTACGCAGAGCGTATCGACAACGCCGACGAGCTCCTAGAGAGCTTTGTGGAAGGATTCCAGGATGAGAACTCCCAAGTTCAGCTGCAGCTCCTGACTGCTGTCGTCAAACTCTTCTTGAAACGGCCTCAGAACACCCAAGAACTTGTGCAGAGTGTATTGACATTGTCAACACAAGTAAGTACATCACATTTTAAAATGGCTGTAAGTAACTTACTTCTTGTCATCTTCAATACCATGTTTATGACAGCCAAAGCGTTCTATATTGGAAAGGGATCAAAAGTATTTCCTGTGCCAGTGATTTATAAGTCTGTAAAATTTTGTTTCTTTGAGGTAAAATGATAACAAAAGTTCATTTTGTGATTGGCGTCATGTGTTATTTACTAATCATATTGCATCAGGTACGATATCTCGACACATTTTGTATACAGTGTGTTCACTAATGTGTTCACATCTCCTTCTGCCTTTCAGAACAGTGACAATCCCGACCTGCGTGACAGAGGTTACATTTACTGGCGGTTGCTCTCTACTGATCCAGCAGCAGCCAAGAATGTGGTTCTGGCTGAGAAGCCGTTGATCTCAGAAGAGACCGATCTCATTGAGCCAACTCTTCTGGATGAGTTGATTTGCTACATCGGCAGCCTTGCGTCCGTCTATCACAAGCCACCGAGTGCGTTCGTTGAAGGACGGTCCAATACTCGTAGAGCTTTGCCGATACGGTCTGCTGGGTAAGTTTGTTGGTTGGATATTAAAGTTAGAATTTATGTCAGAAAGTTTCAGCCTGACTTACTTCATTCCATCCAGATCCAGAGAAGAAATGTTAGTTAGGGTCTAGGGGTTAGGAGACCAAGGACTGGAAGAGATTACTTAATTAAACACTTTCAAATGTTTCACCAATGAATGGATGTTTAGTCAACTCGAAAAACTTTTCAAACTGATTGAAACAATTCTTATTGACTCATCAAATTCTTTAAATTGTATTTGAACTATCACCTAACTATCGCTAAGCTTAACAAAATATAAGTTAAAAGATGATTTAATAGACAAGCAGTAACCTGACAAGGAAATTATCAACAAATATTTAAAGATCCCATGTAGTGGAAAGTACTGTGGCTTCTGACTATATCTTTAGCAACGCAGTGGTGTATGTGTACAGCCATTTAATTGTAACTCCGTAGGAAGAGCAACCAAAATCAACTGGTTCAATTTCTCTTGCAGTGAAATTCTCCTTTTGAAAAAAATGCAACCTCTTCATAACCTGTGATCTCTGTTTGCATTGCTTTAGCTCTGGTTCTGCCTCGCCTGAACCATCAACACCACAGAAAGCCCCAGAAACCACTGTCATCCCTACTACACCTGCACCAGAGAATGACCTCCTTGGTGACCTCCTGAACCTTGACCTCGGTCCAACAAATCAACAGTTTATGTCCCCGGCACCTGCTGCTCCACCCCAGCAGCAAGATTCATCATCATTTGATCTGCTGGGAGGCGGTCTAGATAGTCTGGTGAGTTTTGTTTTTGTATTCAAAAGCAAGGGCAACTTTGCAGATTACAAGTAAATCATCTTCTATATCCTTGTGTTTAGTTGTAGCAAATATTTGTCATGTTGTTTTGTTATATTGATCTGTTTTTATCCATTAAAAATTGCAATTTTTTAACATGAAAATTATAGCTGTTGGATTGGTAATTTTTTCCATAATATGTTAAAAAATTCACTGTTTACTTAGTAAGTAAGTTAATAAGTATATTTATTTTGTCAGTATCTCTAACACCCCTCTCTGTAAGGAGAGGTTAACAATGCAGTGCTTTTCCTTTACGAATCCATCATCTGCCCTTTTGCAAAACATTGTAAGTGAAATTGTAGAAAATCACAGCTGTAGATTTACCAATGAATGTTTTGTAGCTCTTGTTGTTTCACTAATGCTTAATTCTTAACCATGTAGTCTTATAGAAACATATGTTCAAATCTCACTTATTTACTGTGTTTATGAATATAAAGATGACATTGTTTCCTTTGCTAGCTTGACACTCAAGCCCCAACACAGTCTTCACCAGCCATGGTGGTAATATATCATGAATATGCATATCTCACCTCCTCCTTGAGCCTTGCTTTGTTTGTTGTTTAGTCCTCCCTCTTTGGTTGCATGTTCCTGTATGTCCCTGTGTCTTCATGACATACAAATGTTGTCATCATGTCAATATGCCCATCATTGTTCAGCTGGTTTACTATTCTTCTTCTTTTGTTGTTGTTTTTGCATTATCAAGTATTCCTTTTGTTTGTGAAGTCATTTCAAAGGCATGAAAGCCTATAATACAAACCATATCAGTATCTTGAATTGTGGTCCATTCATGTTTACACATTCAGACATTACATTATACAGTTATAATAAGACTTGTTAAATACAAAAACCGACTTTTGATGAAGACAAGTTTCTTTATCTGACTACAAAATTTGCATGTTATGGTTACCCTGACAACCCCTCATCCCCCACCCTCCTTCTCTCCCTCGCATGAATCGCTTGTCTTGTGATATTTCAGACAACCTGTTTGCAATAACCTCAGCCCACAAATATTAGCTAATATATTTCATTTGTTGAATTCAACATCTTCATCTCGTGAGGAAACTGCAACCTAACAGAAAGAAAATTACCTCAGACTTGGGTGTTCTTCCTATGCCTGACTGTAATATGTTAAAATATGCAAAGATTCTACAGAAATGTTTACTTGTAACAAGCTTTTCTAATGATCTTGTCATACCAACACTGTCAGCAGATTTACACGTTCATTTCACGCACGTTTATCATGATTATTTTGTATCGTATGTTCAGAAACATCGTGTATAAAATGAGAACAGAATAAGTATATTTTTTTGCGTTAGACTCTAGGAGGCACTCAGGTTAATAATGATTGTAAGAAGTTCATCTTTTCAAATCCCAATCATAATCATAATCTTCACAGATCCTGATGTCCCTATTTTGCATATTGTGACAATCGTTATGAACATAAAGAAAATGGAATGGTTAATTTAATGAGGTTTTACCTGTTGCTTACTTCAACCTTAAAACACACTGCATAATTTGAATGGTAGTCCGGCCGTCCGAGATGACCAAAAGTTGAGTTGGACAACCAAAATCAGCTGTGAAGGTTGTCTGGCAGACAACTAGTTGTTTTCATCAAATTCAGAAAATACTTGGTTTACATCAAATTCAGATTGCATTGTAACTAAATACCCCCAGATAGGGCATGTGATAAATTGCTGGAGTTCTATTCACCAACTAACACTTCTCTCCTGCAGTGTACATATTGGTCATTGTTACCTTTTGGACAACCAAAGTGTAAGGCCTGGTTGTCCAGGGGACAACCAGAGAAACCCTTCAAAATTTGCCCAGACACCAAAGTACTGCATGCATAGCAGTCATATTGCTAGAACCAATAAATAATTTGGATGACCTGTTTTACTTTTCACATTTGACTTTGAGCATTGCTGCTCTCTGTGATTACTATGAAAAATGATGTAATTAGTACTTTCACTTTTCCTTTCAGCTTGGTGGTCCAACTCCCCAGGCAGCACATCCGCCAGTTGCTGCTGCACCACCTGGTAGTCTTGGAGTACTTGGTGACATATTTGGGGTTGGAACTGCTTCTGGAGAATTTGTTGCACCAAAAGAGGTGAGATATCCTACACAGGGGTAAGAGGAATGGGGTATGAGATTAAAAGGTGATTCCAACCTGGCAAGAGCACTGAAAGCATTTTGAAGGTTGGTAACAATGGGGAAGGGGAGGGGTGAGGGGTGGGGGCATGAAGGGGGAGTATAAAGATAGAGAATTGGAAGATGAGTACATAAGTTGACATTTTTAACAAAATCTTTTTTTACTATATTTACTTCAAGGTCTGGTTAGAAGCTCCTAAATGTAAAGGTTTGGAGCTGAAGGGAACGTTTTCAAAGAAAAATAATAACTACTTCATGGATATGTCCTTCACAAATAAAGCCATGCAACAGATGTCTGGATTTGCAATACAGCTCAACAAAAACAGGTAAAGAAAACCAAACTTTTACATGATGAGATTGACCTTAAAGTTAAACGGAAGCCCCCACCTCCTCCCCCTGTTAGGTGTCACTCTTGAATGGGAACAAATACATGATGCTAACCAGGGAATAATAATTCATCTAATAGCAAAATGGTCACATTGCTCTACAAGTGCAAAGAAATATAGCAGTATTTGTACATCGGGACCATAGTATATTCAAAGAGCCTTAAAACTGGTCTACACAATTGTAAGCCTAAATCAGTGCCTGCTAACCATCATTGTATGAACGTTGCAGCTTAAGTTTGATCATACAGATCAGAATTGCAAATAATCTTGTAATAAGTATATATACTTTAGACTTCATCCATATGGAAAGCATTACATTGTCAAAAAGTTTTTGCTTCTTGTTGAAAGATATTACTAATTGCACTTTTTAAATTTTTTTTTATGAAACTGACATTTGACTATGTGATTAAGAAGATACTGTTAACGTTTTGCAATTTTTGACAATTTGACAGGTTTGCTATGTTTTCATAAGTTTCTTAAAATGTTGGAGCTTTGCCTCATGTTGTGTTATTGTTTGTCTTCCTTGCTAGCAGCCAGTTGGGGCTATTGTCTAATGCTACTACCACTCTACTTCCACGTCACCCTTCAAAGCACCATACAGTATGAACAGTTTTAAACGTATATATAAAAATATAAAACGAGGACATTCATATTACGTATACTGCCCAATACAAGGGGGTGACCCGAAAGTACATTATAGAACAACAAAGTAACAGGCCAGTAATTACATATCAGAAATATTCAGTGTGCATACTGTTGTAATAGTGTTGCAAAATTTTCACCTTTGACCTTCTCCCCCATGTCCTCCCCACAGCTTTGGGTTAGTACCAATGTCTCCATTAAACATCAGCAGCCCTTTGAACGCCAACCAACAGATTGATGCGTCTCTACAGTTGGTTATTAGCCCGACACACATGCAACGAATGGATCCATTGATGAACCTCCAGGTGGCCATCAAAAATAACATTGATGTCTTTTACTTCAGTGCATTGATCCCAATGTACCTCTTCTGCACCCCTGATGGTACCATGGGTAAGACTGTTTCCTTTCTTGATTGACTTAGGAAGAAGTATCCAGACATCTTAATCAACATTTATTATTGATCTGATAAATGTCTTGTGTCTGTTTGTAATGAGTGCATGTTGCATTCTAATACCCTATGATTTGTTAGCTCTATGATTTGTTAACTAGTTGAGCTATTGCCATGGCAATGCATGTGTGTCTGTCCGTCAACAAAAGACTACTACTCGCAGGTCCTTTGCTGAATTTTTACCAGACTTGGGGAGGTTGTTTGCATATATTAGAGGGGTAAATATTTCATCAGCAAAATGGAAGTCAAAAGTCATTTGGGGTCATGGGAGGTCAAACAGTGAAATCTTTCAAAAACCATCTCCTCCTAGTCAAAACAGCCACACACAGAAAAAAAATCATTTATACTAAATCTCTTAAAAATTGATTGTTTCTGTTCACCAACCAACAATGCTGTAATTTCAATTAAGTATTAAATCTTGCCATAGTTCGTCTCCTTAAGTTGAATCCATGTGTTTATGTTACTTTCATGTTCTTCAATGTTTCAAATCCTTTTAATGTTTTCAGACAAGAGATACTTCTTGCAGAGTTGGAAAGACATTCCCTCCCAGAATGAGGCAGCATTTGTGTTGACTAACATCAACCTTACAACAGGTTTGTCGAGTTGTTATTTCTCGTAATACTTTGCAATACCAAAATACAACAGTACTTTAGTTATGATAAGTTGTGTGTGAGAGTGTGCAATACTGAAGTACAACAGCACTTAAGTTATGATACGATGTGTGTGAGAGTGTGCAATACTGAAGTACAACAGCACTTAAGTTATGATACGTTGTGTGTGAGAGTGTGCAATACTGAAGTACAACAGCACTTAAGTTTTGATACGTTGTGTGTGAGAATGTGCAATACTGAAGTACAACAGCACTTAAGTTATGATACGTTGTGTGTGAGAGTGTGCAATACTGAAGTACAACAGCACTTAAGTTTTGAAACGTTGTGTGTGAGAGTGTGCAATACTGAAGTACAACAGCACTTAAGTTATGATACGTTGTGTGTGAGAGTGTGCAATACTGAAGTACAACAGCACTTAAGTTTTGATACGTTGTGTGTGAGAGTGTGCAATACTGAAGTACAACAGTACTTAAGTTATGATATGATGTGTGTGAGGGTGTGCAGTACTGAAGTAGAACAGTACTTTAGTTATGATACGTTGTATGTGAGAGTGTGCAATACTGAAGTACAACAGCACTTAAGTTTTGATACGTTGTGTGTGAGAGTGTGCAATACTGAAGTACAACAGCACTTAAGTTATGATACGTTGTGTGTGAGAGTGTGCAATACTGAAGTACAACAGCACTTAAGTTTTGATACGTTGTGTGTGAGAGTGTGCAATACTGAAGTACAACAGTACTTAAGTTATGATATGATGTGTGTGAGGGTGTGCAGTACTGAAGTAGAACAGTACTTTGGTTATGATACGTTGTATGTGAGAGTGTGCAATACTGAAGTAGAACAGTACTTTAGTTATGATATGATGTGTGTGAGGGTGTGCAATACTGAAGTAGAACAGTACTTTAGTTATGATACTAAGTTATGATACTAAGTTATGATACGTTGTATGTGAGAGTGTGTCAGTGTTTGATATGATTGTCAAGGAAGATGGAGAAGTTATCAGGTATTCATTGGAACACTTTTGTGTAACAATCCGTTTTCCTTCCCATCGGTCAGACTCAACATGCTGCAAATGATGGTCAGTGATTTCATTGATGGTCCACAACATGTTGAATTCAGGCTAATGCGAGGAAGCTCTTCTCCTATCAAAGATTTGATATTGATCAGCCCACAGATCTTGAATATTCATTAGCCAAATATTGTTTACCTATTGGTGGATATTGAGAAAGAATCATTTATAAATTATAACAATATTGGTTCATCAATCAAAGTGGCTGGACACTAGTCTGACACACACTAATCAATATAAGTAGGATACTATGAACCTTTTAATATATCATATAAAATTGTTGTACATGATTTTACAGACTGATCAATTACAATTAATTCGCAATGATATTTGTTCCTGTCAGATATAGTGTACTCAGTGTTTATCACTTGGCAACCATATCTGAACTCTGTTGAGCTAATTTGAGTTGATAATTATATCATAATCTTATTATGGAATGCTATTGTAATTCGTGCTACAGTTCAGATTTCACTTTCATTTACTCTCTCTCGAACTTCCAAGATGCTATTCAAGAAAAGCTGGCCAAGAATAACATCTTTACGGTTGCTAAGCGACACGTTGAGGGCCAAGATATGCTCTACCAATCCATGAAACTGGTCAACAACGTTGAGATCCTAGCTGAGCTTAAGGTGCAGCCAGGAAACCCAACGCTAAATGTAAGTCTCCTTTCATTATGGGGTTGATTTCATCCTTTGGATTAGTAACTGATGGAGTCCTTTTACCAAAATTTGATGGCAACATGTTGGCAGACTGCCCAAGTTGTAAAGAAACCCTGAGACATGAAAAAGTGGCATGAAATTTGGCAGTTTTATTTATTTTTAAAAGCAGCTGTTTACCAATTCCATGCAAGATTTCAAAAACATCTTTCTTATTATGTGTACTTCAACTGACGGTTGAATTGGAAATCTGAAAAATCTTGTAAATGTACTAATTTGTATGGAGTAAAGCTAGAATGAACTTTGCACTTAGGGTGTGTACCCCCAGCTTCTATTACAAGAACCACACTGATTTTTGTGGAGGTCTTTTGAGGTCAATAGAGATTAAAAAAAAAAGAAGTTTAAATCCTTGTAAGTATGACAGCTTCAAAGGTAAAGCTTGGATGAACTTTATAGATAAATGTCCATAATGGGTGAAAGACCTTTTCATCAACAATATTCAAAACTTGAAAATCTAATGTTCAGGGTTATAGAAAAATGTGAAAAGGAACAACCGTAAAGCTCGCAGATTGCTATCTGTTTTTTGAGAAATTTCCTTTTCCCTTCCTCCTGATGCTAACACAGTAGGCTATGGTATATGCTCCTATATATGTTTCCTATTCTGATGCAGAGAGCTCCAGTTCCACTAAACTGGCAATGTATCTGTCTGCATATACTTTACCAAGTGCAAAACATGTTTTTTTTCTTCGTGCAGCTGGCGATCAAATCCAAAGTGGTAGATGTCGCAGCGAGTGTTCATCACAGCTTCTTGCTTATCCTCCATGGATAGGTTCTACATCTCAAGACAAGCCATCTTCATCCACCTCGTCCAGCTCTGTTCCTCTTCCCCGGGGATCCTTCAGTTTTAAATGTGTTCTATGTGATTCATTTTCCTTAGTGACCTAAATGTTAGTGTCAATGCTGACACTACCAGCTCTAATGTTTTTTTGTTCTTTGATCCATTTGGTATGGGGGAGGTAGAGTAAGGAGAGGTGGGGAGGGGGTGGGGGAGAGAACTGAGGAGAACTGCAATCCTTTCATGAGTGAAGTTTTCCAAGAAAAGAGTTTTATAAGCCTATGCATAAAGGAAAATATGATTGTTTTGCATACTTGGATTCCTTACTGTTAAGATAAATTATAGTCCACCTTATAGTTTCTTTGCTAGCCAGCCATATTTGCAAGAAGGAACTGCCAAATGGATTTTGGCTTACTCATCACATCAGGTGGCATTCCCTTGAATAATTTAATTGCATTTAATATGCTAGTAAGATACTTATATTTTGAGAACAGAGAAGAAATGAAATATGTGGGTTATGCATTAAACTTCTAAAACTGTGGATTTATAGCCATGCATAGAATCTTAAACAGGAGTATAATTTACAATCGAAGACTTCTAGAGACATTTGCAAGATTTTACAGTAGGGATAAATTAGTTCTTCAAACTTGGTTTGTCTCTTCAAAAGTTTATAATGGTAGCAGGACATGAATAAACATATCACCTTTAAAAAAAAACAGATATCCCTCCACAATTTGAGATGATATCATTCCTTGTACTGCCAGAGATGTTTGAGCTTCCTGTATACATTCCTAGGTATACTGAGAGTGTACTGTAAATACTGTGATAGCATCTCAATTAATAACATTGAGTCATGTGTCAGCTTGCTATATTTCTTAAAAATCGACTCGATCGCATCATTAATCTGCTATTTAAACAGATCCTTGAACAGAAAAATTCATGGAGTTGTTGATATGATGTGAAAACCCATTGTCATCATTTTCATTTCGAGTATGATGTTTGTGTTAAAAACAAAAACAGACCTGTAGACTTTGTTTACTTATTTGAGTCTGTAACAATAAATCAATATGTTAGGCTGTTAGCCTAAGTTTTGTATTTCTGTGATACATCTGTTAGGCCTAGTTTTCTGTGATACATAACCTGTGAATGCTGGATGACTCTGCCTACTTGTTGTTACTTCTGAAATTCTGTTTGTACTTAAGGAAGACAATGAATTTGTAATGAAGGTTTTGGGGTTTGAAGTAAGAAATAAAGGAGGAGAAGATAAAACAATTGTTTCATCAGGGGGCTTAGAGGATGGTCAAACACTGCTATCATCATCTATATCTGTATATTTTTATTCACACATGGCAGCAAAATAATGTCATTTTAGCATCTCAACTTTGCTATTGATCAAAGAAAGAGCATTTCCATTTGAACACATCTTTAACAACCTGATTCATTAAACAATTTGTGAGTTTAATTACATTGTCCTGCTGTAGCATGAAGAAATAAATGATCTTTGAAAAAACTTATCCCTGTATGTACTAGAAAAGACTTGAAATTCTTATGGATTGTCAGTAAAGAGAGATGAATTCTGGAGAAAGTTATTGACTTAAACTATTTAGTCATATGAGATAAGGAGATAAGCCATGGATATGACCAGCTGGAAAACACACCTGTTACATTTTGTATGACTTTTTCCGGTTATTAAGTCGGTGTGACAAATATATAGAGTATATTCATTCTGATACATGAATTTTGTAAAGGATTTTATGTTCCTTTTCTATGTTAAGATCATGTATGGTATAATGTGCACCAAGTCAATGCTATTTCCATTGCTTCTTGAATAAATTCCATCAGAAGTCCTTCATCTGATCTTCATTTTCTTATAGTTCACTAATAGAGGGGGTGATATCGATTTTGTGCTCCTTACAGCCTGGTGTACATCTAGTCTTCCCATGCCTTCTGAGTTCTCCTCACATATTGTCAATGTGTTGAGATACTTCCATTTATCCTTCCCCATTGGTTCATTCCCTGCCCTTTCCCTATTAAAGGTTTTACCCTTCCCTTCCTTTTCCGAGGCTTGCAACAAGTTGGGATAACACTGGCAGGACCAATCCACAATTCACAAAGTCCGCGATAAAAGTGAATTTCTCCATTAAAGGGTGTGAGGCCTCGCGCACAAAGAAACGTCTCATGCCGGTTATCTGACCTAGTTTCCAATGAGGTGTACCAGAAGTGTAAGACAACACCACCGATCCCAAAAAGTACACACAGCTTGCTACCGTCGGTAATTAGACACTAGTGTACAATCAATACAGCTACGATCAATACCAATAACACTACATAGCAGCGATGGACATCTCAGGTCTAGATAAAAGAACAAGGTATCACGTTTCATTTATTGTCTGCATTTCTTAGCGACAAGAAGAAAACTTCACTAGCAACCACCGGCAGTTAACTTTGTAAGAGCGCGACACGCGGTTTGGGGCGAGTCATGAAAGAACCATATATGTAAGCATAATTTGACTGAAGATGAATATTTAGGAATAATATAATATATGACCGCAGACTTAGCATAACTCTTAGCTAAAATTCCACTGACGCACTTATACAGTACGTACAGTCACGTGCATAAAACGGACTCCTATATTTGCAAATGTCATTAGATACAGCCATTACCATATGCATGGTCTTGTAAATTGCATTGTTTGATTAGTTGAAACATGGAGGTAAAAACCAATGTCATGCGTAAAACGCATGAGAAGTGACGGTAGGTGGTACAGGTGTCATTTATTGCTACGGTGGCCTTGGAGCGCACCTTTATCTTAACACATTCTAAGTTGTAACAATCGATATACTTTACTGTTACCACTATTCCAATACTTCTTGGACTTGGTGTTCCAAAGAGATATGAAAAATGAACGTTGAATGTCCTGTCAGGTTTCTATCTTAATATTTATAGACATTGTCGGAGATGTTCAGTGGACACTAATCCACAGTACACCTGCGCATACTGAGATAATTGCGCAATATTTTGAACCAGGGACTGCTACCGTCGGTCATTACATACAGTAACGTGCGTTGGAAATTTTCATGGAAGTTCTGACATTTGTAGTTAACACCTAAATGTCTTCTACTGAAACGCATCTCGCAGCTATTTAGTCGATTCAGCATGTTAACAGGTTTTCCGTCAGTCGTCATCGGGTATCGCCATATCGGAGTATACAGAAAGCTTTCGGATATATAGGTGTCTAATGTTATTCGTAATCTACCAAACTAAGTTGGCAAAATGTTACTGTTACTATTAGATGATCAACAGGCTAAGGTAGCAGGCAACGGCTTACTATGAGTGAGGCCTAGCCTACTCCTCGGCCTAGCCATAGTCATAGAGTTAAACTTCATAGAAGTCTGAGGGTAGTGTAGTCAAATATAAATAAAATTGTACTGCAGACACGTGCATATTTTTGTGCAGAACTTTATGTACTAGCCTAGGCCTACATCACAATGATGCATGTATGCATAATAAAATATGTAACTAGTTTTGGGAAATGCACCTCATTCTGTAGTAATACTTATAGTCATATTCTCTGACCAGGTTTACAGAAGCAGTATAATCCCTTTTTTTTGTACAGTAACTATGTGGCCAAAATTTTTCACTTGGTAATGTCAGCTGTTTTGCATACATGTTATCATTCATAGTAGCTAGTTATATCACAAATATAGAAGGCCATCTTGTAAACTGCAGAAAGTGTGCTGTAATTCAAGTTGGATATTTAGTGTTAATTTAGTTGCAAGTATATTACTTAAAGGGGTGAACAAATTATGTGATTTAAACATATGCTCTTACAAAATAGGGCACATTGATTCAAATTCCATAGCTTGCTGCATAATTTACTTCTCCAAATAAAATCAGTTCCAAAGTTTTGTATCTCAACAACAAACAATCTGGAAGTTAGATCAAAGGTATTTTGTTCTCCTTTATCTTAGACCTTGTTAGCCCACTGAATAATTAAGACAAAGTTTTAAGAGCAATATGTGTTCATTATTCATATCTCATATTTTTCTCAGAGCATTTTGGTCAAACCTGAAATTAAAACAAGATGGGCGATGACCTCATCATAAGGAAGGAAAAGCCAATGGAGGAGGGAAGCTTAAGACTGTTAACATACCTCACACCGAGCATGCCAACTGAATATTTCACTTTACTCGTACAATACTTGGAAACTAAGCTCAATCGACATATTTATTTGATGGTGGAAACAAGATCCAGTGGCCCACTTGCAGATCGTCCTGACCCTTTCTCTGCTAATGAAGCTGATATTGGTATGAATTTGATGTTCATGAACACTACTACTTCTAAGAGTAATGCTTACGGTTAATCAACTGGTAAAAGTTACGTTTGATAAGTTTAAAAAGTTATTTCGTGGGGTGGGGGGATGGGGGGGTTTGGAGAGTTTCTTCTTGAGGTTATTCAGAATTGTTCTCAGCATTGTAAATAGTGGTATAACATTGCATCAGTTTACCCATTTCAGCTACATAATTGATCAAAAATATGTTATATACGTTTGCCCATTTTACCCACTTTTCTTGACAGCAATCTTATCAAGTACAGAACTAGACAATTTATTTCAGAAGGCAAAGGGGTTTGTTAATCTAATCCCAGCAGCTACATTCTTTGCACATCCCGGAGCAAACAACAGGCCTGTATACTTTTCAGATGTGATCATCCATAAAGATAATAGGTAAGTATCTACCTCAAGGCTCTTTACTGCAATCTTGTCTGCTCGGATACTGAACTGTAGATAAAGATGTAGTAAGGGTTTGGTACTGTAGCTGGAATCATATGGATGCTTTGATGTGACTGAACCATCCATGATATTAATGTATTTATGTCTTCCAGTTTAGCACAGTCAACTGTTCCAACTGTCTCCGTATTGATTTACTGCAGGAGGTGGAACCAAATTTCTATTTCAGCATTTAGTGATATGATTAATATGGATCGTTCCCACTGTGGGGATGGTATTGTTACTGGGAGAGCTTGAATTTGTTAGTATGTTTTTTTTGCCACTGCTTTGAAGTGTGATAGAACCATGTCTGTGACGTACCTTTTACGATAATTGATGAAGTAAAACAAAAATTAAAAGTTCTTTCTATATAATTAATTTACACATTTGTATATTTAAAATCCTTTTAGAGACAAATATAAAGAGTTCCATTATCTGCATGGAGCAAAATGGGCTTTCAGCAGCAAAACCTCAGTCAGTAGCTACTTCAGGCCGCTTTATGAGCTCAAGAAAATGGGACAAAATGCAAACTATTTCACAAAGATTTTTGAAACTGGTGAGCCTTTTGAATTTTTTGTTTATATTATCGTCATTCTTCTAGGTGCAAATCTTCCGTGTGTCTCTAATGTTTGACTATGGAATGGTTTGGTTAAAAATGCTTCCGTATCCTTAAGACATGTCTTTTCAAAATGACTGCGATGGCTCAAATCAGTCACACATTACACACAGTGTATGGAGATGTTTAGAGATATCTTGGTTGGCATATTCAAGTGTAATACTGGCTGAACAAAATCACACATTTCAACATTAATTTATCGAACTGTCCAGTGATGTAACCATAGACAGTCCTTCCCCTACCCTACACCTTGGTAATATTCCTTCAACATTGACCCTTGTCGTACCGATCCATTACCATAAGCCACCACATGGATAGCCCAAGTAGTGGCTGCGTCAGTTAAGTAAGTAACTGATAATATAACTTATGGTTGTTACATCCAGGGTCACATACAAAGTCTATAGAGATGGTGTTAGACCATACAGTGGACGGTGCAGCAGTGGACTCCATCGTACTTGGCATACAGAAGAAGATGAATTCAGAAATAAGAGACAAAATAGTTATCCTCAAGTCATGGGGACCAATCACAGTACATCCCATGGTCATCAATACTAGGTTATCAAGTGAGTACCAAGATAATTATACTACCCTACAGTAGTCCAAAGGTCCTCTTTGCTAAGATATGAAGTGAGTACCAAGATTATTACACTCAACTAATGAGGACCCCCCCCCCCCCTGAAGTAGTTCAAAGTGTTCCAAAGGTCCTCTTTGCTAAGATATCAAGTGAGTACCAAGATTATTATACTCGACTAATGAGGACCCCCCCCCCCCTGGAGTAGTTCAAAGTTCCTCACTGTTACGATATCAAGTGAGTACCAAGATTATTATACTCGACTTATTAGGACCCCCCTACTGTAGTCCAAAGGTCCTCACTGTTGGGATATCAAGTGAGTACCAAGATAATTATAATCGACTAATGAGGACCCCCCTACAGTAGTCCAAAGGGCCTCACTGCTACTGTAGGTTATCAAGTGAGTACCAAGATAATTATACTCGACTATTGAGGACCCCCTACAGTAGTCCAATGGTCCTCACTGCTAGGATATCAAGTGATTACCAAGATAATTATACTTGACTAATGAGGACCCCCCTACAGTAGTCCAAAGGTCTTCACTGCTACTGTAGGTTATCAAGTGAGTACCAAGATAATTATACTTGACTAATGAGGACCCCCCTACAGTAGTCCAAAGCACATCACTGCTAGGATATCAAGTGAGTACCAAGATAATTATACTTGACTAATGAGGACCCCCCCCCCCCCTACAGTAGTCCAAAGCACATCACTGCTAGGATATCAAGTGTGTACCAAGATAATTATACTTGACTAATGAGGACCCCCTACGGTAGTCCAAAGGTCCTCACTGCTTCTGTAGGTTATCAAGTGAGTACCAAGATAATTGTACTTGACTAATGAGGACCCCCCTTACAGTAGTCCAAAGGTCCTCACTGCTTCTGTAGGTTATCAAGTGAGTACCAAGATAATTGTACTTGACTAATGAGGACCCCCCTTACAGTAGTCCAAAGGTCCTCACTGCTAATGTACTGTAGGTTATCAAGTGAGTACCAAGATAATTATACTTGACTACTGAGGACTCCCTGTAGTAGTCCAAAGTATATCTTAGATTAATGTGCATTTTAGATTATGTATATCTTAGATATCTATGCAAGTAAGACATTCTGCTACAATATTTTTAATGTTTTCAGTCATAAAACAGTATAGTTGTACATAATACATCATGTATTCTGGTCTTTCATTTGTCTATTTTTGCTGACTCAGGTGATTTACAGCGTGATATTTCGGAATGCCTACTCAACATGCATTCTGACCCTGAATGGTGCCCTCAATTTAGCAAATTTAACCTGATCAAATTCCTTCCAATCGGCATTGAAGATTACAGCAGAGACGAGGAAGTCCGGAAAGGTGTGTCCGAGATGAGGCTGGAGTCTGCTGTATATTATTAAGTATCCGTTTTACTGAGTCTGCTATTACACATCTACCTTTCCAGTTTGTCCAGTGTCCACTGTTTGGTATTACAGCTTTTTAGATAAGTCACAAACTATACAACTACACAATGAATTTGTATATGAGTGTCTCAGTATTTTTGGTATTGGTATTACAGCTTTTTAGATAAGTCACAAACTATACAACTACACAATGATTTGTATACAAGTGTCTCAGTATTTTTTGAATACAATCCTGGTAAAGGTTCGAATATTTGAATCGTAGTTATGTTTGTTAAGTTAATGGCACCTTAAAAGACATCAACCTGTATAAAACATTGGATTTTCTTTCAAAATGCACTTCAGAGATCTCTTCATAGAGGTCTAAATTTGATTAAAGGATTATCCTGATCCCTTGCCTCTATTCATAACATTAATCACATTGAACCTAGAGATTAATTACAATACATGGAGATGTTTTTTTTTTAAATTCTGAGGTTTGTTTGAGTACAGAACCAGTTATTACCAATTTAAAGCAAAAAGTTGATGGAAAAGATATTTTCTAAGGTGATATTCAAATTGCATTGGATCCGCAGTGTATAAATCAAAAGTGCCTTTAGAGAGATTTTCCAGAAGTAGATTTTGAAAATGTTATTATTAGATGTGACAGCCTAATCTTTATAGGTTGGCATTGTCATATAGATGACATTTCTACTGTATTTATGGAACTGACAACAGCAGAGTGACTCTAAAATTACAGCTGAATAAACGAGCCATTTTCATTATTAGTTTTAATTTAATTTTTTTTTATTAAGTAACCATTTATTTAAGGAAAAACAAATATGAAGCAGTGTAGTTTCATTTTCAAACATTCCACGTGGAATATATTTCCAAAACCAAATATCTAAAAAAAACAAAGAATTTCCAAATTGAAGGTTATTAAAAAGAGCATATTTATGTTTTGCAAAAACAAAACAAACCTTAGAATTTTACTTGTCCTAAGGAATACATATTTATGCAACATTAGTTAACCTTATTGCATTGTTACATTTAAGGGAGAATAAGTGTCTGATGTATAGTTACAACTATTACATATTTGTCCAGTACCATGTATAAAAAATTTGCTTTACACCAACCAATTTTTGTGAATATCATTTCAAGACTCAAGAAATTGCATTATCGCAGTCCATTCTTCCACAAAGACAACACAAGCAAGGGGTTCTTCTTCCACAAATCTGATTGGCCGGCCACACAACTTCTCAGACTCTCATTCTCCCATAAGAAGATAGATCAATATTCAATTTTCTCGTTTATAGTTGCCAAACATGAAGCCAGAGCCCAAATACGTGTGTACTTTACAGAATGCTATGGACTTTCTACACCTCATTATGATGATTTTATGATGTGTTAGTTGCTTAGGTAAGAATTAAAGGTATAGAGTCATGTGCTTTGAGGTGCTTTGTGTTGCCTGAAGTGGTTACAGTGAGGGGATGGAAAATGCTCCGTAAATTTGAAGGTTATGTTTAAAAATAAAAATAGAATATATTTATAGATATATTAGAGAAATTTAGCTTAAGTGGTCACAGATCTGAAAATATTGCTTATTATTGTATTCATAAATAGTTTATGAAAAGGAACATTTGATGTTAAGAAATAAAAAAGGATTTTTTTTTTTTAAGCTACAAAGTAGGTCATTAAATATTTGTAGATATGATATAATGTAGTATTTATGAAACAAATACTTTGATGTGTGGAATAAACTGACCAATGTAAATCACACTTTTAGGCGTTCTGTTGTTAATATGACTTTAAAAGAATATGTTTTGGTTAATTCCCTTTTGAGCGTTTATAAGCAATGGTTACTACAACGTATCAATACTAACATTCTGCCTAAAGTCATTCTTTCAAACACATTCAAACAATTTTCAAAACAGTTTAGCAATTTAACGAGGGACACAACTTCTTTTGTCCTTCTCCAAAAGGGTGTGTCACTATTCAACAAGCTGTCAAGTATGATAAAGTCAGGTCTGTTACAGAGTCTGGTCCAGTATATACAAAGGCCGTGCCCTCTACCATTCGTAAGTCCAGAGGGAGCTGTTTAACCTTAAGGTAGCGTTTCAGTCTAATTATAGACCTAATTTTGAGTCCAAATGTGCCTTAGAAATGCACCATTGAACATCTATACTTTGATTTTTTTCTTTGGGGCAACCCTGATATATGGGAGTCTCATTCAAACACCCCACAGCCACACCTCTTATTCAAGGAAAGAAATACGTTTTTGCCTAGAGCCCTGCGATAAAGGTTCCTGGCTTCCATACCTAAAACAGTCTGGGGAAATTGCATTGTTCCTTAGAATAATTTCAAGCGCTTCCTTGTTGCCTATGTCACTCCATCAACCAGAGTGAAGCCAGCAGCACGCAATACCACATGTTGAAGACTGTTCCCTCCTTTTGTCAGGTTGGAATATTTTGCTGCAGTAACAAGTTGCACTGGTGGAAATGAAGTCCAAAATTCAAACTATTCAGAACTCAATTTTATTGAATCAATCAAACATCTTACAAGAGGTTAATTTGATATTGATAGCGATGGGTCTAGATACTACCTAGTCTGATGTAACTCTCTGAGAGAGTACAATGAAAGTTACAAAAAGAAAATACAATTATAACCAAAATAAATAAATAAAAGGGTTACATTCATAAATATGAAATAATTTATCTCCTTTGATATTATAAGAGTTTGAAAGGGTATTGGAATCGTAACAAAAAAATAAAACTTTTGATTAGAAGCTGTTCAAGGGTGGAGATACACTCGAGTATTGTGTTAAAGAATATGATATAAATTAATTGCGTTGAGAGATGAAACAAACAGCTTAGGCAACCACTTAGTGAGAGTCAGAAGAGTAACAAAAATAAAATATGATTTTTAGAGAGACAAATTAACTCAATAGTAGAACTTTTCTACTCATAGCATCATATGCAAAACAAACAAAAACTAACTGCTTTTCTTTTCTTTAACCACCTGCACCAGCTCAAAATTGCTATAAACGGAACTTGAAAAATGGCAGTAGTCTAAAAAAAACACATCGCCAGCACCGAATCTTCAATTTTTCCAAAACATCAACATTTTACTGGATTGAGAAGAGCAAACGACTCTTTCTTGAAACCTGGAATACAATTCCACCAGCTATGCACCCATACAACTTATTTACTTTATATCCAATAAAATAGGAAAGCAATTCTGTCAAATTTCCCCCTCCCCAACAATCAAATTGTCCTTTCTGCTCCCCCTCCAGCCCCCCCCCCCTCCCCTGCAACTCACACATTTGTATTCATTTCAATAAATAGAGAAGGGTTGACCTTTCAAAGTGACTGTTTTTCCTCATAATGCAGCCCACAGAAGTACATCCTGACTTGTGTCAAATGCAACAGTGCTCATGACAATTGATCTAATCTACCTTATTTTCAGCATATTAGTTATACACACCTTTTTTCCTCACTTGGACATTCAGTCATCTTGTGTGTTCCTTAAAAATGTCTGAGAACAATTTAGAAAGTAATGACCTCCAAAAAAGGACTTTTTGAAAACTTCTAGCAATTATAGCATGTTATAATTTGGGGCCTCCACAGACCACCTTTAAGGTTGTACAAAAGAACATTTTGTACTCACTGGAAACCCTCTCTTCTGTGGTATATTACAAAATATAAATGTTAATGAGTTGATTTTCTATAACTTTCAACTCTAGTTTGAAACAAAAATTCCATAACAATGTAGGGCACAGGCTTTATACACATTTCAGTTCAAAACAAAACATGAAATTACAGCCAAAAGTAAATAACATTCTTTTTTCCAGTTTCATTTGAAGTATTTTTAATACTACAATGAAACATATCAGGAATAAATAAATAACAATCACTAATTATAGCGTAATATTGTTTACTTTGTCACTAAGAACATAAGGTTTGTAGAATAACTCAATATCACTAGCAATATGCTAGTATGTACAGTACCATAAACCTATCAAAGTTGTATATTCTAAGGCAAACATGTCATATTTTTTTTCTTTGGTATAATACATAGTAAACTCAATGGTGTATTACATCCAACAGCAAGAATCAGCTTAAAAGTCTTTTTGGTTAAATTTGAAACTTAAAAAAGAAAGAAAAGGTGAACTTGTTAACCTTATCTTTTTCTTATCACTTCTTCAAAACTGAAGAGAGGCAATATTTCACTATAAATGAGACCACTCTTTTAAGATTAGAACAGGAAGATTGCCCTTTTTGTTCAGATTTTTATACCGTTTAGCAATTTGTTTGTTGAAAATTTGAAACATTCTCCGATATGCAATCCGTTCTAATCTAATTCAGCATGTATCTACAGTTCCTCCATCTAACAGTATGAATAAACATTAGCCATCTTCACACACAAACTTCTGAATCACAACTACTTGTTTAAGAAGTACCCCATCATGTCACAAATGTGGTTTTGTGCAGATTTCAAATCATCACTGATAGCGAACCATGATTTGAAGTAGACAAGGTGGTGTGAGTTTGTACTTTTTTAAATAAAAGAAACAAAATTAAATTAAATTCTGAAACAGGACTGACTTAAACTCTGAAGATGGAAAAAATGGATAAGTTGTAAAATTTAATTCATAAGGATCAAGTTGTTTTGATTGTTAACACAAAATAAATCAATAATTTGAAAAAAAAAAAAAAAATCAGGCACATGCCTTTGAGGCATAAAGTGTAACTATTTTATGTGGCCATAAATTGTACTCTGCTTTTGACCACAATAATCTCTTTGGAAACTCAATAATTTAACCATTCCTGTAATCTTCCTCAAGTAATAAAGCAAAAATTTTATATTTTTGCCAATTGTTGATAAATGGATGAAACTATTATTTTCAAAAGAATAAACAAATTTATATACTTTGGAATTGATTCCCACTGTGTGAGAAAAAATAACCCTAACATGTTTGATAAACATACCAACATGACAGGCGAGGTTTCTTAAACTAAAAAAAAAAGGAAGGCTTTAATAAATTTAAAAAAACAAAAACCGATAGATTTATAAGACCCTGCATGCTCATGAAAGTAACTCAGTATTGCCATTCCTTTTCCGTTTCTTTTTCTTTGGTTTTCGACTTCTTTCTCGACTCCTCGATCGTTTCTTACCTTTCCGCTTTTCATGTTTCCTTCTGCGAGAATCTTGTTTTTCACCCTCTCTCAATTCTGACAGCAGACTGTTCACGTTGTTGATCTCTAAGGTTGGACTACAGGCAGCACTGGCTCCTCTGTGGTTGTCCAAAGTGTTGTCGTCAGTTAACCTTGAGGCTGCTGCTGCTTCCGATTGGTTGAGTTGATTGGCTGATATCTGGCTTCTGTCGGTCTCGTTATCTTCTCTGTCTCTCAAATGAGAGCTTGCTTGAGACAGAGACTCACCGATGTTGGTCTGGTTGTCCTCCATTTCTCGTAGGATTGACAAGAAATTTGAACTGTGAGAAGGGCTGGCACTTGTGAGCAATGGAGAGATGTTATTATCACAGAAGTTGGCAATGTCGATCAAAACGTTATCTCTTTCATGCAAACTTTGCTCATTGTCCGAGTTGGCCAAGAAAATGGAAGACAACTGTGAAGAATATGAGGGGAAATCGCTCCTTTCTTCTCTTTCTTCTAGAATGGAAGGGTATGACAACTGGTCAATAACGCTCATGTCCTGTCCTCCGCCACTGAAAGTTCTTTCGAAGAGTTCAAGGAGAGACTCAGTGTCTGGAATCTCATCTGCACCGGACCTCTCATGATTATCTGATGCAGAGAGTGAATCTACTACAGACGACAGATCGTATTCGCGTAGATCCAGTAAGGACTCAATAGTACCATCACTTGAGAACAATGATGTACCCGTACCGATTGGCGTAGGAATCCCATTACATGAGGAGGTGGAGGAGGAGGAGCTTGATGCTACCATCGACGAGATACCTGGACTAAGAGCTTCAAAGTCCGTATCCACTATTTTGGTGAGTGCTCTCTTACGTGCCTGATTGCTTATTTCACTATTAACTCTTCTATCGGCAGGCTCGCAAGGTTTTACTGGATTGGAACTTTTATCGCCAGCATCGAGAAGATTGAAGGAAGATTGCTCCTTATGCCCCAAATTAGATATTGCTGAATTAGAAAACTCTCTTTGGTTTACATCTAAGCTCATTGCGTCAACGCAATCATTTGATTGGTTCACCTGTACGGTGGGCTCGTCTCTTACTGAGCTTATATCGTCACATAGTTGCCCTTCTGTACGGGTTTGCTCTTGTTGATTAATCCCTGCCATCATGCTCTGAGAACAAGCTATAGTAGACTGCCCTGGGAAACTGTCACTTGCTTCAAGTGACACATTCAAGGGCGAGTCGCTACTTATCGTTGCCAACGTGTCCTTTATCTGGTTGGATAATGTGGTCGACAGCTTGTCGAGATCCTCTGTCAATAACGAGGAAGGTCTCTCAATTGCGGAGATATTTGTACTGGTAACTATGGAATCAGTTGGTCTCTTATCAGAAGCTGTAGTTAGAGGTAGAGCAGGTACAGTTATCACACCTCTATCAGTACTGGAGATCTCTGACATTGAGGAAACACTTATCCTGCCATCGTTATGTACAACATCACCATCCCCTGCAGCTGTACTGGACTCTTTTGACGTTGAAGCAGTTTTCTTCTTCACAGTATCTGACACACTCTTCCCTCTACCCACGACAGTGTTTGGATCCCCTGATACAAACCGTAACGGTCCTCTAGTATTACTATTTGTCTTCAGGGTTTTCTTGCTGCTCAAACCTGCTGAATGTTTTCTTGTGTCCTCTGGTTTCCTTGCATTAGTTAGAGCTCTCTCCATTACTTTGGTAGCTAAACTCATCAGTAGCCTTGAGCTGCTCTCCGCAGAGAGGTGAGTGCCGCTCATATTTTTACCGAGAGGAGCTCTAACAGAGGATGATGGTGACTGTTGTTTCTTCTTGTTTCTTGCGGGAATTTTAACCACGCTACCTGACGAAGTCTTTCCGGTTCCTGATCGAAGTTTAGTATCTGCCTGAATTAATCCCTCATGACTTACATTATCTCCGTCTCTACTGAGAGGCATACTTACAACTTCTTGCTCAGCTTGAATCAGAGTTCCACCAGAAACATTGACAGGAAGAAAATCCAATGTGTTCTCAGAGGAATTAGTAATGGGTACAGCAGAGGTGCTCTGTTGTGTTACCATGTCCGATGCAGAACAAGGGGAAATGTCTCCCTCTGGCAGCCTTACATAGCATTGAACCATTGTGGAAGTCATTTCAGAAGAAACAGAGGCAGGGTGAATTATTCCTGGTAATTTATCTGCTTCACTTTGTAAACGTTGTGTTTGGTTCAAGGACAGGGGCGTGTCGACAATTGCTAGCCTTTCATTTGGTGATGAGAAAGAAGAAAGTTTGTTAAGTACTAAAGGACCAGTGTCTCTGGTGGACTGGGATTGGCACAGGGAGTTTGAAGTATTGGTGAATGATGAAGAGCTACAAGGAGATTGAGAACTAGTGATGGTTCTCATCATCAGGGAATTCTCATCACATTGATGTTTGCTGCTAGTTTCCTTACTCGTGGTGACAGAGGCAGGCGAGATGGAGTCACCAGATAGGTATGGTGATGACTGATTCCTAACACTTGCAGTGCAGTTGGTGACCAAGGAGGTGCTTTCAATAGGTAAATGATCGTTCCTCGATATAACTGATGGGGCAGTGACGGTTACATCAGTATTCCTTCCTCCAAGCTGCTCTGTTGCATCACTACTGCTATCTGTATCAAGTGATGACGAAGATGAGGAACTTGACAAAGATGATGGGGATGATAAGCTCACTGTCACAGAAGGCAGTGTTACTACACTGGTGGTATTTTGACATGTACGTGCTGGACTGGGAAGAGCACTATTGGATGGTTTATCATTCTCCACGGAGACATCGATGCTGGTTTCAGGTACAGGCACATCTGAAGGACCATTCTGCGAGCTCTTTGTTGTCACTTTCGGCTGATTAGATGGTGGTGAGCTCTCTTGGGTATTCCTGTTTCTTCCCGGGATGAGCATGATTGCTGTCACAATTTTCAGCTGACGCCTCAGCTTTGTGTTGTCACGAGTCGCCTTCAAGAGCTGACAATTGAAAAAAAGAAAGGAAATGCACATAGGAGACAGGATTCAGGAAATATTTTGACAAACTCTTCCCATAGATGCTTGGATAAGTGGTCTGAACAGGGAACCAGTTTAATGCTTAAAATGGCAGTTTCTGATGGGAAATACATGAAGTCTCACTTCTTGGGTGAACAGTTTTGAGATTTATGACTGTTTCTTTTAAATTCCTTAATATCATTACAGATATTATTGGTTTATTGGTAACTTTCAGTGTGAAAACTTTTACATTTGTAAGATGTTGTATAAGCTTGAGAGAATCGATTTATATATAGTATTATCGCAGATCAATAATGTCGTTGACATGTACAATAGGTCCTAAATGTAATTTCATTATTAATGAAACGATTTACATAGTATTATCACAGATCAATAATATTGTTGACATGTGCTATAGGTCCTAAATGTAATTTCATTATTAATGCGATTTACATATAGTATTATCACAGATCAATAATATTGTTGATACGTAGGTCCCATATGTACTTTCATTAATAATAAACGAGGAATCTGTTCACAACAGGGCTCACAATTATCCAAAATCCAGTGACAATATTACGTCTGGTTGTTGAATGTTTTACTAACTGTCTAAAACAAATAGCCTTCATTAGAACACACAAAATTGCTGGTTTACTGGAAGTTTAACTTAAATTAAATAAGTAAACACCAGAACAAAACTTTCATGAAATCTGTGAATTGTGTTGGTAACCAGCATTTAATGTATATAATCAAAATTTTCAACTGCAACCAATACAGTAAAGTAAATGACACTTCTACTGGAGTGTCAAACCTCCTGCCATGCCCACCCCCCCCCACAATCCTATCATAAGTACCTATTCTTTATACTAATTGAATTCATTATTCAATAAATTAACAAACATTTAAATTCATAGTAATTACCTTTTCATAATCTGTGCTGATTCATTCTTGAATGTACAATTATTTTCATTTTCATAACTACCTTTTCATTGAAACCATTTAGATCCACATATTAGTTTAGCTTCCGATAACTACAATTCCTTCAAAACCATTTAGGTCCACCTAATCTATAGATCTAAATACTATTATTTCCAATCGAGATATATATATAACAATTACCTTCTCTTTAAACCGTTTAGCCTCCCTTTGCAGGTGTTTATTGGTATCTTCCAAGGTATTCTTTTCATTCTTCAAGGATAATATATTTTCTTCCAGGTGAATCGTTCTCTCTACTAACTGACTTCTTCGGTTCAGACATTCTGCTTTGCTTGACTGACACAGTCTACCCTCCGTCATTGTAGATACAGTCCTGTTTAGTAACACACTGGCCGGCTCACTAAGGGTCTGAGTGGTTACGTCTGAAGAGGAAGATGTATATATACCTCAAAGTCTTAAAGCAGTATTTGGTTTTTTAAATTTTGCATCATTTATAAAATTTTCATAAAATTTAGTTACAAATTGACATAAATTTAGTTACAAATGGACATCCGTCATTGCAACTAAAGCAAACTATGTGACCAGAACATTTATTTAATTCTAATTTTGTTTTGCATTATTTATATTATTCATATAGGATTCAAGATGGGTTCTTAATTGTCATTACATAAATTCACAGCAAAACAAAATACTTGAGAGTGTTCCTACTAGACATGCCCCTATGTATTGCTGATTAGCTATCATACATTCGTAGGGCTTTATGTACCTGCATAATGAGACACTTTCTGCCAGACTATCACCCCCAGCTAGATTTGCAAGCCTTCCCTCACCTCATTGAATCAGGTGCTAGCGGATTAGTTTTTACTGGTTTACTATGGATATGCAACCAGCTCTTTTACCAAATGTTAGCATGTTTACTGCAAGGTTCACCTTTTTACCTGCTGTACAATTTTTCATCAATCGTTGAGTTGGAACATAAAAGTGTTGCATTTAATATACAGTAGACGGTACTTCCATACACACAATATATTAATGACATATACATACCATGTTTGTTTGAGGGTCTTTGGGCTGATGGCAGGTTCTTGTCCTTTTGTTTGCTTTTAAGATCATTCATACCCTGATTAATATTCTGAAAATGTAATATAGGTTAGAAAAAATCTACTGATAGCAGCCGGCAATATAGTCAACATTAGTTACAGTACATATTTAAATGGGTATATTCTTTAAATCTCTACTCATGTGTGGAAAGATGTCAACATTCTTGACGGCAAGGCAAGGGAAATAGTCACAATATTCTGTCCAGCAAATTAAACAAAAATATATATAAAGCAGCTTTACTTTGAACTGAAAACATTTATTCACAACTTGATAGCTATCAATTGGGATAGAACACTTGAATAAAGAAGTTTTGATAACTCTTTCACTATGTCTACCTATGTGCCATTACATGCTTTCTGCATCTCACCTGTACTATGTGTATCTATGTGCCATTACATGCTTTCTGCATCTCACCTGTACTATGTGTATCTATGTGCCATTACATGCTTTCTGTATCTTACCTGTACTATGTGTATCTATGCGCCATTACATGCTTTCCTAATATCACCTGTACTATGTGTATCTATGTGCCATTACATGCTTTCTGTATCTTACCTGTACTATGTGTATCTATGTGCCATTACATGCTTTCTGTATCTCACCTGCACTATCTGTGTCACTGTGTCATGCTTTCCTTTGTTCTTTGGGCTGTCAAAATGAGATTGTAACTCATTTTTTTTGGTGGATACACTTCCGCAGCGATGACAGTGCCAATGTGGTGTCCTTACTTGCTTCTCCTTCTGACAACTGATCACCCAGCAATGGGAGAAACACTTCAGATTAAAGAAGCCTGAAGAGGATATCAAAATAATAATCATAACAGTAAGAACAGACTTAATTAAATCAGCTCAAAAAAGCTGGATGCATTTCCAGTGTAAACTTCTGTCTTTCTTTAACATACTTGAACAGACACAATTTTATTAGTTGGTTACACTTTGTCACATCAATTGTTAATAATCTTGAGAGAGTGGTTACCTTCCCCCCCCCCTCAAAAAAAAAATCAAGTTTGAATGATAGGATCAGGGCAAAGGAATTGTATTGCCATTGGACGTTGAAGTTAAATACAAAATAACAACACTTTTGTGGGTAAGAAGAAACAGCTGCTATTTTGTTTAGTTCAAGAAAGACTTTATGTACCTTCTTCACAATCCACTCCTTCATCCACGTGCTTTACACGGAAATGCATCTTGATGTAAGCTTCATCTTGACTGCAGACCTTGAGCGGACATAGAGGGCAGTGCATGTGGTCACTCTTTTCCCTGAATTCACACTCCCTGTCAGTGCAAATGACTGGCTCCCAAACATTCTCAAATCCTTTAACCCTTATCGAAGGATGAGCCTGAAAAATAGAAAAGTGTCTTTTGAAGACTTGCTGCAGTATGGTACCTAAGTAGTTTCAAAGAGATCTCAAAGCCAATCTGTTCATTTCATTTTCATTTGCTTGATCGCTATGAACACGTCAACAATTTTGTGAAATAGGTTCCTCATCATAATTGTGGTTTTGTTTACTATTATTTCTGAAGAAAGATGATTTACTTTTGCAGGATTGGTATCATTGTGGTTATGTTTATATTGTATTGCAGCTCTACTTCATGACAGATTGCTTGACCAATAATCCAATTTATAGGATGTTTCTAGTCCCTAAAGGAACATGTCATGTTATCTTCCATATCAGTTGCAAAATGCTGTCAAACATTAATGTGACATGAATCACTCAAACAATTCTCCCAAATGTTATAAAGTGATATTCATTACAAAAGTATCAATGTGTTGTAGCTCACCAACATGAGTTTAGGCATTTTTCAGAGGATTCTTCTTCCACATTGAAATACCAGTTCTCATGTTTTCACATGTTTTAACAGTCATGAGCTCACAAGTACTAAAGTAGGATCTTTTAATCACATGGCAGACATTTCCCATCTCTGAAAATAATGAAAGAAAAATGATGTCATTGCATAAGCTTCATTAAGGAGATTAAGATTTTAAGAACCAAATATGACATTTTTAATGTATAATGGCTAGCCAACAAAAGGACACACATTCATATTAACAGCATTGTGTTTGCATGCCCTACCTATATTATAATGTCACATGTACAGTGATTACTTTGGAAACTGGTCTGTTACCTATACATCACACAATGCAACACCATCTGCACAGCTAGATCCAAGATGACAGCACTATATTTATAAGTTGCTCTGAATACCGTACATACTGTAGAGCTCCTTTCTCTCTTCAAGCTTCCAAATATTTGTACTGCTTGTCTTCAACCTAATCTGTTACTCTAAATTGCTCAATTGTCTGTTTTCCATCATCCAAATTATTTTAAATAGAAGTTCCAATTTACCTGCAGGAGCCGTGCCTTGCACAGCTTGAACAGGTATGCCAATCTGACCATGCTGACATACTGTATTTTACCCCTTAAAATGTAAAAGTATTCTGTAACTTACACAGGATTAGGCTAGGCTTTAGCATTTATTTAAGGTAGGCCTAATTTATGCTTAGCCATTGCAAATGAAATAAATGAAGTACTTCTATTTCCCCAACTTAGTAATTGCTATTCCTAACTCGACTGGCACTGCAGTGAAGTTTAGACATGATTAACAGTAACTTATAATAACAGTTACCGTAGGAGGCCTAGCGTTAGTCCTAACAACAATAATAAAGGCTACGCCTAGGACCAAGTTCCGTGACATATCGTATTTGGCAGAAAAGCAAAAACACTCGGCCTGCTGTCCTGAGCCCCTAAGTTAACGCCTATTCCAGCCCGAAGTCTTACATGACCACGTATAAGAGAGTAATTCTCACGTAATATATTTTTCTTTTGTATTAAGTACAGATGTAGAACAGCGATTCGGTACAAGTTCTAGGACACACAAGTCCTACTGTGTATCAACCAGGGTTAACCTTACCGTACCGTGCGAAGTTTAACATGTAACTTTGCAAGGCTTCATTCATAAATGCGAAACTGCAGCGTCAACTATGAATACCTAAATATCATTTTTACAGAGTCTCGTATTTCGCAACTTGCTATAGATTGCTACATTTATCAAAACAGGAGTCGCAAGTGGGTTCAATCCGGGGAGGGGTCTGAGGGGAGGGGAACAAATTTAAATTTCGGGGGCAGGGGTACATGCGAGGTTGATTTGAAGTGGTAAACCCAAGGGCGTAGGAACCGGGGGGGCTGGGGGGCGCCAGCCCCCCCCCCAGTGAAAAATGTGGAGGGCGGAAGTATCATTCCGCCCCCCCCCCCCGCTTCGCAAGTCAGAAAACCCCTTTTTCATTTCCAAATGAGAAAAAAAATCTCATTTGGAGCACCAAATTGCATCTAAGGCCTGGTGAAAATACAAAATTAAGTTTACAAAATGGAGTGGGTGTTGAAGTGTGCTATATTGCACCAAATTGCATCTGAGGCTACCTGGAAATGCAAAAAAATCCAAAGGGGAGGGGGACACCCCTCCCCTTAAACCCCTCCCCCAGGCCGGCCATCAGTCTTCAGCCCCCCACTCAAAAGTACCTTCCTACGCCACTGGGTAAACCACATAACCAACCCGACGATTAAATGGCATCTGCGCATTCGCCGTAAGCACAAATTCTACTTTAACTCTGCTTACTTTTGTTTCTTCAATGAAAAGGCAAATATAAATTAAAGAAATCTTAAGGACAGTTTGTACTTTCTGTTTACATTTTTCTTAATTTCTCATGACATGTTCACTTCTAAATAACAAAAGGACATTTTTGAATCACAAAAATAGAATTTTGTACTACAATTAAAAGAAAATACTAAAGCTGTATTGTACTACGAAATTTGCGGGAACAGCGTTTCGATGTTTCAATAAAAAAAAAACCTACGACCGCTCCTCCGCCCTGCTGAACAATATTGTCAATACGGTTATGATTTGAGTGAACAAAACGAATACACGACTCTCTCTCTCTGCAGACTCGATTGTTTATCGAATTTTATAAGGCACAATATTTTCGAGGGGTCATATTACTCTGTTTGTTAAAAGAAGATAATATAATACTTTAAAATGTGTAAGAGATAACAATGAATTCCCATGTACTATTAAATGAATGTCTGTGGACATGACGCTATAATTCAGTTATAAAGTAGCATTTAAGACATTTAACCTATCTTTAAAAGGACTATCTTGGAAACTTAGATGGAGAAAAGGAGCGCCCAGGCTTCGCAAACTCTTCAGTTCTGTTTGTTAATTAGAATGTATAGAAACATAAAACGTGCCTTAATAGCCATTGAAGCAGGCAAAAAGAACTGCTTACGCATGAAAATTCGAATGATATCAAATTATGAAATAAAGGATACAGTACTTATGCTGCCCCCCCCCCCCTTCCCACTCGCCCGAACGTCCTTTGGAAAGATCAGGGCAGTCATCTACATTAAAATTATCATGGTAGTCTAGAATAGCATGTAGCGATGTAGTGGTACTTATAGGAGGAGGTTAACACATACAATGCCCTCTCCCCACCCCAGTTCGCCGTGTCCAACTTATTTTCTTAGATGTATTTTTTAATCCATAGACGGGTTCATTTTCCCTCCTCATCTCCACCTCACATTTCCTGAATCTCCCAAACAGTTAACTTCGATGTCGAAAATGTCTGCCCACACGTGTACATTCATGTACACAGTATTACCGTGGTGTCAATTAATACCGATGTTTGATGTTTCCATCAAGTTTTACTGTAGAATATTAGAGATTTATATCAGTATGTCAGCAAGAAGTAATCTCTCTCAATATTCAGCCCTCTATTTATTTCTGATGTCTGATTAGTTAAGAGCGCCATCACTTAAACCAGAACCATATGGCTCTGCTGTAAAAGTGACATAACTTTATGGACAGACGAAACGGGAATTTTCAAATACAGCATAATCCTCTTTTTAGTTAAGCAGAGGTCTGATAGTTACTGAGATGATATCACTGCAGCATAGCATAAAATCATTTCTATTTTGCCATGTCATAATTATAAGTATCATCGGATTACCTTCACAGTAGCTGAAAGCAGAGCCGCCGTCTTTCTACGGATCTGGGGGTGAAAGCAGAGCCGCACTGCCCCCAAATATGATAGAATGGTCCGCCGTGTTAAAACAAACAAAAACTTGAAGGAATTCTCATCACTAAGGCACCTAGTACCGACGCCACAGGCCTCTGCACCGACACTACAGGCCACCCTGGTATATATCGACGCTACTAGAATTGGCACCGACGCTATATATATATATATATATACAAATGAAAATCGAAAATCGTACATAATATATTTTCCTCCATTGCATATATATATATATATATATATATATATATATTTATGTTTCATTTATTTTTAATACTAAGGGTTACTATTTATGTTTCATTTATTTTTAATACTAAGGGTTTCTGATAGTCTACAGTAGTTTAATGAATATTGCAAATGATTTTCGTTGACTCTTTTTTCGATTAACTTGCTTCGACAGGAGACGCTCAACGGGGTTTTATACTTTCAAAAGCTATGATGTCTCTCTAATGTCCGAATTTACTTCTTTATGGTTCAGCCAGTATAAGTTCACGAGTCTGCAAATAAAGAAACCTGGCCGAAGTTTAAGAATCTATAAAAGAATGTTTTCTACTATTTACTTTCTCGCATCATATTGTTCGATTAAATATGAACAAGGGCGTAGGAACCGGGGGGCTGGGGGGCGACAGCCCCCCCAGTGAAAAATGTGGAGGGGCGGAAGTATCATTCCGCCCCCCCCCCGCTTCGCAAGTCAGAAAACCCCTATGGCATTTCCAAATGAGAAAAAAAAAATCTCATTTGGAGCACCAAATTGCATCTAAGGCCAGGTGAAAATACAAAATTAAGTTTACAAAATGGAGTGGGTGTTGAAGTGTGCTATATTGCACCAAATTGCATCTGAGGCCACCTGGAAATGCAAAAAAATTCCAAAGGGGAGGGGGACACCCCCTCCCCTTAGACCCCTCCCCCAGGCCGGCCATCAGTCTTCAGCCCCCCCCCCCACTCAAAAGTACCTTCCTACGCCACTGAATATGAATTTACTTCAACAATTTTTCTGCTGTACGGTGTTTTTCTTTTTCTTTCTATATAATTATTTTTATATTCAAGCGCACTACTGTGGTGAAGGAAACATGGAGGTTTATTGTAAATAATTAATAAGCCAACGTTCTGCGCCATTTCAAACGAGCAAATCTAACCACATGTAGATAGAATCAGTTTTCATGACATCATGAGTGAAATAATACATATTTATAATACTGACAACATTCGTGAACTATTAAATGTTTTATTTCCATGAACAATCACCACAAGTCTACCCATACACAAGAGCGTCAACAGAAGACTTACTACAAATCGTTTTCTCTATAGCCAATGATTTTGTGGAAAAAAAGTAGGGCGGGTATTGCCTCAAAGATTAAGGCCGCGTAGGAAACGTAACTTAAGCAATATTAGAAAGCTTAATGTAGAAAATAAGTCAGTATTATTAGGATACACTATCGCAAATAACTGAATATTAACATCGCTTACCGAGCAAACCACATCCCATACATTTGTTCACAGAGAAGGAAATGAATTTTGTGTACTATTTTATTTCTACCCAATGATACTTAGAGTAATGAGGCACAACAACTCAAGTTATATTGTATACACAGTAGTACTCAAATCTAATGCAAAGATTCTTACGTACTAAGGCCGCGACAGAACGTACTAAATTGAACTAATTGTCATATTTCGGTATACATATGCGACAGAGTACGACTACAACAAGTAAAACGCCTCGGAATACACTTTTGTCGGAGAATGTTTCCATGAATTGGATGAAAATGGGATGTGTTCGTAACTGTAAATGTAGATTATCTACAAGATACATCCCTGTAACTATTGCTTACGTACTAGTAATTGGTGCCTCTGGTTTATTTTTCGCCTTTCCGTAAGTATTAATACTGGCTAGGCTAAATTAATACTAAGCTAGGCTATGCTGTTACTTGTAAGTGTTACTGCTAGGCTAACATTACTGTACGTGAGCCTATACATATGGCCCAAACATCGGCTATCCTATTCCTGACTTAACCTTGGTTGACAGTTTCAATAAGACCGAAAAGTCGTCTCTCGCAACGGCATAGTCTATGTATATACTTGAAACTGATAGCTGAATTCTGTGCTTACATGCAAAAGAAACCCTGTAAAATGTATCGTCATTCTTAAAAAAAACCTGTGTGTGTGAATTGCGGGGTAGGCTATTCTGCAATTGCTCAGAATCTTGGGTCTACACCAGGCCAAAGTGTTAGTTTATTCCTGTTGTTTGTGAACTTTTGTATCTGTTTTGCTCTGAAGTTGGGAGGGTGTATAAAAGGAATTTCCTTACTCTTGGTGAATTGGGAAGAAATATAAATAAGTCTAGGCCTAGGCTAGAAAATTGGTTGTTTCCCTAAAGGCTGAAGGTAGCTTTTTCTGGGCAGAAACCACCTAAGGTATGAAAGATAGGCAGAGGACTTCTGTAGGTTATGTTCATTGGGACAATCATACAGTGGTTTCAGTTATTCTTCGCATACAGTACTTTCAGCTGTACACTATATTTTTCTTCAATTTTAGGATACCAAATTCAGGATGATGAAAATAACATAAGAAAGTATTAAAAAAGTCGATAAGGATGGTTAGATGGTGGTTAGATGGTTAGAGTTTATGTCAGGAAAGTAAAGCTGCTTATAATTTACTGGAGGCATGGGTGTAAGTAATTGGGGATCACGTAAAGTAGTACAAGGCGGTGGCGGTCAGCGTCACAAACATTTATCAAAAGAAAACAACAGGTTAATTAGAAAATACCACAAAAGATACTCCCTAAAGGATGGAACGATGGAACATAAATTGTTACAGCAGCTCACCTTTTTTCACCTTGATGCCAAATCAAAAACTACTTGTAAACCAAATAAGGTGGTGCTGTTTAACTAAACAATTAATTATCACCGCCACTTGTACTAAATCGTCATCCCTCTTCTGAACCTAAGCTATCTTAATAATAATCTAGTCTCGGTGCTAAATTTTATCCTGCTACAGTCAAATTCTATCTTCTCCATCCTCCTAAATCATTTCAATGTGCCTAATCAGTTCAGTAAGCCATTCTGCTCCTCCAAGCAAAACAGTATTTTCCGCTGACAAAAACGTTGTTTTCCGCTGACAAATTTGGTGTGCGGAAAGCACCGTTTTGTGCCAGTGGGAAGTACTGTACTGTGTGCAGAGAATAACGGCACCCTCATTTAGCCTAGGCATAAAATTTTGATTTAAAATATTTGAGTTTTGACACACTTGCCGGCCTTGTGGGTTAAACTTATATTGAAACTTTGATACACCCACAGTAGAGATAAGCCTTAACATTTGTATGTATGTATGTATGTATGTATGTATGTATGTATGTATGTATGTATGTATGTATGTATGTATGTATGTATGTATGTATGTATGTATGTATGTATGTATGTATGTATGTATGTATGTATGTATGTATGTATGTATGTATGCATGCGTGTATGCGTGTATGCGTGTATGCGTGTATGCATGTATGCATGTATGTATGTATTGTAGATCCTCCTGCAAGCAGGAACTCGCAAAGAAGCCATCATTGGCTTATCAAAGCCGCAAGCTGACAGAGTTGTCAACAACTCTGTAACTGGACGACATACATTAATCTTGGAGTGACTCAAACTCGGGACCTTATGATTGAAAGGCACCAGCGTTAACCACCGAGCTACCACTACTTAAATTTAATAATTTATGCAGGCCACAGGATTTTGCATTTAATGGGAAACAATTTTCTGGTTCTCTACTCATTGAATACTTTCCTTTCATTTATGTTGTTTGATTGCCACTTTGCTCTGGACATTGGAAAGCTTTGTAAGGTGACTTTACTGTATATCCACTTTACTCATACACAGTACTGTAAGTGCTGTAGCCTATCATACACACAGTACATAAAATAATTAGGGTTTGTGACATGCAGGTAGCATAGTAGTCTAAAACTCCTTTTCATGGCCTAAAGAGGTTACACACTGTAAAAGCAACTAAGCGATTGTCGGGTGCTGAAAAACAATGTACAAAAGTGACATTGGCACATGCACAGTACGCACAAGGCCTATACTAAGAAACTGTCAAACACCTGGAGGTAGATGCAAGGGTAGGTACTGTGCCATATCACACTTCAAATTCAACCTCCAATCATCAGTTTTCCCATCAAAATGAATTTACATTTAAAAGTTAAAATACATTGTTAATTCTATAGGAATATTTTGTAAGAATTGTGAAGGCTTCAACAAGAGCTACAATTTTGTTGTATTAAACCATTGTCTTTATACTGGTGCTGTGGCCGAGTGGATAAAGACCGTGGCATTTTAGGCGATAAGGCTTAGCAATCGGTAGGTTCCGGGTTCAATACCCGGCCGGGTCATAGTAATGTGGGTTTTTCACCCAACGGTTTTCCCATCTGAAATGACTTTCTAAAATTGAAAAGATTCCAAATTTGAGTTACAGTGAAATGTTGAATTGGAAGCCACCTGACGTGTGAGTTGTAATCCATAAGCCCTTGCGGGTTTTTCCCACTTATGTGGTCCATTAAAAGCGTCGTTAAAATAACTGCTGATTATTATTATTATTATAATTATTTATCTGCTGTTTCTGTATACAATGTATTTTACATAGCTACTTGTTCTCATCCAAACTTTTAGGCACATTATCGCTTAACTTCATAATGGACCTTCCTGATATACAACAGTCACAACAGTTACATTTTGAGACATATGTTAGAAAAGGTGATAGAATTTGATCAATGCATTGCAAAAAATTAGAATGGGAGTGGAGCATTGAATGCTGACATTTTTCACGCTAAACTGCATAAAGCTACTACACACGTCCTGTAATGTGTAATGCTTTGTTAAGACCTACTGTACATGCATGTCAGTTTGGTAGTTCTGCTTAAGACCGCATTAATTCTTGTGCAAATAAACAACCTTTCATTTTAACACGAAGCTTTCAAATATTCAAAACTTCAGGAAATAATATGGGTTTGCTAGTTCCTTCTAAAGACTATGTACAGTACAGAGTAGTTCTTGTATACTGTACAGTTGTATACATGTTGGGATACTGTTCAAGTTGTACTGTGTACATCTACTGTACAGATCTCTCCAATATGTGACCAAAGACAAATGCTGCGGCTTACAGTATGAAACTTGGTATGAAATACTGTCTATAGTATGCTTCAATGTATAGAAACTGCTATATATGCTACATCTTTGCATACGTGTAGCAATTTTCCGAATTTGCATTGCATTTAAGTGTGCGATACCGTAAAATTTCACTGTCCTTAAACTTTTCCCCTCTAGCAACCAATGTGCAGTAGAGCAGCCAATTGGTCATGTACTAAAATGGCAAATAAATGTACTGTGGAATTTATTGTATTTAACTTACGGTACATGCGGTTCTCCTACAGTTACAAGAAATATCAGATATTTACTGTGCATAGGTAAAAGGACTGATTGAATGTTTGGCAGAAATGTGATTTCTTTAAACATGTATTGTTCATTTCATGTGTATGTTTAAATGACAGTGCTCAACAATCCTAATTTCTGTGAAGCTTTGTGAATTTGAGTACAGTTGTACATGCAACACTAACACCAGGCTACGGTGTGTCTTTAAAGCTGGGATTGCTACATCTTTTAGTTTTCAAAGGTCACACAGATTTGTGTTCCTGTTTAGGTCTAGACTAAATTAGCCCTATCTTGCAAAATGAGACATCAATACATCAAAATAAAAGTGTCCCACAGTCACAGATGAGCTACCATTCTTCAAAATCATTCCCCATTTCAACTGCGTTCAGAAGTTGACATACTATATGTAATTATTTTTTTCCACCCAGTTGTCGATGTGCATGGAAAACAATTTTATTGGAAGTGGATTTTGGGAAATGTAACTTGAAAACTAAAAATAATGAAAAAAAATTGAGTGCTGCTTCGATACTTGGATACTCATTTCTACACAGTTCTGGTACTCGTTCTGTGGATAATCAAAGCAATTTGTTCGCATGAAGGTACTTTATGTGCTTTGGTTGCAGTAGACATAATTTCCTTCTTGTATGCAGTAGAACACTAAGCCCCCATGTACATCTTGTTGATTTATGTTTACAGGTTTATTACCATAGTACCTTTACTGTGCAGTACCTAGTTCATATGTAACCAATGAAATTTGGCAACAGCACTGTATTATCTTCAGTATATATGTAGTTTACAAGATTCAAGCTTACATAGTAAATTAGCTGTCTGGACTCTAAAAGCAATTCACTGGTAACTTAATATCTCAATCTCATAGCTTTCACTCAATTGTCAGTTTTGATTATAATTTACTACTTCTCTACAAACAATAACCCATGTTTCAAGGAACACTGTTTACTCAGTCACATGTTTAATTATTTGATATGAATGCTATGTAAGTATTCTGCACACCCTGTACTGTGGCTTCTACAGTACTGTAGGTCTACTATGCAGGGAGTGAGTTATAAACAATAAACGGGTGGGTTACATGTATTGTACTTTACACAACAACCGATTTGCAGTCTATTATACCAGAACCATCTTTTATGTTGTCTGTTGTAACTTTGATTCTATTTTAAAACTAACATTTCTTTTAAACAAAACAATTCATTGAGGCACAGTGCCAAAGAGAAAAGCTGTGATAGCTGTGAAATCCTTCTCAGGTAGGATGAATGATTGAATCAATGTCAAATAATAGGGATTATCTCTGCAGTATCTATTGTGTGAAACTGTAGAAAGTAATAAACTTTGTCCTGGGCAGTCTGGCTGTCGGTAACTGGAGTCCCCCCCCCCACCCTCCCTGGAGTCCGTAATTTTGACATGCTGCCTAAGCTACAGTATTAACTGCAATACTCAGCCAAGTGTAGTCTCAACAATGCAAAACTGATCAGTTTTGAAAGAAAGAAAAATTGCATTTTACATGTGATCAGTACTTATTAAAGAAGCATATTGTATTGAATTATGCTGTAGGTACTGGTTGTTAATTAAGTCAATTGAAATATTTGTTTTTTGTTTGTTTTCTCAGCAAAATGTTGGAATCTAGATACTCTACTGCACAGTAGGATGGATATGTCTTGAATTTAATAGTTAAATTGTTGATATCTAGTACCTAGAGTGTGTGTGATTCACTTTTCTTACATTTGAACAGAAGACCTAAACATTATTATCACTATTGGTCTCTTGTGATAGACATAAATGTAATGGATACCTTCCTCAATCTTTACATTCTTAGACTATATAGTAATGATGTTTCCCTGTACTGTATGAAATATGTGTCGTCTTCAGTAATCTTTTACAGTTTTGTCTTTAAGTTACATTAATATCATAATGTATCCCTGTTCTGTACGGTTTTGTCTTTAAGTTACATTAATATCATAATGTATCCCTGTTCATATGATATATGTGTCCAGTAATCTCTTACAGTACAGGTACTGTAATATGATGATGTTTCCCTGTGCTGTATGAAATATGTGTCATCCCCAGTAATCTTTGACAGTTTTGAATTAATTAGTTTCATATCTTCTTTCCTTTCAGATTAAAAGAGCTCTTGTTGAATGATCCTGACACATATATTGGAATTGCAGTCTATGAAGCGGTCATATTCATCATCGTGATAGCCAATCTACTTTTAGCCACTTTTAGAGATCCAGGAATCTTTCCAAAGTGTAAGTCCCTCCAAGTACAGTATGGTACAATAATAATGACCCAGTCTTAGAATTTCATAATTTTAGCCACTCTCAAAAAAATCTACTGACTAAAATCAAGTTCTCACCGGCATTTTCCTGAATTGCAACACAGATGAGTTTAATTGTGCACAGGCTTTTGAAAAGAATATTTGGTGATAATAAGCAGTCATGTAGAGCTTATGTTATGAATAGCAATCATGTGGTTGCATTGCCTGACGATTGCTAACTGACGTACCATGTGTTTATGTACTTTATTGTCAACTGGCAGAAAATTCCAACTACCATTTTTTAACATTTTAATTTTTTTTTATGGTCAATGGCAAAATTCACTGGCATTTATTGTAGCCAGTAAATAGCCCGAATTTTGAGGCCTGAGATACAGAAGTCACATAGTAACTGAAACGTTCTCTACAATTTATGTACAGTCTTTCTGTTTTGAGTTTTGGATTGGTTTGAATTTTGAGGTCAGAATTTAAATTCTCACATTAGAATCATGCCAGCAGCAGTTGTTCTAAGTACTGTAATTTAATTTTTTTCTCCGTAAAAAAACCTTGAAAGATGTACAGTCTGACGTCTTTTATTCTATTTATGCTGCACAATTACCAGCTACTAAATATTCATTGTACTCAAATGTGGCATATTGATCCAACATAGTCAGTACAAGAGCCCTGTTGGTATATGTAGAGGTCAAAGGTCACATGAGGTCAATTGAGGTCAGTCTGAAAACTTAAGTAACGTGTTAACTCCCAAAGTAATGGTTAAGTGAGTATAAGACTCCCAGGTCAGAGGTCATTTCAGATTAAGAGAGATTAAACTTGTCTGTAAGCCTGCATGTAGTGAACAGTGCATTGCTATTAAGAATCAGCCAAATCTGATTCTTCTACAAGTATCAAAACGGATGGAAAAATTTCAATTAATGACAAAAATTATGTAAAATACAGGTTCTTGAGATTATGCATGTTCATGTTTTAGCAAATGTTACTGTATATGTACCTCCAGTTCAAATTCAAAATTATCCATTGTTTAATATTTAATATCTTTAGTCACATGAAATTGCTGTGTCATTGAAGATAAAGACTCAATTGTGGAATCTTCAGGCTGTTCAGTGATGTACTCAAATACAGTCTATTGAAAACAAGCCTTGTAAACATGTTGGCACACAGTATATATTGGAGTGTGGAGTGCTTTATTATAATTTCTCTTTTGAGAGTTGAACAATACAGCCTACTGTACAGTGGCAATTAATTAACATACATGTATTTCAAGTGACTTACAAGTGACATTGCATATTATATTACAGTGTACATCGGTACAGTAGCTATGTACTGTCATTAGTTAATTTATAGGATAATGTCAATAGTGCTTAACATATTTGTAGGAAAGGTACAGTACCTTTTGATAGTTTCTACAATTTACATTGTTCCTCTCTCACCTGTCTCCAGTCAACTTCTGCACTCTCCTCTTCTACCTAACCTTGTTTTGGGATTAATGTACGTGACATGATTACTGTACATGACATGGTGTATTAACACAAATTATAGTAGCCTAACATGTCACAAGTTACATTGCATAACCCTGCTTGCTATGCACACTTCACATGTGCAGGGCTCGTTTCCCCGGTATCCCATCGCAAAATGCGAAGCAAAATGGAGCAATTGCTACTTACCACCTTCACGAATGCATCTCATGTTTTGCGATGCAAATTTCTGGTCACAAATTTGTGATGATGGCACTCAATCCTAAATGGAAAAAGTCACGAAAATTTACCGATATAATCACAAAAGCAAAGTTTACTAAATAATGAACTCTTTAATTAAAAATTGGTTTCCAATTACTTAAAAATAACTTCAGTAATCATTTTGAAATCACAAATCACAAAGCACCTCCAGTTTTCCGCAAATTGTGGAAAACCTGGAAATCAGTATTCATCAATACATTATCCTGAACTATGTCGTTGATATTTTGTTTTTTTAAACTTTTTTAAATATTTAATCATTTGGTATTCATACTGAATACAAACACGGGAATAATATGGTAAGAAAGCCAGAAGAGTTCTCTTTTAGAAATATAAATATAAATTTATGAAAGTTTTATCAAAAATTGGCTTATAATCTGCTTTCTTGGAATGATATACAGTATTAGTACAAAATAGCCATACATTACTCAATTCTGTAGTACTTACTCTGTACACATCTAATCTACTGTACCTACAATACATACTTATTACTGTATATATGCATAGAACTCCACACTACAGTATTTCTAGCCAGGTTCACACTGTGTGCTGGATAATTTTCCACTTACCATCAAGAGTACCTGAAGGCTTCAATGAAAACTGCCAACTAAATAGACTGGATTTTAAGAGCTTTGCCTGCAACTGTGATGTATTACTACAAAAGTACTGTATCTACAAGTATAAAATATATTTGAGCCAAAATTGAAAAGCTTATTACCACTGCATGTACAGTAGCTACAGTATGAGGGAAGCATTTAATTTTTTCTACTGTAGATATAATCCATAGCACTTTAAACTGACTTCTGGTTCAGGGGCAAGGTTTTGTCCTGGATATAAAAATGTTGACATTTTGAAACTCTAAGTAGATGATTCACTTTCTTTTTATATAATGTAGTCTTTTTATTGTGTTATGGATAATTGCTTTAACACTTGGAACATAATGGCACTAAGTGTTAAAGCCAAATGAAAGTTGAAGCAATGATCCAGTTTCTTTATGATTTTTATTCTTCTTCGTCTTTTGTAGAGTCTGAATGTACAGTCAAGTAAATGTTTCTAGAGTATGTTGGCATTGTGATGAACAGAGATAAAAAAACAAAAACAATAGTCATATTTTTAATGTGCATCTCCTGTGCATCATACTGTACCTGTTTGCTTCAGACATAAAATTGAAAAATACTTTATAATTTAAATTGGAGCACCTTAAGATTTTCAGACCCTGAAGATATTGTGTACGAAATGGATGTACATTAGCTTTCACCAGGTTGCTTATAGTAGGTTACAACTATAGTGTAAGTGCCTCTCTCACACATTGTACTGTACTACATACCTCTATGTAAGCACACAGATTGATTGTACCTCTGAACTTAATACTTCTATTATCATAAAGTAAGTTGACATGATTCTGCCACCAGCATTTTAAATTCTAGAGTTCTAGTAGTTTTCTCTCTGCGTGCTATCAATGTATTTGTTACTATTGTACCCTGTACGGTATATTACCGCATAAGGTGCATGTGCTCTAATTATGCTTGAGAATGTGAGATAATAATTGCTGACCTGGGAGAAACTTCTATAAATTTGCAGTAGACCTGTCAGTGAGAAGGTAGGTACTAATGGATGAGCATAACGTGAGATCTGTGCTGTAAATGAATGATCTTCAGATCCAGTGCGCCTCAAGGTGTGACTAGATGTATGCATGCCTGTTAGATCCTGTATGCATGCACCAGTTGTGCACATTATTATGTCAGTGGCTGTATCTGTCGCGAACATCTACAGTTCTAGTGGTAAATGATGTAACATTATAATGTAGGTACTGTGTGCAGTTACATGTATGCAGATATAGTAAATATCTCCATGGTAACAGGGAGCAGTTTACCTTTAAGCTCCTTGATGTTAATAAACTTAATATCATTGTGTAAATAATGTTGACTTTTAGGAGAAGTGACTGTGCATTTAATCAGTTTAGAATGTTTAGTGATCAATGTGAATACAATGTACAGTACAGTATGCACTCTGCAAAATGTTTTTCACTTTAGCATTGCACCATGTGCTAATTAATGTGCTGCCTGTCAGCTTTACTATTGTTTGGAAATTAAACCAGTAACTGTTGAGACTTAATTCATTCATTCATTTATTAACCGATTAACTATGGATGCACAATGTGGATGTTTCTACATACAGTAGTACAGAAGATATTTGCATGGTACTGGAAATCTTTAATTGTACTGAGACTAATCATCATGTGCTAATTTACCGTCTCTTAATCCCCTACGGAATACTTCATGGTTGTATGTATTTAAAACAAATTTATTTTAATCCTCACATATCTCTCTAGCTGGTTTCAAATAATTTCCATGTACTGTACCTTTTATTCACAATATGCATTTTAATATTGTATTCTCTGTATATAGTCTATCTTATCCTGAAAGCAAATTTAAAAAGTTCCTTCTCAAAATAACCTCAAACTTTCAAGTTTTAGGTTTAAATATTAAAATCCAGTATAAATACATGAAAGTACAGTACATATTTATAAATAGGATATGAAAAACAGTTAGAGTTCTCATGCTTGTGTGCAACTAAAGCTACAAGTATAGCAATATCTGTGTTGTACCAGCCTGTATTGTGAACAGTACATTACGTACATATAGAACCCTTCAAGTGCTTCAGTACACTCAACACCCATTGGTACTTGACCAATGCTGAGAAATAATGCATGCATATCCATATCATAGCAAGATGTCTTAGAAGAGAGAGACCTTTAAATTATGTCAAATTAATAAGTGTTCGAAGGACATTGCTCCTGGGTTATTGGAGAGTACATGCTAAATTAATATTGAATGGAATCACAAGGCTGTCTATTTACAGTGCAGTTCATCTTTAGCAGATATTCAGACTCGTGTCCTGGGCTGTACATTTTCACTGTAGCTTTTCGTCAATTGAAAATCACTGTGCTTTGGACAACATACAGTACTGTAGTATACTGTGGTGTACAGAGTAAAATTTATTTAAATTGTTGAAAAGAGCTAAGTGTAATATTACAGCCTTTAAATGTACAGTACATAATTTGTTAAGTTCCTATCCAAAATTGTATAGGGAAATGATAAATAATTGAATTTAAAGACACCTGTACATATTTTAAATTATTTTAAATGAACTGTACAAGCACTATAGATAGTACAGTAATTTAGGGAAATGATAAATGATTGAATTTAAAGACACCTGTACATATTTTAAATTATTTTAAATGAACTGTACAAGTACTGTAGATGGTACAGTAATTTGTGAAGACAGTAGACACTATAGCAAACTGAATTTGTTATCGCTGGGAGTACTCTGTACTGTATGTATACCAGAGGGCAAGTACTTTAGAACTGAAGTGGCAAAATTTACATTCTTTCCACAGTGCTTCAGACATTCACTGGAACTTGCAAACTGCTCATCATTCTTTACACAGTACTTCATGAAGTCAATTATTTCATGCCTTGTGCCAAATTGATGTATGACAGTGATACTGTAAAGTCATTGATCTCTTTTGAACTCTTAACAGTTTCATTTTCCATTGGATGTCATTCAATCAGATTGTACTGCACCAAGTTTACATTGAAATAAAGAAATATCTAGGCAAGTTATGGACTTATGGTACCTGGTAGGTACATTATGCGTTGACTACGTGTTAATCTACGCAATTGGTTCCATGAACGAGGAACTTAGGCATGTGCTGTACAGTATCATCTTGCAAACAAAAGTTATCAACATCACCTTTGTGGGCGAAAAAAGAAGTTTTGGAGTAAATTATTAATGAATTCATTGATTATGCATGTAAGTATATAGATGGTGAAGTGGTTGTCAAGTTCTGTTCATATCACTTACAGTATTGTAGAAGGGAGGAGCCACTTGCCACATGATTGACATTCCAAAATGTATACATTACTGTACCAACAAAGGACACTCCTTTACCTTAAGTAGCAATATTACTGTAGTGTTGTACAATATATGAAAAACGACTAGTCACTCAGTAGAATACAATAGAATGTAGGTAACTTGAATGATTGAATGATGCTGTACTTGTGTACTGTTAATAACACAGCAGACAAAACAACAGACCTGCAGTACTATTATAAGCCGTTTCCTGATGTGTATTAATCTGTATTACTATACGGTGCTTATGACTGCTGGACCAATACACTTTGATAGTTACAGTGTACAGCACAAGATAAAGTCTTGTACTGTAGCTTGCATTAGAATACAACAGAATGTAGGTAACTTGAATGATGCTGAAGTTGTGTAATGTTAATAACGCAGCAGACAAATCAACAGACCTGTGGTACTATCATATACTGTAAGCCGTTACCTGATGTGTATTAATCTGTATGACTATACTGTGCTTATGTCTGCTGGACCAATATACTTGATAGTTAATAGTGTACAGCACAAGATACTGTCTTGTACTGTACTGTAGCTTGCATCATTATTATCCATGTACTGCACATTATCAAACTTTAAGTACTGTACTATCAAACCAAAACTATAAATTACAAAGAAGACACGAAAACAACTGGTGTTCTGTTTATTGTTACACAAGACTTCCTTTTGCTCCGCAAAAAAGAAGAAAAACTGTCTGATCACATTGGAAAGGCATGATGAGCTTAGCTGAGCTGTCTGAATATAAATGAGGAGGAATGTATTTATGTACAGTACTGTATAAGTCTCCTTATGGTTGAACAAAGTTTGTCATACTGTATTAAGAAAGTGAATTGAAAACGCTGTCACACGTTAAACAAGATCTACGTTTTGTTGAATGTTTCAAGGGATATTTGATCCTTAAAAAATCATCTAGTAACAAAGTAGTTCACTGGAATGACTCGTTGAGAGAGGAAGGCAGAACCTTTTTTTTTTAGATGGTTATGATATGAAAACCAGGGAAACAAAAATTTAAGGATGATTGAATGAGATCTTCACTTATTATCCTTCAACTTGTTAAGAAAATTTGTGGAACTATTTTTGAGTAACTTTTGGTAGGTTTGGTAAGATTGCTGGGTAGTGGTCACAAAAGATATACTGTATTAAGCTTTTGGTTGATGCTGATTTATCAGTACTACACTTTTTACTTCGTACCTCGCTTACCTGTCTCCCACAACTTGAGCGCTCTCGTGAATTCTACAATACGAAGCAGTGCTCTAATACCATAGTCACAAATGTATAGTACAGTACCGTAGATAATAAACACAGATTCCTTTTGGTTATTCATATTTCTCTTTGTTCTCCTTGTCATTTTTTCAGCCCAAGGCGACGAGGATCGGGATGATGATTTCCGTGCTCCTCTTTACAAGACAGTAGAAATTAAAGGCATCCAAGTCAGGATGAAATGGTGTTCAACCTGCAGGTTTTACAGACCGCCAAGATGTTCACATTGTAGTGTGTGTAATACGTGTATAGAGGTATGTCAATGTTGATCGATCTATCCAGTAAGCCTTAGTAGTTAGTAGTAACATGTACAGTAGTGCAGCATGTTGTTGGCTCTGTTGCTCAAGATTCCAAACATGATTACTTAGCCTAGATCCTACTCCATCATAGCATTAGCTTATAGTACTTTGGCTCTGAAGCTGTGGTTTCTTGTCATTAATTACTGAGGCTGCTAACTTTTGGTTTAAAGTGAGATGTTAGGCTTCAAAAGGAAGAATTTTGTTCAGTAAGTTGCTCAAGAAACTTGATACAACCTAGTCAGAAGTGGAACATTATAATGAAAGGGTCATCAGCTAATGTATAGTATACATTATACTGTATATGGCATACAATGTATAGTATACATTATATATAATATGCAAAGTATAGTATACATTTATATACAGTAGTATACAGTACAATGTATGGTATCGTTATATATAGTATACAATGTATATTATGCATTTATATCGTATACAATGTATAAAATACATTATATTTCATTTTGTTCATGTTCGTGACTATTGTTTACTAATTCTTTGTCGTTTCTCTCTCCTGCAGAAATTTGACCATCACTGCCCTTGGGTCAACAACTGTGTTGGTCGACGAAACTACCGCTATTTCTTCATCTTCCTTCTTTCGTTAACATTGCACATGATATCGGTGTTTGTGCTCTGCTTGCTCTATGTGCTCTGGCAGGGTAGAGACAAATCAATGGGAGATCATCGAACTATTATAACGTATCCTTTACACCAGTTACATCAAGTTTGATTGATTATCTGTCCTCTTTAGTTATTTGACACTCTTCTTCGGTCACTCTAAAGATATCTTCTTACTCTTGAGTATCAATGATAATACATGTAATATGACAGTTCATCTGAGACTTGAGATTGTTTGAAAGTCGTTTATCTATGTCTAAGATTACTTAATGTTCCTTCATGTCTAAGGTTCCTTAAGGTATATCTATAGATGTCTAAGGTTCCTTACCCACCTTAACACTTGGATAGTCATTTGTGATTTCATATCCAATATTTTCTGTTCAAGTATGTCTTAGTCTGTGCTATTCAATTCAATTGTTTATAGGAGAATGGGTTGAGGGCAGTCCCCCTGGTTTTAGACAAGCTAGAATTAAAAGTTAAGACATTTGTCAAATTTTATGTCCAGAGCTGGATAGCCCAGTTAATAGAGCACAAGAATGACAAATAGTTGAGGTCACAGATTGGAATCCCACACTAGCCAAGGAATTCCTTCTAGTTCAAAATTGGTGATCATATCTTAGTCAGTTTTGCTTTTGTTACATACTTTTATGCTTGTAAAGAATTGAAAAAAGCTAAGATATCTGTTCATTTAGACTTAATCTGTTTATAAAGAGCGGTATTTGTATCGCAATCTGTTCACTGCTAGTTTGTGGTATTCATTGAATGCATGTAGTGCCCGATCCCGATCCAATCTCTGTGAAGTACAATAGCTGCTGGCTAACAAGTCTATCAAAGAATACGGTGATAGTTAATAGTGTATCCATTTAAATAGAAATGACAACAGAACTTGTTTACTTGAGATGGCTAGATTGAATCCTATAGTGCTGCAGCAGTCAAATGGCTGTTTGTTGTATCTTAGATTTCTGTTCCTCATTCATCAGTTGATATCCTGTCGTAATATTTTAGCATTTGTAAGTTATTTTATCGCGTGCATACAGAAGACCGTGTCTCTCTCTTGTGTTATTTTATTCTTGTAAACTCTTACGATTTGTCTCGCTGACAGACTACTCCTAAACACATTCTCCCTCTAAGTTGTTGGTACTTAATTACGTTTCTGGGAATACTGTCAATGCTTAATTCAGCATACCTTTAGTGAGCCTCTGTGTGTGTGTTTTTCATGGTTGAGATGGTTGGCATTACCCAAATTTACTTTTATCTTAAGAGCATTCTGAGCAGTATTGTGTAGGATAGATTTTGATGTGGAAGATAGCATAGGCTTGACAGGTGGGGGTTAGGCTTAATTTGATGTAGCTTAAAGTACAGTTGAAAATGTAAATGGACATGGACTTTATGTAATGGTTGGCAGAAGGAGATGGAGAGCACTGCGTAGGGATTGCTAGATTTAATATCATTGCAAGGACATGACGAGAAGATCTGATACAATGAACAGCAAAGCAAAGTTGTAAGAGGAATCCTTATTGTACCTGTAAGTACTGGAGTTGTCTTCTGAGAATGAGTTGCCCCACATTTAATCAGAATATCATCGAGATATCTTTTTACAGTTAGAGAACATTCAGTTAAGCTAGCACTATATATGATATTTACATTTTGTGCGGCCGATGTAAAAATTCATTATATTTACACTGTATTCTGGACAGAAATTAACAATATGAGTTAACCAAGAATCACCAAACACCAAACATATTTCTTTACATTGTGTTGTACGTTTAACACTGAAAGACTACCATGCTTCATTGGGTAGATGTACTGTACAATTAACATTTCTTAAGTTGCTGTATAAGGTGTTTGTACTGTATAGGCTACCAATCCCTCATATAAATATTTAACAATAAAAAAAAAATTAACCAGTAAGCCTTTAAAGTGAACAAAACATATGGTACCTATTGATCAGCAAAACCTATATTCCTACATTTTTTGTGTAGCCTTCTTGATGGGAAGCACTTGACACATTGGGTGCAAACTGCCACGACAAGCCTGATATATGTCTGGAATTTTAATGTTTTTCTTACTTTTATTTACCTCTGACATTTCCAGCTTTCAAACAGTATTTACAGTTATGGCATTGAAAGATGACGTGTGCTTGATAAACAAACGATGAATTGAATGAACTCAGAAAGCAACACAACCTGTTCATTGAAAGCTATTAAATAAAGGAGTACCTACTGAATTCAGCTAGAACTTTGATAAAGGTGAAAGCTTAACTATTAAATGAAGGAGTACCTTCTGAATTCAGCTGGAACTTTGATAAAGGTGAAAGCTAGACTATTAAATAAAGGAGTACCTACTGAATTAAGCTGGAACTTTGATATAGGTGGATCATGGAGAGCATAGACAGTGATTAACATGTCTTATGTAATGAAAATTCAATTTATCCCTGATCAAATGTTGATTAAGATGTCACATCTAAAGGAAAATTATCAGAAAGACAAAATGAAAATACTTTTACTGTAACTGAGAGAGAATTACTTTGACCTCTCTGCACATTTCTTCACTGCCCCTCCCCCCCATCCTTCCCCCCCTCTTACCACTTTGGTATTTTTAATTTCTTGTGCTGAACTTGCTTTGTTTATGCTACCATTCTCCTTGTCCTTAGAGGGATTAGTTGTAAAGTGGAACCATAACTAGACAAAAAAAATAAACCACAAAGCCAGGTGAGTCTTTGACCATCCATCAATATATATTTATCTATCTCCGGCATTAATTTGTAGCCTCAGTTGTGTTACAATGAAGCCTTTGATGGATATTAAATCCCTTGCGTAAACATATTGATTTTCATTTCTTTCCAATTACTTTGACTCCATCCCAAGTGACCTTTAGTATTTCAAATTTGCCAGACAGCTTTGTTGATGATTGCCGAGTCTATTATTTTGTCGCCGATAAAAGTACTTTCATTCGAACTGCAAATGATATTTCATTAACTTCCAATCTGTTTGTTTGGATACATGTTCAGTACTTCTCTATAGTTGTTATTTGTAATTGGTGATGAAACAGTATACCAATCAATTAAGCGCACAAAACAAATATCTGAGTTTCCTAGAATTTTGTGACATAACAGTGGGCAGTAAGTAGCTACTTCGTTCATTTCCGTTACAATCTTTTCTCTAGAAAATTTATTATGCCCACAGGCTCCCCAACTCGACATTGCGTCAGATATTTGCGTCTTAAACTTTAACAGTGCATGAATTTATTGAAGTGTTCTACAATGCATGACGTACTAAAAGACTGTCTGTTGCAATGCTAAAGATTCAAAAGTAAATGTAGAAGCTTTTGTAAGTGCAAAACATTTAGTTTACATAAATATTTAATTAAACTCTTAGCTACAGTATTATCACAACTCTGGGTATTGCTATGCATGCAGTGTAACTTTAACTAAATAATATGTCATTATAGCTGTCTTTAACACAGTTTATGGTGGTTGAACAGTGTTGACTTCCGCACACAACGTGACTTGGTCATATAGAGAAATATCTGTTCCGAAACTATCCCATTCCTTAGAAGAATTCAGTCAATTATTTCATTCAGTGAATAATTAACTTACGAATGATTAAATATTACATCAGCCACAATAAATATTTGGCTGACATGTTTGCCAACTATGTATCAAGAGAACAGTTTACTTAATGAAGGTGAATTAATTTTTTGTGGTTTTCATGATAACTCAGACTTAGAGGTAATAGTTCATTAAATGCCATCTAATGAGTTCTGAATAAACAGAAATCATTCCAAGTCATTAACTACTATTTTTCCTGTAGGACAGCCGGGTGTGGATAAATATCATAGACTGCAAATGCCAAGTACATCCATAATCTAGTTTATGATATATTCAGTTACTGCTCGGCAAACACACAATAGCTCTGTTTTCCATCTCTGGCAGCGTTTCCCAGCAGTCTGCTCTCGTCTTTATAATGTTGATCCTCGCAACTCATCTCATAGAAATACGTCAAGTTATTCAAAAGGGCTTTCGCTTTAGCATCGAGTTGCGTTTGTCATGAATGAGCTTCTTTCTCGTCTCTGCTCAAATTACAATCCATTTCAACTGTTTGGTGCTGTTGACCCTTTGAGACATCAGAACTGCCAAAGCAAGGAGAGCTCAAAGAGATTAATGTTTAACCTCCTCAGTAGCAATTCAGTAGCGCTGCTTTGCAACTTGCGTAGTATTCATACGATTGGATTTGCCAGAAATATCTTTGCATATCATTAATTTTGTTATTGAGGTGACAAAGTTAGTTAAGGTGCTGTCAAGTAATTGTCAGAAGAATTTTGTGATGAAATATCAGTGCTGATTATTGAAGCAATTGGGCTTGGAATAGCTATTTGTGATGTACTTTCCATCTATATCGAAGAATTTTAAACATTCATGCACAGTATTCATAGAAAACTTAGTCTCGTAATTATTTTGGGAGAATTTTTCCGAAGTATGATCTGTAAGCTACAACTTTCCTTAATCCCAAACTACATGATGTTATTTGTGTAAAAGGCAACTCATAGCTACATAGCTGTAATTTTGAAATGAACACCTTTCTTCCATGCTCAATTTGTATGATGTTGTGCATAGCTAGCTTTCATATGATACTCTTAACGATAGACTAGAAATTGATAACCCTTTCCTGCGGATGTGGAGTTTTAGTATACAGTAGTATACCGTAGTATGTGTACAGTATAGAAATATGTTGTTTGACTTTATTGGGCAAGTGTTAGCTATTTTAACAAGCTGCCTAAAGTATTTATCAAAATAAAGATAAACATGTATGAAATTTAGTCAATCTTTTTTCTTTTCCCACTAAATGAATGCTTTTTAGCTAGTACTTCATGGTTCCTTTTCGTCTTGAACTGTTGTCACAGATGTAATGTTTAGGCAGTTGTACTGTATGTATACATGCAGCAAATATCAAGTTTCCAAATTTCGGGCTTTACCTTCAAGTATAATGTAATGGTTCATTGTCGAATCTTATTTACTGCATTTTTACTGGATTTTATCATTTGTACAGTATCAAAACATTCTCTAAATCAACATGGAATGCCTCTTCTAATCCACTTAATAACTGTTTACACTAAAGTCACATCATATCTTTCTTCATGATTAATTTATTCATAAATGACCTTCACCATCTTCTGTCAGTATTGTCATATTGTGTGTCTGTGGACTAACCTTTCTTCCTGTCTTTGGTCTCACTACATTCCATGTATCACTTGCTTCCCGAGGGAGGACTACCTATGAACAGGTACAGTTTTGGTGTATTTGTGTTACATGGCCCCCTGCTAAATTTGTTGGTGTTTTTTTTTTCATTTAATGCTCATTGTGCGTTAAGTTTCATATTGTTGCTGGTGGTTTTCTTTTTGAGTGGTTTAGTCATCGAGTGTCATTGATGTTGTAGGTAAATCTTCCTGTTTTCTCTAACTTTGATGTGCTTAGATGGTGCAACACATTACAAATTTTCCAGGGGTAGAGATTATATATATAAACAGGTAGACAAATTTTCTTTCATGAGTGCTTACTATCCTGAAAAACAAATCCCCAGGATGTTCACAGGATTAAAATGTTAGGAGAATCATTATCATGCCATCATTTTCTCCTTGTATGCCTGAGAAATTAACATACATGGCTAAACATACACAAAAATGCTTACAAAAGGTTATTATATTTGTTAATGACCTTAGTAAATTCAAGACACACAAACAGCAGACCTGTGATGGCATAAATCTTCAACCAATGCAAATGACTGCCCTTGAAATGATTTTGTTGAACATTTTCATTATTTTTCTTCCCGGAAGAATTCTCACAAGTCCCACATCTACCTAACGTTAGATTCTTTGGTTATTTTACTAAATTTCACACCATTGTGATTGACTTTCTAAATTGAATAAGATTCCAAACTTGGTTTAAAATGTTTAATTGGAAGCCACCCGACGTTTAAGTTGTAATCTATAAGCCCTTGTGGGCTTCTCCTACATTTTGTGGTCGCTTAAGCATCATAAAAATAACTGCTGATTATTTATGTATTTATTGTGAATGTCTTGAATTTACCAGTCATTGCTGTAAATTAGTGGTAATGTTCCCTTGGTGACACTTGTTAATACTTACACAGTCTTAAGGTTATTTTGTTTCTTTTTTTCTTGTGTGTGTGTGTACCTTTATCCTTCTACATGTGTTACTGTGTCTGATATGACCTTACTGTACGTGACCAGGTTTCCAATCCGTATTGCACTTCAAGAATTGGTAATTCAAATGAGAGCCCCATTGCTTTCCGTACAACTTGAAAAACTCAATTAGACTTATCTGCTGTTATTATCCCTATAATTGCAAGTCACGATCTCTTGTGCCTCTCGTAACTTAACAGACTGTAGCTTTCTTTGAGGGATAAATATTTGCAACAGGTTGGCATAGTAAGCAGGCTCATTAATTCCCAATTTGCTTTTGCTGTACTATAAATAAAAATATATCACAATTAGTATAGTGGGTGGAAGCTTTGAAGGGTTCATAGCTATATAGCATCATGCAGTGGTTCATAGCTAATTTGGCATATTGTGCACTGGCATCATTCAGGGGTTTATAGCTAATTTGGCATATTGTGCACTGCAGGGACTTGAGCAAACAAAGATCTACTATACAGGAAGAAGTTCAATACACAATCAGGGAAGACAGTCTGAAAACATCTTCTGTGATTGACAGCATTATATATAGAATGATGTCATCTGTTTTAAGCATTTCATTTCCTCTCATTATCTTGTGAAGTCTGGTTTGTATCTCCTCCACCCCCATCCCCCCACCCCCTCTCTCTAGAGTAACAGGTGTGTCTGGGAGGCGGTGGTTCATGTAACATTGGTACAGTAGTTGGTTGGGTCTATGGCTGAAGCCTTGGTGCTGTACATCATGTACAATGATGTATGAGAAGCCATGAGTAGCAGTTTATTAGATCAGTGGTTTGATGGAGCTTACTATGACCCTGGGAAATATACAGATTCATGGTTTGCTTTTCAACAAATGAATTGTTGCTTGTGTCTTAAAACTTCCTTATTTTTTCTTTCAAGTGTTGTGTGAAAAGATGCTAGGATATACTATGAGCTCAATGATCTTCAGCTGCTGTTTGTAATGTTGAGAATGTAGTATGATAAAACATTGATCAACTGTGGCAAGTTGATTTCACCTTGTTAATCACATCTCCCTCATCTCACCTCATCTCTCCCTCATCTCACCTCTCCCTCACCTCTCTCTGTACTTGAGAACATGTATTGAGACACCTGATCATAAGATGAAGACATATGACAGTCCAAGTGGTAGTGATGAGCATAACTACATCATAATAAGCATTAATGTAATTTATTTATTAAAATGCTCATCATCCAAGCAGGGAATCTCTTAACATACTAAATTTTACAATGTTTTTGCTATCTCCAGTGGCCTTAGTACTGTATGTATAGTGTATGTGGGCAGAGACCTTTAACATTCATACTATGATTTCATAGCTACACATCCATCTTCGTTTGATTGCCCGATCCAGTAAAATTCTTCAAAGATCAATAAATGACCATCCTCCCCTTAAAGCCTCCCAGCATATCAAGAATATATTTTTCTGCCATCAATATGAGGTAGCGTCTTCTTCGTCACAAGACATCTCGAGCATGAAACATCCATGCGTATCGAATCAAGCCTCTCTTGTACAGCAATTCTTGTTATGGGAGGCTTCTAGATCAAGTTGTACAGTTTACATCAAACTCTGTCGCATCTCCCTGCTCCAAGACATTGATTAACTCTCGAAACTCCATCTCGTCTCTCTGCTGGAGGGAGGAGCTGTCTTCATTAGATGGTTCTAGTTCTGTAGACAGTAGTGCACACACTAGTTACTCTGTGTATGATTCAATATTCTACGCTACTACTACATCCTAAGTCTCGTTTAACCTCGTCAACGGATGTTTTCAGTCCTCGATGCCATAAATTATGTAATAATTTGGAAGAAATCCTCACTCAGTATGTTGGCGCCTATGTCAGTATTATTGCAGAAACTTGACCATAGACTACACATAAATCATTTAAGTTGTGCCAGTTGTGTACTTTAGGTATCATGGGCTAAACAAAACTACTGTATGCAAATGCTGTAATGTAATATATACACTGTATATATGTAAATAAATATCAAAATGGATAGGAGTGATGCGAGTAGAAAGACACAGCATTATTTACAACACTGATAATTAATGCTTGGCTTTGCAAATTGTTATGATTTATTATGTTGTGTTCGTATGTCAGTTCCACTCTTGGGATAGCAATTGTATCCAGGAGTTTCCCCAATTTCAGTTAGTGACATGTCGTAGAATTGCAGGTCTAGTGTACAATGGTGCTACATAGGTGTGAGTAAAAACTTTGAAGTTGGTCAAACTGCAGTGATTATCATACTGCCCTTCAGTAAAGTAGAATTGCAGGTTTGTGGTGGATGGTGTTAGGTATGTGTGTGTATAGCCTGTTGTGGAAGTGGTGTTTTATAGTGATTTTTTCTGGTTAGTGCCTAGTGTACAGTGAGTAAACTTTTGAAATTGGTCAACTGTAGTTATTATCATACTGTTCTACAATACTAGATTAAAACTCACATTAAATCTAATAGCTTTGGAATATTCACAATCAATGTTTTCCTTTTTTTCCCCCTGTTTGGTTTAAAATAATATTGAAGCTTTTTAATTTTTTTTTGTTTTCTGAATCTCACTTTTTTTGTTATCTATTACTTTCATATGTTTTTGCTTTGCTATTTTATGTGTGTAAGTTTGTTCTTTCACAGTAAGTACTTGATGTTGTATGTTGCTTTGACCTTGACTATTGTCTTTCAGTATTTTTGTTATGGCCATAGATTTCCTGGCTTTCTTCCCAGTGCTGATTCTAGCAGTCTTTCATATGTCCCTCGTATCACGGGGACGTACTACAAATGAACAGGTATCAGCAACAACCATCTTCAATTGAGGCAGCCAAATGGAAATTTTCAATTTAATAAAAAATCAATTAAATCCCCCCCACTTATCTTCTACCCTTCCCACTCTCCTTCCTTGCACCCCCCTTTTTTTTCAAATTAGAAGTTTTTGACCGATGTTTGTATGTTTTGGTCAAGCAGGTTCGATATTAAGAGTTATAGCTCAACACAGTGCACAATGTAGATAACACTCTCATTATGCCAATAGTAGACATTATTTCAGGCCCTTTTCAACCCTTAATGATGCCCTATGAAAGCAGAACATTTTATGTTCATTCTGTCATTTTCGATTCTGATAAATAACTTTGTGCACAAATGACATTTTTTGAATAAGCCGGATACTGTGAATATTGGGGAAAGGTAGCAAAGAATAGTGAAAATTAGAACATGGAATTAATTAAGGTTTTAATTACTTGTTCACTCATGGTTAGCTTACTGTATGACTCATCTCCAAGGATAACTCATCACTTTCCCTCAGAAGATATATTCTTTCATTTTCGATATTAATCGGGGTCATCAGAGATTTATTTGAAACTGAAAGTCATTCAAAATTGAAAGCAGTTTATGTATTCAGATGGCATTGTTTTGTTTGCAGAAAAAGGACTTAATTGTTTGGTGCTAACATTGTAAATACTTTTTTAAAACAATTGGAGTATTGCTAGTTTGAAGGTCCTTGATGTGTAACAATTGATGTATTCAGTAATTTCAGGGGTGAATGTGGTCTTCATACCTTGAATTATGTATTGTAACATGAAATGAAAAATCAGTCATTTTAACAGATATGCCATGCCTGTACTCTTTGGTCAAACCTTATAGTTCAGTAAAAGTAAAACATTAGAGATAGGAGACAGTTTAACTTCCTTAAAAATAATCACATAGGTAAAATTAGACAGAGCGACAGGGAGGGGGGGTGGGGGGAGCGGGGCGGGAGATGACAGGGATAGCTTGTCAAGGACAATGGTAGTGTCATCACCTAAACTCTGAGGGTTAAACTAATTTAGAGTGAGAATGGGAGGAAGAATCAAAATGAAGATGATCAATATTCTGGAGGTTTAAAGAAAGTTATAAATATGTTGAATAAACTAGTTGAATGTAAAATCTACACTTAACAGCAGTATCGTACATCACTCATTGGACAGGTCAGACATGCTCCAACCCCATCCTTAACTTCAAAAAGAAGAAAGAAAAATAGAATAAAGTGATATGAAAAATTCTCTTCAAGGAGTACACTAACCATGAAAGCTTACAAAAACAGATGTTTACACATAGCAGTTGAATTTTTGAATGTTCTGGTTCTTAGTTTAAAATGAAGATTTGTTTAAATAATCCAAAAAAAATCAGCTTAAATCTGTTTGATCCATCTGCCGCATCTGGAAGGAGATTTATTTTTATTTTTTATTTTTCTGTCACTTTATCCGGAAATTCAAATTCAATATGGCCATATAAGAAGATTAACAATCCTCCCTTGACCTTTTGGTAACCTTGATAATATTTTACCAAACATTTGGCAAGATACCAAGCCAAGTAAATTAAATTAGTGGTTCAGATCTATTCATACCATTGATCTTGGAGAATGCCAAGTGGTTTGCCGAGCCAAGATATGTAGTGTGAAGAGAGTAGTGTGAATGTCAACAAAAAATTACATTTTACCAGAAGCCATATATGTATATATATGCTGATCTGTCCATGTCTGGACTGCTGTAGTGAAATAACAACTGCACAATTTACATTACATTTGGTTATCAACTAGTAAGCAGTGTAGTTATATTGTCTATTAGAATTAAAATTCAAGGAGAAGGTGTCAGCATGGTGGCTTTTTGTCCTATTGTCAATCATGGATAATAAGTTACGATTGATGGTGGATATAAACTGAATATTGTTTAATATAGTTAAATATAATATACTTTAATAATATATAAATAATATAGTTTAATATAATAATATAGTTTAATAAAATAAAATAATCAATCAAATAAATAATATAGTTCAATATAATAGTTGAAAATAACTCTGAACACTTTTAAATATCATGTTAAAATTGATATTATGATTTAAAATTTGTTTCTTCATCTCCTTCAAAATGTGGTAAATCATTATCAAACCACATCAAATTTATCATGAGTTGTATATCTCCATCCATGTGTCCTGTTATTCCTAGACGAATGTTTGGTTCCCAGGTTTTGGGGTAACCTATCAAGCTGCTTTCAAAGGAGCGATTTAGAATTGTCGAAGCATAGTATCCAACTCTCCTGTATCCAAGTATAGTATCCAACTCTCAGCTGTGTAGTGTCATACTTTTGATTTACATTACATTACATTTGATTTACAAATCTCATCACAAGATCTCAGACAAGAGCCAAATATGTGAAGGAAAGCTTTCCCAATTAGTGTATTTTTCTTTCCTTCCTGGAGAGGCCTTTAGTTTACCCATGTTCAGTTTACCCATGTTCTATCTAACAAGTGTGTCGGGGCTTCGCAGACAAAGGAAGAATAAGAAACCGAATTAGACCAAAAAGGACGGAGAAACTTGTAACACATCATCAACGCTCCGCTGAATTCAACATAACTTGAGCCTCTGATTGAGGTTTGAAAATTTGGCGATTGTGAATCCAGATTATCTGAAATGTCGTTAAAACTCTGACTTGATGGAATGTACAGACCGTTTGCATTGAAAATGACCTCATTCTTGGTGTGTTGGAGAAACAGTATTAACCATATTAAAATTAATTTGCCATGTCTTGGATTTTGATTGAACAGACTACTGTTGAATCAAGACAACCTAATTTAAAAAGGTTTCCTTTTATAATGTGAGATTGACATTTCAATAAAGTTATCTCAACTTAATTTGTAAGGAAAGGTTGCTTTATCAAGAAACGCTTCAATTTACATAAACTCAAGTTCCAACTTATATTATGATTTGCCCTTCTTATTCCATTTAAAAAATCTGAATTCGTGTGTGCCATTTACATAAAATTTCTTCACATATTGAAGGAAAGGTAAATTAACAATTACAGAGTAGATGTTGGTGGTGATTCTTCGAATTATAATTGTTATTTCCATCTTTTCTTTTCTTTCTTTTGCAGGTAACCGGGAAGTTTCGTAGTGGTCACAATCCATTCGATAACGGCTGTTTGCAGAACTGTGTCCAAGTATTCTGTGCGTCATTGCCACCAAGGTACGGTACAACTCTGTGCTTAATATCATACATATATTATCATATAATAAACATGTTTTATCATATGATATCATACATACATTATCATATCACATCATACACATATTATCATATAATATCATTTATATATTGTCATATATATTACCATATATTATAATACACATATTATCACATAATATCATGTATATATATTATCATATAATATCATACATATATTATCATATCACATCATCCATATATTATCATATTATACACATATCATATAAAATCATATATATATTGTCATATTGTCATATATATTACCATATATTATAATACATATATTATCATATAATATCATGTATATAAATTATCATATTATATCATACATATATTATCATATTATATCATACATATATGTTGAGTGTTGGTGACAGATATCTCTTGTCCTGGCTAGTTTATGTTAAGGCCTCATTAAGCATTCAATCTCAACCTTTGAAACAATCTTTTTTCTGACACTGTTGTGTCCTAGACAATCACACAAATGTGGTGATGTAAATTTTGGACAGAATATTTGACCCATTTGCAGAGTTAGAAGGAATGGAAACTTCAGGCAATGAGATTGCCTAGTAATCCAAAACATTAGTCGGACACATGCTCTGGGAGGTGTATTACTGTACATACCTACCTGTACAGTAGGCTGTATGCTTCACTATATGTGTTATACAGTATGCCTTGCACCATCACTGGTGGCATTATGTAACATTAGTCGGACAAATGCCCAGAGAAGTGTATGGACCTAACTGTATATACCAGTAGGCTGTATGCCTCACTATATGTGTTAAACAGTATGCCTTGCACCGTCACTGTTGGCATTACGTAACATTAGTTGGACACATGCGCAGGGAGGTGTATTGACCTCACTGTATATACCTGTACAGTAGGCTGTATGCTTCACTATATATGTGTTATATAGTATGCCTCATGTAACGTCTGGCTCTCTCCATCTCTCTGAAATAACGTTTCCAAAACAAGTCATTAGTTCTTCCCTGGCGGCTGGATCCGTGACTGATTACACAGTTCACTATGTAGCCTACATTGTTTGAGTTTCTTTCAACATTATTTATTCAGCCGATGTATTTACTCGCAAATTTACCGGATCATTATGATTGAACTGACCGTATTGTTGACAAACACGAGACAGTGTTATTGGCAAAAAAAGTGCATTTGTCATGATTGTGTGAATTTTAACAACACAAAAGTACAAAACAGAACAAAAATTTGGTGTAGAGTTAGTTAGGGATCGGTTTATTCATGTTCATTAATATAATGCATATTGAGACATTAAAATGTTTTGAATTCTCTCCTGCTAATGGACCTCAAGTATCGGTCGGAAATTTGTCATTTACTGGTTTAATGCTGGTCAATAAGACCAAGTGCCTGTGATAGTTGAACACACTATAAGTACATTATCTGTATATGTCATCCTGCTTTGAGAGTTCAATAAACCATAAATATCTAGTGGCTAGCTTTATTCAAGTGTGTGCTACCATGATGCATTAGCCCTCTGACTCAAAGCACTTTCTTGAAAGGAACCCAAAAAAGTGGATATTTGTTGATTGTGGCTGTTTTAAATATGAGAGCAAACCATTTGTCATGTTATGTTCCTCTGTATTGTCTCCAACTGTTGGTGTTGTTATTATTAATAGTTGGTATGTTATTGTTAAAAGTTCTGCAGTGAGGTTTCAGAAATCCTCTAAATTATTTTCAGACATTCAGTAGTGTTGAAGCCTCCATTTCATTGTAAACATAGTCAAACCGATACCTACCTTAACAGTTTTTTTTTGTCCATAGTATGTACTAGATAATCACACAATCATGGCAATATGCTTAATTGACATTTGTAGAGATTTGAGGGAGTGGAAAATCCAAAATGTAGTATCAAAACAGATTGTTGGGCAATCATCATGGAATACATTTAAATGACTTTAAATTAAATAATTGAACATCTCAGTGATGGATATTGTGAAACTTCTTGTCGAAATTTAAACGAGAGCCACGTCCTAACAAATTTGGGACATCCAAGCATAATTGGGTGCAGTACTGTTTCCCGAGGATTCAGTTGTAGAGTGGTGAGACCAGAAAGCGATCGTAAAATTCATGGTTTTTGTGTCAGTAAATTGCCTCTTGAAGTCAGAAGGATGTCTCTCTGGCACTTTCCTGTCTCTCACCTACTCAGTTCAAAGGACAAGTCCCAACTTGACTACTGTGATACATTATGGGATGTTTTCACCATTGATGAGCGCAATTATGTATTAAAATACACATTGAGAGGTCAATATGGCCTGTATTGGATTTCATTAAAACCCGTAACTGGTCGCAATCAGTCAATCTCTGGCCTTGGCTTGTAATTACAATGAGAAAGAACAATAGTTGACTTCGTCATGCAGCTAATTTAGAGCTGCTAGAATATCTCTGTTGCCATGACTACAGTTTTCTTTGTAGTCAGTCCTTGAAGATACATATCATTGTTCATGTCTAATTTGGAATAAACTTTCAAATTGGTGTGAAGTAAAATTTCTCCCATCGAATCTAAATTCCCAAAGTGGATAGAAATAAAATTACCAGTCTTTGTTTGATTTTGATTGTCCAAAGGATGGTTATATTTAAATGACATGGTTGGTAGTTCAAAGCAGTCTGGATATTTGCTAAGGAGATTTTAATTTGTGATTTTCTATCAGAAAACTGATCCATCCTTTTCCTCTAGTTTGGTGTTGGTAGTAGGAAGAAGGTGACTCTAATAAGTATTTGAAGTAATTTCTAAAGATTTTAACCCAACCTGGGTAGATTTTAACCCAACATCTGGGAGGAGTTTTAACACTCTGATTCTATAATACCATCCACTGTGACACTCTAAAAGTGAGTTTGTCATTTTCCAGATTATTTCACCTTTTCAGCTGGAAATGTACTTTTTTGTTTAATCTATTTTCCTTACTTTTCTTTTCTCAGATATGTGCATCACAAAGATAGAGTAGTATTGGCAACAGCAGCTAAATACCAACCCTCTAGCCACGGTGCAAATGGTATATCAAATACCCCTGTATCTCTGACGGCACAAGTCAACAACATTAACCAGCTGAATGCAAATTCCAAGGTAAAGGATAATATATATCCTCATGATTGCAGATATCCAGGTTTACTCAAAGCGGTTCAAACCTGCTGCAAAACTCACAATTTACAGTAGGCCCAATTGAAAGGTGGACTTAAATATAGGGAAGCCAGATTCATGTCTTGTAGTCTGTCTGAACTTCACCAATAATTTAATTAATGTGATGGAACTTTGGAGCATATGGAGGTCTTAAGTTGTGTACATGTAATATGCAGCCTTTAAATATATATGATAAGTGCTGTTGGCGAAAATTTGTTGACAAACAACTCTAAATGATGGAGTCCCTGGGGATTGAGTGTCAGGGTTTTTTGGAAGATTTGCAGGAAGAAGGAATTTGTATAGACCAGACTAGCATATGGAGATTGAATTAATTTAGTATTTTGGGCAAAAATGCCTACGGGAGATTTCTTGATGAAGAGGTCAGTATAAAGTGGGTTGGAGGTTTTGGAAGATGAGGTGGGAGACAAATGTTGAGTCTAACTGATGTGTAATTTTGATGTATTTGACAAGATATGTTTAGTTGGTTTTATACCTGAAGTAAATGTAAGACATATAAAGCAGCAACAAGGACATAAAACTTCCTGAATACTTTGTTAGTTTTCTACATAAAGAACTGACGTTAGTTTTCTACATGAAGAACTGACTGCCTCAATGGTTACAATGTGTACCACATTAAGTAACTTTAATATACGAAAGTGCAAGCTCATCATACGTTAGGCACATAACTAGTAATGAATTTCCTGTTTGGGTATCTTATAATGCAAAGCTGTTAAGAAGATATAATGCTTGCTCCTTTTTGTTGTAATGTGCAGTGTCTTGTTCTAGAATTTGGTGATTCCATCCAGAAATCCATATGTTATCATTTAGTTCACTTGATATGCCATTCAGTCTATAACCTTATAATTTTATTGTCACATAGCAGGATTCTATCTATAGGCAAACTATTGTTTATTAGGTTTATGCTGATGTAACAAAATGAGAACAGAAATTTGCATGGTTTGCACATTTTCAAGTTTGATAATTAGTAGTGTCCTTTAAGATTAAACAATGCAACAAATTTGTGTCGGAAATTCTTGATGTGAAGCCAGTGACGATCTGCTTTTGTTTCTGTAGCTGTTGATCTTGTCCATGAATGTAGTAAATATGAATCACCTTATAGCACAATATGCAGCATCATACAGTAGTAGTTAATAGAAGTTACATTCCTGGCAGTCTGCGCGTACAAAAAGTATGCAGTCTTTGATGCAGCGTGTGGCTACTCTGTAAACTTTACACCAAATATATAAACAGAAAACTACCTTTGAAAGGGTAGAACCTCGGTAGCATGTAGATGATGCCTTGGAGAAAGTATGGTCAAAAGTCGGAGGGGGTAGTAGACCAACTGTAGTATACAGAATTTTCTAAATCTCTGTCTTTCGTGTACGTATAACAAACAGGAAGTCTAAAAAGTGACTGTGTACATTTGTAGTCAATCAATTAATGGTCCACAAAGGGGCTCTGTTTACCCCATAACCATGAACCTTTGTGACTTCCATTGAACAAAAATGCAATTCTGATAAAAGCAAGGAATCCCAAACTCTGACAGCAGTTATATTGGGATACAAAGAAACAACTACGCAGGCTTTTTGCATTTGGTTCTTTTTAACACAAGTTCGTTTTCCGCTACGGTTCCTGCGAAAACTTCTTGCTTACTTATCTTTTGGAAGAATTATTAAATGCTGGTTTGAGTCAAGAAGATCAACACTGAAGACACACACAAATGAAATGAATTGATTTTATTTGTAAGTCTCATCAAATCATGCATGAATTACTATTGGCCGTTGTATAGAGTCTTAAAGGAGGGAAGTCTTATACAATCTTTGAGTTAGTGTTCAAAGCTCTTTTAACTCAGCTTATTATTTCCCCAGTCTATTAGTTTATGAACCGTCAGGGTTAACGATGGTTTTCGGCGCTTTTAAGGGGAAGTAAACTCAAGGTAATCCGTTCATGAATAGACGGTCAGTATCGTCGGGAATTATACAACGCATTTTCAGAAGTGAAAAAGTGAAACCCTCGGAAAGCATCGGGTTTCGTGGGAAAACGTTGTGTGTGTCAGGTAATGTCAACTTTGGGGAACTACTACTGTATGTACTTGACAAACAAACATGTTCTAAGTTGATAAAGTTGATTTGTTTATATTTTCAGAATCATGTGCAGGTGGATGATAATCATACTGCCACCTATCCTGTCGCTGATCAGAGAAGCATAGGAGAAACCAGTCAGGGAAATGATTGCGAAGCAGAGCCCCCTCCCCCACCACCACCGGTATCTTCAGTCAACCAGGTTCATCTCTACCAGATCCAGCAGACCAACAGAGCCTCACCGTCTTCACACAGCAGCAAACACATACGGTACAGCCGCAAAGATACCAGTTTTAGTAATGACAGCAAATCCACCAGCCCCTCTCACAGTAGCTCAGACATTTTGAGTAGTCCCAGGTCCAGGAGAGGTAAACTGGACTGGGAGTCCTCCAGTACGACTCCTTCGTCGAGCAGTGCAAAGAGTCAGGCCACAGGCAATCATCTTGGTCACCATCCGATACCAGGGGTGGGAAACCATTACTCCAAAAGGAGTAATGGACACGGCCCTAACCACATGCCCTATCCCTCGGGGAGACACCTACCCCAGTCTCCCACTCAGATGGGCAATGGAGATTCGGCTCGAACAAGGAGACCAATCTCATTTGTAACCGCATTGAAAGCAAACGAGGACATAGAGGAAGCCGATGATATTATTGAACATAACGGACATCGTGGTCACCCTAGCGGTCACCCTAGCAACAACCATTCAGGCCGGGCCAGACATTACGTTCATCACAAATCACCGCAAACTAAACATGGTGTCTCCTATGAGACTGATGATAGAACTGTATTCTCTACATACGAAGTATCTGTCTGAAAGAAATGGCAGATGCAAGGATGACAGATGAACCTTAAAGTACTGTGAAGAATGACATCTTTAAACCTGGAGAAGAAGAGAGAATCCTTTGTCTGGTGTCACAGCCAACATTTAGACAAAGTTTACAGCTGTTCTGTCTTCATGATCAGGTCTGTGAGTCGTACTCCTCCATCTTGCATCCAGAGTCGTGTTAAAACAGGGATGATGGGGGGGTGGTCGTTTACCTAGTAAGAGGAGATAGATGTCCCATGAACAACAGGGTTGATGTGGGGGTTGTTATCCCTGAACCTGTTAAGAGGAGATAGATGTCCCATGTACAACAGGGTTGATGCGGGGTTGGTTATCCCTGAACCTGTTAAGAGGAGATAGATGTCCCATGTACAAAAGGGTTGATGTGGGGGTCATTATCCCTGAACCTGTTAAAGACCAAATATGGAGGCAATTTTTGTTGTTGAGATTTTCCATTAATTTAGGAGTTTACATACCCATAATCAACATGTGTAAAAAATAATCTTCGAAAACCTACTATAACCCATCAAAAACGACCACGAAAATGGACATTTTGGGTAGTCACGTGACATGAACCTCTGGAATGTCTGAAAACAGAGATTGACCCAAAGGAGCCTCTGGTCACCGTGTGACGTCAAAGTTTGTATACCGCGAAAATCAAACGCTGATATAGGCACCGTTTGTACACAGATAGCGAACAATTGTACTGTTTTTGACTTCCAATTTCGAGCGTTTGAAAAGCTGTTAGCTTAAAACAAGAACACATGAAGGTTAACAACAAGTTTTAAGACAATTATAAGCAGAAAGTTTAGTTAAATTGCTTATTTTATTAGCAAAATTTCCACTCAAATGGAGGCATCTTTTACATAGCGTAGCGTCAATAGGTCCGTATACGGTACAATATACTTACATAGTACTTACTCGTTTTAATATCCAAAAGTATACAAACACAGAAAAGGTATCCTGTCAATAAACAAATTTAGCAGTGAACATCCTAATCCACGTTTCTTGTTCAAACCTGGGCGAAAAACTACCGTGAGTCTGTGTAATTCCATAGAGTTAGGTCTAGTTGAAACAGGCCTTGACCAGTACTAACATCCCACAATCACAGGACAGTCACTAACGAAATAAAACGTCCGATCGCTACATACTACTGTTTTTATTCAACTCCTTGGACCATGCAGATGTCGGAATAAACAGAACGGACAATATTACACATGTATCACGAACTCACGATACTGGAATACAACAAATGAAATAGATAAATCCTAACATGGCTATTTACACATGCTGTGAGCCAACGCCGGCGAGAGTTGTAACTAACTACCGTACATGTACTAACAATGCTATACCCTTGGCACGGTATATATATACGGTCATCTCTTACAGTAAATATATTACTGTCAATTGCGTGATATAATGTTACATGTAAGGACGTCCAGGGCGTGTTTACGGTCAATTTCACATTAGCTATGTCCGACCATGGTCCGACACAGCTATCGACAGTATATAATTTTCACAGAATGAGACATTTGCAGCATACACAGAAGCAGGGTCATGCATGTGGACTCATGGGCATGAGATACTCCGGGTGCTGAAAAATCTTTCCGCGTGGATCTCAAAAAATTGATCCAAAGTCTGCGGCGTTTTACGTCGGTTCTTTTACTCGGAATTCTAAAAATGCTGATGCTTTTGTTGGATGAGGTATAACTGCAACCTCCAACAACACAGAATTGTGACATTTTGAGGAAAAAGGAGTGATATCGTTGATGTTTTTGGCAGCTCAAGTATACGACTTTACACACTAAAAGTATAGTTGTGAGTGAGGTATACAAACGTTGACGTCACATGGTCACCTGATGTCTTAGGAATGTTTCAGGAATGTCTGAAATAGAAGCTGACTTTTCGTCCCATTTTCACTTATTTAACGTCCGAAATTGGTCAAGTTAATTACAGCAATGTAATTGGAGTCAGTTAAGGATTACATACATGAAAAATGGTGGGATTTTATGTTCATCGAAAAGTCTCCATAGTTGGTCTTTAAGAGGAGATAGATGTCCCATGTACAACAGGGTTGATGCGGGGTTGGTTACCCCTGAACCTGTTAAGTGGAGATACGTGTCCCATGTACAACAGGGTTGATGCGGGGGTGGTTATCCCTGAACCTGTTAAGGGGAGATACGTGTCCCATATACAACAGGGTTGATGGGGGAGTGGTTATCCCTGAACCTGGTAAGTGGAGATGGGTGTCCCATGCAATGGAGTCATAACAGGACTTCTAATAGAAATGCAATATATCTTAGGCTGAGGATCTGTTGATGAGTGTTCTGCTAGTCCTAAATAGTGTTCCTACAAGTCAGTTTTGAAGCAACACGTTTCAGAAAAGATTTCAGGGTTATAGTATTAGAATTATTAACTTCTAGACAGTTTTGTTTTATAACCAATGGTAATTTTCTTTTTGCTACCTTTTCAGGTTCCCTTCTACCTGTGTGTAAATGAGAGTTTGTTACTACCTTAATATTAATTAGCTAAGACAATACCAATTAGTCTAGAGGCTATATATATATATATATATATATCAAAGATTATACAAATATTGTTTTTGCATAAATTCAGGCAAGCAATGACAGGTATGCGATCACATGATCAACCTTGGCAAAGTAGCAGCAAGCATTAAAAGTTGATCTTTTGAAAAGAAGAGGATCAAGAATCATCTTTGTGAATATTAATAAACTAGCAAACGTGTGAGACACGTGAAGATTTCCATTCAAATCTCTTACAAAACAAAGACATGAAAGCTCTTTGAAGTACAGTAGCATGATGTAGTGAATAATTATAAGGCCTTAGTCTTCAAGCTCATAACCTCACGCATTATTTGCCTCTGGCAAAAGTTGGATGGTTAAATCGAATCACTTTTGAATGAATGCATTGCATACAAAGAAGCAAATTAAGTGGAAATGTTTATAAAATTTGTAAGAGCAACTGATGTTGACCACATTTCAGCTAAAACTTCATAAATATTTTTATTCATATCATATATGCAGAAAAATTGTGCTATAGAAAGCGGATGAATTTCCAATCGGCTATGTTTTGATAATAATATTTGTATTGTGAAATGTTTTAAAGGAAGGATTGCTACAGTCACATCACATTCTATCTTTACTTTGGTCAGAAAGTTTTCAGGTGTCAGGATGCGCACTCGATGGTAGTCTGCTATCAACAAATATGTGGAAATGTGGAGGGAAATGTTCTGGTTGATTAAATGTAGTTAATATGTATGAATTGGAACACTGCATAACATGTTGGTAGTTAATGTAATAGGACTAACAAACGTTCGTAGTATTCTCAACAGGATATTAACTTGCTCTTTAGTACTTTGGGGGTTTTTTTTGGTGGGGGAGGGAGAGGCGTGCAATGGAGCGGTTGAAACTTTCATTCTGTTTGTATGTTAGTGTAGTGTATAACCAAGGTGTTGTTTTGACACAAATCATGATGTATTCCGATCCTTGAATTTTCAAAAGAAAATGTTTGACCAGATTTGAGTACAACTGTTATGCTGCTAGATATCCATATTTTGTTTTGCAGGGATACCAGCAAGTGTTTGTTACTGGCAAAGAAAATACTTGTGCCTTGGGTGTATCCTCTAATTACTGTGGGTATGGGCTATGAACAGATCATTGATCAGCAAAGACTATTTACCTCTATGATGATCAGAAGATTGATCCTGCTATCGGGATTTTATCCCCAGGATGCCTTTAGTGTATCCTCTTATTACTGTGGGTATGGGCTATGAACATATCATTGATCAGCAAAGACTATTTACCTCTATGATGATCAGAAGATTGATCCTGCTATCGGGATTTTATCCCCAGGATGCCTTTAGTGTATCCTCTTATTACTGTGGGTATGGGCTATGAACAGATCATTGATCAGCAAAGACTATTTACCTCTATGATGATCAGAAGATTGATCCTGCTATCGGGATTTTATCCCCAGGATGCCTTTAGTGTATCCTCTTATTACTGTGGGTATGGGCTATGAACATATCATTGATCAGCAAAGACTATTTACCTCTATGATGATCAGAAGATTGATCCTGCTATCGGGATTTTATCCCCAGGATGCCTTTAGTGTATCCTCTAATTACTGTGGGTATGACAAAGAGTAGATGTTTGTAACTAAGATGTGTGTATTGAATCAGTATTTATTCAGAAAGGAAAAATAACTTGAAATGTATTTTTGTATTCAGTATGTTAAGTTTAGGACTTTTGTAGAATTTGAGTGAATTATATTTAACAAAAAATACAAATATGCATGAATATCAGATATGGTGGAATAACTACTTAAGTTACTTGTGAGAATATGTCAGTTAATGTAAATAAAATGGTACAGATTAATTTAAAAGGAAAAAAGAATTTGTAAACACTTTGTAGATAACAATGTTCAAATTTCCATCACTGTTTGAAGAGCACAAAGAGATAACTTGGACTAGATTAACAGACTGTAATGGAGGGGGGGGGGGGGGTGTAATGTTGTTACAACTGAAGATAACAGATCTGTTCTCTACAGAGGCTATAGGATGGATTCATGTTACTGTAATAGATGCTATAGAAACCCTGAAGTATTATTGAAAGAAAGTTGAAAAGTTTACAAATGCACCAGGTTTGAAGTTCCTCTCACCTGATGGATGTTAAATGCTTGTGAAGGTCTTTCAGGATCCAGTCATATTTTCTTTTTTCGTTTGTTCCTGTTTCTGCTTTTGTCTTGTGTTTGTAGTAAGACATATTTTATACACAGTTACAATGCAAAGTGGTTTATTAATATATAAATTATCATCTTCACTTCAGTGGTTACTGAAGGGGTCCTCATGACACTACTTAGTGTTGAAATGTGGTTATACTCTGATAGATTTATTGTGTCATAATTCTGTAGTGAGTACTTTGAAAGTGTTTTGGTTTTGAGAGTCCCTGTAAGGAGAAGTAATACTCACATATCATAACCTCTGTTGTATTGTAGTTATTCTATTGTGCTATGTGAGTACTCAATAATTGAGTATTGAGTAATTAGTGAGTACTTAATAACTGCACCTTTGCTGAGTGTTTGAGAGTCCCGTAAGGAGAAGAACGCTCACATATCATAGACTCTCTTGTATTGTAGGTACTCTATGTACTATGTGAGTAGGCTTAATTTCAATAATTGCACCTTTGCTGAGTTTCATACTTTGTTGAAGCCGTTTTCTTTGATATATTTAAGTCCAGTTCAGTTTGTGCTAATATTAGCGTACTGTACGGTAGACACCAGATAATCCCTGAAGTGCTTCGTCAGTAAAAGAGGTTTGTGTTCTTCTGTTGGGGAATTTAAAATACACACAGCCCTTGTCAGACAACGTAGTGCACAGTGAATTAAATTCAACCATGTAACATTCATTACAATGTTTACAGTGGTTGGTAGCAGAACTGATTCATTAGCTTATCCATGCCTTTACAGCACATAGAAATATTTTTTGTTCTGGATATTGGAACAGTTTGGCATAACACACAATCCTAATAGGTGGTTTAGTAGGTCGGGGTCCATCTGAGAGTATTACTGATGTGTCTGTAATGTTCAAGAAATGCTGGAGCTTGAAATACTGTATGGCAAAGAAATACAAAGCCTCTAGGCTTTGTGTATTTTGTCAGTTGGACTATGTTCTGGTGGGAGATGGGAGGACAATGTTCTGGTGTGAGATGGGAGGACTATGTTCTGGTGTGAGATGGGAGGACAATGTTCTGGTGTGAGATGGGAGGACTATGTTCTTCTCTCACTATTTTGTATTTTGTTGATATTGTTCTTTATTCTTTCCAGTTGTAGCTTTCATAAGTTTTCTTATTTTTGTCTATAGTCCTGTTAGAAGTGCAATAGAATACACTGGTAAATGAAATGTTTACTTTTAAGGAGAACTGGAAGACTTAAAACCATTTATTTGTTTTGTAGTGATATGTCTTTCTGTTTAGTAGTATGACACCACTGCTTGTTTTGTCTGTGGCCCACACTAAGCAAAGTCAGACACGGGAGAAACGAATTTGTTAATGACTTATGATCAGGTTGCGGTGTTAATGAAGAGTATTATAAATGTATGTTAATGATAGGGCAGTTTGTGTAGTAGATGGTATTTATAAGGATCGGATAAAAACCTCAGTTTGATAAACAAGAAGCATTGACATGAACAGTGGGGTAATACATGTTAAAATGTTGAAACTATTAATGAAATCACTTATGTATAAATGCTTTATAACTTGAAGAAGAGATAATTATCATTTGATAATACTTGGTAGTTTGTCTTAAAGTATTCTGAAGGGTTAGGCTTAATTAACAATTAAGAAAGAAATGAATAGGTTTGGCTAAATCTTCCACAGGTTCCTAAATTAATCATGATTAGAGTAATATAGAGTGTAGAAATGTAATTATGGGTTTACAAGAATTAAGTGGTAAGAATTATACAGTGTAGGTTTCACTAAAAGAGTGTTGCAGCATGCACATAGTAATGCCTCCCCCCTCAGCAACTGTATTCGAACCCAGTTAAGTTTCTTGGGTTACTATGTAAATGATAAGTAACATTATGAATCCATTTTTCTTCCAGGTTTTACAGTGTTTGAAAGATCTCAAAGAAATTATTTCATCACGAAAAGATTTAGAATCGTTGACACTGTCTCCCTGATTCTTAAATTCGTAATGACAATAAGGGTAATCACAAACATGCATTGAGCGTTTGTGGATAACGTAATTAAGGTTGTTTGCTTGTACTTATAAACATACGTATGTGCAACAATATTAGTACAGCCAACATGATGCACTCTTAAATAGTCAATGGCACACATGGAAATTTGCTCCTAACACAAAAGTAACACTAAGCTAAAACATTTACGAGCAATCGCAGTTCACAATTTTAGATGAGGAACTTCTTGTTCTTTTGGGAAGAATTTTTTGACTTGTATGAATCAAGATGTTGGATATGTATTGTACATTATAATAGTCAAATAAAATGAAAGCAATTTGAAGTTACAGAATGTCTTGTCAGGGTGTTTTTGGTGTTTATTTTTGGCGTCAAAGTTTTTGGAAATTCCTGTTCAAGATAATGTAAGCGAAATGCTTGTTCAATTAATTTTTTTGTTCTACTTAATGGTCCAAACAAAGGAAGAAATCTGCTGATGTAACATGGAAGAAAATATTTGGAAGATGGGGTTTCGGGAATGAAGAGGTTTGGACGGCAGTGTTATTCTATTAATGATAGTAAGGGAAGGGATATATAAAGAACCAAGAATAAGGTCATAGATTAGTTGACAAAAAAATGGGTATAGTTAAAAGTGAAATTCCGCCCGAGACTTCGCCTCCAAAGACAATGCAGCCTAGGCTATATTAAATTATTACATAAAGATTTCATTAAAGTGCTTTTCTTTAAGAATAGGGACCAACCTTTACACTGCAAGGGTCTGAGTGAAAACAGTAGGGCGCCATCAGTTAACTGCATTGGTTTGAGAAGATTTTAAAAGTCGTGATTTTGGCCGAAATTTGAAATAAATCATAAGGGTATAGCCTTACAAAATGATCAAAATTGGACGAAAAATCAACTTTCTCATATTTCAGTCTGGGTGTTAATAAAGGTTTCACAGGATCCAGAAACACAATTCTCCTGAATTAAAAGTGAAATTCTGCTCGAGACTTCGCCTCCAAAGACAATGCAGCCTAGGCTATATTAAATGATGATATCAAGATTTCATATTGACATTAATGTGCTTTTCTTAAAGAATAGGGACCTACCTTCACACTGCAAGGCTGAGTGAATTCAGAAGGCCGCCATCAGTTAACCGCATTGGTTTGAGAAGATTTTCAAAAGTCGTGATTTTGGCCGAAATTTGAAAAAATCATAAGGGTATAGCCTTACAAAATGATCAAAATTGGACGAAAAATCAACTTTCTCATATTTCAGTCTGGGTGTTAATAAAGGTTTCACAGGATCCAGAAACACAATTCTCCTGAATTAAACATGAAATTCTGCTCGAGACTTCGCCTCCAAAGACAATGCAGCCTAGGCTATATTAAATGATGATATCAAGATTTCATATTGACATTAATGTGCTTTTCTTAAAGAATAGGGACCTACCTTCACACTGCAAGGCTGAGTGAATTCAGAAGGGCGCCATCAGTTAACCGCATTGGTTTGAGAAGATTTTGAAAAGTCGTGATTTTGGCCGAAATTTGAAAAAATCATAAGGGTATAGCCTTACAAAATGATCAAAATTGGACGAAAAATCAACTTTCTCATATTTCAGTCTGGGTGTTAATAAAGGTTTCACAGGATCCAGAAACACAATTCTCCTGAATTAAAAGTGAAATTCTGCTCGAGACTTCGCCGCCAAAGACAATGCAGTCTAGGCTATATTAAATGATGATATCAAGATTTCATATTGACATTAATGTGCTTTTCTTAAAGAATAGGGACCTACCTTCACACTGCAAGGGTCTGAGTTCACTCAGAAGGGCGCCATCAGTTAACCGCATTGGTTTGAGAAGATTTTCAAAAGTCGTGATTTTGGCCGAAATTTGAAAAAATCATAAGGGTATATAGCCTTACAAAATGATCAAAATTGGACGAAAAATCAACTTTCTCATATTTCAGTCTGGGTGTTAATAAAGGTTTCACAGGATCCAGAAGCACAATTCTCCTGAATTAAAAGTGAAATTCTGCTCGAGACTTCGCCTCCAAAGACAATGCAGCCTAGGCTATATTAAATGATGATATCAAGATTTCATATTGACATTAATGTGCTTTTCTTAAAGAATAGGGACCTACCTTCACACTGCAAGGGTCTGAGAGAATTCAGAAGGCCGCCATCAGTTAACTGCATTGGTTTGAGAAGATTTTCAAAAGTCGTGATTTTGGCCGAAATTTGAAAAAATCATAAGGGTATAGCCTTACAAAATGATCAAAATTGGACGAAAAATCAACTTTCTCATATTTCAGTCTGGGTGTTAATAAAGGTTTCACAGGATCCAGAAACACAATTCTCCTGAATTAAAAGTGAAATTCTGCTCGAGACTTCGCCTCCAAAGACAATGCAGCCTAGGCTATATTAAATGATGATATCAAGATTTCATATTGACATTAATGTGCTTTTCTTAAAGAATAGGGACCTACCTTCACACTGCAAGGGTCTGAGAGAATTCAGAAGGCCGCCATCAGTTAACCGCATTGGTTTGAGAAGATTTTGAAAAGTCGTGATTTTGGCCGAAATTTGAAAAAATCATAAGGGTATAGCCTTACAAAATGATCAAAATTGGACGAAAAATCAACTTTCTCATATTTCAGTCTGGGTGTTAATAAAGGTTTCACAGGATCCAGAAACACAATTCTCCTGAATTAAAAGTGAAATTCTGCTCGAGACTTCGCCTCCAAAGACAATGCAGCCTAGGCTGTATTAAATGATGATATCAAGATTTCATATTGACATTAATGTGCTTTTCTTAAAGAATAGGGACCTACCTTCACACTGCAAGGGTCTGAGTTCACTCAGAAGGGCGCCATCAGTTAACCGCATTGGTTTGAGAAGATTTTGAAAAGTCGTGATTTTGGCCGAAATTTGAAAAAATCATAAGGGTATAGCCTTACAAAATGATCAAAATTGGACGAAAAATCAACTTTCTCATATTTCAGTCTGGGTGTTAATAAAGGTTTCACAGGATCCAGAAGCACAATTCTCCTGAATTAAAAGTGAAATTCTGCTCGAGACTTCGCCTCCAAAGACAATGCAGCCTAGGCTGTATTAAATGATGATATCAAGATTTCATATTGACATTAATGTGCTTTTCTTAAAGAATAGGGACCTACCTTCACACTGCAAGGGTCTGAGTTCACTCAGAAGGGCGCCATCAGTTAACCGCATTGGTTTGAGAAGATTTTCAAAAGTCGTGATTTTGGCCGAAATTTGAAAAAATCATAAGGGTATAGCCTTACAAAATGATCAAAATTGGACGAAAAATCAACTTTCTCATATTTCAGTCTGGGTGTTAATAAAGGTTTCACAGGATCCAGAAACACAATTCTCCTGAATTAAAAGTGAAATTCTGCTCGAGACTTCGCCTCCAAAGACAATGCAGCCTAGGCTATATTAAATGATGATATCAAGATTTCATATTGACATTAATATGCTTTTCTTAAAGAATAGGGACCTACCTTCACACTGCAAGGGTCTGAGTTCACTCAGAAGGGCGCCATCAGTTAACCGCATTGGTTTGAGAAGATTTTGAAAAGTCGTGATTTTGGCCGAAATTTGAAAAAATCATAAGGGTATAGCCTTACAAAATGATCAAAATTGGACGAAAAATCAACTTTCTCATATTTCAGTCTGGGTGTTAATAAAGGTTTCACAGGATCCAGAAGCACAATTCTCCTGAATTAAACATGAAATTCTGCTCGAGACTTCGCCTCCAAAGACAATGCAGCCTAGGCTATATTAAATGATGATATCAAGATTTCATACTGACATTAATATGCTTTTCTTAAAGAATAGGGACCTACCTTCACACTGCAAGGCTGAGTGAATTCAGAAGGGCGCCATCAGTTAACCGCATTGGTTTGAGAAGATTTTGAAAAGTCGTGATTTTGGCCGAAATTTGAAAAAATCATAAGGGTATAGCCTTACAAAATGATCAAAATTGGACGAAAAATCAACTTTCTCATATTTCAGTCTGGGTGTTAATAAAGGTTTCACAGGATCCAGAAACACAATTCTCCTGAATTAAAAGTGAAATTCTGCTCGAGACTTCGCCTCCAAAGACAATGCAGCCTAGGCTATATTAAATGATGATATCAAGATTTCATATTGACATTAATGTGCTTTTCTTAAAGAATAGGGACCTACCTTCACACTGCAAGGGTCTGAGAGAATTCAGAAGGCCGCCATCAGTTAACCGCATTGGTTTGAGAAGATTTTGAAAAGTCGTGATTTTGGCCGAAATTTGAAAAAAATCATAAGGGTATAGCCTTACAAAATGATCAAAATTGGACGAAAAATCAACTTTCTCATATTTCAGTCTGGGTGTTAATAAAGGTTTCACAGGATCCAGAAACACAATTCTCCTGAATTAAAAGTGAAATTCTGCTCGAGACTTCGCCTCCAAAGACAATGCAGCCTAGGCTATATTAAATGATGATATCAAGATTTCATATTGACATTAATATGCTTTTCTTAAAGAATAGGGACCTACCTTCACACTGCAAGGGTCTGAGTTCACTCAGAAGGGCGCCATCAGTTAACCGCATTGGTTTGAGAAGATTTTCAAAAGTCGTGATTTTGGCCGAAATTTGAAAAAATCATAAGGGTATAGCCTTACAAAATGATCAAAATTGGACGAAAAATCAACTTTCTCATATTTCAGTCTGGGTGTTAATAAAGGTTTCACAGGATCCAGAAACACAATTCTCCTGAATTAAAAGTGAAATTCTGCTCGAGACTTCGCCTCCAAAGACAATGCAGCCTAGGCTATATTAAATGATGATATCAAGATTTCATATTGACATTAATGTGCTTTTCTTAAAGAATAGGGACCTACCTTCACACTGCAAGGGTCTGAGAGAATTCAGAAGGCCGCCATCAGTTAACCGCATTGGTTTGAGAAGATTTTGAAAAGTCGTGATTTTGGCCGAAATTTGAAAAAATCATAAGGGTATAGCCTTACAAAATGATCAAAATTGGACGAAAAATCAACTTTCTCATATTTCAGTCTGGGTGTTAATAAAGGTTTCCCAGGATCCAGAAGCACAATTCTCCTGAATTAAAAGTGAAATTCTGCTCGAGACTTCGCCTCCAAAGACAATGCAGCCTAGGCTATATTAAATGATGATATCAAGATTTCATATTGACATTAGTATGCTTTTCTTAAAGAATAGGGACCTACCTTCACACTGCAAGGGTCTGAGTTCACTCAGAAGGGCGCCATCAGTTAACCGCATTGGTTTGAGAAGATTTTGAAAAGTCGTGATTTTGGCCGAAATTTGAAAAAATCATAAGGGTATAGCCTTACAAAATGATCAAAATTGGACGAAAAATCAACTTTCTCATATTTCAGTCTGGGTGTTAATAAAGGTTTCACAGGATCCAGAAGTAAAATTCTCCTGAATTAAAAGTGAAATTCTGCTCGAGACTTCGCCTCCAAAGACAATGCAGCCTAGGCTATATTAAATGATGATATCAAGATTTCATATTGACATTAATGTGCTTTTCTTAAAGAATAGGGACCTACCTTCACACTGCAAGGGTCTGAGAGAATTCAGAAGGGCGCCATCAGTTAACCGCATTGGTTTGAGAAGATTTTCAAAAGTCGTGATTTTGGCCGAAATTTGAAAAAAATCATAAGGGTATAGCCTTACAAAATGATCAAAATTGGACGAAAAATCAACTTTCTCATATTTCAGTCTGGGTGTTAATAAAGGTTTTACAGGATCCAGAAGTAAAATTCTCCTGAATTAAAAGTGAAATTCTGCTCGAGACTTCGCCTCCAAAGACAATGCAGCCTAGGCTATATTAAATGATGATATCAAGATTTCATATTGACATTAATATGCTTTTCTTAAAGAATAGGGACCTACCTTCACACTGCAAGGGTCTGAGAGAATTCAGAAGGCCGCCATCAGTTAACCGCATTGGTTTGAGAAGATTTTGAAAAGTCGTGATTTTGGCCGAAATTTGAAAAAAATCATAAGGGTATAGCCTTACAAAATGATCAAAATTGGACGAAAAATCAACTTTCTCATATTTCAGTCTGGGTGTTAATAAAGGTTTCACAGGATCCAGAAACACAATTCTCCTGAATTAAAAGTGAAATTCTGCTCGAGACTTCGCCTCCAAAGACAATGCAGCCTAGGCTATATTAAATGATGATATCAAGATTTCATATTGACATTAATATGCTTTTCTTAAAAAATAGTGACCTACCTTCACACTGCAAGGGTCTGAGTTCACTCAGAAGGGCGCCATCAGTTAACCGCATTGGTTTGAGAAGATTTTGAAAAGTCGTGATTTTGGCCGAAATTTGAAAAAATCATAAGGGCCAAATTGCCTTACAAAATGATCAAAATTGGACGAAAAATCAACTTTCTCATATTTCAGTCTGGGTGTTAATAAAGGTTTCACAGGATCCAGAAACACAATTCTCCTGAATTAAAAGTGAAATTCTGCTCGAGACTTCGCCTCCAAAGACAATGCAGCCTAGGCTATATTAAATGATGATATCAAGATTTCATATTGACATTAATGTGCTTTTCTTAAAGAATAGGGACCTACCTTCACACTGCAAGGGTCTGAGAGAATTCAGAAGGCCGCCATCAGTTAACCGCATTGGTTTGAGAAGATTTTGAAAAGTCGTGATTTTGGCCGAAATTTGAAAAAATCATAAGGGTATAGCCTTACAAAATGATCAAAATTGGACGAAAAATCAACTTTCTCATATTTCAGTCTGGGTGTTAATAAAGGTTTCCCAGGATCCAGAAGCACAATTCTCCTGAATTAAAAGTGAAATTCTGCTCGAGACTTCGCCTCCAAAGACAATGCAGCCTAGGCTATATTAAATGATGATATCAAGATTTCATATTGACATTAATATGCTTTTCTTAAAGAATAGGGACCTACCTTCACACTGCAAGGGTCTGAGTTCACTCAGAAGGGCGCCATCAGTTAACCGCATTGGTTTGAGAAGATTTTGAAAAGTCGTGATTTTGGCCGAAATTTGAAAAAATCATAAGGGTATAGCCTTACAAAATGATCAAAATTGGACGAAAAATCAACTTTCTCATATTTCAGTCTGGGTGTTAATAAAGGTTTCACAGGATCCAGAAGTAAAATTCTCCTGAATTAAAAGTGAAATTCTGCTCGAGACTTCGCCTCCAAAGACAATGCAGCCTAGGCTATATTAAATGATGATATCAAGATTTCATATTGACATTAATGTGCTTTTCTTAAAGAATAGGGACCTACCTTCACACTGCAAGGGTCTGAGAGAATTCAGAAGGGCGCCATCAGTTAACCGCATTGGTTTGAGAAGATTTTCAAAAGTCGTGATTTTGGCCGAAATTTGAAAAAAATCATAAGGGTATAGCCTTACAAAATGATCAAAATTGGACGAAAAATCAACTTTCTCATATTTCAGTCTGGGTGTTAATAAAGGTTTTACAGGATCCAGAAGTAAAATTCTCCTGAATTAAAAGTGAAATTCTGCTCGAGACTTCGCCTCCAAAGACAATGCAGCCTAGGCTATATTAAATGATGATATCAAGATTTCATATTGACATTAATATGCTTTTCTTAAAGAATAGGGACCTACCTTCACACTGCAAGGGTCTGAGTTCACTCAGAAGGCCGCCATCAGTTAACCGCATTGGTTTGAGAAGATTTTCAAATGTCGTGATTTTGGCCGAAATTTGAAAAAATCATAAGGGAAAAAATCATAAGGGCCGAAATTTGAAAAAATCATAAGGGAAAAAATCATAAGGAAAAAACCTTACAAAATGATCAAAATTGGACGAAAAATCAACTTTCTCATATTTCAGTCTGGGTGTTAATAAAGGTTAAACAGGATCCAGAAACACATTTCTCTCGAGTTTAAAGTGAAATTCTGCTCGAGAACCTCCTCCATAGACAATGCAGCTTAGGCTATATTAAGACAATGCAGCCTAGGCTATATTAAATCATGGCAAACATTTCCCGGCTTTGGGGTATATGATGGTACCCCCAACCTAAGAAATGTATAAATTTCCGATTGAGTACAATTCCTCATTCCCACTTTCGTGTGTCTATGTGTGCATATATACTTCCATGTAAGTTTGTTACAGCCTGCAAAGTAAGAAAACAGCATAGTTTTTGCAATCACCTTAACTTTGCAGTCGATTTGAAATCATTGTATTGTTAGATTATTTCAAGCAGTGATGGAGCTAGGACGACTCCTCAATTCGATCCATTAAGCTGCCAAGTTTAGGCCAGCAAATACTTTAAAAGTTCTCCTCTATTATGACACGATGTCAAAAAAAAGGGGGAAAAAAAGAGAAAAAAAGACTAGAACATTTTACTGCCATTGTTCAGTCTGCGTTTCGATGGCAACGAGGGTTTCAGGTTGATATCATTTTATCCCCCGCAGTCACGAAAGGAAATTGTAATGTACGTGGAACTATTTTATCTGATATTCACGTGGCAGATAGACTCCGCCTTCAAAGTTACCATGGCAGTTTTGTGTGGAAGCCAAATTTTCACAGACGATGTGGCCTTATGCCGCAATAGTTCACGGGTGTTTGTAAATTTGATTTATCAAAATGAAATCAACTCCTTGTCATTCATAATAAGCTAGTTTAAAGAGCATGGGTTTCATGATATTAAATAACAGGTGAGTTATCATACACTGTATCAAAACAAATCACGATTTTTTTTTTTTTATCTTTTAATATCATCATAAATTCTGTAAATAAGATGGCGCACTTTCCTTAGTGTCTGTCGACCAGCTGAAAGTGATATATTGCCTTCGATTTGATTACAATAACGGCATTTGTATAACGGCATTTGTATAACGGCATTTGTATAACGGCATTTGTGGAATACCATCGTAAGTAGAGACATCTACCTTCATGACGTCACATAGTCTTTATATCATGAATCTGACCATTTTTAATGACATCAAGTTTTATTAATTATATGTAGTCCCCTCAAAGTTAAACATGACTTTCGTACGGGTGGGTGTGCTAGTACTTCCTTGGTTCCACAATGCTGCCCCGAGACACACACATCCTTCCTATTTATTTTCCTTGAAAAGGGTAACATGAATTAAATTTATTATATTATAGGAATTAGCATAAATTCAAACATGGCAGTATTTATGCCATGAAGTTGTATGCTGATTTTCGTACAACGTTTACAAGACCAGGCATAGTTATTGGTATGTATCTAACGATTTGAAACTACTTAGAAAATTCTCATTTAAAAAGATATATATATATATATATATATATATATATATATATATATATATATATATATATATATATATATATATATATATATATATATATATATATATATATATTTGGTTAATACAAGTAAATGGCAAACGGATATCGGTTCTCTGGATTAGTGAGCCTCCCGTATGTCACTTAAAATTCATCTCCTTGGTGATTCCTGAAGAAGTGAGGCCCTCTTATGTTACTGTAATATCATCATCCCCTTGCTGATTCCTGAAGAAGTGAGGCTCTCTTATGTTACTTTAATAGTCATCTCCTTGCTGATTCCTGAAGGAGTGAGGCTCCCGTATGTCACTTTAATAGTCATCCCCGTGGTGATTCCTGATTACTGGGTACGTGAATAGCATGTATGTCACGTCATGGAGTTAGTATCACAGCTTACAATGACAGATAATTTTGATGCTTCCATAGCAAATGATTGTCGTGCCTATTAAACAGGAAGCGAGTGATCGGTTTTTGATGTTCCCCCTGTGGGCGTTTACTAATGTACGTGTCAGAACTATTATTCCAACATATTCATTTTTCCTCATCACTCCAGAAATATAACTGAAGATTTCTTTGAATTATCTTTTCTCCTGCAGATGACTTCGAAACCGCTCTAAGACAGCTGTTTTTACTATCATGACATAGGCCTATAATAGTTTGAATAATGCGTCCATGAGAAACGTGACATCCTTTAAAATGTAACTGAGTTTTCGAAATATTATTTGTTATTCACAGGATAATATAATTTTTAAAGTTTGATAAATGGCAGGATGAAGTTGCTCTAGGGTGATGAGTTAAATACAATGATAACAGGAAGCATGCTTAGACATAACCTAACAACAAGCATATGATGCTGTAATGCAGAAACTTAGCCTATATGTCAATTTACATGTAATTTTGAACTCTTACAAATTTTGTGGAAGTGAATTACAACCTTTTCGTAACGCACAGTGATAACCGAATGAATAACTCCCATCTGACCAACCTACCCCCTCCACCCACCCATTTTCGACCAGTACGTTTAGACCAGGTGGGTAGACAACCTTCAGAGGGGCAAAGTAATCTTTTCCCCACTTCAAGATTCAGAGAATTTTACAATTGTATCTATGATTTTGCAGTACACCAAACAAGTTTAACCTTTTACGCTGCATAATATGTGATGAAAATAGAGCTAAGGTACACAAGCATACACATCATACACATAAAAAACCAGCCTATGTTACACAAGCATACAAGGTACAAAGCATAAGGTACATAAGCATACACATTAGAAACCAGCCTAATATACACAATCATATACACATCAGGAACCAGCCTAAGGTACACAAGCATACACATCAGAAACCAGCCTAAGGTACACAATCATGCACATCAGAAACCAGCCTAAGGTACACAAGCATACACATCAGAAACCAGCCTAATTAGGTACACAATCATGCACATCAGAAACCAGCCTAAGGTACACAAGCATACACATCAGAAACCAGCCTAATATACACAATCATATACACATCAGGAACCAGCCTAAGGTACACAAGCATACACATTAGAAACCAGCCTAATATACACAATCATATACACATCAGGAACCAGCCTAAGGTACACAAGCATACACATCAGAAACTAGCCTAAGGTACACAAGCATACACATTAGAAACCAGCCTAATATACACAATCATATACACATCAGGAACCAGCCTAAGGTACACAAGCATACACATCAGAAACCAGCCTAATTAGGTACACAATCATGCACATCAGAAACCAGCCTAAGGTACACAAGCATACACATTAGAAACCAGCCTAATATACACAATCATATACACATCAGGAACCAGCCTAAGGTACACAAGCATACACATTAGAAACCAGCCTAATATACACAATCATGCACATCAGAAACCAGCCTAAGGTACACAAGCATACACATCAGAAACCAGCCTAATTAGGTACACAATCATGCACATCAGAAACCAGCCTAAGGTACACAAGCATACACATTAGAAACCAGCCTAATATACACAATCATATACACATCAGGAACCAGCCTAAGGTACACAAGCATACACATCAGAAACTAGCCTAAGGTACACAATCATGCACATCAGAAACCAGCCTAAGGTACACAAGCATACACATCAGAAACCAGCCTAATTAGGTACACAATCATGCACATCAGAAACCAGCCTAAGGTACACAAGCATACACATCAGAAACCAGCCTAATTAGGTACACAAGCATACACATCAGAAACCAGCCTAATTAGGTACACAATCATACACATCAGAAACCAGCCTAAGGTACACAAGCATACACATCAGAAACCAGCCTAATTAGGTACACAATCATGCACATCAGAAACCAGCCTAAGGTACACAAGCATACACATCAGAAACCAGCCTAATTAGGTACACAATCATGCACATCAGAAACCAGCCTAAGGTACACAAGCATACACATCAGAAACCAGCCTAATTAGGTACACAATCATGCACATCAGAAACCAGCCTAAGGTACACAAGCATACACATCAGAAACCAGCCTAATTAGGTACACAATCATGCACATCAGAAACCAGCCTAAGGTACACAAGCATACACATCAGAAACCAGCCTAATTAGGTACACAATCATGCACATCAGAAACCAGCCTAAGGTACACAAGCATACACATCAGAAACCAGCCTAATTAGGTACACAATCATGCACATCAGAAACCAGCCTAAGGTACACAAGCATACACATCAGAAACCAGCCTAATTAGGTACACAATCATCACACATCAGAAACCAGCTCTGTCGGGTGAAAACACCTCCCATTCTATGATTTGTCAACTTAATCATAAGAAAATGTCCGTCTGCAATCAATATCAAGCACCGAATCGAAGTAAAATTGGTACAGATAAAATTCATTCTCTGCTTAATATAGCCATGGAGCTATTCGTTAATAGTGATCCATGGTATGGCTAATGAGGAAAACCTGTGAAGCAGATCACATCGTGCTCTAAAAACAAGTAACTAGTAACATACGGAATAAAGCAAGGATATTTATTTTCCTTTTGCCAATCTTCTTGCAGTCCCCGTGCCCTCAAAATCAGTTGTTTCCTCGTGGACAACATAGGGAGAAGGAATGACGGGTAAGGGAATGGGGAGGGTGAGGAAGGAGGGTGAATATGTGTCCTAACTCTTAAGGTGATAAAAGTGAAAGACTATTTGTAAATAATTCGTTGTTGTTCCCTCCACGGAGTTAATAGCTCCATGTTCCCTCGTACCTCCTGCTGACCCGAACCTATTTGCTTACACCCTACGAATCATCCCACCATGACCCCCTCTAAGGTCGTTTAAATATTGGCCTCCTCAATTCTACTGAACAAAATTGACAACGACAAGTAAGTAATGTTGCATGGGGAGTATCACATGGATAACCGTCGACATCGCGATGTGATTCGTGGCAATCACGACGGTATACAGTGACGTGTGGTTGATTCAACAGGACAACGAAAATGGTCTTTTTCCCTTCAAAAATGAATCTCCCAAATTAACTCATACTGAGATTAAGGTTAAAGGTAAAACAACAAAAACCGAGTTGAGGTTTGCAACTATTTGATGATTTACCTTTTGAGAATTTCGAAACTTTACACCGTCACATGGTGACCGAAGGCAGGAAGGTACAATGAAGGAATATTGTTTCCTGTAAAAGGTAACATATACATGGAAAAAGGAAGATTCGTGATAGGAAGATACTTGTGAAGAGCATTTTGAGCGAAACAAGACATTTTTAATTAAAGCTATATGCTACGTTCATTGCCAATTGAATACAAAAGTTTTTTTAAGAACGGAATTCGTACTGTTATTGAGGTCGGAAAGTAATTCACCCAAGATGGACCAATAACAGATTAACACCGGTTGTATGAAGTTATAAAATATGATTTGGGGGCATGTAAAAGCCGATCATATTCAGTTATAACAGACGGAAGAATTAAGAAATTCCATCCATCAATTCACTTTCGAAGCTGTAGAAAATATTCATGACGTATGTATGACGCGTGGCTACGTCATGTACCAGGAATATATTAGATGGTATATAAAATGTCATTCATTTCAAAGGAATTTCTTTCTTATGGATGTAGCCTTCTTATGGATGTAGCCTTCTAATTAACACATTCCTACTTAATGGTCATCAGTATTGTCTCCAAATATTTTAGCAGAATCTTTTGTATTACCTCACTTCAAAGTTTTGCTTTCCACCCGAACAAAAAATAACAACGATAATAGTAAATAAGAATAATAATAAGAATAATAATAATAATAATAATAATAATAATAATAATAATAATAACATAATATCAGACATCCCTTTGGTTTGGTCGACATATTTACAAAACCTGACAACAATTTGAAAATGCATCTTTATGTATATATGTCTGTCTGTATGTCTATATGTCTGTCTGTCTATCTGTCTATCTATATATATATGTCCATATGTCTGTCTATCTGTCTGTCTATCTGTCTGTCCATATGTCTGTATATATTTCGTTCTCTCTGTCTGTCTGACTGTCTCTCTATCTGTTCATGTCTATATAAATGTTAACATTTTATACAACCTTTTTTAATCGAAACTTGTAACACTGAAAGCAGCTATAATGACCATCAGTTGGTAAGGGATTTTAACTATCGAGCATCGTCCAACTATGAATCATATATGAACACGAGTGGCCATTAAGGATTTGTAGGGAAGGGTGGAAGCCGGGGGGGGGGGGGTTGGCGATATAGATGACCTCCATATTACCCCCTCTTGGGGCTCAACTATGGAGACACTGACCCTGACATTCTGAGAAAAAAAGTGTCTCCCGGGAATAGACTTCTTACGAAAAGAATGACAGCGTATTAAGCGGTTTCGGTTGGTTCCAAATTTCGGACAGTTTGGTTCTAATCCATATGGCCAACGAGTATGGCCAATATATAAATTGTTCTTACTCCTACTGAGACAACCTCTTAAATTATAGGAGGATTATATACATTTTTGCCCATTTATTTTAATAAGCGATAGATAAATGATATTATGGGATTTTTAAGATAATGTGGTATAATCTATACGAGTAATTGGTCGATAATTGCAAGGAACAATATGTGTATATTGTCAAATAAATTAGAGCTTTACTTTCAAATGATCCTATTGCCTGTGCATGTAATATGCTTCCTCAGTTCAACGACCTAAGCTTTGATAGGGAAGGGATCCAGGGTAGGTGTGAGTGAGTGTGGGGGGCATCAACTCCTTACTAGTAGTAATATGCACAACCTTGCATTTAGACCTGTAGAGAATGCTCCTAGAGCCCCCCTCCCCGCCCCTATACCCCCACTCCTACATATTGAGTCCGTTACAACGACTCAAATACAGCAGCCCCTCTTTTATAAAATCTTTGATCCGCCTCTGTTGTACGTTATATAAAAGGTTTTATAAGTAATATATAAGGTTTTAAGTTATATGTAAGTTTTATAACTTATATATTATGTTATAAGTTATAAACGGCTATTCTCAACCAGCTGTTGGAAATGAAACGCATAACTCTTTTAATATACTCACGTTATACCAACTGTTTATGTACAACAATAACAGAATACATGTGTGTGTTAGCTCACAGTTTATTGTCGTGTAAACGTGACGGTTAATCACCGATAGGATTCGACCATTCAGGTTTATGGGACCAGGGGTGAACCTAACTTAGAAATTAATCCTAATTATTACCACTGGGAATATCCAACAGAATTAATGAAGAGCATGCAAGATTGGACTTAAAGAGGCTGTTGTGCAAAAAACCCAACTTGGCTTGGCTCAAATTAATCAAAGAAGGGGAGTGGGAGAGTTTGGGTGAGGTGGAAGGGGCAGAGTAACAGGGGGAGGGGGAGAAGGAGGTTTCAAATTCCATGTTACTATTTTGTTTGAGTATAATGCAACGGCAAATGGAAATCCGGGCATCTTGACTTCGTCATGCGCAGTGCCCTCGCAATAAGCAAGTGAAAATTTAAAGTTCCATTGAAACTGGAAATGTGTCTTGTTAATTATGTGGTAATCCAATGATCGTTACGGCATGGGACGGTTCCCCAACAAATATTGTATATTATATAACATGGGTATAGGGTCTAATATCAGGGTCGCCCTTTAAAACATGGTCCATGCCAACGGTTACAGTTATAGCATATGGTGGAGACAACGTCTGATACTTTGAGGTATATTTATGGATTCAATTATCTCTTACTACTCCCTGGACTCTGTTCCCAGTTCTAACACAGACATAAACATAGAGATTTCTAGGGCATTCGGTAGTTCAACTTTCGGTTACGGATATATGAAATTGCCACTTAGATAAATTATGATGATGACCTGAACACATTCAACGCACCCGAACATATGTACGATGCCGTCGCCAGCATGCATGGTCTTTCAGGCAGCATTCTGTTGATTTGTCGTATTTTACGGGAATTGCAAATATATTTTGTCACATTCAACCAGGGTGTTCTTATTCCATCAGGACGCTTTCGCCATGACCTGCATATCCCTGTTCCACCAGCTTAAGATATTGTCCCTGCTTCGTAACCACCTGTACAACCCTGATGCACCAGGACGCTTGAATCCCTTCTTCGTCATGAACTGTCTGTTTGTCCCTTTTCCATCAGGACGCATTTATATCCCTGCTTCGTTGTGACCTTTATTTTATTCTGTTCCGCCGGATTTTCTATTTACCTGTTCCATTATTACCCCAATATTCCGGCATCGTCGTGTGCTGATATATTCTTCCTCCGTTACAGTTTTATCCCTTCTTATCCCGTTACATTAAGACGCCAATATTCCTTTAAGAATATCAAGTCCTAGACTTATCAGGATGCCATATTCCTTTAAGCATCCACCCCCCCGCCCCACACCGTTACATTACGACGCGTCACGCGTATATAATCTAAATAATTCCCCATCTCGCCTCGTATTGCATGCAATCGGCTGGATATTCTAACCTCGGCAGCTGTTTTGCGCTCACAGCATTTACTCCACAGTGTCAAGTAGGTAACCCTACGTTTCCAGGTAAATCATATTAATGGACATACGACAAGGGATAAGTCCTAACCCGAACCTGAAATACAAGAGGCCTCGGGGGGTCCCGCTTCCGTTTATACTGACTACGTCACGGTCACGTGGCATGTCTTCTACTATTGGAAGTATAACCGAAACCCACTGCGCACACACATAATAACCTGACAGCTCGTACGTCAGGGATAAGTATATATATGACATTCATAAACAAGAATTCCTTCATATAACTTTCATTGTGTATCCTGGTCGTAACTTCCGTAGACGCTACCTACTGACAAACTAGTTCGGTGATTATTTAGAAGCTATTTTGTGGTCTTAATTTGCATATTCGCATTGCCAAGTATTTGGTGTTTGATTCACGCACGCTGGGGAATTGTCTTTTCTCGTCGATCATTTGTGTGTGACGTATTTGAAGCCTTTGAAGTTGTGAAGACTGATTCCAAATACTATACAAGCTAATGGTTGAAACGCACTCATCAACAGCCGGGCTTTTATCCAACCCCTCAGCCAGTGCTTTTCTTGTTTCATATTTATTCATTTGTAGGAGTAATTTGCCACTTTGTCACTCTTTTCAAATCTTTTCATCCTCGGTAATTGGTTAATTCTTCCGAATCCTTACTTGTCCTCGCAACATCCGAGTGATTTCTTTGACAAACTTTCACTGTGGTATTTTTTGCAGAAGCCGAAGCCGTTTTTCTGGGAAGAATCTTGTCGGAGTTAATTACCACCTCCTGAATGAGTGACATTCTTTCTCGTAAAGTAAGAAAGTTTTAAATCAAACGGTTGGGCTTTGAAGCCAGTCATTTTCACTTAGGCGTTTTTGCTCTTCGGATTTGTTTTCTTTCGCTCAGAGAGTAAGTGAGATATATTTCAAACTCAGTTTTAGTTTCCAATCAGCGGAAGCTTCGAAACAATTTCGGTGCACGATGTTCGGTTCCTCAGCTGTCATTCTCCTGGGTGTTTTCACCGTCTGTATGGGGGCAAATTTAGGGCCGGAGGCACGGGGACGAGAATTATCTTACGCACGAAGACCCAGCATTGATCCAGCAATGATGAAAAAGCTATTAGCCTCCATGGTAAGCTGTTGAACGTCAGTTTTAATCATGTAAACATATTTCTACAGTTTAAAAGTAGCATTTATAACGAAATGCGAAGTAGACGATTATAACGCATGCCTATCTATTAGCCTATTTATTTTAATTACACATCATTATTTAGTTATCTAGATATTACGATCGCGAGTACATACGTCATGCTACAAAAATCAGTTAGACGTAGTGGATCAGTAGGAAAAAATATATGTATGTATCGAATGTTAGCATTTTAGAAAGGGTTTTTGGTAAAATCAATAATTATTGCGTCATACTTTTCATGTACAAATGTTAAATATATCAATTAATACCGGATTTTTCGTGTCAACGCATATGAAAAGTAACATGAAATGGATGTTTTACGTGATCGTTACTGATAACCTACACGTACCGTACTAACATCATATCTTATTGCGGTATTTCGTTTATGTGCTACACCACATCATCTCAAGCATGGTATGCCGCTGCGCTGTGCTGTGGTTATGATAACAAACAAATCATAGACGTAAAATATCTCCATAATTCTAATTATGGAAGTTAGCCAGACTTCGGGATCCAATCTTGGCCTCCGCACGCGCAGCGATGGATTCAAGACTAGTTTTAAAGGTATAAGTTCTACATCTCCAAATTTAAGACTCATGAAATGGTCTTCCAGAAGTTTATTTCTGTCAGTTTGTGAGTATTATTGGCAAAGTTATTCGCTGGCATTTGCGAAGTATTAAAGTAGCAATGAAGGAACAGTAAGTACAAAGAAACAAGTCTCCAAAAGTGGAGAAAAAAAGTTTGAGGTAGGGGCCCGTGTTTCGTTATGGTAACACTTGGAGACAATGCATACGGTACTAAAATATTCAAAATAAGTAAAATTTACATACGGCTAATAGGTCAAGACAAATGTAGGCCACAATTTACAAACTGGTTAAGAGCGGAGGTTTCTGAGAATTGAACCAGTTATAATAACATGACATGAGATGTATATGTCATTGAATGTGTAAGCTATAACTCGATACATCCTAAACGGAAACTGAAGATGAAACTAGTTCTACTTTAAAACTTCACGCTACACAAAAGAAACCCTTATCACCTTTCACTGCCGCTTCACTTCTTTTCAATTTGTTTTCTATTATTCCCGAAGCGTGCCTTATTGCCCGCAATGTCACACTGTGACCTTTACCCTAGTGCCACCCCGTGACACTGTCATCCCGTGACACTGTACAATTGTCATACCGTGAAATGAAGCATCGTCATGCCGTGACATTACGCTTTGTCATACCGTGACATTACACATTTTGATACCTTGATATTATGTCTTGTCGCACCGTGATATTACGCATTGACGTACCGTGATATTACGCATTGTCGTACCGTGACGTATGTTTAACCTTCATAACGTGATATACTGCCACATTCTGATATATATAATGCCCGAACAGAAAGTGATTGGCAGGCCAGCTGACTTCTCAGACAGCATGCACGCATATTACTGACAATAAAGTCAGCATATACCTTGCCACTGATTCTTACCAGCATTCATTGTACCGGACGACGGTTGGGCAAATCGGATAGCCCCCCCCCCCCTCCAGGACCCTGTTTCATATACTTGGCAAACAATGGTGCATTAATCGAACACTTAGTGATTCAGTCAGGAAATCTTTTCATTTATTAATAACCATTGCTTTTCCTTTTGTACATGAGTCACTGATTTGTTTTACGAGAAAAAGAAAATGTTTTATGTTGCGCAAAATCCTGTGTGGTTATTTACAAGTGAAAATGACTAATTCATGAGAATTACAGAATTATTTAAATTAGATACATCCGGGTTGAGGGGGGGGGGGGAACAACAGGATTCATCTCGTACAGTTTCCTTGAGTTTTCACACAGGTAAATACAAACAATAAAGATGTAAAATATATTCTAGCAAAGTTTAATCTCCAGAACCACCACACCCCCACCCCAATCCCACCCTTTCCAGGTAAACCCCTTCCATATATTCGGTAACGGTCATGGTCGTCGCTTTGCAGTCATTCACTGAGACGGATTTTCCCGTTGTAGTGATATTTCTACCAGTCCGTGATTTATTTGTAATCTGTAAATTGACACATATGCCCTACAGTATCCTGCTAAAGGTTAAACGTCGCCATTACCGTCAGACAATAATTGTTGACACGGTTGTATTACCCATTATCAGGTTAACGTATATACTTACGCAGTATAGGCCCACTGATGAGCGATCGCATCATCACACAATGCCAAACTTATGCGAATTCGACACATTTACGTCACCATTACGACAATTAACATTGCTTATGGATTAAAAAAGCACTACTCTTAATTAAAGGAGATAAAATGGAGAAAAAAAAGCAAGTTGTGTTTAACCTACAGGTTGTAAGCCGTATTATAAGCCTCGTTTGTAACAGTAACTAGGCCAGTCCGTGACGGGGCCATATACACGTACAATATGGAGTTATACTACAGTGTCGGTTGTATATGCTAAGAATGCCATGGGCATATTTCTTTTAAATAAAAGAATTCACTGTTACCTTATTGTCTAGAGGGCAGTTGTACATATACATATATATTGTAACAAAGACGATTATAAGAGCATTGCGAAATGTAGAAAGCAATTTCTTTTAAATGAAAAGTCGATTTATTTTAGACGGGATTCGAAGACACAGGGGGGTTTTGGTAAGAGTGGTATGAAATTAAAGCAATAACCTCCGGACATGATTACAAAATATCCGAACTTCATAAAACGTCATAGGAGAAGACCAACAACACTAGCACTGTGGTTATTCAAAACATTATCAAAGTTTGCTCTATAGAATGATTCGAATAGGCCAAATTGAGTCTTTCCTCATCATACGTGGTAAACATAGCTAACAGACATGGTTACGTAGTCATGACAACGAACGTCTTGCTTATAAATACATGGTATTGAAATGCCTTTTAGGTCATTGACACTGTACCGCTTCTGGTGACGTCACACATTGAATAGTCTGATCTATTGTGCCGTGTCTATTCCTGTTCTTGTTGTGGATGTAACCTATAATGTTCGTTTATCGAGGGATAGACTCAAAACACTGTTCTAGTGATATACCAATGGTAAAATCTCACATCAGGATGTTATGTATAGGACTATACACCACTGTTGTAACAAGTCATTATTCGAATAACAACATTTCAAAAGAAAAGTGACCCCTAGAAGTTTGTCAATGACTCTAAACTCAGGGAAATTATTGGCAATGACTAGATTCCACCGAAATACGAAGTGAATAGTTATAAGTACAGCGTATACTGGCCCAGGATAGCTAAATACTGCAGTGCTGCACGAAGAAGAAACAGTATTATGGTACAATACCTGCAGCCTGCTATAGCAAAAGATTGACTCACTTCGTTCACCTTGTGATGGTCTATGTTTACCACATGATCGTGAAAAACAAAATTAACCGTACAGACTGGCGTTCCATATAGAACGATTCTATATTTGTCTAGCTATACCATATATCTGATTTCTAATATGACTAAAATAGATAACCATCTACAACATTGTTTGTCTGGTTGAAGTATGCCTCGGGTGTGGATGGGCTGTAAGGTTCTCGGTGGGCCAAAGCCTTACCCTGTAACATTAGGTCTTCTACGTACCTTACCAATACCGATACAAGTATATAATGGTGTAAACAAAAAGTAGGTATAGGGCCTGTCTTAGAGTTTTAGGGCCCGTTTTAAAGTTATATGGCCTGTTTTAGAGTTATAGGGCATGTTTTAGAGTTATAGGGCCTGTTTTAGAATTATATGCCTGCTTTAGAGTTATAGGCCTGTTTTGGAGTGACAGGGCCTGTTTAGAGTTATAGGAACTGTATTACAGGCATAATATAGGGCCTATTACATAGGCAAAGGATTTGTTATGTCTTAACGGTCATATTTGATATGCCATGGCATTAAGTTATTTTTGGTTCTCTTATGTTAGTTGTCTCGTAACTCATATGATGTTGGCAACATATTAAGCCCTATGGATACGACTAGGCCAATCCATAGTTCTGATACTGCGGTTACCGATGTGACAGCTACCTTTTTGGACTTCATTCAAGTGTACACCATAGAACGCAAAGGAACCATGTGACGTCCCTTAATACATGCTGTAATGGTGGTCAGTGCGGTTAGTGAAAATACATCGCAAACAGACCCTCTCGAAGACGCTAATGGTGCACGAACTATCAATCAATCATATAAAGTGAAGCATGAAATAGGACCGCGACATGGTTAGGATGTGCCACTTTTCAAATCGTCGTTTCGGATTTCGTATCTCATAGCTAAAAATATAAATACACGGTCACGGATACGAAAATTGGCAAGTTTGTCAGTTATCCAGTGAGGGGTAGTAGGGTGTACGAACATGGGTGTGTGGGGGGGGGGGGTGGTGGAGGTGGGAATGGCCCACACATCCATCGTCAGTCCGTGGTCAACGTTGAGTTGGGACTCGAGAAGTTCACATTCAGTCGAGGAAGAATTAGACCACTTTTCCGGGTCCGGGACCCCCTTGTATAATGGTATAACCTGTCTATTTAAATCAGGGAATCTAGAATTTCACCCTCCCCTCCCCCCCCCCCGTATTCCCCTGCCACCCTAACCTTCGATATCCTCTGCATATCACCGGAAGCTACTTCGCTCGTGACGGAAACTTCTACAGTACTTAGAAGACATTAGTGTGCATCAATGGGAACATTAAATGTTGTATACTACCATGTACAAATAACTGTTAACTTGTGTCATGTATAAAAATAGTAAAATACGTCCAAAAAAAAGGTAAAGTAGGCTACTAAATACAAAGAGCTAAACTGGAAAAGGACCGACAGGAAATAGGCTATATGACGTCATTCAAATAAACCAATATTTCTGTGACGAGTGTCAGTTTGTTTTCACTTTCTCTCACGAAAATGGAAAACTTGTTTGTATAAACAACAACAAAGTATCCCTTTCTTGTGGTTCGACTTCCATTGGTTTGATTCTCGTAATGTTTTGATATGATTTCATTTCTTTTTATCTGAAAAGAAACGACGTATTCTTTGCACGTTACAGCCATAAATCTCACAGAGTTGGTGAAGTATTCAGTACTTTTTTTTCTGAAATATTTCAAATATGTAGGTTATAAACAATAGTTTGGGATAAAGACAGAAAAGGGCCCTTGTTGTATCGGTGAGGTAACTGTCATAACAACAGTTAAGGTGCCAAATGGAAATAGTTCACCTCCTAGTTGTGGTTTTATCGATCAAGTTTAAATATTGCATACTTGGCGGATATTCTTTCCGCCAGTGAAAGTCAGTATTTTCCATTGTATATTTATCTCCTTAAATATCGAGATGAAATAATTGTAGTGTAAACATTGCTTTTTTTTTTGCATTTTGCTTTTCAGAAATACTTGAAACGTTACGGCTACCTTCACGTGGATCCGTCTAAAGTTAGCGGGCCACGTCCCGACGTTTCAAGCGCTCTCAGGGACTTTCAAGCATTTATGGGATTACCAGCAGACGGCACCTACAATGATGAAACAATGAATGTCATATATCAACCACGATGTGGTGTAATTGACCCCGTAGGCTCCGATCAGTCGTTTACATTGTTAGGTGGGAGATGGAATAAAACCGATCTCACGTACAGGTAACTACATGGCAACGTTCAGTATATTTTGCTCCTGATTGTTATGAATTCATTCTAAATTCCATCATGTTGTCATGGAATTCTTCAGGATGGGGGGGGGGGGGGTAGGACTGAGAAAGGGAGCTGTTAGAAAGTGAGGATAGGTAGTGTGTTGCCGGTGTCGAAGGAATTGTGACACCGTCACAGTATGATATAAGCTTTAGCATGTGGTTCTGGAGGTTATCACGTGATCAATGAGAATAGGTCAAATTGACAATGGCACCGATTAAAGTCATGGTATCATGAGCTATTTCTAAACTCTCCCCACCCTCCCCCACCCGTCCCCCACCCCCAATTGGTATTTGATAAACTTGGTGAGGGAGGAAGGCAACCTGTTACACATACATCAATGTTAATATAATCCGAAGTGTATAAGACGTAGGAAAAGTGGAGCGAAACTTCTTACGACACGAGCTATTTGCAACCCTATCTGGTACCTTCCGATATAATGTATATTGATATTTTATTGATATTACATCCGAGAATATAAACATGAAATATAATAACTATGAAGCAAGTAGAGGAAGAACTTAGGTTCGTTTTAGTTATAATGTTACATAATTATGTCATAATCTCCCACTGATAACTGCGGCCAACCCTTCCGTTTATTAGAGTTATTAGTTCGTTTGATATTTAAGACACCATATCATCACAACGGGTACGTTATTGGAAAAACTTCTGATTTACTATGTGTAAGGGAAGTCTGATATATTATAACAATGATGGTGTGTTGGTTTGTATATGATCATGATTTATATCCGAATGTATGGGGTGTTGATGGTGTGGCATGCGGTGTGGTATCATGTGTTCTATGGTGTAGTGATGGTGTGGCATGGGGTGTGGTGTCATGTGTTCTATGGTGTAGTGATGGTGTGGCATGGGGTGTGGTATTATGTATTGTATGATGGAGTGGGTGATGTGGTAAATAATATGATGTCTTGTGTGATGAATGGGGTGTATGGTTTGTATATGATATATGCACTTTATTATTGTTGGGGTGTAGTATTGTGTATTGCAAGGTGTGTTACGGGGTGTCGGTGTGATGTTTATTTTCTTAAGGAACTTCGAGACTATTGACAGGTCGATATACAATATTATATAATCCTGAATTTTGGTTGCTAAGGAATTGTATGCTCAGGTTTTCTGAGTTTCATCCCCTGCTGCAATTAATGTCGACATCCTGCTGTTGCCAATTTTATGACAATCCGAACAGATGTTGTCAAGAATTGATCTAGTTTGTTTCGGATTGATTACAGCAAAATTTTTCATCGAATTGCTCGCTAGACAAGTTCTTCCACTCAGCTCAGTGATCGCGTATATTGGCTGAATTTGATCCCGGAGTGCTCCTTCGTTTTCTTTACTTTTTTTTACTTAAATGGAAAGTTTACATTACCACGACTATGGGAAAACAACTTTTGGGAAAATACTCTAGGAAACTCATCTCCAATTCCCTTTTTAATATATCTAAATCTATTTACGTTTGTGTGTGACGTTTCACCTCCATGGAAGTTGACCTTTGATTGCCCATTGTTATCAGGCCATCAAGACCTACATGTCACTATGAAATACCGTTTCTAAAACGGGAAATTTAAGTCCCCCACCAGTTTGCAATCAGAGTACTCCATAAACATTTACCGAAACCTTATTCGGGGATCACTGCTGGGGAGTTTCCTGGAAGGTTGGTTCCGATTCGGATTTACTTGCATTTTATTGCCTATAGGATTTACTGTCCAGGCTGCTGAGAGTATTAACTTGTGGTGAACACAAACGAAGCTGATAAAATAATCATGTTATAAAATAACAGGTTCGGGGAAGTTGGAGTGGGGGTGGGGGGCTCTTAATTCATGTACTTCGTGCTCACATGGTCGTCTTGGTTATAGTTGAATGACACAGTGTTGTATAGCAACCAATGAATCATAAGTGATCCTCTTTAAAAGTAGCAGAATATATGGTAGATACAAAATAACGAGTAAAGTAATTAGTTTGAAAGTCTCACCATCCCTATAACTTGGCATAGCTTTTGAAGCCATAGAGACGACCAGAGATGTACAACCAAATTTCAAATTTTGAAATTTGTAAAATTGATAATTAGCTATCGTTGTTCGATTCATGACTTTGTTGCTGTATGAATATTCACAACGGTCTTTACTATATTAAGTTCACTGATGATATTATAAGCCCGATGATTTATTTTTGTTTCTTTGTACATTATTTTAATTTCTTTATCAGAATTCAAGGATCAGTTCCTGGGTTTCGTCAGAGGCAAATAGCATCTGTAGTTCAGGAAGCATTCGACATGTTCACCCCTTATGTACCTATGACCTTTACCCCTGTTTCTAAGAGGGATCCAGCGGATATCCAGATCATGTTTCAGTCGCACGAGGATGACCCGGACATGGACGGGAGAGGAAAAACTGTCGGGTGGGCATACCCCCCTCTCGCCGACAGCAGGGATACCGGCAAAATTTACATTGATTCTGAAGAGGATTACACGATTGAAGGACCAGAGGGTATGTTCATTACTAAGATTATAATTATACGCTAATGAAGATCTTTATACCATTCATTAAATTAGGTTTCGTACTGACACCAGTTTAGCGAAACCATGCATGGATTAAGATGCTATATTCCTGGGGAAACTATAGATTAGACACTGCGTCGAAATAATGCATGACGTCAATTTACTATATCGGTAACACTCGACCGATCACATACACATTACAACAACAACATGTGGGTGGGAAGTAATATGACGTCACACCACCACTGATAACATTACAGATCAGAAACATTCACGCTACAACAATGGTGTGTGCATATCGATGGTGACGTCACACTACATGTCGTAATACTAGACTAACACACCCAGGAATACAGGAGTTCGAAGTGGTGTCGGGGTTCGAGGTTAGGGTGGGGTGATGAGTAGGTATGATTAAGTTTACATTCTCTAACTAAAAGGACACAACAGGGTCATAATTGCATGACACCATTCCGTATGTCAGAACCTGACTAACAATGAAGTGAGTTCGGCAATGTTTGACGTGATCCTTGCTTGGATTCAATCGAATGACTTTGTTGAAAGTTTAAATAGTAAGGCTTTTCAAATGAATTAACATATCAATCATCACTTAAACGTCTCTGTGTTTGCGTCTTCATAATCAGCCCAATGTCATGAAATAGTGTCTCCCTATAACGAAACATTTGTAAAAGAATTTAGATAATGTAATAATAACCTGTGTATGATATGGTTATATTATTAAATCATTAATATTACATTAATTGACAATGCAAGTGATTGGATGTGACATAGACGATAAAGTTATCATCTATTTCGTTTTCAGGAACTCCAATGTTGGCTGTCGTTGCGCATGAAATCGGTCACGTGCTAGGCATGGGTCACACCTCCAACCACGCTTCAATCATGCAGCCATGTGTACCGGCGTATTCACCAAACTACCAGCTCACACAATGTGATATTGACGCGCTTAATCACATTTATGGTAAGTGTGGGATGTGAGTACGACTCCAACACAGTCTTACCCAACAGCCAAGCAAAATTTCCGTTGTAGATGAGAGGCTTGAAGTGGGTGAAGGAAGCCGGGGGGGGGGGGCGGGCGGGCGGGGGGTATGTACTGTTTAAGGTAATTACGTACCATCAAGAATGAATTAATACTACTTCCAGTACGCTATTTGCTACAAGTTGTGTAATTCTATTACATGCCACTTATATAGTTACCGTTCACTACCTATCTCACATATCTGTATACCATCAGTATACAATACAAAGATGACACGGGCGATACGCATATACACTGAAGATTATAAACAACATACAACTTCCCCTGAACCTTAAAAGGTCGAAAGGTTTTGGCATAATATTTGACAGGTGTTCATGTTGTCTGTTTTATATAGGTAATTCCGGCAATGTTCCGGAGGTCGAGACCCCAGCAGCTGAGCGTGCGTTCTGTCAATTTGAAACATATGACGCAGTCACAGTTATGGATAGTTACCTCTACGTGTTCAAAGTAAGAATTAAACCTATTGTTATGTTAAATAATGATTATCAGTCACGTACTCAAAGTAAGAAGTAAAACTATTGTTATGTTAAGTAATGATTTACAGTCACGTATTCAAAGTAAAAGGTAAACATGTTGTTATGATAGTAATTATAATCAGTTACGTATTCAAGGGAAGAAGTAAAACTATTGCTATGTTAATTAATGGTTATCAGTCACGTATTCAAAGTAAGAAGTGAATCGATTGTCATGTTAATTAATGATTTCGTTTACGCTTTCAAAGTATATCTATTGTTATGTTAATTAATTGTTACCTATGCGATATTTGATGATGTCATCATAAAATGGTGTAAGATGGCTAAGGTTATCGTACTCTCATGCAATACACGGGAAAGGAGAAAACTAAAAAAGTACATTTTTTTTTTTTTTAATTTTAGGGAGACAAATATTGGAAGCTAACAACCGATGGTGCCTTGCTGTCTTCAAGTGAGGGCGCTCTCATAAGCGACGCTTGGCCAGAGGTTGTACGTGATGTCGATGTAGTGTACAAAAACAGTTTGGGTCACGTGGTTATAACAAAAGGTTAGTATCAAAGGTCAGTCCTAACATTGAAAGGTGTTTACTTCACGTTTGATCAAACGAACAATTCGCTAAGTGTACACAACATTTTAAGCCCTCAGATAAAATAGCATGGGTACAATTACAAGTAGAATGAACCTTGGTATGATTTCGAGTATAAGGTGAAGTTTTTAACTGTCAGCACGATTTCTTACACGGTATGTACACTGCAGTTCCAACATGCCTCAAGTTTGAGTACAAATCCATGCATGAGGGTGAGGACATCGACTACAGGCAACTAGGATATGAGCATAGGTGCGGACTCACAATACAAGTCTGATAACAGAAATATTATTTCTCTCTCCTAGGCGGCAAATATTACGAATATGACGTCACTGAGATGCTATTCCCTTGGGCTCCGAGTTCGATTCGTGATATGAATCTTCCGAAAAGTGCCGACGCAGGTTACTCGATTCGTGGTACAGGGTTCTTTATGAGGAGCGGAAAGCTTTGGTCTATGGATGAGGTCAACCGAGGAGTACACCCAGACTCACCTCAAAGTCTGCGGAGATTGTGGGGCTATTCTCCAGAAAATGTGGACAGCGCATTTATCTTAAACGGTACATATTTATTCAAATTTAATTGTCAACGCAGCACTGTTATACGAGATTTCAGAGAAGGGTGTGTTTGCGTGGTAGAAAGTTCCAGGGGAGGAGATGTGTACGATGATTTTTATATATATATTTACCTATATTTTACTGTATATGCTTGGCGAAAGCAATACATCTATTCTTAGTCAGTATTTGAATTACGATTAGCTTGTTTCCACGAAAGTCTCTTAAATTTGTGAACTCAGAGATAAGGGGGGATAGAATGAGAAGGAGAGAGAGGGGAGGGGAGGGGAGGGGGGCATTTAACCCATTAAGGCAGCAATGAAAGTAGGGGAACCTCCACACAAGGTCTTACAAGTCTTTACGATTTCAAGCAGGACAACGTCTTATACCGAAATGCATGTCTAGAGTTTATTTCCGTCACGAGAAACTAATTCACAGTTGGTGTTCAATTTTCGGAAATAAATGCCACGTATCAATTTATTTTCAGATCACCTATATATTCTTGACGGTCAAAATTACGAACGGCTGGCTATAATGACGGCAGAACTTGATGACTCGGGTCCTCGAAACTTTGCAGAAGATTTCTTAGGCTGTTGATCCAACGGTTCACATCATACAGCCTAGTGTTATAATTACGTGCTTTTGCAATCACGTGAACTCGTTATAACAGATGTTCTAGCCTGAAATTCCTCAAGGCAGAGGAATTGTAACCAACAGGAGAGACTTTCAGTTGCAATAATTCGACATAAATGGTCGATTGTTGTTACCTTGGTGACATAAATTGAGGACGCTGATTGGTCAGTGAAGCAAACTTCTATTCGTAAGAATTTAGAGGGAGGATTAGGACGATTCACATGCATGAACAATATCTTAGTTTGAGCGGGAAATTGTCCTGTTTTCTGTTCAGTCAATTTTAGAAAGAAATGAAACGTCTTTATTCTCATTGAGGGTAATCTATGAAGTAGGCTAACTATCTCAGTCAGGCCTATCGCACTGCGCAGTTAACGTTGCTTAATCTTGTACAGATAGTGTTTCTGCTATTAATATGCTAATTTATGTAAATATTAATATAGCCAGACGACGTGATCCACCAATCAAATCTTTCTAAAAGATAAAACAGGTCCAAACGTCGAACAGTTCAAATCTATGATAACAGTTGGAAATGAAATGCCTTAAGGCCCATGTGCATTTGTAATCCTTAACTTGCAAAGCCCATGTGAGTGGAACAAACAAGTTGTAACGTTTGTCTATAATATTGTTTACTGTTGTGTTGGTAAGTCCAACGTAACAACAACAACAACAACAGCATTTTAAGTTTGTGACATGAGTATCACAATATTGGTGTAATACATGACGGAAATACATTAAGCCATTTGGTGGGGTGGGTTGGGGAGGGATGGGTTTGGTGGGGTGGTTGGGGCAATACGGTCGAGGTTTAAAAAATTGTACTTACTTACTGTCATCATGTGACATTGAGTATCAAATGTGTAATATACACACTTCATACGCGTGAACAGATTCATATTCCATGCTTGAGACTGCAAACAGTAGTTCAAGAAGGGACAGTTTGTCCTATTGAGAAGGGAAGGGTCAAAGGGCGCCGTCAATTCCGAAAGTTGACGGAAATTGGTATCAGATCAAACTCACATAAATGCAATGGTTTGATTTTAGTCTTGTTTTTAACCTTCAGTTTCCTGAATTTCAATAATCTTATTTTTTGGTTTCCTGAATTGAATGTTATCTATTATATACAGGTGTTTCATATATAATGATACTAGATGGTGAGAAAATGAGTACTGCCAAAAAAATAATTCTTGGGTTAGAAGAAAATAGGAGTAAAATTGTTAAATAGTATGGTAGGTATGAACTGAACCTGTAGAAGGGTGTTGGAATCAACACTTAAGCGAGGGGACACTGCCTCGATGCTGTTTCACACTATCGTGTGGCGGTTGTGGTGGGTTGGGGAGATGTATGCAGTGGTGATTGATATCCTTATGGATTAATATCGATCGCTACAGGAAAATCCCTTTATCTTGCTTGTATAATTGATGTAAACAAGTTTTGATCAGTAATGTTGTGTAATCACATTATCTAAGTTTGCTGCTTGTTATCCGGATAGTTCTTAACAACGCTGTTTCTTTAATACTTTTAACGTGTTTCTTTCTATTTTCATATACGTCTTTATCTGCTACTCATGGGCTTATCATTGATCATGGCTTGATGCATACAAAGGTTATATGGTGGCGTGGGTGACGACTAGTGTAGGGATAAACATGACGGGGTGGGGGGGGGGGGGTGGAATAGCCTATGGAAATATATACTTGTTAGTAACTTAGTATTTAGTCCTGGTCTGCGCAAGATCTTGATCAATCTCTAATACTGGAAGACTTTGAACCTGCCCCCTCCCTCCCTCCCGGCCCCACCCTTCGCGACACTGGACAAATTTCCCCCATCTGCCACCCATAGCCGAGCGATCGTAGCATTACGCCCCCGCTCACATGGAGTTTTACCCCCCCCCCCCCCCCATTCTCTTTCCCAATCATTCTGCAGGCACGTGGTGAGACGCAGATGCAAAGTTAAGATAAATAGATGGCGTGATTTCTAAATGTGTTATAACGTAATCTAATACCACACGTTATTTTTCGTAGCACGTTCTATCCCGCCCCCCACCCCTCCCCACCCCTCCGATCAAATAAAAAACATCATGCAAACATGATTTCTTCTTCCGATTTACGGAAATGATTGACTGTTGGCGAGATTTGCTGTGAAACCAATCAAGAGCGTTCTATTGTAATATACTCCGCTTGAAGTTGCACACAAGGCACGTGCATCCGACTCACATAGTACCACACAATAATATTGTATCATGATAATATAATATAAAACATCCACAATAATTATTGTTTTATATAGTATTACATGGTCCAATTATATATTCTGATAATTATACTGTTATTTTTTAAATATTACAGTACAATTATAGTGTATACTAGTATGTGAATCGGCTGACACGTTGGTTAGGCCCAGCGAAAACATGGAAGGACTAACAAGAAATGTACTAAGCAAAGAAATAACAATTTCACCATACGTGTCCATACGCAGTAAATACTTGATTGGCGTATCGGAACAGATACAGCGTAAAAGAAATAATAAGGAAAATAAAGTATCAAGCACCCAAGATAGAGCATGGACAAAAAAAACCCCAAGCAAACTGGATCAATCCTCAACTCCTTACATTGAGACCTTAACAATGCGATGATGACGTGAAATGAAGCAATAAACAAACTTACCTGCATTATACTGTTTTCAGTACCCGTCTGCTTCTTGCAAAATTCCAGCACGAAAATTAAGAAAATAATGTATATAAGCAAATCTTCCTTGCCTAAGATTATGTACGGCAGCTCTGCTAACTACAACATAACGCCCCCATTGCCCATAGACGTATTATAGTAAGACATAACAGTACCAAGCCAAACAAAAGTAAATCCTCATCGGAATGTCCAATATACATAAACATTAGGTGATTACCATAACAATATATTCTATAACGGTATTTAATTGACAACTATATATATAAACACGACTGTCTGTTTTGCATAAATTTAACCAGCGGTTTTAACCGATTAAAACGTCCAACTTAACCTATTTAGGCGCAACTGCATTATCTGAATCACGTTTGTGCCAAAAAGCTTACCCATTTACGCCATTAACCTCCCCATTTACGCCATTAAGCTTAACCACCACTTATCAATCGGAGCAGTTGCTGCGCCTCAGCCCGCATAAACGGACTGATACAACAGGTTGCCAATGCAGTGTCACCGAATTTATGATCTCATAGATAGTCATACAGAAAACCCTACAGAAAGTCCTCTTTGGAGAGGGAGGAGGGAGTGGGGGGGGGGGGAGGTACCACTCGAATGAAAAATACTATCGTCAATCATAAACCTAACTCCACGTCATCTGATTTTAGTTTAATTTCTCGAATATCATTTTGCACGAAACATTCTTTTATAGGTGAAGACACAGGTCATAAGGTCATCCGTCTTACCAAGAAGGCACGGTCAGATACCATAAGTCACCGTAACCCTATATTTCATCAGAATACGTGAGCAAACTCATATCTATAGTGCCACTTTGCGTACCATGAATTATACGGTACGGTAATCTATACGGTTTTGTAAAATCCTTTATCTTTATTTAACTATTTAGCGATGCATGAAGAACACATTTCCTATTGGTTATATGATCAGAATTAAGGAAATCCTGCTGATTTTATGATATCATACGTTAAATAATCAATTATTAGAAATAATTGTGAAATGGAGGAAATGTAATCGAATCTATAATCAAAGGCTTCAGTCTGTGCTCAAGCCGCCTGTGAACATATAGCATGCGAACATCACAAAATTATGTCAAGGCCAGTAGCTAAGGCCGTGGGAGTGGCCCGTGGGAGCGGGGGGGGGTGGGGATGGACGTACCATCCATTTGTACTAACCACAATGTGTACAAAAAGCTTCACAAGGTACAGGACTTACAGGAGTATTGTGCCCTTCCTTAAATTGTTTGTGCCACTCCTTACATTGTTAGTGCCCTTCCTTAAATTGTTAGTGCTCTTCCAACTCAGAATTTCCGGTGGCGGGCCTGATTATGTCTTTGTTGACAACCACCATGTGAAAAAGAATTTTAGTTGAATATCAAATATTAGCGCCCAGTTATGTCTTCTTCCCCTTATACAAGAGAGAAACATATTTATTCAGGAAAGCTACCCCTTTTTTGCATCACGGTAAAAAAACGCCTTCCCTTAGAAGTAGCTTTAGAATAGCCCATCAATTATCCCCCCCCCCCCCACGTGACGAATTTATTAGTGCTTATCCTCCTCCTCCCCACTCCCCATTCCCAACGTAGTGTGTCATAGCTCACTAGCTGGTTTGATTGAGAGAATAGAGGGCGAACTAACCAAAGATGTTGCAACCTTTAAAACACAAAAATTTTCACTTGTTTTCGGGGAGGGGAGGTGGGGGGGGGCGGCAATCATAAGGCTTCTTGAACTATGGCAAGTACTTCAGAGGCATTATGAAATGATGGACGAGCAAAGCTACATGAAAGAAAAGACCAGACAATAACCCAAAATGATTCCGCAAGAGCGCCATCAACTTCATCGAGTTACCGACCCCAAGTGATGACGTGCTAGACGAATGTACGTGATGATGAGGACGTAATAAAGGAAATCCCTACACAGAACTACTCTAAAAGAAATCAAAAGAAAAGGAACAAGCCTCCAATTTGCGTCCATGTTCGAACTTCACAGCCATTTTTAATGGGAGGGCTACCTCAGGTTTACAGGTAAAGGAATGTGCAAAATGATTGGATATTTGGTGCAGACTTTGGAGATGGGGGGTGGGGGGGTGGGTGTGTTCCTAGTCCCTCCCTTCCCCCTTTCCACAGGTTTTAGGTTTCCTTCTCTCATTAATTCTAACATATGACATGAATCTGCATGGAAAAGTGATGAGTAAATCAGAAGTATGTGCTTGAATATCCAGTTATTTTGAAATGATTCGTCAATTGGTGATGTGTTTTGTAAATAGATACGGTTTAACCTTTTGCCCTTGAGAGAATTAACACAACTATCTCTTATAGTAATACTTGGAACACACAAATGTACATGAACAAATCAACTTGTTTGACCTTATGTGTATTTTTTTGTTGTAAAACCATTACAAGGTATGTCTTTTACTACAAATAAAGTGAGTTGATATCTCCATAGAAACAGACAAGGGAAGCTGTCCTCTTAACAGAGGACAATCCTCATCTTTAGTTCAAACCATTAAATACATTTTAGAATCAGTAGAAAAATGGCACAAAATTATTTACAAAGCATTTTAAAGAATACAGCACTGTTATGAAACAGCAGTTTCCAGCTTCTAACTATGCACAGGGGGGAATATATAAAACTTGTATATACCTACAACGTACAATTAATTTCATCCTCTTAACATCCTGTTTGTTCATTCGTTAAAACTTGTCAAAAGGTTAATGTTGTCGTAAAAAGTTAAAATGGAGATTTTCTCTCACTGAGAGAAGATCGGTGAAGAAGCATCTAGGTGCGATGCTGTCTCACAACTTATGCATCACTTTCTACACTTCTTGGTCATCTGTTGACTGTCACAGAAGTGTAGAGTGCTGTCACATAACATGCATGGATCAGGCACGGTCACAAATCAGAATTTAATAGGTTGTCACACACTCAGAAGATGGCTTTAATATAAATATTTACCTACAAAAGCCCACAGCTTCAGTAGTAGTCACTAGTTGCATAACATGACAAATTGTTCACTGGTTAAACATGTGTTCATTGCTGTCACACAACAACACAGTCTTACTGCAAGCAGTCAAACAACCTAGTCTGCATTGCTACATAGCTATATGCCATCCACTTTAAATAGCAGAGCACTAGTACAGCTAGATGGCATCCGGTACCATGTAACCCAGCCAGTCTAGATTCGTTGACATTTTGATACCATTGGCATATGATATTACCAATCCTATATCCACTGGTGTTTTAAAGTAATAATACTTCACCAACTTGAGAAGGCCTTGAAAACTGCTTGAAAATGTTCTTCTTTTGTTCCCAGAATACATCAGAACAGCCATTTAATGGAAGTAGCCATTGTCATGGTAACCAGTGTCACGGTAGGTGACACCATTGTGGACTATCTTCATATCAATTTTATCCATTCCTGAACCAATATTCAGAGTCAACATTGAATAACTGTGGCTCATGTTGTTGCGTTTAATCTTCTTAATTTGCATACTCAATACTTTGATATCTTTTCGGATCTTACCCACCCTGATATAAAAGTTAATATTAAATCTTGAGCCAACATAGAATCCACCCTTCCCCCTGTTTGTCTTGTGAAGGCAACATTCCCCGACAAACAAAACCATAAATCTGAGAGATAAGGATATCTCATGCTATAAATCAGTCCTAATGAATATTCATTCAGAAATCAATCCTGCAACCTTAATCCTCTATTCAGCAGGATGGACTTCAAGATGACTATAAAGCTTACCTGACATAAACAGTAAAAATTATTACAAAAATTTTGTCAAAATTCAGATCAAAATAAAATAGGAACTTCATCCTACTAATTTAAATATTGTTTTCAAGTAGAAAGTAAAAATGATTTGAATTGGGTGGATAAAAAACAAAACATGTTACAGTCATGAAAAGAAGAAGAAAAAAAATTATGAAATTGCACCAATTAGTATTACTTACAATTTTTAAAATGACCCAGAGTTGGCCACAATCAGAGATCTCTTTTGAAATCTAAAATATTTTGAATGACGATTAACCAATTTCTATTCTCCTACTCATTTAGAAGGCTGCGGCTGTCTACCCAATTACCCCTCCTCCCTCACTAACTCAGCTACCAGGATAGCATGGACTCATAAAGATGTCATGTACAAACCACAATTAAATTACATAAAATATAGATATATATCCACAGAAATTGTTTTTTGTCTTGCCATATTTAAACTACTCTTTTTTCGTTTCTGATTGAAACTTCATTACTAGAGCATTTTGTCACTTGCTTTCAAAACATACATTTACTAGCATGATACATGAGTTCGATCAATCTAGTGTAACCTATACTCACGCACTCACTGACATCAGACTAACTGACATCAGACTCACTCAATCACTCACATCAGACTCACTCACTGATATGATACTCACTCACTGATATGATACTCACTCACTGATATGATACTCACTCACTGATATCAAACTTTCAGTCTAACAACCACAATTCTGGACATACTTTGACAAAGCTTTGGAGACTTCTTACTGGGATTGGAATAAAATACCATTCATCATCCACAAACAGTCCTAAAACAATCTTGCAACAACACAAAATGAACCCCAAATTACAATGTGAAATTATCCATAGATACTGACACAGAGGTAGGGCTGCACACAATTTCAAAGTCCTGCACTGCCCCCACCCCACAACCCTAATTGAAGAAAGTTCAACTGAGAAAGAGATCTTTATTTATAGGTAGCAAAACTGAAGTGGAATTTTGGTAAACTTTTCAACACCTTAGAAATTGGAAGCTATATTCCAACCTTAAAAACCATAAAGAGAAGGAAGAGCTATTTCTATGCCAATGACTTATTACTTAATCAAGTAGGACTTATTACTCAATCAAGTAGGACTTATTACTCAATCAAACATGACTTGTTATGCAACCAAGCATGGCTTATTACTCCATTAAGTTGGGCTTATTAATGCATCAAGTAGGAAACAAGGGAATTAAGGTAAAATAAATGACTAAGTGGAATGTCTAAAGATTGCAAGGAGGTCTTCCTAACATATCTTGTCAGATTACTTTGGCACATGAAACAAAACATAAAACAGAGAATCATACTTAATAATTGTAGGAACCAAACATAGTTGTGACCGGGTAGTACTTAACAATAACAATCTCATAACTCTAATGAAAGATTCATTATTCATAGCCAACTCATCACTATTCATAGCCAACTCTTCATTATTCATAGCTAACTCTTCACTATTCATAGGTAACTCTCATTATTCATAGCTAACTCTTCATAATTCATAGCTAACTCTTCATTATTCATAGCTAACTCTTCATTATTCATAGCTAACTGTTCATTATTCATAGCTAACTCATCACTATTCATAGCTAACTCATTCGGATCCCAGCTAACTCTTCATTATTCATAGCTAACTCTCATTATTCATAGATAACTCTCATTATTCATAGCTAACTCTTCATTATTCATAGCTAACTCTCATTATTCATAGATAACTCTCATTATTCATAGCTAACTCTTCATTATTCATAGCTAACTTGTCTTCATTATTCATAGCTAATTCTTCATTATTCATAGCTAATTCTTCATTATTCATAGCTAACTTGTCTTCATTATTCATAGCTAACTCTTCATTATTCATAGTTAACTCTTCATTATTCATAGCTAACTTGTCTTCATTATTCATAGCTAATTCTTCATTACTCATAGCTAACTTGTTTTCAGTGCATGGTTATTAACTGTTCTATTGTTATTCTTACAAGGTTTCTATTCATATCTCTCAATTTTAATTTAATTTGACATAACTCTGCATAACAGCTAAATGGTTTATTTTAGGCTTTCATTACAATCATTACACCTGTTACAATCATAATTACGTAACATAATTATTTTAGGATATAATTGAGAATTTCAACGACCAACTTTCAGTTGTACTTTCATGATCACTATAATGTTTATCATCGCATGAACAGAAAAGCACACCCATTGAAAATGAGCAAAATACTTTAATTGAAAGCAATGCCTAACCTTATCTGATATATGCCATGATGGGTTTTTAAGTATACATCAACTATCATGAACTGAGAGACCTATATCTGTGAAGTTTACCCAAGGAGTACAAGATCTTGAGGCTGGGCTAGCACAGCTAAAACACAAACTCGTTTCTACGGTAACTGTAAACTAATGTCACAATCTACATATGTCACAAAACCATGGTTGAGCTCTGTTTACTATTCCATTCAAACCTCTTGATTGTTAGCTTGGAAGTTACAGATCAATTTAGCAATGTGTTTTACTGATTACATGCGTCATATTCACTGGTTGACTTATTTTACTCCCCTTGCCCCCTCCCCTCCCTCCAATCCCCTGCTACTATGTCTCAGCCCACTTGCATTTAACCAAACACATACAAGCAATTTAAATTTCTATATTGAACCAAAGTAAACAGAAGTTGAGGCAGGGAGGGGGTAGTTTTTCTTTTCATCTTAAAAACATTGCCGTTCATTATTAATTCTGCTGTTCTGGATGTCTAACAGATGTCATCGTAGCTTAACCCTGCTGATGGTAGAATGTGTGACTTGGATACAATCCTAGACACCAAATACAGATGATTTAACAAGATATTTTCTGGGAGAAACAAAGTTATTTCGCTAATCTGAAGTTCGGAACCAATCTTACCATACACTGTCTTGCTTCCGTTCAATGGATTGAGGAATGCAAAACCAAAATTTGGATCGAGAATGAAAATCCCAGCAGCAAAAACAGGAAACCTAAAATATTTCATCAGAAACCAAAAATAAACCAATGGGGACCTGTTACTGCCAATATTAATAAACTTTCATTGTGGTCAAATCAAAGACATCAGGGTGTAATAAATCAATACCATGAACAAACACAATAACTTCAAGTATATCTGGGTTAAGGTTAACCAGGGATACCAATGGCTTTGAAGAGAGTTTGTTGGGATTAATATACCATCCTAATAACACCAGACCATTTCCTGGCTTAAACGATAAATCCAACTGCATAACTTTACAGGCTGTTTAACGATTGTAATATTATCCTATTAAATCAGAAATAAGAGCTTTTATGAATCTGGGACAGAGAACCATCTGTTATTTTAATAACAGGACTGGTTTAGTTGGTCTTATTTATTACCAATTAATTTATCATCTACACGATGGTATCTGTTCCAGTGTTACACATGATTTTACACTTGACATTTGAGGGAATATTAAGTCACTCTTAGAAATAAAAGTTTAATCAGTGATCGTGGTGAGTTACAAAAGGTGAAAGTGAAGTAATTGTAACCTTTCAAAACACAGTGCATCAACAAGACATTATTTCACTCCATCCTGGTCAAGAATGGTCATTAACAATTGACTACACAGCAATATCTGTCCTTTGCTGTCTTCCACTGTCCCTGCTGGTACTAATGGACACCCTATGATATGAATCGGCATTAAACTCAGGTCAGAAAGGACAATGGAGGATATCATCTTGGTCTACAGAGACAATACACATGTATTAACACTGTCCAATTACTCAGGCTTGTATCATAAATATAAACTACTAGCAGTAAAATATTGTTTTTGGGGCTAATCATGGCATTAAGTAGTGTACTTGTACAACGTAGCCCTTGTTCCTTCAAGGCATGACGGGAGGGGAGGGAGGGGAGGGGGTGAGCTGGACCACATGACTGTGGCATCTTGGTACTGACATAATATGAAGAACTTCATGATCACAGAACACTAGCGACACAGATGCAACAGATGGTGATCTTTTAAACAAATACATGGTGCTTGTAATCACACTAGGTCATTTGTTAAACACTGAAACTGGTTTGACTGGTTTACATACTATTACAAGGTGTTTACTTTCACTGCATACTATGGTGCTGATGGTGTTGCTTCTGATGCCAACATATGGTGCTCATCCATTGAAACACCATACTTACTTTATATTGTTAATGGTGCATAAGTGAATATTCAACTCAACCTGTATAAAATACAGTTAGTTCATGAATATTCAGTGATAACAAACATATCATACAGACTTGCTGTGAGGCCAGAACACATTCAGCTCTTGTTGACTACTCTATTTAAAACTTCCCTATCTTCTTATTCCATTAACAGGATATTGAGAGGACTCTCAGGCTTGGTGTGACTTCCTTCATCAGTAACTGGCATCTATCTATCTCTCATTCAGCATCCTCTTTAAAACCTTTCCTTTCAGTAATGTTTTAACTACCTGGACTGGCTTTCCTTGTCTGTGGCTTTCTCTCTGTTCTGGCTGTGTTCACCTGACATTGGTTCTTGTTTCAGTAAAATGTCTCTTGGTTTTGGCGGTGTTGTGTTCCTACTATGAGGGCGTGACCCCAGAGAGAATGGAGGGATACCGTTGGTCATCATGGATATCAAGGGTGGGGGAGGCTGTGAGGTTGGTGGAGTCCCATTTTTGTGTGCTAAGAATGGATAAATTGAAGTAGTTCTTGGAAGGTGAAACTGAGCCGCTCCAAGAGGGCCAAATTGTTTGGGGATCAAGCTCAGAGAGGGGTGCTCTGCGGCACCGTGCAAGAGTCTATTTCTATTGTGTTCCTCAATCATACGATCACGTTCCTCCAAGTAGTGGGCCATCCGTTGTTGCTGCGCTTCCATTCTACGGAATGCTAAAGGATTATCCCTCGTAAAATCATGCGGTTCTCTTTCCCTTAATCTGTCGCCCTCTAAAGCGGGGCCCATTTGCTGTATGCGGAGAAGACGGTCCCTCTCCAGTTCTAGAAGATCCGGCGGGCGCAGTTGTTCCAAGTGATGGACGCCCCGCCCAAACACATCCCACTGGGGTGGATTCGGGGGTCTATGTAAGGGGTCCAATCCGTGCATGGGAGGGTTAAAAGAAGAGGAAGCCTCTAGCCGGCTCTGTTCTAATAACGAGACTGGATGGAGTCCGATAGAACTGTGCATTGCATCCACACGTTCTTTATCGTGTTCTCTCCGTTCGTCCTTTGGATACAAAGGGTTTCCGTGGAGAACGTTGTTGAAAGCACTATCAGCTCTAGGGTCTCTGTGCATATCCAGAGTTCTTATGTCATGAGAGATTCGTAACGGTGAGCCTCTCATCCCCCCCACACTCATCCCCCCCACACTCATCCTCCCTTCTAGGATTTTGCCGTTTTGACTGCTGTGTCTGTCCGTATCTGTGTCTCTACTCGATGATCCTCTCTCGTGATTCTGGATCGAGAGTCTGTGATCCGAGTCATCTTTCCTCTCTCTGTGTTCAGAGTTGCTCGGATCTCTTCTCTCTCTACAAATAAGACAAACAAAGAATAGACAAATTGAAGATATTATATCGATATGGATATGAGCTAATAACATGCCTGTTGAACAATCCAGTCATGATGTGGTCTCCAGGTTGGAAAATTGTGGTCTTTATAAATCAAATCACTTTTAAGGGTAATTCTGGACACCCCAACTGAAACGGCAACCGAAGTGAAACTTTGACAACATGCCAGGTCTTGTTATATTGGTGTGTAACTGCAAAGATGTAAGCTGAAATCAAAATGTAACCTTCATCTCTTCACGAATCACATCTTTGACAGACTAGTATGACCGTGAAGAGCAACCTAACCCACTTATTACCACCAGAAGAAAGCTATTAGCATATGCCATTACAAAAGAAAATCACTTTATTTCAAAATCATAAAAATCTTGAAAGTACCCATCTTGTTTGGATGAGTAATGGTTACCGCTGGTTCATTTATCAATGTTTATCAATGGATAATGGTAATGAAGAGACACCCATCTTAGGCCTCCATAAATCTAGCTCTACATCTTATTAGCTTTATACAGTCAGCTTTTGCTTTTACTTTAAGCACCTTCTGAAATTCTTTTTATGACATGGCAGAAATATTTCATAATGCTGATATATATAGATATATAGCTAGATCTACAGTTTATGTACATGATAGCCAAGGCATTACTTTCCCAATAATGATTTTCTTTTGTCCAGGGTTTGTCAAGCTATGCTTGCCTTATCATGAAAAGGTCTTGGATCGTAGAACACCTTGTATATGACCTCTGATATGACCTCATACATGACCTTGTATATGACCCCATAAATGACATTGTACATGACCTTGTCTCACGTCGACAGTTGCATGAAGCAAACTCATGGCACGAGGGAAAAAACACTTGACTTTTTGCATCCCTTGATTCCAAGTATTACGATTCAAGGATAAAAATTCTTGCAAGTAGGTCACCTTCCTATGACTGACCATCTATGACCTAAATAATTCTAAACAGATATTCATTTACTCGTAACTTTAAAGGCAAACTCTGACCAAACTATTCGACATAATAAGCAACGCTTTTACAGTGCTCTCAACCGATCCTTTCATCGCTAGTTTGACACCATTCATCCATTTTTTTTGTCCTTAACTCTCCAGATTTTGCATTCGTCGTCAGACGAGTGCCTCTCACTACTCATCAATTTGAGCCACCCATAAATCACTCACACCGTGACAAGACTTGATCCATTCGAACGTGGAGAGCTTACCAATAGCCTTAATGGTATCTTTACAACCACTTAGATGTGAGATTCACTCATATAAATGGACAATCCGTTGTCCAAGCACCTTTTGTGTTACCAATCATGAACGTCTCATCAAATTGTTCTACTGTATTAGGTGATTCCTTGGCAAACAAACGTTGACAAAAGACCGTCAGAATATATTAGGGACAGACATTAATAACAGTGAAAGTGTTACTGAAGGACACGGAGGCATAGAGTTCAATAAGGGACTAAGAAATAATGGATACATAGAATGGATATATATATATATATATATATATATATATACATATATATATATATATATATATACATTATATACATTATATATATATTATATACATTATATATATATATATGTATGTATATATATATATAAATATATATATATATAAATATATATATATATATATATATATATATATATATATATATATATATATATATATATATAATGGATACATGTAATAACATTAGTAAAATGTTCTAGCTGTATTAAACTCTGCCATAGAACAACATCCACACAAGAAACAAAAAGGAGTGATAAGAAAACTGGAAAGTGAATGAGAAAGATGCAAGGAAGACAAGTATGTAACTGTCCAAAAGAAACAGGAAAGGACAAATAACAACAAACAAACAACAAACAAACAAAATACAAACAAACCTCCAAGTCTGTTACTTTGAAATGTCTTCTTTATCTTTTAATTGAAATGTTAATTTGTCTAAGTTTATGAACTGCTTTGATAACGTTGAAAACAAACTAATGCAGAATCTTGCATTGAGGTGATGAACAGAGTCAGTCAAGACAGTGGCGCATTTTGTCAGTGCACGTAAATTACCACTTCTACATTCTCTCATTATTCTGCAACCATTTCAGGTTCAATATTGCATTTTCTCAGCAGACAGAGCAGTTCAGTTCAAATATTTATGAGTACCTCTTTGACAGAAAATTGAATTGTTCAAGTCCATTCTGATTTTTCATTTTGTTTTGATGTACATTACATAAACATATGTCATTCTATGGAGAATAAAGCAAACTGCTTTCATTTTAGACTTTTAGCGTCCTCCTGGGGCAATAACAAATAGAAATATTGGCCTCTAATGGCTTCACACTACCAACCTCCACCATTAAGGGAACCATCAAATCTAGCTGAAATGGAATTAATTTCTTTGCCTTCCATTTGGGACTCAAAATGCATTAAAATAACTATCAGTCTGGTAAATATTCTCCTGTTTTGTTTTTGACCTAAATATATGCTGAGGGTTACAGCAGATCAGAAAACTGCGATCCCTATTATAGGATTACTGCTGTATGTGAGAGGGATAACTGGGACAAAGACACAGGGAGATGATAATGACTGGGACATAAAGACACAGGGAGATGATGACTGGGACATAAAGACAAAGACAAAGACAAAGGGAGATGATGACTGGGACATAAAGACAAAGACAAAGGGAGATGATGACTGGGACATAAAGACACAGGGAGATGTTGACTGGGACATAAAGACAAAGACACAGTGATATGATGACTGGGACATAAAGACAAAGACACAGTGATATGATGACTGGGACATAAACACACGGGGAGATGATGACTGGGACATAAATACACAGGGAGATGTTGACTGGGACATAAAGACAAAGACACAGTGATATGATGACTGGGACATAAAGACAAAGACACAGTGATATGATGACTGGGACATAAAGACAAAGACACAGGGAGATGATGACTGGGACATAAACACACGGGGAGATGATGACTGGGACATAAAGACAAAGACACAGAGAGATGATGACTGGGACATAAAGACACAGGGAGATGATGACTGGGACATAAAGAAAAAGACACAGGGAGATGATGAATGGGACATAAAGACAAAGACACAGAGAGATGATGACTGGGACATAAAGACACAGTGAGATGATGACTGGGACATAAAGACAAAGACACAGGGAGATGATGGCTGGGACATAAAGAAAAAGACACAGGGAGATGATGACTGGGACATAAAGACAAAGGGAGCTGATGACTGGGACATAAAAACAAAGGGAGATGATGACTGAGACATAAAGACACAGGGCGATTACTGGGACATAAAGAAAAAGACAAAGGGAGATGATGACTGGGACATAAAGACAAAGGGAGATGATGATGACTGAGACATAAAGACAAAGGGAGATGATGACTGGGACATAAAGACGCAGGGAGATGATGATGACTGGGACATAAAGACAAAGGGAGATGATGACTGAGACATAAAGACAATGGGAGATGATGACTGGGACATAAAGACAAAGGGAGATGATGACTGGGACATAAAGACGCAGGGAGATGATGATGACTGGGACATAAAGACAAAGGGAGATGATGACTGAGACATAAAGACACAGGGAGATGATGACTGGGACATAAAGACGCAGGGAGATGATGATGACTGGGACATAAAGACAAAGGGAGATGATGACTGAGACATAAAGAAAAAGACACAGGGAGATGATGACTGAGACATAAAGACAAAGGGAGAGATGACTGAGACATAAAACACAGGGAGATGATGACTGGGACATAAAGATGTATAAAGAAGAATAATGCCAAAATTGATTTCTGCCTATCACTGAGTAAAGATATATCCTAATACCCTTGTCAAACTTTTCTACCTCTAACTGACACAAAATTAATATTTGAAATGTTGTGGGGTTAATCCATCCATAAAGAAAACTGCAGATTTCTTACAAGTAGAGGATAAATAATGGTCCTGAGCCCTAACGGTGTCTGCCAAGTATAGGGTAACATGTGCTATTTTATGGTTCCCTAGTGTTAGCCAATGCTCCCTTATCAAATTAAACATTCTCAAACTTGGGAAAACAAACTATACAAGTGGGAAAACAGGTGAGTTCAATAAAATTGATTCCACTTGATTTTCAGAGACAAACAATTAACCCAGAAAACATAACAGACATTTTCCTAATCCCACTGATATAAAAGTTCCACAAACAGCAGTACAAAGAAAGTTCACAGCAAAGTAACCAGGAGATTTAATAAGAGCTTCTTCATCAGGGTCTTGTCAGTCTCGTAGCTAGATGAAAAAAAAGGACTTCAAAACAAATCTGTTTCAACTGAACCAAGCTAATCAAATAGAAAGGCTTGTGACTCCTTCTGTCAATTTGAATATATTTAAATAATTTCTTAGAGAGTGCTGAATACAATAACAACAAATACCCTCAGGGGTCTTGTTCAAGACTCAACAGAGAGCTTTTCCAATGATGACTAACTAATTATTTTGTTATGTTTTGTTATGGTTATGTTTTGTTATGGTTATGTTATGTTTGTTATGTTTTGTTATATTATGTTTTGTTATGGTTATGTTTTGTTATATTATGTTTGTTTTGATATGAGATCTATCCTTTTACCTTTCTCTTCTCTCCAATTCCATTTTCTCCTTGTTATGTTATGTTTTGTTATGTTTTTTTTTTGTTATGTTGTGTTTTGTTATGTCTTGTTATGATTTGTTATGTTATATTATGTTTGTTTTGATATGACATCTATCCTTTTACCTTTCTCTTCTCTCCAATTCCATTTTCTCCTTGTTATGTTTTGTTATGTTATGCTATGTTTTGTTATGGTTATGTTATGTTTGTTATGTTTTGTTATATTATGTTTTGTTATGGTTATGTTTTGTTATATTATGTTTGTTTTGATATGAGATCTATCCTTTTACCTTTCTCTTCTCTCCAATTCCATTTTCTCCTTGTTATGTTATGTTTTGTTATGTTATGTTTTGTTATGATTTGTTATGTTACATTATGTTATGTTTGCTATGATATGAGATCTATCCTTTGTTATGTTATGTATTGTTTTGTTATATTTCGTTTTGTTATGTCATATTATTATATGTTTGTTTTGATATGAGATCCATCTGTTTACCTTTCTCTTCTCTCCAGTTCCATTTTCTCCTTTTCTCTAATTCGTTCCTCCTCCTTCATAGAGTGTCTCTCCAAGAACCCCTCTTTTGGTCTTTCTGGTTCTGGTTTCACCCACCCTGGCCCGTGAGGGAAACCTTGCCCTGGACGATGGTACAGACGAGACCAATGCGGGGGGCCTCCCCCCAGGGCGGGATGTGTCATGGCATCTCGCTCACTGAAGATATTGCCAAGGGCTGCAGCAGGAGAAAAAGACAGAATGAAAGATGAAAAGACATATTCAACACATTCTGGATTACATTTGTTAACTGATATTCAACCACATAGCAGTAACGAATCCACATTTTTGTTCTGATTATCTCCTCTTTTCGTAGAGATATGTAGTGGCTGTTACTTTTTCACATGGCAGGTTACAAGATATATACATTTTGAGCTTCAATACTCCAAAGATGGAAGTCTCATGGATCTGATTTAACACTACAACACTTTAGTGGGTAACTTGTTACTGTCCTTTGCCCAGACTGATAAAGACAAGTTGTATGCATCAAGAAAACATTCGTGGACTATAAAAACAACTCAGTAAAGTATGAAACACTGATTAGATGAGATATGATCCACTGAAACTCTCGCTAATGAGGGGCGGGGGAGGATGGGGGGTGGGGTGCCTCTCTTTGCAGAGGGTAATTTCTACATTTACACCTTTATTAGATACCATAAAATGTATGGCAAAGAAGAATACTTTGCATGTTCATACATTTGTATGACTAGTATTACCTTTAGAGGAGCTCCCTGGTGGTTGTCCTAGCATTGCCATAGGGTTGTATCCATTGTGTTTGCCCATTGGGGGTACCCCTAGCTGTCCAGCGGAAGGAGGTGCCAGCAGGCCACCGTGATGAGAAGCACCAGGTAAGGGTGCATGCGGAAGCCCTGGTGGCCCTGAAAAAATTAAAAAGAGTAATGATGGTAATATGTATGTTGACCCCGCAAAATAAAATAGTCGAGAGGTGAGGGAGCCGTTGTGGTGCTTACAGACAGTCTCAAAAGATATAAAAACTGACTGTTACACACATTCTGTGGATGTTAGGAGGACAAAATGAAATATGTTATGACTGTTACACAGTCTTTGGATGCTAGGAGGACAAAATGAAACATGTTATTACTGTTACACCGTCTTTTGGATGCTAGGTGGACAAAATAAAACATGTCATAACGGGTAAAGAGTCTTTGGATGCTAGGAGGACAAAATGAAACATGTCATGACTGTTACACACAGTCTTTGGATGCTAGGAGGACAAAATGAAACATGTTTGAAACAAAATGACAAGCAAGCTACCACAATCAAGATTCTGCAACAACATTACGAATCTGTCTACCCTCAACCTTTCACAACCATTCTACCAGACAAGCTTGGTATGTTCTTTGTGTTATAATGATCCTCTCGTCCCCCCTCCCTCCCCCTCCCATTTTAGACAGTAACGATCAAACAAATACCTTTTCTTATAGTGACACTTATGTCAATCTCACTGTACAGTCTTATCATTTCAGCCTGTCTTCTCGGACAGACAGACGAGGAGAGTGTACCATCTCACAGTCTATAAACCCTTGCGTTGGCCTCAGAATTTTAGCTTCCACAACCTTGTCTCAGATGATCAGGGAGAGAAAGTTTGACATTATCTGCTCCTTAATTTCCATCTCTAAGATGCTGGAGACATGAACAGCTATCAATAGATATCTGGTAACAATCAATGTCAACTAGAAATCCTGTCACCACCATGACTGAAGGTAGTTAAGACCAGCTACAGGTGCAAACAATGACACCTCGACCAAGACTGGCTATGACTCAAAGCAAGTCTCCGCAATGACGATACATTCATCCTCATGTTACTGTACATTAGTAAATTACGAACCATCGCAATAAGACTTCATTCAAACAACTCTTTAACAGATGGGTGAGGGTTGTTACAATTTCACCAGACCTATCGAGTACTAAGTAAATTTAAGTTTGCTATTGGTCCGAATAAGGCACATGCTCCTTAATTTTGTTTCTTTCTTCATTTCAACCAAGGAATATTAAACCATTCACTTCTAAAAGGATCGTCACTATGACATGTTTTAATACTCACATTTATTAAACTATAACAGCATATCACAGAAGGATTAAAGATATAAAGTATTTCTTCTTTCCTGGGAAGTTTAAGTCGACTGGTTTTTGCTAATGCCATGCTATGGGTACCGGCCAGCCTTCTTACTATTAGTTGACTGTTTCTTCTACTACCGTTGTATACACAACTATAGAACTATAGAGAGTATGGAGAGTGTCTACACTATACCATCAGTAGGTTTTAATTCAAACTCCACCAGTGGCGAAATTCTCAAAATAACTTCCGTGCAGTTATCTCAAGTCAAGTCTCACATGGGTTTCTTTGTTCCCTTCTGCTATTTATTGCCTTGCAGCTATGGCATTCACCAACAGCTCTACAAGGTTTCTTTTACTTCGATTTCACTTGTAGAAGGGGATGGTCAGATGTTAGGGGTATACCCTGTCAGTCCAACGGTGGACATTAAAGGACTGCTCTGGGGGGGGGGGGCAGGAACATGACGAGCCCAACAAGAATCAGGTTGTCTAGAAAATGACTGGAATATTCATCACTTGAGAAAACGTCATAAAGACAATGATACTTTGAGGGTTTCAAGAGAGTAAAGGGACCGCACTCTATTTCACAGGATTCACTTAACAGTAAAGACAGGAAGCAGAAAGAAACATACCATGTTGGAAAAATGATTGCATGTGAGGATCAAGATGTCTGTGTGGAGAGAAAAGATGAGGTCCAGGCTTGCCCAATGGGTCCTTGTGAGCCTCCAACTTAGCCTGTTTAGCAGAATAAAGAAAAAAAAAGATTATATAATTGAGACAGTTTGAATATACAATGTAACCATTATTAAAAAGCAAAATGACTTCTGGTTGGATAATACTGACAAAACATATTTTCCAGATGTTCTATTTTAATTCCCGTACAATATTAACAATTAAAATCATGCTCTCTTCACCTAGGTGGACCATGGTTCTGTGTTTCAAAGTAAAATCTAACCTTTACAACATTTACGTTATCTTTCTCCTTTTAATGGATTGAAATTTAAATAATTGCAATCAAAACAATTTATGCATAATATCCGTCTGTATCAAAAGAGAAAAGGTGTTTTCAGCTGTTATATGAATAACATGTCCTCTCCTCATTATAAGGCTAAAAATAAAGCTTATATACCTATCAATGATCAAGCATATTAACTACAGAGAGATTTCCAGGCTAAGGTGTCAATGAAAGCCAGCAATTAAAGCAAACATTACAATACTTCTTCTCCAATGTTTAAACCACAACAACTGAGATGCACAAAGGGGCCCCAGTGATCAGATTAAAAAGCATGATTCATGTAATAAATTCTCTGAGTTTTCAATTATCGACATACAAATTATCAGTATAATCTTTGAGTCTACTTTGTTGTTCATCATATTTGCCTATCACGTGACAATGTCCCATCATTTCCTACAGACTTCTATATCTCTAGTCCATCGATGCTGGCATGTAATAAACTCAAGTACTTGTTTTTGTGTCTCAGATCACCCAGCAAGACAAGTTGTATCTCTCTCATGGCAAGGTTGGATGGTTTGAATAAACAGATTTAGGACCCTCACTACATGACACACCTATGTTCACTACACTACACACCTGTGTTTACATTACTTTTAACAGTTGTTAGCTACTTCTATATCCCACCCACATATCCTGTATTTTGTAGGATGTTTCCTTCTACATTTCCCATCCTACCTTTTGTTGTTGGTCGTGATGTATTAACCATGCTACTGTCACGTGAGCTCTACACCACTTGCCCGGCTTCTGCAACAAATGAAGAGTGCAAACTCAGGTGAGAAAAGTATTCATACCCTGTACCAGCAATAACGGGACATTTGTAGTACATGGTAGTGTACCAGGACAATGTTATCACAGTATTGGCTCTACACCCCGTACCAGCAATAACGGGACATTAAGGTACAGTTTTATCACTGGCAATGAAGCATAGGTCATACCAATGGTAGAACATGGCCGTGTACCAGGACAATGTTACCACAGTATTGGCTCTACACCCTGTACCAGCAATAACAGGACATTGAGGTACAATTCAATCACTGGCAATGAAGCATAGGTCATACCACTTGCACATTAGAAGCTTTAAAGACAAATTGCCCTTATTGTGCCCCTATTCAGGACAATGTTACCACAGAATTGGCTCTAACTCAAGACACAAAGAATTTGTTTTTATTTTGGCTCAGATTTGTGGCAGTTATTAAGAAATATTTTATTCCTCTAACCCATCATCTACCAGAAAATTCTACTGAAATTTTCAACCACCATGTAAAGCTTACTATTTGTTAGATGTATTATCAAAAGGATTTGATTTCAATGCAGGTCGAGCCAGACCAGGTGTTTAATTAGTGACTAATGACGAACTATATACAGCTAATTAGCCAATAAAAGTGCAAAAATACATAAGAATGGAACAATCAAATAAGAAAAGCAACAGAGGAGTTTCATCAATTCTACTGGTAATCAGGTGCAGATTATAAAACCCACAAGTTTGTTTTTAAGTTCATTTTTGTATTTCTACATCTAACATTAACCATTAATTGTACCTTCAGCCACATCAGTTACCACCAAGTGCGACCCCTAGCATCAGAGAGCTATTACGCCACATAAAACTGACAAGTAAAATTTTATCTGAGGCATTTTAACTTCAGAAATGGGTAATAAACCCTAGAGCACTGGATATTATTCACCTGATAAAATTGCTCTTAAAAAAACAGGACCAGACTGTAACTCAACGTTACGGCGATAAAAACTCAATTCCGAAAAGAGTTAAGACGACATGTGCAGGGTACAGAAGTACTGGGGAGGGTGTACTGATACACATGCGTATTAAGGCACAGGTACTTGGGAGTTTTACTAGCTCTATTTTAATAATACCTCTGGCTATGGCTACGTTTGACTAAAGCAAAAGCTGGTCACTATTAAGGCTTAGTACTCAAAAACACTAAATTATACTGAACTTAGATATATTGTAAGAATAATGCCACTTTAAATTGGCAACTGCAATGTGCAAGGGGAAAACAACAAGCACACAAACACAGCTTCTTCAAAGGACATGTTTATTTTGTCCCAATAGTTAAGGCTGTTTGGTTTTAAAATCTATGATGTGAACACATTTGTATCACATGATATGTGGGTGGTTTACCTTTGGCTGGAAGGCTCCATGTCCTGAGGAACCTAAACTGTTGCCAATGGATGAGGGTGGCATGACGGGTACTGCTGCTGGTGGAGGTGGTTGTGGTGGTAGTCCCATCCCCAGCTGAAATGAAAAGGATTTAATAAAAATATAATATAAAGTCAAGAATTCTATTTAGCATTCTGGGCTCAATTCTAAGCATCACATAGATTCCTTTACAAGTTGTTTCTTCATTCTTCACCTTTGCTCACAAACTGCAGAGTGTAAAATCCCTAAATCCCATTAAGTTATTGAAAACACAGACAAGAGTATTTTACCTTAAAGGAATTGTCTGGTGGAAGATTTTGATACATTGTCCTTGTAGTTATTATTTTTCTCTTTCTAACCATGTAAAAATTGTCCCCATTCGACGTTTTCTTCTTGTAGAAATCTGGTTTTCAAATTCACCAGTTTCTCACCAAAAGTACCGTTTGTTCGAACGCTTCAATATGGTGATTGACGTAGTGCTTGCAGATAGGCAAAACAGGCGACTTGAAGTTAGCACTCCCAATTCCGCAGCAAATTAACTCACGTGTAAGCACATTGAATTGCCTCATATATATAACGTACATACTGGCGAACGTATATACTACGATGCTCAGTTGGTGTATAGCGTTACACATAGTACACTCACACTCAAACCACAGTTCATTAACTGTTCGTCGAAATCGCTGAAATAAATTTCACGGATCAAATTAACAGTAAAAGGAAACTTATAAAGTATTCGTTAAACCGAAAGATGAAACTTGGCGGGATCGATGTCATCGCAGAACTGTCCGATTGTAACGTTAGAGTAGCCTATACACGCGAACATTCTTCGCGCTGGAGCTGGATACCGCGATGTATAAACAACGAAGAGCCTGCTGTTAAAACTTATCTTGTGTTACACAAAGACCACGAAACCACCGATCTACTACATATATTGCGGCTTAAGGAGTTTTTTAAATTATATCTAATTTATAAGAAATTTCACCGGAAATTATTGAAGAAATTGATCGATTCGTTGTCAGAGCAGAATATAGCACTGAGAAGCTTAGGCTTCGCAGAACTGTCTGATTGTGAACGTTTGAGTATAGCCTACATGCGAACATTTTTCGCGTTGGAGCTGGATAGTGCGATGTATAGCCTGAACAACTCAGAGTCTGCTGTTAAAATTTACCTTGTGTTACACAAAGACCACGGAACCACCGCTCAAGTACATGGCGGCTTAAGGAGTTTTTGAAAACATATCTAATTTTTAAGAAATTTCACCGGAAATTAAGGAAGAAATTTATCTGTATACAAACGCTGTTTTTGTTGTGATTACCGTATAGGTACTGTGCGGAGGGTGGGTTATGACGCAATCTGCTATGGCAGAGCTGACGTCACGTATTGTACTGTTCAAATCATTTTTGAAATGTCTATCCATAACGATTAAAAAATCGTTTCTCTGTCAAACGCAACATTAGCGTTCTCATACTTTGACAACATGTTTGGAAAATTATTTACTATTTTTTAAGGTAACTTCTTTGGGCCACCAGACAATCCTTTTAAATGCCAGCCAAAACAAGATCAATACTTCATGTTCACCTTGATACATGTCAACATTATAGGGCACTGGTCTTGTGATATGATTTATTGACAACTAATATAAGAGAACATTTCACTTCTGTTGGCAGACATTATTCCAATATCCTGCCTCTGGGAAGCCAAATTGTTACAGAAAAGTCACAAGCAATGAGTCAGATCATTGAGTATGTTTTTATCAGAACTTTTAGTAATGCAGACACACTGATATGAGATGCAAACCAAAAAAATCAATCACATATTTCCTTTTTGATATGCCGTGTTTACAACATAGGGAATCACATACACACACATACACACACATACACCAACTTGACTGCAGAGGTTCAGATGAATGCAAAGCATGGGAACCAAAAACATATAACCACAGGTAAACTTTGCAAAGCTAATAACAGTTCTGGTTAACCCCTTCATGACAAGATGGCTTTTGAATCTTCCTTATATAATGACAAGAGCATATGTTTGGGTCTATCTGATATATACCTTTGATACACATGGCTATATATTACAAGCAAGGTGACAACACAAATCCATGGCGACTTTTATTAATTATCAAACAATTTGTTATGACAAAAGAAGACTTGGAAGAAATTGGTTCCAATTTCTTTTGAGGTACCTTCCTGCCAATCTCACTTTAGTCAAAAATCTTTTTCTGATTGCTTATATCCTGATTTTCTGTTCAGGGTTTGTTCCACTTCAGTGATGGTGAAACATCCAACATATGATTCATGCACACAACTTAAAGACTCGACCTGCTTCTACAAATCTAAGCAAATTAAAATCACTTTCCTTGAGGAGGCCCGGGGGGGGGGGAGTGATCATCATCCCTCCTCCTTGGTTCAAACTCTTGTCCATCACCCCACAGATGGAAAGTACATCCAAAGGTCAACCTTCTCAAAGCCTTCAAGCCTGATTTGTTGTCAGTTTTACATGACACAAGGTGTCAACACTAATCAGCATGGTATAGTATGTATTTAATATGACAGGGGATATTCCCCAAACACAAAAAGGAGGTCCCTCTATCAAAAACTTGTTATGTTTAGGTCTTCCTCCATCCTTGACTGCTTTTCACAGTGATATTTCCACTGTATTCCTAATTACATCGTTACTACATGTTCATTTTAGAACTGGAACATGAGTTTTATATACAAAGTGTACACAACTCCTGCCTCTTCTATAAGTTCAAATACTAATATTGAAGCAAATATTAATATTACCCTGACAATCCAGTATCTTAGGTGAGTTTGGTTTGGAAAACAAAATGACTGCCACACTTATACATTCTCATTCTCAAAAAAACAATTTTGCAGCTTCCTTTACTACAGTAAGTGAGTAACTCACTCACTCATTAATTAATTCAATCCATCTTTCTATCAACCACTCACTCAATCAGTTCATTAATAACTCATTCACTCATTGACTCAGTCAATCCATCTCTCTATATCAACCACTCACTCAATCAGTTCATTAATAACTCATTCACTCATTGACTCAGTCAATCCATCTCTCTATATCAACCACTCACTCAATCAGTTCATTAATAACTCACTCACTCATTGAGTCAGTCAATCCATAGATATATCAACCACTCACTCAATCAGTTCATTAATGACTCATTGACTCAGTCAATCCATCCATATATCAACCACTCACTCAATCAGTTCATTAATAACTCATTCACTCATTGACTCAGTCAATCCATCTCTCTATATCAACCACTCACTCAATCAGTTCATTAATAACTCATTCACTCATTGACTCAGTCAATCCATCTCTCTATATCAACCACTCACTCAATCAGTTCATTAATAACTCATTCACTCATTGACTCAGTCAATCCATCTCTCTATATCAACCACTCACTCAATCAGTTCATTAATAACTCATTCACTCATTGACTCAGTCAATCCATCTCTCTATATCAACCACTCACTCAATCAGTTCATTAATAACTCATTCACTCATTGACTCAGTCAATCCATATTTATATCAACCACTCACTCAATCAGTTCATTAATAACTCATTCACTCATTGACTCAGTCAATCCATCTCTCTATATCAACCACTCACTCAATCAGTTCATTAATAACTCATTCACTCATTGACTCAGTCAATCCATCCATATATCAACCACTCACTCAATCAGTTCATTAATAACTCACTCACTCATTGAGTCAGTCAATCCATAGATATATCAACCACTCACTCAATCAGTTCATTAATGACTCATTGACTCAGTCAATCCATCCATATATCAACCACTCACTCAATCAGTTCATTAATAACTCATTCACTCATTGACTCAGTCAATCCATCTCTCTATATCAACCACTCACTCAATCAGTTCATTAATAACTCATTCACTCATTGACTCAGTCAATCCATCTCTCTATATCAACCACTCACTCAATCAGTTCATTAATAACTCATTCACTCATTGACTCAGTCAATCCATCTCTCTATATCAACCACTCACTCAATCAGTTCATTAATAACTCATTCACTCATTGACTCAGTCAATCCATCTCTCTATATCAACCACTCACTCAATCAGTTCATTAATAACTCATTCACTCATTGACTCAGTCAATCCATCTCTCTATATCAACCACTCACTCAATCAGTTCATTAATAACTCATTCACTCATTGACTCAGTCAATCCATCTCTCTATATCAACCACTCACTCAATCAGTTCATTAATAACTCATTCACTCATTGACTCAGTCAATCCATCTCTCTATATCAACCACCCACTCAATAAGTCAATCAACCAATTGTTACATCAAACAATCAATTTATTGATCATTCACTCAATTAATCAATGGACTAATCTGTCAATCAGTAGAGTGCATTACTCATGATTTATGACTTGATGATGATAGTATTCTGCAATCCTAACCAATACCACAATTCCATGTAATGAAGTGGATTGGCTGGACAAGTTACGTTTCATCTACACATGGTAACTATCAAGTGAAAGCCAAGAATTTGGACAACATTCAGTGTTAGCTTGATCAGCTGCAATCTTCTTTTCAGTATTAGGAATTAAAACAGCTTTTTAATTGAAAATAAAGCATTTTCATGATTCATATTTAATTCTTGGTTCCTTGTCAAGTAAATACCATCACAAGCTCTTGCTCTTAATTAAATGCCATAGTTCATTGAGTGATTCGCCTTATATCGTCATGGCAATATGAACTAAATAAGCACCATGAGCTATTTTAATACAATGAGCCAAACATTTATCCAAAGACCAAGACAATTTTCTGAATGTAAACTCAATCCAAGCAGTACTGTATATCATAAAATAGGTCACCATTGTAGAATGAACTCTCCTATGGGCAAGTGGAGGGCAATGAAGTTTACATCCCACCAGCAGCTCTCCTAAGGGGAGCAAGATCAAACACGATCCCCCTATAAAACAGATGATCTCTGGCAATGAAAGTTACTCTGGTAACCCCGGACTCCCCAAGCATTTTCCCTGCAGGCCTGTTAGTACGGCAGCAGTTCATTTGCCTATTCAGTGACAGACTAGGAACGCTCCTCCTGTTTAGTTGAAAGGTTAATTGAGGTTGTAAACATGTCTTCTCATCTATAAACTGCCTGTGAACGCTATAAATGACAACACCTTCACAGTTCCCTGACATTTTGATGAGCAGAGCGAAGCCGCTAAGAGAAACCGAGGAGGCCGTGACTCGCAGAGTAATAATAGAGTTGAACAACATTAATGTTGCAACATTAATGGAGTTAAAGTGTATCGAAGAATGTTAAAATGAAAGCAATGTTGCATTATTAATGAAGTACACTGTAATGGGACATTTTCAACACAAATGAGACACAAATGAGAATTAGAAGGGGTCGAGGGGCGGTGGAGGCTGCTCACTATAGCAGAAAATTACAAGGAATGCTATATATATTGGTAGCATGAATGTCAGTCTAAAAGTACAGTTTGCTTTTATTTATTTCCATATGTTTCCTTCATATTCTTCTTAATTATTATCAACATCCAACAGAGGTTTAATATTAGAAATATATTTCTTAGAACCACATGGGAGAATGTTTCATTCATGCCAAACAATTTCCAATGACTGAGACTTTCTGGTGGTGTTTAGCCCTCTGGAAAGTTAACACCCTGTTCAGAGACAAACCCCTGCAGTATTTTTCACCGACTCTAGAGCCAATTCAATCTATTCCATCCCCAAGTAGAGCTTCACCCCTCTACCGTTGCACACTTCGCAGACTTGTTTGGATTCTTTTTGATTTATGAAATGTATGAAACCAAACGGATATACTTTCCATAACGAAACTTTTCCAAGATATTGATATTCTCTTTGACTTAATTGCTTAGATATGAAACCTGTCTAGATATCTTTCTGTGACATCGTTAAATCAGTTCGGGATCTTGTATCCTTGTGAAAGTGATATGGTGGGGGCCTCCAGACGTTTGTATCATTACTCCCAGAAGCTGCCACGGTAGTCACTCAAGAAGAACTCTGGACAAGCAGAAAGTTGTCCCCGTGGGCTCTTTAATGTTATAGTGTGTCTCAAGTTTAAAGGCATCAGCAGATTCTGTAGTTTGTCACAGGTTTTCCCTCTGGTGTTTAGGGAACCAATCATCTCCTTTTTGAAATCCGAATGATCAGGAGGAAGGAAGTCTACCGGGACATGTAACTCTTTGTGTTGAAATGCTTAATAGCTTGATATATTCAAATTTATCATCTCTAATAGGAATTGTACACGAGAGCATGGACACTAAAAAGGTGATCTGTTTTTTATTTCACTTGAACAATTCAATATTAGTTCCCTTGAAAATCTATGTCATTTTAATGTTTAACTTGCAGGAACATTTAGAACAGTTTTGTATAGTTAAGCTGTACATGTATAGTCGATGTATCCGGGGTCCTGAACCATTAGTCAATGTATCTGGGGCCCTGCACCCTTGGTCAATATATCTGGGGCCCTGCGCTATTAGTCAATATATCTGGGGCCCTGCGCTATTAGTCAATGTGTCCGAGGCCCTGAACCATGAGTCAACACATCCAGGGCGCTGAGCCATTAGTCAATGTGTCCTAGGACCAGTTTCATTAGCCAATGTCCATGGCCCTGTACAATTAGTCCACGTGTCCTGGGCTCTTTCTGTAATGTGTCCTAGGACCAGTTTCATTAGCCAATGTCCATGGCCCTGTAAAATTAGTCCACATGTCCTGGGCTCTTTCTGTATTGTGTCCTAGGACCAGTTTCATTAGCCAATGTCCATGGCCCTGTAAAATTAGTCCACATGTCCTGAGCTCTTTCTGTAATGTGTCCTAGGACCAGTTTCATTAGCCAATGTCCATGGCCCTGTAAAATTAGTCCACATGTCCTGGGCTCTTTCTGTAATGCATGATAACTGCTGCTGGCCTTAGACCAGGTCATGTGAACACACTGTCCAGTCTACTAAAACCTTTCCCAGAATTCAGAGTTTGGAAGAAAAGACAAACATCTTGCAGCCTGCCGTTAGTAGAGCTCAGTTCAATAGTGTCGATCTTTCCGACATATCTATACTCATCATGAGATTTTGCTTTCGGAAGAAACGTACTTACATCAACTTCATTATTATAAGAGGGTTCCAAGGACTAGCATGGATACAGAAAGGATTGTGAGTGATTACAGCCTTAAAGATTTATTCATGGATAGATAATGGCCGATAATCCTGATAAATGGTCCTATAACCTTTATTAACACAAACTAAACGGATCTCAATATAAAGAGAAATCACATTGGGTGGGAATCTATTCAGGATGAAACATCAACAACGTTGTATACAAAGTGAATTGATCAACTTAATGTGTGTGGGTGTGTGTGTGTAAATGTGTGTGTGTCTGTGGGTAAACTTCAGTAAGTGGACATCATCTCTAGTACATATTACATTGTACCTTGGCTCATGGCTTATCAGGCTACTATAGACATCTGTATCTTGTATCATCAAAGCCCCATGTTTAAATTTGCAATCATAACCAGTATTGATATACTCGTTTGAAAATGATAAAAAAAGGCCTACTTTGTACCAAATGTGAACTTGAAGCAAACATTTATGATGTCATAAATTTTTGAAAGCAGACTCCAAAAACCTGTCCCTTTAGTTCCTAAAATTTTCAACTTTAATCTGCTTTCATTACTGATGAACAGTTGCAGACTACAGTAGTTTAATAATGTCATAATACTGGTCAATGAATGGGGTTTTATTGTTATAAGCACAAAATTAACTCTGCTGTTCTGCTTCAAAGGTATCAAACCCTGTAAATATATAATATAAAACCTGTGAATAGATAATATAAAACCTATAAATAGATAATATAAAACATGTGAATAAAGACACTCAAACAATGAGGGATGTATCTACCCCCTTCATTTCATATTAACACCTCTTGAGAAAAAAAGCCTAGCTTCGAGCAGATAGCATTTAATTTCTTGCATTAAAGTTTTGCTGATATGATTAGCCTGTTGATTGCTCGACTAATTAAGTTGTGATGGTAACTTTCTCTGGAGGAGTAGGTATCCCTAATTGGATTCCACTATTGCATTCATTTATAATTGCTTAATTAGACACCCAGTCAATTTAATAAACTGCATCGAACCCAATATCCTCCCAGGAATGTAGCTGCGAGGATATGCCATTATTCTGAAAACCATTTGAAAACAACGGCTTAGTCATATGAGATTTCCTGGCCTGTCAAACTTGATAAATTGAGCGGTAATTGAGCTTAGAAGCATGGCTGCCTGGCAAACGTGTGGCTTGTTTACGAGAGATGGTAGTATTCCCGTTGCCATTATCAAGCCATTAGACTCAAGACGATACAAATCAAACAAGGCCTTCCTCCCTCCATCCGAGGAGCCCTTGAGCATCTTCCGCCTCCTGCTTCCTACTCCTCCTCCTCCTCTTCTAAGATTAAGCTACTTGCTACTTTCATCCAGATAATGATTGGATTCAGTAACCCGTACAGCTGATTACATATTGACGTTAAATGAGTTATTATCCTGTAAATGAGTGTGTTTAAATCAGCTTTTGCTGTTGATTTTGGTCAATTTATGACCGAATTTGATACTAAATCCCAGAGCGTTGAATTTTCTGTTTTTAAAACTTGACTAGTCATGAACAATATTGAAGAAAAATCATAAAAAGGAAAATAGAAAATTACAATTTTTCAATTTGCCTTTGTGAAGTTGATACTAAATCCCAGAGCTTGAATCTATTTTTTAAAACTTGACTAGTCATTAAAAATATTGAAGAAAAATAATAAAAAAGAAAATAGAAAATTACAAAAATTTGAAATTTTTCAATTTGCCTTTGCATTTGATTAACCTTGTATGAAAAAGGCTATCTGGATGGAAAAATATTTAGAAATGAAAGCATCATAACTATAATATAAATTCCCAAATGAACATTCCTCTGAGGCATGATAATTAGAATGGTGTCTTCATTTGATAGATGGCAGTCTTAATTTAAATCATCCTTGGAGGTTCATCAAACTTGTCATAAAGTACTATAGCGCAAACACTAAAAGCTGTTTTCACACACTACAGCTAATGTCTCTTGAGGTATTCGGTAGTAAGGTTAATCAAGGGACTACAAAGCAACACAAGTATGGTTTATACGTTGATAAAACAGGGGCTTCAAAATTCATACTTCTATTCGCGGTTAACAAAGCCTACAGTCATTTTTAATTTATCTTAGATGCACTCAGAGAGACCAATTATGCTCAAATATTAAGGCAAGGTGTTTATGGTGTCCGTGTACAGGCAACTATGTTAACGTTAACTGCCATTTTCAGAAACAAATATAGCTATATACTAGGTTTCAGCAGATTTGTATGAAACATTAGGCGAACAAAACCGCAATTGAATCATAGTAGAAAAATTTCATTAAGAACTAACATAAATAGAATAGAAAAAGTACTATTTTCCCTGTGATTAGTTAAAAGTTATTAAAGAAATGTAAAATCACAATTTAACTTTAATTGTTTGTATTTTCTTGTAATATCCAACAAACCGTAATGGTCTATGTATATATTCTACTGTCATTATCCTCTTCTGTTTAAGTCACATAGAACTTTTAGCTAGTTTCACTTCATGCGACCCTTGGGCCCCCCACCTGCTCTAATTTTTTTTGTTATCATGGTTGAACAACTTCTGATGAATGATGACATCTCAATCCAAAAAAACTTTCATCAATAATTACTCGTAACTATCACAGAAAATTAATGTCCCGAGAAAGAAGAAAAAAGGAGAATAAAGGAAAAAAAAGAAAAAAAAGAGAAAAAAATAAACCCAGTATAAACAGACACAAGAAACAAGCATATAGTAGATGCTTTGATAGGAATTGGCAAACAGTGCTCTTTTATAATTTGGATGAGATGTAATGTAATGCAGGGCAGGGTCTCTAGAGATGCACTAGAAAAATTACAAACTTCAACAGTGGAGCAAAATGATACTAATGATGACTCTGGGAGGTCGTCCGGGGACCAGTAATTAGTAAACAGCCTGTAATAGCCATGAAACATGAGAGGATGGGTAATTGCTGGGACGGATTAAAATCTGGCTAGAGCGTGATGCTTGGAAGACACCTACAGCATTTGTCGTTGCGGGAGCAGTAAGACACGAAGCAAGGCGCCGACCAGTTGTTCAGTGACAATCTTTGGTACGCTCTAAAGATTGGTGATAATTACCATTCATTTGTAGATTGTTATGGAGAGGAACAACTCCACTGTATAAGACAGAGAGAGGAGTTCACAATGGGAGTTCATTATGTCCTACATTCCAATATATAGGATAGAATCTGACTTAGACTTGAAAGTTGTTAATCAGTGACATTCCCAGCCAAACTGAAATAACAACAACAGCCATCTAAGTTTTGATTGCTTCTATTAAATGGTTTTGTTGCAAAAGAAGATTCAATTTCAATTTGAAACAAAGTTGACAATAAATAGATAATTAACTTGCAAACAAATTCCCCATTTTCAAAGGTGACTGCAGTTGAAATTTGTGTCTGAAAGGGGGGGGGGGGAGGTGATGCCCTACTGAGTGAGAGAATATTGATGACCAGAATGGAAAAGTAAAGATCTGAGAATGATATCCTGGTATACATATATAAAACAGGTACAAATTCACTGACATTGGAAATTAATGGCAACGTAAAAAAAACTGCAAACTCTTTTAACTCATCAGAAATTGATAAGTATTAATTTGAAATCAATTTCTATATTAAATGAGGGTCACCATGAAGGATCTTGTTATTATCAAAACCATTAACTGAATTGCACTGGGTTATAGTGGTGCCAATCACTAATGTCAAGTCTATGCTTCCCAACACTAATTGTTAATAGCTATGTACATTTACCACTGAGATCTTTTCAGCGTTTGACATGAATTTTCCCAGTGCCCTAAAATGATTGCAGAAGTAGGTAAGTTTTTGAAAACATACAGTAGGTTCAAAACAAAATGTGAGGATAGACACTCACAATGTAGGTCATTTCTTATGGCAACTAAATTATTAATGTTAACATTTGGTTGTAAAACCGAGAGTGGGTGAATGATTCCACTTGAACTATACAATCACATTGTTTGTCAGAAAAACAAGAAGGAACCATGGAGGCCAAAGATGATCAGACACGGGTATTTTTAACTTGAAATTCTTGTTACCGTTAAACAAGGAGGACCAGAGAGGTGGGCACCCCTGGGTTTGTTAATTATACCACAGCTTCACTCACAGTAACAAATCGGAACAACATCAACAGAAACGGTAGGCGGTCTCTAATTCCACAACAAAAACCAAACCAAGGTAAAAACTTCCTCCTCCCATCAGCCATTATGAAACCTTTGACCTTTTCAAATTTGATCATCTTGGCCTGCAATCCTACTGGAGTTACCACCTTCAAGCCTGTGCAGTAGAGCATACTATATCGCACCCTCTTACCCCCCTGGGGGAAACAACCATCCTCTATCCTCCCGAATGCCTTTCCACAAATTCACCCTGTCAGCTTAGATAAGCCAGTCTAACTCAGACTAATGGGACACTTGTTGTGCTAATTTCCTGCCAATTTGAGCAAATTACTGCTAGCTGAGTGCCAAACCCTGGTGCCTACCTGCTCAAATCGACATTGACGTGCTGAAGGAGCGCATCAACGCAGTCCTTAGCGTTTATGATTACGACATTATTCTTAATTTAGATCTCTTTACTGCATATCTAATGGGATCTGCTCTATCTCATTAGGGAAATGACTGAGTTGATGGCATTAGGGAGAGCTGAAATGTAACTTATCACATTAATCTGCTCAAAAGACTACATATTCTTTGGGGGTGGCCCTCTCATTGAAACGTAGTATCCCGCTAGCACCCCGAACAGGCGAACAATAAAAACGACTGTTCCTCCAAGCAAAATGAAATCAAGCAAATCCCATCGGGAAGGAAAACAAACAGGAATTCCTGAAGCTACCTTTGGGGAACAGTTAAATGCGATTCCCTGATGCAACGCAAATTTACAATTTCCATCACATGATTGCTAACACAAGGCATTTTTTCTTTTTTTATTGCAAAGTTGGTTACAGGGCACTCAGAAAGACTTGTCACTGACTAGAAAACAAGAATATTTCAACTAGACAATTTACTTCAATTTCATCCAATTTTCTTCAAATTTAAAACGTTTCTGTGAATGTGGCCCTAGGGGCCAGTCTTGGCCTAGATTCTCGAGCAGGAATAATACTTGTTTGAATGTAGGATGATGAGCATAGTCTGTTAAGGTTGTCCAACTATGCGTCTGTAAAATTAATATAATGGCATTTATATTGTCCTGCTGACTTCTCGATACAGTCAACATCTGCCTCACTCAAAACTGCTCTTCATGCCTTGAAACGACAAGAGGCATTGGTACCTGTTATATATGCCTTCACTACCTGCCTCCCCACCAATAAGAGAATGAATGCCCCTTTCATTGGATCACTGAGCATTAAAGACTACTACAAACCAACTAAACAGGCCTTCAGTGATTAATGAACTTATTTAAGCACTAAATGTCAGAATCTTTTCAATTCAAGGTAAAAGACATTTTTCCCCAGGGCTACAAATAGTAAAGGTTTAAGTGTCAAAATATCTTCTGAATGGGTTATTTAGCGCAATGAATGAAGTGGATATCTAGCACTCTACAATCATCATCATCAAACAGCTCCATGAAAGAAGTGGATGACTAGCACTCTACAATCATCATCATCAAACAGCTCCATGAAAGAAGTGGATATCTAGCACTCTACAATCATCATCATCAAACAGTTCCATGAAAGAAGTGGATATCTAGCACTCTACAATCATCATCATCAAACAGTTCCATGAAAGAAGTGGATATCTAGCACTCTACAATCATCATCATACAGCTCAATGAAAGAAGTGGATATCTAGCACTCTACAATCATCACCATCATACAGCTCAATGAAAGAAGTGGATGACTAGCACTCTACAATCATCACCATCAAACAGCTCAATGAAAGAAGTGGATATCTAGCACTCTACAATCATCATCATCAAACAGTTCCATGAAAGAAGTGGATATCTAGCACTCTACAATCATCATCATCAAACAGTTCCATGAAAGAAGTGGATATCTAGCACTCTACAATCATCACCATCATACAGCTCAATGAAAGAAGTGGATGACTAGCACTCTACAATCATCATCATCAAACAGTTCCATGAAAGAAGTGGATGACTAGCACTCTACAATCATCATCATCAAACAGCTCCATGAAAGAAGTGGATATCTAGCACTCTACAATCATCACCATAATACCATACCATAAGATTTCAATCTGATCTCTCAACTAAATATGGAATATGATTCAATTCCTAGCACTTACCTGGAATGCTTTGTGTTGTTCCCTCTCGCGAGACTGTAAAGAAGATAAAATATTTGCAAGAATTACAATGAAAAGTTACAATGTTTTAGGAGAGTGAGTACTCAATATTGCTTGCCATACTGGAAGTAAAATGTCAGCAATCCCTTGCTTATAGCTGTGAGGAGTTTGCTCTAGGATATGTCTATCAAACACTGACCAACATTGTTTATTTGCATTTCTGTGCAATTAATCATGGTATACTTGAGGCATAGTTAATCTGGTGTACACTTAATATAGCCAGCTTCAAAACTTTGAGCTAAGCAAGGCTTTGTCTGCTAGAACTGAATTTGTACCACCGACCTGGCCAATACAAGCCAAAATCTATTTGCTTTTTCAAAATTTGGTCATACTTGTTGAGTTTGCAGAGAGCTTTTGGTCAATCAGAGGAAAATATAATTAATATTTGTGAAGAAGATATGATTAGTACATTGATTCTGTTTGACTTACCAGCTGAGGGGAAACAGGGGGTAGGATGCCGTTCCCTGCGATGGGTGCCGGGGGCACAAACGCGTGGGTGTGTTGATGCTGGTGCATATGCTGATGCATGTGAGTTTCTCTCATAAGGGGCATGAGTGGGGGGTATGTGGTCATGCTCTGCTGGTTGTGGATGAAGCGACTGTTCAGTTCCTGTATGAGTTCTTGTTGTTGGTTACCTGTTACCAAGAAACAAGAAAAGTATAATGCTGGAATTTGGGCTATAAACTAATTTAGACTAATGAGTACCATACCACTGGTACCTACAACCATGCTTTTAATTAGGACAATTAACAAAAACATGAAGACAAACCTCAAATTCACCAGTTCAGCTTATTGTTTCTTACCAGATGATGAGACCATTTATCAATGGTTGCATTCTGCCAACACTGGGCAAGTCACATGTCGACAGGCTCAGCTTGCCAATGCTGAAAAGGGCCATTTCTCAACAAATTAAAAACAATTAACACACACCAGGGAAAAATTGATCCAGTATCGCATCGTAAAATGGTCAAGTTGTTGCTATACAAGTGTAAAGATGTATAGCAGTTCCCTACATAGGAACTACAGTATTCAAAATGACTAATTCAGATTCCTTTGAAAATGCTACACAAAATTTTGAAAACTATTTCAGTTTTCCCAGCCTACTCATCAATATCGTTTTCATTGTTCTGCAACAAATCAAACTTAGTATTTCTGTCAGATAATGTTGTCCAATTACAAGATGCAAACATGATAACAATCTCCTTACCTTTTGAATAGGAAAAATTGGGGCCAGATTCAGCTCCAAATGGGTTAGCGTTAGGAGTGGCTTGTGTTGGCATTGGTAATGCTGTTGATGTCAGGGGTGTCTGGGGTCTCACACTTGCAGCTGAGAACATACTATGGGGGTTCTGATGAGGAGGTGGTAGGCAGGGGGACAGGCGATAGGATGAAACTGGGCCTTGCACTGTACCATAAGGTGGAGGATGGTGTGAGGATGGACGAGGGGGTTGTGTATTACTGCTCCCAGGCTGGTTACTGCAAACAAGATAAAATAAATCGTTCTAAATATCTATTTCAATAATCAATATCTTCAGATAATAGCTTGAATACAAGGCTATGTAGTAATTAATATAATCAGACAAAAACTTGTACTGGTAGTGAATAAAGATAAATTCCTGTGCAATTTGAGGTAAGTTATCTTTTCCATCAACTGCTGTACACAATCCTCAAAACTTGTGCTTGTTATGACCAGCATATCACTGCAACTGTTGCATAAATATATTACATATTACGTTACATGTATCATTTACAATGCCACTCTGAAAGACAAACATATTTACGTTTCTTAAACACACAAGTTGGTTCAAAGATGGATGTTATATTCCGCAAATATTCCGTTTCATGAGCACTATTATTTCAATCTTGTTTAATTTCTTTTTACACGGTCAGCTGTACACTACTGTCTGCTGTACTCATCACACGTCTTCATCCATAGTAATTTCAGACAACCTGTTTTCCCGCTTTTTTGAGTAACGTACACAAATCTAAGATGTGAGTTTCATAAATTATTCAAGAGTCCTATCCGCTGTGCATTGCTATGTCCTGGTGGGTTAGTTTACACATGTGAGGCAGCCGATGCTGATAGTAATGCATGGCTACGTCTTTGTCATATTAATACCAAGCAATGCTGATGTCTGTTTAAACAACTTGCAAATTTATGAGCAAGCATAGTAGTCTAGAGTGTATACTAATGTAAACAGCTCATCTGAGCCGCTCTGGGTATCAAGAAACATAACCAAAACAAGTGATATACCAAACTCATCTCGTACAGCAGCTCCACTCATCTTGAATAAAACATATGCATCTCTCTCCTAGAGAGGCAAAATGTTTAGCACCGAGAAGCAGTGGAATTCACCCAAAGATTAGGAGGATCAAATAACTCAATTTGTTGGAAGAGATGCCTGCAGATGTAACCAGTCCAATCTTACATAGCAGCTATAGGTAATGCAGAGAGCTGATTGTATAACTGTCCTGATTGGTCAGAGTGCAGTAATTGTAATCTATGATCTTTGTAACATAACTGTCAAAAATTCAATAAAACCACATTTAAAACTCATTAACTATGCCAAGTGTGATACAGTACATGTCCACACTTTGGCTTTATGTGAGGAGACAAAATCTGATGTTAATCTCTGGAGTGGGCGTTATTAGTGTGAGGGGAGGGAGGTTGTCTAAATTAGAATATGTCCCTACAATAGCTGATATTTACATGACTTCAAGGTTCAACAGCTGGGAAATGTTAAGTGATTCTTAGGTGTACAGTTGAAACTGCAAACCAAACTTCAATTATAACAGAAGGTTTTTCACTCCTGGCAACAATGGAAAAGATATATATAGAAGACAATGTTATCAATAGCCAAATGTTTCCTTAATAACATACATCGGTTCAAGTCTCACATGCTGGCACAGAGACACATGGAGAGATCTATTTCAGGCTTTATAGCAAAGGACACTGTGTCATGTAAAAGTTAAAATTTCTATTAATTCTATATAATTTTTGCCCTTTTCACATGAACACCTGTTTTCTGGGAATTGTTAGACTGCAGGGAATCTATCTTATTTTGAAGCTGGCAAGTAAGAGGGGCAGGTGTTATCAAAGTGCAACTTTTTGCAGCAAATAAACTATAAAATGGTAATTCTCATAATGTCCACTACCAGGAAAAAACTTGTATCAAGGAGTTAATAATTAGCAGAAAGAAGGCTTTCCATCCAATCACAACTATAAAGCAAACTGCTTTTGGGGTTTTTGTTGTTGTTGTTAATACAGTTTCAAGAACTTACACTGACTTACATACTGTCCACCTGTACTGTATAGTGTCAACTGTGTAGATATTAATGATATCATCATTTATATTAACGACACAGACCTTTTCAGAAATTAAGATGAACCACAAGCCATGTCTATTGTACAACACATTTGTTGGGAACTGTTTCAACGTAGCCACAATAACAGACGAGTAGAAAGGTATCTCCCATGATAAAAGAATTTAAAGTATCAAAACTGTTACAGCAATCCACCATACAGCTGGGCTATATCATGGTAAGGAGTCATTACTTATTGGTATATAAAAACAACTTAATATTAAATCTGCTGGACATAGATATGCATGAAATATGACATACTGTAACGGTCTACAAACATGCTAATCTACACACTTTTAGAACTGAGAGTAATTATCACATGAAGGTGCAGCATGTGTAGAAGTATAACACGACCGCACCAACACTTGGCATCTTCAGCTTCCAATATTCTAGCATGATAATATGTTGAGGTCTGGTTACACAATGTTATCCAATAGTGGTCACATTGTTCAACTGCCCTGCCACTCCGAGTTCCAAAGATGTTTGCTGGGAGGTGTTAGATAGGGATCCGTGGTGCCTGACAGTGTTTATGTCATTACTCCAGATACTATTCAATATGGATTTAGCAAAATGATGAAATTACTTAAATTCATAAAAACATTGTCGGTAACATCTACCACATGTGAAGCTACCCAGACTTCTAACCTTTAAAATGCCCTTTATTAATGCCTTTAATCAATTTTCTTTTTATTATTGTTGTTATTGTTATGTGTCATAACTTTTTATACTCTCCTATTTATAAATTGTATTTTAGGCTAAGTATACTGGAATGATGGAAACTGAAAACTGAAACTGTACCAAGTGACTGGAGATACCTGTGAACATTAACCAACCATATCATCCTCATTTACATAATTTACATTTGTAAGAAACTAACACCACACCATGACTACTTGACAGCTGAACGAGCCAGAAAGATAAATGGAACACCATCATATAGCTGAACATAGCAAAATACTTAACAACTGTTTGAACAACCCACTCTGACTGGAGTCTGGAGATACCTGGATAACCACAAACGTAATCACTGCCATTCACAATTACTGTATAACCTAGAACTGATACCGCACCATGACTTGACAGCTAAATGGGCCTCCCTATTAAAGCTAGTACTGAAACACAAAAGTAGAGCAGGTGTATTTAGCTGACCGCAACCAAACACCATATAAGGACAATAACAAACCAACAGCTGTATGTGATAAGTCTGATTATCTGAATAAAATACTCAGTGTGTTACTGCTGTGTGTAGTATCCTGGTAATTGAAATTACCACCACTGGATTCATCTCTGCATGTCTACTGTATCTTCAGAATAAATAAAACTCATCGTTCTTAATTTGTTTACAGTATCATTGATGACAGTGTCTACCAGCTTCCCCAAGCTTCTTGGATAATACTAACAATATACATCAAATATTCAATTACTTTTTATCTTTAGCCCCCCCCGGCCCCCCCAGAGTGCAGTCAGACATTGAAAGGGGTCACCCAATAAATGTCTGGTGAGCCAATCAGAACCTCTGCAGCAACTCGCAGGTATTGGATGGTGGTAGCCTTGATGATAATATCTACATAAGTCAAACTATCAATAAACCCTTGACATGAACTTGGCCTTACAAGGTCATTTAGATCAAACCCATTGGAGACCTTGAAATTACACAGATGCCCCAAAAAGGCAAGGTCAAACATATTATGATTTTTGGCAAACTGAACAGATTTAAGCCTACTGGGTCGTTGGTGATTCCAACCTGCAATAACCTGTTAAAAGAGGTCACATAAGTATGTTGAGCAAAGTAATGTTATTTGCTGTCAATGTTAAAGTGATCAGGGAACTCTGAACTTCCATGCTTAAGCCAGTTCTACCTTACCACTAGTCACTTTAAAAACACCACTAGCCACCACTATTTACTCACTATGATGTATCACTACTACTTATCATGTCAGACTTGCTTTATACTGTGGTGTGTGTCAGAAGAGAATCATACTAGTGACCTAAGTTTCTCAATGTCTGCTCCTAGTGACTAAATTTGCTGTTAATGTCCGCTAGCTTCAAACTGGTACCAGGATGATGCTACAAGATTGAAGAAGGTGGTGGCACTATAACAAAGTTGTGGAGTTAAAGGTGATGGTACAACACAATTGCATAGTGTGTGTAGAGTGGGCCTATACAAACGCAGGATGGAATCAGAGCTATTCCTAACACTAGAGTGAGTTAACACACGGTAGGAATGACTGAGAGTAGTTCAATGGTTATTTCATCTTAGTACAAGGTGTTTTGAAGTGATTCAGATTGGAAGATGATCACAACCAGTATACAACTAGCTGGACACATTACAGAGGGTACACTGTAACAAATATCCAACTTAACACAATTAACAACAAAACTATTACACATACAGCAGATTTCTTTACCAAAGAAGAGGAAATATCCAGATAATGTTACAGAGACTAACAATGAGGATAAGAAGTTTTGCTAACAATAAATATGATGCTCCTAATGCAAATGGAATGTACTTTCTACTTAAAATGCAAATCAGACCTTCTATAAGATTACTCTGTCTGCATGAATCATGAATGTAATCTTATCTTGGCATATTTATCATGTTTGTGCAGCCAGCAGTCTATTAGTGGAGACGATTACATCTAGGATTAAACATACCGCTAACTATCAAACGAACGACTCCACTAAAATCACCATATCTGTAGCATTGATTACTATTACTGATATCAACACTGAGGAGAAGAAATATAGCTGGAACTGAAAAATACTGGATCTATTCTCAACTTAGGAACAGTGTTCATTAGCAACAACAAACATAAAGTCAATAATTATGTTTTTTGCACAAATATTGTCAGAAATTTTAGAAACTGGATTGATTTGTTATTTATTCTTGTTGTCTTATCTTCTTATGATATGAAATGATAACAGTTGTGATAATTAGTGCCAGTAACAGTGAGATAAAAAAAACCCTTAAAATGCTCAACAGTTGACTAGACTGCATTACCATATATAGTAAAGTACAAAGATTCGTATACTGTTAAAACGCTAGCCTTTACGACCTTTCTAGTGGTAAAGAAAATTGCCAGATGAACCAAACCTTGAATAATCTGTAATTAGAAATATATATAAACAACTGAACTTAATCCTAAACTTTACACAGACAAAGTGTGACCTGATAGATTCGATCATATTAAAAACAAACCTGTTAGGAATGAACACAAAAATATAAGAAAACTTGTTCCCACACAATTAGATGGCAGTACTGTGTGCCAAATATGCTAGAAAGATAACAAATATGCTGGAAAAGTAAATTAATGGTCACACAGATCCTAACTTCACCAATAATCTGACAACCACTCTCAAAGAATTTTCTCTTACTAAGACATGCTCCAAGCTTTAACACTCTTCATTTTCTGGGAATAATGTAAGGGAGGGGGGGGGGGGGTTGTGTGGGGATCAGAAATTCTTCCAGAGAATATACTTTTGAAAGAAACTAGCAATTTTTGCTTGCATTTATCGGGTTCTCATGTGATCTAATAAACAGATGAGCATCAATTTCCTAAATGGACTTTAAGATCTAACAGCAGAAAAATCTATGTTAATCATTCCACAAGAGTTGTAAAAGTGTACCTAATCGAACAATCCATGTTAAAGTTAAAAGTTAAGGAGTGATTTTTGAATCTTGAAATGAGATTCTGTCTACAGGCCAGCAGTCATGAATGAGCTAACATCCTGTACATAACTAGAATTCAATGTGAGGGGCTTCATCAGGATATCGTTAATTGAAGGCAGCCTCAGAGATAAGGCTGCAGGCCTGCCAGAGATGGTGATAACTTGTAAACATGCACCAATTGGAAGGTGCTGATCGTGTTATCTGGGAGCTTGACATTGAAAAACAAAATGGATTTGTCATCATAGTATGAAGGGTATCGTAACAAACAAATCTTTACATCGCAGACAGATAAAATAAGTAGGCTGAATCACAGGTTAGAAGATGAAGGATATGTTACAGATTACAGGCAGTCTAATATAGTCTAATAGTCTGAGGCAGTATAATACAGTCTAATAGTCTGAGGCAGTATAATACAGTCTAATATAGTGTAATAGTCCAAGACAGTATAATACAGTCTAAGGCAGTATAATATAGTCTAATAGTCCAAGGCAGTATAATACAGTCTAATATAGTCTAATAGTCTGAGGCAGTATAATACAGTCTAATATAGTGTAATAGTCCAAGACAGTATAATACAGTCTAAGGCAGTATAATACAGATACACTGAAATATGCAATACAGAAAGTAGAAACACATCTAGGGCAGCTGCAGTCTGCCAGGGTTCCAATTGGCTGCTTGATTCAAATTCAAAGACTGATATGTTAGTTACTAGCCTATTCCCACCAAATCTGCATATCCTGTGAAAGTCAAATTGTAGGTTTAATGTTAGTAGGCTCTATATATATGTGAAAGTCAAATTGTAGGTCTAATCTTAGGCTCTACATACTGTAGGTCTAATGTTAGGCTCTACATACTGTAGGTCTAATGTTAGGCTCTACATACGAACATCAGCAAAACAGTTAGCTGTCTTTCTTGAGGTTGACTGATGTACGTCTCTAACTGTTACACAGTAACTTAACAACGTCAGTGATGATGGAAAGATATTACGTTGGTCTTACTTTTGTGTTTTAGTAAAAATCAGCAATATGTTTGAGGCAGCAGCAGTAGCTGTTGCTCAGATACTATAGGTACTGCAGTACAAGAAACGTGATGTGTAGTACTGTAAAGATCTTCATTCTGTTTAACAGTTAACTGTCCTACAGAGCCACAGACAATCCAAGCCTCCTTGTGATTTGCAACATTAACGTAGGCTTTTGTATCATTGATGTTCCTTGATTAAGTTAAAGTGCATGCCAGAAAGGAACCTGCATATATATGCCTTTATAGTTGACTCCACATAGAGTAATGCCTCATTAAAGAACAGTCGCAAGACGCCTAATCAGAACATAAACGCAGTGTTTTGGAACAATGATCTGCTACACAGGTTTCACTCTCCTATTATTTCTCAGACAGGATGGAAATTTATATAATGGAATATCAATCCTTATTGTAAACTGTGCATCTGCTGATGTTAATTTTGTTGGAGAAACACCACAAACTCATGTGGGGAGGGGGGAGATGAAGCTATGGTATGGGTGTTTCCTACTATCCCCATACTCCCTAACAAACCCATGAGGGAAGGGGGGATGTGAAGCCACCATAGTCCTTCTAACTACCCTTATACTCCCTCCCAACCCATGAGGAGAGGGGTGAGGAAGAGAGGGTACATGTTTTTGATGACTCAATCCATACCTTTGCCAGACTGGTCCTCTACTATAGCACCTCTCCCGTTCTCTTTTCCTCTCGGCAGCTTTCTCTCTTTCAGCGTCTACTTGCCTCTCTTTCTCTTTGCAGACTCTCTCCTGTTCCTGGCTGGTAACTTGACGCTTGTCGATGTCCGGGGCAGACTCGGTCGACTTTGAGGATGTGTGTGGTGCGTCTGTATGAGTATGTGTCTGTGTGTTGGTGCTCTCCTCCCTGGCTGGCTTGTAGTTGGTTGACACTATAGAGGTGGAGGCAGTGCTTATGGTAGTTGTAGTAGTAATTGGTCTAGTGGCAAGGGGTTCCTGGCTGGATACAGAATCGGGACTGGTCCCGCCGTTTGTCTGAGTTGACTTAGCTGTCACATTGGTGAGTGGATCCCCTGAAGAAATAAAAAGAAATAAATGTACAATAGGTAAACTGTATACTGTATAAACCAGAGCAACCACTGCAATAATCTTGTGAAAAATATCCCATGTTTCATCCTATGTTTTGTCATGTTGATAAAACATACTGTAGCCCTATTGCTTTAGTGTAGACTAAATAGTAAAGTACATAACTATTTTTCAATTGAATGGGAGTAGGTGTATTGGAGGGAACAAACATCAAACTAACAGATTCAAGAATTTTTAATGTGGATAATTCTCCTCAATGACCAATTCTTAAACCTTGCTCAAACAGACTTTCTGAGAAGAAAAAAAGTTGAAAATCAGATCACATGACATTCTAGAGCTAGTTCTGGTTCATACAGAACACCAGCTTGTGTAAACCAGGTCAATAGGCCAGCCTGGTAGCCTCCAGTAAAGTTAATGCTAGAAAAACACCAAAGGGCTAACAACTTAACCCAAAGAACGGTTTAATACTGGTCATATATCCGACTTTTCCAAACATGACACGTTTAACATCAACACAGTTATTCAAACCCTTACACAAGAATATTAGGTTAGTGTGTTACCGTTTTGCATCCAACCCATTTACATCGGTTGACGCCCGCCCGCCTTGGTAATTCGGATTAAACAAAATGCTAACTATAGCTCCAATTGTTTTGCCTGTCTCTAATTGCATGTTAACTCTAGTCATTACGGACACTGACAGACTCATACCGACTTCAATTTACCAATCCCACGTTTATGCGAGCCCCGCTGTTTCAACCCTACAAGAACCTGCTAGTATTTTGATTTCATCTTAACAGGGTATCTATTATTCAATTCCAACCATCCAATGAAGCAATCAAATCAATTCCAACCAGGTTTAGTTCCCCAAGAAAAGGAAACTTAAACGCACAGAGTGGGAGAAATTTGATGACTGCAGAGCATTTAAACAAGTGAAGTCAAACTCGGGCTGCTGTGTGGGCTTAAAGATGGACGCTGCATTTGGACTGGAGACATAAACAAACGGCAACAAGCAAAACAACTTGGAGAGTCACAGCCATTTTGAAGAGCAAATGTCAGTAAAACTTGCAATATTGAGAGAAATATGGACATGTCCTCATGAGGATATACAGTATCTATGTGACTACCATCTACGTGATTGGAATCGTAGTGACGTACCATGTCCCTGCGATACTGAGAGCTAGCTATATTGGCTAGCCAATCTAATTCAATCAATTCAACACAGTATATAAACACAACAGTATTAGACATGATAGTTGAGCAGTTTAAATATGACAGAACAAGAGAAGGGGGCAGGGATGGTGGAGAGTGCTTGGTGGGAGGGGATGGTGATTGGTGGGGATGGGTGAGGACAGCATGGGAGAGTTGCGTGGAGAGTAGCAAGGCAAGTAGGAGGTTGGTAGAGTAGGGAGGGGATGAGGAGGGACACCATTCCACCTGATGTTTACAAATGACCAACAGCCACCATATGGATGTGATTTATCAGAAGAGTGTCATCAACCATCACAAATTTCCTTTTGTTTTCTTTACCATGCAATGTCTTGGTTATAAAAGTTGTCTTTTACCTAGTACAAATCCAATATTTGATGGTAAATATAACCAACATTGTGAAGAAAATTTTACAAAAACTTTCATAAACATTAGAGCAAATAAAACATAGATATAAAGACTTAATTCTTATAGTCTTCTATTCCCCAAAAATCTGACTGTTCTGACTTTCAAGTTAAAATGTTTTCATTAATTAATTAATCCTAATAGTGACACAAAGTACTGTAACACATAGTAGTATTAGTTGTAGGTCATATTTTACCAGGTCTCCAAATATTTTACATTCCCATGAGACAGTGATGATGCTGGGCCTCACTGAAAGGAAAGAAGGGCCTCACAATTAACGATAATGAGTCACTTTAAATGTAAGACTCAAACAACAAACTTCAAGACTCGATAAGGACATCACGAATGTCGCTCGCTTCCAGAAATTGTATTGATAGTTCTGGTTAAGATGTGTGAAGTGCCTGTGCCATGAACAGCATTTCGTTCGCTAAAATTTAATGTAATGACACTTGTTGGTTGGCAAACTTGCAAGTATGTTAGAGACGGGAAAAAACAAATTAAAGTCGCCCAAGTACAAGAGGGTATGTTCGACATCAGTCACTCGGTGGGGTATATGTTAACATTCTCATATCATCCCTATCAATGACCAGGCGCCAGCCGTTATGAGTGTTTCATTGTACTCTGTGCCTGAATATCATGTGAGCTATTGTTTCCAACTTGTGCAATCAAGTTGATTATTTTCATAAGAAATCAAATTCCTGGATGAGACAATACTTGACACTTATTTTCGAAGGCTGTATCTGCTGACTTCCACCATGTCAATTGACTCCTTCTACTCGGGGAGGCCCGTACATCTCCGCTAAAGTGCAACTGTTCAAACAGATATCCAGGCCTAGCCTGCTGTGAAAGATACGGGGTACACACTGTGAACCTAACCACCTCCCCCTGGGCTTCAAATAGAGTAATTGGCTGCATGCTGTAACGTTAAGCAAAGGCACAGCGTGAGCTGCACCTGTGCCACAGACATGATGATCAGACATAGCCTTGTGCTCTCTCTGAACTTATTGTTTTATAACTCTCCAGATATAATATTACTTTCCTATGCATCCAGAGCAATGCATTGTGGGAGTGTTACTATGTGACAGTGATCGCTGGGAGCTCCGTGACAGCTCCCCCGTTGATGGCTCAACATTTTGACATAAATGGCCCGTCAGCTTGCAGTCATTAACTCTACACCTACGACAATTATAATCCCAGTTTATGTGAAACCTGCCATCCTGTCATGTGTTTTTGTCAGTTCATGTGTGGTGGCTTGGGCTAGTCAATAAATCCAATATCAGTACATTTGGCTGTTTACATGAAAGGTACAGTACCAGGGCAGGAGACAATAAATACAAAACCTAAAAACTTGTTTGAACCAGCTGTCTTAGCAGCGTCTGAATCATGAATTTCCACATTATTACCAAAAAGACAGATCTATGTAATGCTTTTCACATGAAAGAATCTTACACGCGGATATATTAGCTATTAGACAGACCAACATTTGGATTTAATCTCAGTATTATTGTAAATGTGCACAGTCAATGGTAATTTTTCAGGCTTCCCATTCACTCAAACTAATAGTCATAACCTGACATATAAAATGTAAATTGTTTACTCCTCGTGAACTGAAGCAATATCAAATGATGTAAAAACTTTTAACAATTTCTAATAATGGCATAATTTGCAACACCATGGAAGTGTACATAGTATTAGCAATGAGAATGTAGCAGCCAAATAAGAACATAGTATCATGTATATACTTAATGTGTGTGTGTGTCATCTAGTAGGAGTCGGTAATGAATAAGCTTTGTTGGTACCATACATACATTCATATCTACATACATACTCACATACATACACACATGTTTCCATACATTTCTGTTCACAAAACCTGTAGTCTTTGTTGCCGTACATGGAAACCTTCAACATTTGTTGTGACCATATCTCTTCAAAGTCTCTTTGCATTTGAAGTTGTGAAAATCTGCAGAATAATTTTGGCCGACTGTCAAATATAAATTTCAGAGAGTTTACGTTGATATCATTATGCAGTAATTAATGTTAACTAATTGCCCACATTAACAAACTTTGTTCAGAATGCTACCATATGATTTTTACCTCTATTGCTTTCATATCATCACTCATGTGATGGAGGCATGTTATGTCATATGCACACTTTACTAATTAACTAATTATCAAATTGCCACTTTCAATTTCCTTTGAACAAAAGCTCATCAGAATTCCAGGGATCAATATTCATTGACTGTCCTATTATCGCAGATAGTCCCACAAATGTTGTGGTCATGGGATGTTCTTTGGGTATCTGACCCATTATTCTTGGGAAGTACTTGATATATTAATATTAATAGTGTAAATAATATTGCCAATGGATTGAAAGACTCTGTGGAGGAAAGTGACAAGCAGCCAACTGTGGCATGAAATGGACCTCATGAATTATTCATCAGACTATTTAAATATTGTAAAGGTATGGAGATCAAGTTCACAGACAGGAACGATCCTGGCTTGATTACTTCTTTCAGATCTAAGTAAGTTGAAATATTTGTTGGGGAGGATTAAGGTCATCAGCTTAGCTCTTTCTATGCAAAACCCATTTCTATGACAAAAATAGGCATATTCATAGTTCATAGAGAAACCAAGTCACAATACAAGCCAACATGGCTCCATGATCTCACATACAATTTTGTGTGTGAATTGGAGTACTGCAAAACTGTGATGGTTTAAAAAAATTCCCAGTTGTTGGAGGAAGTTTTTCATCAAAGTTATCTGTACTCTGTATTCAATAACGATGGAAATGTTTGTTTCTCATCTTAGAGAATATGGCAAGTATATGGAAAAAATATTTCCTATCAAAACAAGCCAAAATGTGCTGAAAATAGCATATGGCAGAGGGAATTAAGGCAGAGATTCACTGTTTCTATAGAAACCCTTCTCTGATCCTCAATAAACTCATAGTAATGTTTGCTGGTCTCCCTAAAGGCTCTTTCTTAGATAAGACAAATTAAACCAAATTTCCCCTGTAGCAGTTATTATGCAAAGTAGCACATTTTGATAGTATCACCGAAGGGAGCCACTCCTGGGAAATTACATGAGGAATATTAGGGGCTTACACCACTGGGTCAACAAGGTCCACTATGGTAAGCACACATAATAGTCTCAAAACTGTTTGCCAAATTTTAACTTCGACCTTTCCAGCTTACTGCCTTAAAAGCTCAACGTTCTATGCAATTTTTACATCAATATTCATTATTTTTATTGAGTTATCTGTTGTTAAACATTTCAAGCTGAATAAAATTCGCCAGATTTATTAAATCGGACCAATCTTATTCCATTTGGTCATTTGAAGACTTGCTTAAAGTCTTCTTTTAAAAAAAATCAGCAATTCAAGGGAATAAGATTAAATGATATAGTAGATGAATAAATTATAATATTAAATCTCTTGCATAAATTGTTACGATATTGGAGGAACCTATACATAGCTATTCTAACATGGTACTGTAAGGTATATGTATAGCCAACAAATGACTACACAGAGGGTTTGTTGGGTTATGAATCTCTCAGAGTGCAACAGAACTACAAATCTATCAGTAGGTATTATAAAGTTCTCTTTTATTGAGCATATCAGTTCAGAATTCCAGGCAGCAATAACTGTAATCATATATATGTACTTGGAAACCTGAGGGGCAATCAAAACAACATACCAACCTCACCTACTACCAGCTCTTATGATTAAGGTTTACATACTGTGATGATGGATCTATGGAAACTGTGTTATGTGTATATATTATGACAAATGTCTCAAGAGTACATGCACATTAGCATATATACGAGTCAAAAACCAGCTACATTGGAGTATGATGATTTGACCAATTTCTTGATAGTATGTAATCATTAAATCCCTTAACACAATGTAGTTCATTAACTTAATTATAGTCAAGCTTTTGATTCAAATAATAAGGTAAACCCCTTTTTTTTCTTCTAGTGTTGTTGTTGAAGTTCCAATATTTTATGTTTGCAAGTAATTTAAACTGACAAGTTAAAGTGTTTAGGTTACCACATGTGGAAGATAATCCAAAACTAACTTGAATGAGAAGGAGGGGCAATGATTGGGGAGCTGGTCATGGAAGGCGCACAGTGTTTAAGGGTTACCATGGGACATTATAGGCACGGTAGAACAGGTGCTAAGGTTGTGAGGGGACAGGTAAGCGAGGAATGAAGTAAATCTCTTAAAACAAGTTAACAAACTGCTAGCTCATTCATCTAAGATGGAAAATCTAGGCTTGCAGATGTCTTTATAGTTTCATAACCTGTAATCTTATTTTCAGGAATATTTGGTGAAGTAGTTGACCTATAAAGTGCAACAGGTACTTTCACAGTTCGGGCGTTTAGAAACCAGTTTTATCAACCACGTACTGTATGTACTCCAACAAGGTCTTAAAAAGTTGAAATCTAAAGAGTCAGTCTTCTTTTTAAAACTTCAGCCTTTATCAATTTTGTTTGTGATCAGAGATGTCAACATGAGTTTTAACCTCAATATCATCTCTGTAACCTTCCATCAAACAGAACTCCTTATCAATTGATGACTTGACATCCATATTTGACATCCATAACTACAACTAAATAAATTGACAAACCTTATAAATCCTTCAGCTGTACCACTTTTAATATCTTAACGGTCCACTTAAAGGGGCAATTGTGGTTGTAGCTCCAGGAGCATAGTAAACTATAAATACTGTCAGCTTTGTTCAAATCCTGTAGATACTAAAATCACATTCTTTTGTCACAAAATTCTTTAAAGAGAGAGATAAAACTGTTAACAACTTGCTTATCTCACGCAAAGCCCTGTGTAGTTAAATAAAAAAAAAAGAAGTAAAATTCATAGGATCTGGTGTTTGATGACAGTAGAATCTTAGAGGGCCTGGTGTTTGATGACAGTAGGATCTTAGAGGGCCTGGTGTTTGATGACAGTAGGATCTTAGAGGGCCTGGTGTTTGATGACAGTAGGATCTTAGAGGGCCTGGTGTTTGATGACAGTAGGATCTTAGAGGGCCTGGTGTTTGATGACAGTGGGATCCCTAGAGGGCCTGGTGTTTGATGACAGTAGGATCTTAGAGGGTCTGATGTTTGATGACAGTGGGATCATTAGAGGGCCTAGTGTTCGATCACAGTAGGATCTTAGAGGGCATCATGTTTGATGAAAGTAGGATCTTAGAGGGCCTGGTGTTTGATGACAGTATGATCTTCATCAGAGGCTAGTTATGTGTTGTCTTGTTTCAGTTAGACTCTGAAGAGATCCTGCTTAGACCGAAATGTCAAGCTCTTGTCTAAGAATTTAGGTACTAATTGAAATTACTCTTCCATATGCTGTTAAGAGGGTGCAGGGGTAGGAGGGAGTGGGGGAGGAGGAGAGCTAGAGATACAGTAGGAGAGGGAGTGAGAGGAGAGGGAGTGAGAGGAGAGGGAGTGAGAGGAAGAGAGGGAGGGGTCGGAGGAGAGGAAGAATGAGGATGGGGGAGGATAGTGGATACTAAGAAGATATAAAAAACTCACGTCTAGCTGCAGGGGCAGTGGAAGCAAACTTGAAGATATCTAATCCCTCTTCTGAGACCTGAAAGATAAAACAAAGAAATGTTAGTAATAACATCGGCCAATGACAATCAGGAAATTCAAAAATAACTACGAATTATAAGAACTATCTCATCCAAAGTAATTACAAACAAACAAACGACCAAAATAAATACAAAAACTGAATATGTTTCCTTTTTAATGCTACGTCAGCTCTATAGAGCTTAACATTTATACTTCCTGGATTGAAATGTAATTAACAAGTAAAGCAGATAACCTTCAATTTCATGAAATTTCAGTCAAATTTGTATCAAAATAGCATAAATTGATTTGAAGAGACTCCAACAATCTGCTGATAAAGATGATAATTCACCATTATCCAAACCTTGATCATTAATTTATTTTGTCGAGTCTTTGAAACCCGGAAAGGTCAAAGAAAACCGTACAGGAAATTGTTTACTTACAGCCTTAAATTGTGTCATAAATATAGTAAATTTATCCTACAGGTGTTACATCATAACAATGTGTATTAGTAGTATGTACTAACATACAACTATACACTATCCACACAGTTGGACTAACTTTACTGGCATAGACTAGTCTTGAAAACGATTCGCTACTGATCAGCTTGCACATCACATTACATACAACGTATGCTATATAACACAGCGCTTCATTATGAATGCAAAAATTGTCTTTGGCTTGTCATGCCTGGCACTCTCACGAAAAAGAAAAAGAAAAAAAAAAGGCTTGAAAAATAAATTGTATAAAGGTAACATGGCCAAACATCAATCAGATGTTAATACTGTGAAACATTACATCAACAACATTAATCCTTGCCTTGATCTCATTACTCTATCCCTGCTCTCAGCTGCCTACAAATTTATCCTTTAAATTCCCAAAGATAGATTATAGAGACAACTGGCAGGCACACATGCCTAACTTGACTCAATTTCTCTAAGCTCTCTTGTCGCCGTCCTTACATCCGTTCGTAACCTTCTGGATCAAGTCGAACCCGAAGCTGTTGACACCAGCTCATGCCCCCCAGAAAACACTCCCAGCTTAAATCCAATTCAATACAGACAAGACTCAAGAAATATAACCAAAATCTAAATCTTCCTCAAACAAATGTGGACTAGAGAAGATTTCGGCGTGAAAGCCAAAGATATAAAAGGTATTTGTCAGAGATCGCCCAAAGCAAAACTGATTCAACATCGGAAGGAAGGGAAAGCTGGCTAAATCCTCAAAAATCTCCAAAGTTGATTGACTTAATCGGGTAAATGTAAAACCTCGCAACTGGGTTTAAAGTCCAATTAAAAGGCGCGCACTGCCATTGCCCAAGGAAATGAATGCCATTTTATAAAAAGCGTAGCGGCTGAAAACCTGTTTCTCTGACTCGGGTGGTTGAAAACGGAGAATGCTATTAGCGAAACATGACAAACTATGGCAGAAAATGAAAATAGTTCAGATGAACTGGGACTTTTTTAGTTGAATAAGTGGAACATTAATGATGTCATTGCAGCTTTGATGCATTGACGATCATCATGGTTGCTGCCTATACTAGTGTTCACAAATGCAACAAAAACCTTTGCATATTTTTATACAGTGTAAAGGCTTCTTAAAGGTCTTCAGTATTAGGCTCAGATTTTACCATGCTCATGGGCGACTAGAACTTTTCGAACTATTAGGCTCTGAGCCTCAATCCATATTATTCATAGAAAATACACACAGTAGTACCTTAGTGTGCAGAAATTACTTTTGGAGTACAGTGATGTTCAGTAAAATACATGACAAGATTTGAAAATGCATGACCATTAACTGACTTGTTAATATACAGTATTTTGCATTGAATGCCAAAGACATTTAACTTCATGCAAGATGTGGTGGTAGATACAGTACATGAGGGAAGGATGTGGGAATGGTTCATCAAACGGAATGCTCAGGAGAAAAATATAAATTGTTCTCCATCCACAAAACCCCGGATACTAATAAAATACATCCCGGTACTTTATCCCGGTGTTGGATTATCTGTTTTTTATCTCATGTGAAAACAGAATCTGTCCAGCTGGACAGTAAAGAATCACCAACACAGAAACATGATATATTTAAGAACAAGAACAAACGCCTAAAGACATCCAACATCTATGCTAATCCACTCACAGGTCCATTTCCAGGGTTTTATATCCCTTGAAGCAAGCAAACAGCAAAAATATTTTCCTTGTATTTTTCTTTACATTCAGAGAATATAAGTGAAAATGTCTTCATTCAGGTATCAAAACAGACAGCTATATTGCTTGCGATCTGTACACCATTGTAGAATTGTACAGGCTAATCGAGTTGGTAGCACAACATGTGTAAGAGATGTCTATATATATATATATATATATATATATATATGGACACTACATATATATATATACATATATATATATATATATATATATATATATATATATATTTATATACCTATATATATGGACACTGCTGGCATTTAATTTTCCTCAGGTGGTACTTGACCAATGGGTTAACAAGCATCTTGTTTGATGGATTAGCAAATAATCCTCCACAACTACAAACAGCAAGTGATCTACAACACTTCAACAAGTATTGGCTGTTACTCTAACAAGTTCAGAGTACTTAAAGTCTTTCAACAAACCAAGCACTTGTCAAGATTCACTTTACAAACTGCTAAGGGGGGTGTAACCAAGAACAACCTAAATCCTGTTTCTCACAGCAATGAGTCAGGACAGGCGAGGTGTCAAAACACTTAGAGATCTGATCTGGATATCTCACCACTGAATTAAAGTTGAAAGACGGTACTAATAGAGCGGAGAATGATCTATCGTTCGTTCGGTCGATTCATCAAGCCCAGTAAAATGCAAATTGCAATTATAGCACGCATGTACTGTAGCTAAATTCAAAGTTAAAGGGAGTTGGTTGTTAATCATAACGCTTCCCCTTGCCTGCGTCCTCTTCGCCACTTCCAAAAGTTTAATTACAAGCTACAAGAACAACTAATTAGTGTTTTATATTTTCACACTGTCTATGCTACTTGTCTCCAAGTATGTTCTTGATTCTTAGGTAAGTACAATTGTGTTACATAGAATACTGGCACATACTGGTACATGTTGACAATTCATAATCGTGGATGTTAAATATGAATGTAAGAGACTGACTTCGCTCAGCTTGCGGCTTTGATAAGCCAATGAGGCCTCTTCACAACTTCCTGCTTGCAGAAGGATCTATGTTATCTATGTATAGCAGCTGTACTTCTACTTACATCCCCACCCCTGATCTCATTACCCCATTCCACACCCCATCCCTGACCTCATATCCCCACCCTGACCCCATCTCCCCTCCCATCGTTCCATAACATAGTCCGAAGAAAATCCTTCGTGATGCTAACCATGAAAACATTGAGCACAGGATAAAGAATGACTTGTTATAACTGGCCACATTTAATTAATTGGTTAAACTGGTCGACCAATTCAATCTAATTTTCGCTTGTAGTGGTTATCTGTACTCAGAGTGGATTTGACATTAGACACAAATCATTAATATCTGGTTCAATCTGTCCAGGATGCATGAAGGAGAGAAGAAGGATCCCAAGAGAATCTAACTTTCCTGATATCAGAGATTTCAGACAAGATTCATTATCAGCAATCAACAAAATCTGACGGTAATAAAAGTTTGTATTCGACCTCTTTACCTTTCTATCCTTGAATGGCGTTTAATAAGGACGTGACAGATATATTGAATGTTTCAAATAGACACTGGACACCTCTTTAGACATTTTCTTTACTTTATCTGTGTCTTTCTTCGCTGTGTTTTTGTGTGTGATATTTTATATATAAACTCTCAAATTTGAGAAGACGCTTCATTAAACATTGCAGATCTTAGCTGGGAGGCCTGGTCACGGCTATTATGGTGTTTGCACCAATTGGGCGAGTGCAGAGTGAGGGATGGAATTAGGGCAACTAAACAGGTGTGAAAAATGCTGTCAATTCTGTAGTCAGCAACAATGAACATCAATGGACTGAACAATGGAATAAAACAGAACTGTGCACAGAACTGCCACCTTGTAGCCGCAGATAAAACTGATATAGATATATATATAGCCTAGAAGCAAAGGCATATGATAGTACACACTATATACATGAACATGTAAAGGAGCACATGTTTGGTAAACTACACTTAGTGTTGAATATGTATGCTTCAATATGGTTGGTCACTTCAATATTAAAGGAAATATATAATAATAAAGCTACCTCCAAATAATCAGATGGTTTATGCCATCAAATTCTCCATCAAAACTATGAAAAAGTAAAATATTATGTGAACTTAGCGTGACACTAAACGTTGTGTTTTGTAATCTATTCATTAATAAATCAACTATTGGTATTGGGTATCCAAATTATTGTTTAAAAACATCACCATAGATCTCTTTATATATAGTTAGAATGAGACGTGTCAGGCATTCCTGAGTACTACTGTACACTATGAGCAAGCAACTCAATCAGAAGCAAACCATGTAAGGAAAAAACAAGCAATACAAAGAATGACTTATTATAACATTCATCTCATCCTGATGAACTACATTTTAATTGAAAATATTTATTAACAGCTGTTTGCTTATTCTACAAGGAACAACTGTCATCCAAAACTTTAAACAAAAATCCAGTGCTAAGGTAAAGCCTTTCAATTTAAATTAGAAGGGGGGGGGGGGGGAAATGATTCCTTAGTAGGAATGATGTGATTTTGATATAATGTAGATAATTTCAAAATCTAACCACTGAGCTATACCTCAAAGTAGCATTTGGCATGCAAAACTCCACCTATTCCAAAATTATAATTGTATTTGGAATGGATGTTTAACTTGTTTGGGGTTAAATATAACTAATTTGATGAATAGAAATGTCTTTCCTAGATTCAGAGGGATCATTTTGCTCCACTCATATATTGGGCATCATTTAAGTAAGCTTGCTTGAGGAGTTATAATGGTATACAGATTACGCTATTGTGTTATATCCGTAATACTAAATGCATGGCTGCCTTGTAATGCTGCTGCAGACGAACTAGTCATTAAAACAAAAGGCTTCTTTAATCGAAACCACAAAATCAATAAAACATGATGGTACTCATCCATTCAGTAATTTTAAAGGTTGGCATAAAGTATACAGTACATATTTTTGAACATCTGTCTTGTGCCCAGATTGTAACATGGTAAAACTGCCAAAAGTAACATTTCAATGATTCAGATTCTCTGGACAATTTGTTTTATGTTAATGATTTCAAAATTCAATAAGTTTACTCCAATTTTTTCACCAACAATCATCATTGGTAATACAAGTACTAATTAATTACATTTTTATCGTAAACTGAACTAGACAGCACTTACAGGTAGGTGGTGGTTGCCATCCATACTAACTCAGTCTCTACAGTGGTGTAAACTGAATACTCATCTGTTTCATGTTATTCCATGCATAGTTATTATGTTAGTTCAAGGATATGGGTGACCAATGCACAGTGATAGAGATCACCTCAGTCCACAGAGGCTAAGATGACAATCAAGTTCTTATCTCTAATTGTTTGTTGTTCTATACTTAATGAATATGTAAATCAGAGAATCATACAGCCAACCTACTTCTAACAAAACAAACAAACCAAGGTTTACTTTTCAACAATAGCCTGTTGTTTTGATGTTGTTTCAACAATAGCCTGTTGTTTTTCATAGAAAAAGATAAAATAATGCAACTTGAGTGCCAATCTCTATAACAAGGTAACTTTATAAGCTTAAATTGTCACATACTACACAACTAAAATATGCCGAAAACATGATTAAAGAAAGTTAATGTTTGCATTTGTTTACTATTAACATCAAGATGCATCCGGACAATCAAGTTTACATCTTTAGGACTAGGGCAGTTGCCCAACTTGCTAATTCACTTGATGATAACATCTAGGTTGGTTTCTGAATTTGATAAATATGGCAGTCTTTATTTTGTTTCTTTTTATTTTATTATTATATTTTATCTTGGTGGGTGGGTAGGACAAATGACATTGCCCAAATTTAATACCCAAATACAATATTCTGTTAAAAGGTATCATCCATAAACAGCTATGAATTAACTGCTATACATATGTATTTGTATTCCAATGCATTAACTGCTATACATATATATTGTTTGTATTCCAATGAATCAACTGCTGTACATGTGTATGTATTCCAATGAATTCACTTCTAGATACATATGTGTATTGTTTGTATTCCAATGAATTAACTGCTATACATATGTGTTTGTATTCCAATGAATTAACTGCTATACATATGTGTATGTATTCCAATGAATTAACTGCTATACATATGTGTATGTATTCCAATGAATTAACTGCTATACATATGTGTATGTATTCCAATGAATTAACTGCTATACATATGTGTATGTATTCCAATGAATTAACTGCTATACATATGTGTATGTATTCCAATGAATTAACTGCTATACATATGTGTATGTATTCCAATGAATTAACTGCTATACATATGTGTATGTATTCCAATGAATTAACTGCTATACATATGTGTATGTATTCCAATGAATTAACTGCTATACATATGTGTATGTATTCCAATGAATTAACTGCTATACATATGTGTATGTATTCCAATGAATTAACTGCTATACATATGTGTATGTATTCCAATGAATTAACTGCTATACATATGTGTATGTATTCCAATGAATTAACTGCTATACATATGTGTATGTATTCCAATGAATTAACTGCTATACATATGTGTATGTATTCCAATGAATTAACTGCTATACATATGTGTATGTATTCCAATGAATTAACTGCTATACATATGTGTATGTATTCCAATGAATTAACTGCTATACATATGTGTATGTATTCCAATGAATTAACTGCTATACATATGTGTTTGTATTCCAATGAATTAACTGCTATACATATGTGTATGTATTCCAATGAATTAACTGCTATACATATGTGTATGTATTCCAATGAATTAACTGCTATACATATGTGTATGTATTCCAATGAATTAACTGCTATACATATGTGTATGTATTCCAATGAATTAACTGCTATACATATGTGTATGTATTCCAATGAATTAACTGCTATACATATGTGTATGTATTCCAATGAATTAACTGCTATACATATGTGTATGTATTCCAATGAATTAACTGCTATACATATGTGTATGTATTCCAATGAATTAACTGCTATACATATGTGTATGTATTCCAATGAATTAACTGCTATACATATGTGTTTGTATTCCAATGCATTAACTGCTATACATATGTATTCCAATGAATTAACTGCTATACATATGTGTATGTATTCCAATGAATTAACTGCTATACATATGTGTTTGTATTCCAATGCATTAACTGCTATACATGTATTGTTTGTATTCCAATGAATTAACTGCTATGTGTATTGTTTGTATTCCAATGAATCAACTGCTGTACGTGTGTATGTATTCCAATGCATTCTAAGGTATTCTTACACTGTGGTAGAAGCCTTTCTTTCAGGATTTTATCCACCAATTGAATGTTTTCCCAGTCAGAGAACCAAGATTTTATTGCTTCAACGACACCAGTGAACGTACTTCAAAGTACGCATTAGTGAACTATGGTCGGAAGCTATAATCACAATGTTAATCACCTTGTCAGAAGTACACCAATGAGGTAAGAGCAGGCACTTAAATGTCAACTCTCCTGAATGTTGAAGTCATTACACTTTCCAAGAAAAAATCATGTAACATATGAAGTTCTAAATGGCTAATTGCAATGCAAGGTTAACCACATTATTCTGTACTTGCCTATCATTAATCAAATATTGATGTTTTTCTAACTCACTCAATATACAAAAACAACCTTATTGACCTGCTTCTTGTAGAGAAAGAAAAACAGCTTAAAGCTTTCCTGCTTTCATGATTGTTAATGATACATAATAGGCCAACACATCCAATAAGTACCATGGAACTGTACAGGAAGGAAAAATAAACAGAGTAAAGACCATGTACTAATGTACAGAAATATATACACACAATAAGGACTATACTATTGTACAGATATACACACAATAGAACTGTAGAGAAATAACACAATAAGGACCATACTACTGTACAGAAATGTATACACACAATAAGGACTGTACTATTGTACATATATACACACAATAAGTACCATAGAACTGTAGAGAAATAACACAATAAGGACCATGCTTCCTTTAAACACAAACACGCAATATTTCCTTGAAATTTTTTTTTGGTTCGAAAGAACTAATGTGTGCTTCTTATACCAAATCAAAGTGCAGAGTTATTTTATCGGCTAATCAAATTTTTAATTTCAAATTCAAATAATGAAATTTCAAAACACATTGAAAAATGTTCTCATTTGCATATTAATAATTTGTGAGACCTCGCAGCAAGCAAACCTAGATGCCAAAAATACCTAGGATAAAGCTGGACAATTTTTTCTGAAGTACTTAAAGCTAAATTCAATTTCAATCCTGCTGTAATTGTTAATTAGAGCACAGGCCCCACTTAATAATGACGGTCAAACAGGCACTTTTAAAGCTTACTTTGATGTTTCATATTCCCATTTCAAGTATAAAATCAACCAACTAAAGATGTTTTATTCTCTTTCCAGTGTGAATAAATAATCAACAGAACCTTTCTCTACATGTATGCAAGATATACACAAATCTGATGAAATAACAAACTACTTTAAGTTTTAACGTAGCTGTTGGCTAGTGTATCAACTGATTCAAAGACGTTTAAAAAAAAAGAGTTGAACTTCAAAACACTAATAAAGATCAGACATCAACATGCATGCACAGTTGATCAGTTTTACAAGGAAGTGACTAATGATCTCTTCTTTAATTAACAGATTCATTAAACACTTAGTAAATTACAGTTTATGACTATCTCTGCCATTAACTGACATCCATAAATTAAATGCCACTGGCTGGGTTTCCAAGTTCTAAGCTTTCTCTCAACAAATCAAGATATAAAGCACATATTTAGTAGTTGGTTGCCTTAGAGACTAAATTTAACATTTAAGAATAACAGCTGAAGTTGGCCATTATATTGTTGACAGTGATGCATATTGTTGGCCACTGAATCTTAAGCAACTTGACAGTAATTGTGGTTAAAAAATGTTGGCAAAAAGTTACTAACTTTAACCCTTTATGAGATCCAATCTGTATAGTGAATATTCACAGCAATAACATTACCACCAGGAGGAGGCCATTCCAGCCCTCTTCCCCCCTCCCCTGTTGTAGTTATACAAATGTGCCCTGAATAAGAATAGGTGAGTGATGCCTATACAAGGGGACAGTACAATCTATGGCAAAACAATATCCTGGGCTAGACCGGCCATTTTGAAATCGCCAAAAGTGTCAGTTTTTGTTTCTCTATTAACTCTTTTAAGTTCCAAGCTATATAGTAACCATAACATACAAGTTTAATAACACATTCTTATTGCACATCATAGTTAATTTTAACTGCAATTTTTTTTTTGCACCATCAGCTATTTATGTAACAGTAGCATAGCTTTCAAAGAAAGGTACAAAAGAAAGGCATTTTAATTATATGCTCCTTTAAAATGTTTGTCACGAATACAAAAAGGTCCTAATTGTGGAATGGTTTCACTCAATGCGACTCTGATCGGTAATAAAAAGCACACTTAACCGTAATTATGGCTTCATGGGAAATCGGGTAATTGCACATTCTGCAGTAAATAATGTTTAATTTAGGTCAACAGCAGAGCTTTAACTGAATAAGGAAGGCGCTAATCAATGCTAATATTATAAAGCTATAAAACACTCACAGACTCAAACAAAACCTTGATTTAATCATACAAAGGTTACCAATAACAACACCCCTGTAAAGAGGCAATAATTTACAAATAATTGAATGACGGGGTAGTCAACCCCTCAGCCACGACCAAACACCTAAATCTGGTGACTCAAATTAAAGATATCAATTGACATAATGCGGGCCTAACGTCATGTAAAGTGAAAATTACTTCCAGTCACTTAGAGTGTAAATTAAGCCTCATTTGATTGAATAATACAGAGTGTGATTCAAGTATGGAATACATATAAACTGCAGATAATCTAATCTTGATGCTTACTTTTGTTGTACTCTGTAAGTCATTCCTGAACGTAAATCAGCTTAGTAGCAATTAAAGTTGATTGAATATAACACTTCCTGGCAAATATTTGAACTTTAAATCAAAGTCTGTCTTCGATACATAACAGTTAAGGTCTCAACCAGTGTCAAGTCACTGAACTAATATCCAACACATTGAAATTATGTCAAAAGACTGAAGTTTGAACATATATAGAGTTCTCCATCATTATTATATTGAACTGCTGGAAAGCATAATTCATTAAGAACCATCACACATGGTCAAAGATTGGGTAAACATATCTCTGTTCTTTCCTTCCCATAAAGACAAACTCTATCAAATATTATCAACTGTATGTGAGGTTGTTTCTTAAAATCTTTTACATTCAACCTTATTCAAGTCTATGCATGCATGGTTTAGACCTTTAAATTTTAGCTATAATATTCTGGTCACTATTAAACACATAACATATTGTGTAGCTATCTCACACTCGACCTACCCATCCTCCACCCCCCCCCCCACCCCACCCCTCTCAACATTAACTTAACATTCAGGTTGACTAACCAAATTCTGAGGTGCTCAGGTATGGCACTACAGTATCTGACAATCTAAAAACTAGGAAGGAGCAAGGCTTCTGAAGAACAAATTGTAGACCCTGTCACAATAATGCATACTAATTCTAACCATTCAGGGTGACCAGATTAGAATAGATTATTTTGTCTGAGCTACAGGGAGACAGATGCAATGTTATCTGACAATTAAGTGACATACTTACACAGCAACATTTCCTCATAAGAGCAACCAGCACAATTACTAAATGATCAGCATTTTATGTCCTGCTATAGACAAGTGCCAATTAAGATATAGCTCTACTACTTCATGCGGAAAGTGGATGTTTATCATTCCATTGAGTTTTTTGCAGAATAAATCCATCTGATCATACAGTTCTATGTACACATACATGCACCATAAGAGGATACCAGACTACCAGTACAATTCAGCACTACAAAATTACATGACAACAATGTAAGTCTGTAACTTCGAATAATCTCTAATAGTATCATGATAGTTGATCTATATCTACTGTATAGACTGACATGTAGAAGGGGAGAGCATTAACTGGATACTAGGTCTCTACTAGTTGCAGACTTGATTTCAGTCTGCAGAACAGACATAAGGAGACAGCAATATGAGTAGGATAATTACCTCTAAACAATATCAACAGACTTGATTCATGTCTACTGTATAGACTAATGGGTAGGGAATATTGTAAATTTAGATTATTTTCTACTAGTAGTCTGCAGAACAGACACAAAAAGAGAGTAATAGGAAGGATAATAATCTCTGAATAATATCACCAGTCTACTGTATACACTACAATGGGAGAGAATATTGAATGATTAGTCTCTACTAGTAGCAGACTTGATTCATGTCTACTGTATAGACTAATGGGTCAGGAATATTGTAAATTTAGATTATTTTCTACTAGTAGTCTGCAGAACAGACACGAAAGGAGAGTAATAGATAGGATAATTTTCTCTAAATAATAACCAGTCTACCATATATCACTACAATGGGAGAGAATATTGTTAATGAATGATTAGTCTCTACTAGTAGCAGACTTGAATCAAGTCTGCAAAACAGACTATAGATATGTAAAGAGAGACAGAGCAGTTCCACACTATAACACAGATGTACATAAAGATTGTCTGTAATAGTATGATCAGACTTGTCATGTCTGTAGTACATAAGTACAGAGATAGCATGAAACTTCCTCAACCAATGCACTATGTATTTTACTTTGACGTTGCCTAGATTAATATACTGTATACTGTAGTCTTGCACTGCTGGGGAGATGGTGATCTAAATTTAAGAGGTTATGTCACTTCAAGAATGCAGAGATACACGGGAAGCAAAGCAGGGGACCTTCCATAGCTGAAAACAGTCCCAGTGTGAAGGCCAACCAAGCCCTCCAAAACTGAAGGACAGTGTCAGCTTCAATCCCTGTAGCTAAGCAAGAAAAGTCAACCAAACACTCACTTTCAAGGTTCTTGTTAAAGCAGCATTTTGCGTTGGGTCGCTTTTTTCCACTTTTTTAACATGTGCATCGATTTTTTTACATGTATCAATCATAAAACAGCAATCTAAGATACCATCCAAGTTTCACCCTGCCAAGAGCGTTAATTAGCAAGTAATTAACGATTTATGTCGATAAATGAGAAGAGTGTCCTCGACAAATTTCACAGTTAAAATTAATCGTTTACAATTCGGCCAAACCCACTAGTTTGAATTCAACCAATCAGAGATGCAGGTTTAGTTATGAGCCGTTGCTAAAAATAGATTCAAGACTTCGCGTTGGTTGTACCAGGGAGTTGTTATGCAACTCCCTGGTACAACTGCCATATAGACTGTACACAAATCAAGCGTGGTGTTATATTACGTATCTGTCAATGACGTTCGTAGTGTTTAAATATTCATATTATGGGCGAGGTTTATTGGGTTCCCAACGGAAAATATCTTGGAGAACAACAAAGTTGAAAGTTGCAAATTTTTCGACTTTTATGCCACCATTTGAAGTAAAATATAAATAGATTAGCTAGTTATGTATGTCGTTATGGCAAAGTGGAATCAGTGAGGTTGAGAAAAATCATAGAAAAGGACGCAAAATGCTGCTTTAAAAATAAATCCCAGGTCACACATGCTATGCATGTAAACTATACAGTGCTCATTAAACTGACATTATTTATGGTCCCTTGACAATTAATCCTGATTTTAATCTGATAATGATGCAATCCTTATCTTATCCTACTGTAAGTGTTGCATCATGATCTTCAACCCTTGGTGATAATATCGCTTGCATAGAACGTGAACCGATTACCCTAGCTGTCAAAAGATCTCTCCACAAACATCCTTGTCTACAGCACTTGGAGATACTTGAATAGATTACCCAGGCTGTAAGATATTTCACTCCTGTCCTCCTTTATGGTGAGGTCTCATTGATGACCCCCCCCCCTCCCCTGTAAGATCTCTTCACAAACATCCTTGTCTACTGTACTTGGAGATGTCAAATGATATTACCCAGGCTTGTAAGATATTTCACTCCTGTCCTCCTACATGGTGAGGTCTCATCGATGACCCCCCCCCCCACTCCTCCTGTAAGATCTCTCCACAAACATCCTTGTCTACAGCACTTTAGAGATATGTCTAATAGATAACCCAGGCTGTAAGATATTTCACTCAGGCTATCCTCCTTTATGGTGAGGTCTCACCTCTGTAAGATCCCTTCACAAACACCTATTCTACCCTATAGTACCTACTTTGGATCATACTTCAAATGACTGTGTACAGTAGTATTCCTCTGGAATGGTTTGTTAGAACTCATTATTATCCTCACTCTTAGCTCCAGTATGACTATTTATGAAAGTCCCTTCATCTCCTTCAAACCATAATTACCTGGTGGTGTTACAAAGAATCAGTCACCAAGGAATCATGATCACAACACCTCTTAAAACCAAAATGAACTAAACCCATCTGACCTAATCAGGTCAAAGGTTATGAGGTCATCATCCATGGGAGTATAAATCTTCACATTCAAGTTCATCTGTCTAGGCTTGGTAAAAACATGATGGAATTTGCTGGGAAGGATGTTCCCTGCATCATGTACCTGTACAGAATGTATCTATTATCAGCTACTCCCGCATTGAAGTATTGTGTTCATGTTCACAGAGAGTGGTGGTTTCTAATATATAAAAATCTTTATCAGTCTCCTGCTTTGTTCTTCATTTATAATAATTGGTGACATCTTTAAAATCCCACAGTAATAGCTGCCTATAAACTGTACAGTGATGAATATGTTTAATGTCATATTCCTACATTGCTCTAACCTAAAATATGCTAGAAAATCCCATGATGGTCACAGAGTGTACAAGCTTCCAGCACATCATACATCAGTCCAACAGTCATGTACTATGGTATTATATGTTTATACCTGTACTGTGGTATACTCCATCAGTGGCCTCCAGTTAATTATGATTGATCAGTCTGGTACAGTATTGGCAATTATCACTAAACAAGCAATTTCCCTGACTACAACTTGACAACGACTCTCCAAACCAAGTTTTAATGACTTGATATCAATCTTTGACTTGACTTAACAAAGAAAGAAAGATGAACAAACAAAAGCCATTTATACATACAGTATATGTATATTCATCACACCTCTCTACTTCAGAAATCCAGGTTATAGTTTTGGTGTCATGCATTTGGATTGACAACAAAGAGAAACAACAGAGTGCACCCACTGAAAGTTCTCATAATTGATTTGAAGGTCAGAGACATGTCACATATAATACTTCTGTATTAAAGTGACACAATTTCATGGATTGATTCCAAAATAAAATTGCAACTTTTTTGGTTGAGGTAAAGTGATGTGGACTTTTTAGTGTACATAGTTGTCTAAAGTATTATTATTGCTCAGAGGAAAGTGACTCTGTTTCAGTGACAGGTTCAAGTTAAGAGGATTACAGAAAATTTATAGACAATAAAAATGCAGAGTGAACTAAAGCAGAATCAGACAAAAAGAACATCAATTCAGACAAAGTCATCAATCTAGGCAATGCTATCAATTTAGCCAACAACATGTTTTTTTTTTGGTTTCCATATTTGCACTGGCATGCTAATAAATATCTGTCATGTGAGATAAATTAGCTTATCAGCTAAAAAAGCCCTTACTGGGCATAATCATGAGCATATCTAAAAACTAATGAAATCATCAGCTAGAACCAGATTCAAAGTAATTACTCCCAAAGGGCCCAGGACACCCATATATTAGGCCTGACCTTACCATAAATTACACTTAGCTAATAGCATAGCGACATGAGACCACTGTCATAGCAACTATTGTGATGTCAGGACTATACATGATGAATATACATGATAAAATACACCTCCTGTAACATGATCAATAAATCCTGTCTAGTTTAATATTTTTCCCATTTCACGTAATACAATTGCATATTATGCACATTTCATAATCAGGACTAGGATTATATTATACCAGGCTATCCTTCTTATCTTCGTCACCGTCTGTCACAGCAGCCACCGGGCAGGCATCGCAACAATAAAAATGATTCTCATTAAATTTAATATTTCTCCAAGGAATCATCCTTTTTCCCTTTTTTTTTTAATTGGAATTCATAGAATTGACAAACCCACATTTAGAGGATTATTGGTACAGCTGCCCATTGCTGTATGCAGACAACAGGGCTTTGACCACAAAAGTACGTCGTAGTCGGAAAAGAGCAACAGTATTTAAATAAAGAAAGCACTATTAGCTAGCAGCAGAAATGTGTTTGCCTTGCATCGGAACACCACTTGAGGAAGATCAACTGTTTGAACGCTATTAGCTTCAAAACACTAGAACTGGGATCAATATGTACGACGACGCTAGTGGGTGATCGACACACTCTGCACTTCAAGTGCCCTAGGCCTCCTCGCCAAGTTGTTTGAAAAGGTTTGACGAGTACAAGAGAGTGAGAGGAAGAGTTTTCTAAGTACTGAGTTCAATTCATATGCAGAGTTAATCATTTCGGCCCTTTACAACTCTCGGGACATGCCAAGAAACTCTGGCCAGGTACTTAGGTAGATTGGTAACGGTGAAAGGACCTTGAAGAAGGTAGAGTGATGAGGCACTCGTTGCTTTGCGATTAGAATCTCAATTACATGCAAGCTGTCAAGAGCAGATTCAAGCTCCGGCATCGTAATGCCAACGAGATCTGGAGTGGCTGATGAGGGCTCTTGTTGGATGTGCATTAATAAAGGAAGGACTCCTTCACCGAGAGCTCTCCAGATGTACTTGGTGCAGGAAATTGCTTCTGGGAGAGCCTGTAAGGTGTGCGGCGAGAAACTAATGTACAGCAAAGGCTGAGGAATGGAAATGTGGAACCCAAATCACGACATTTCAAGATGAGCTCTCGAGATCTTTGGAGGGTAAACAGAGACATGGAGGAGAAGTGTACCAGGCCACTTGATGACACAGAGAGAAGTAGTGCAGAAAAGATTCTCAGGCAGTAGAGACAGACAGAATTAATGTTGGAAATGTGCCGATATATCACCATATACGCCATGCAGAGGATACATATAACAAACTACTAGCTATTATATGGAAAGTAATTATCTTCAGTTTACAGTTTTAATACTGATCAATACAAACAAGTGTTTGAAACTGAGAAGTTGGAATTCTGAAAAGCTTGCATATTTGGACCATTGTGACACTGGTCAGGCTCTAACATAAAATATGTTGAATCACAAAAATAGTACTGACAACGAAAAAATCTCAACAGTTGGTATTGTTTGTTTAAAATACCAAATAGGGATTTAACTTAATTGGATCCAATTTAATTAATGGGCATTATTGGTACAATTGGTTTCCAAAGGGCATTGAAATGATACCCCAGGCACACACCCTAGATACAAATTAGGTTGAAATGATCCCCTAGGCAACACACCATATATACAAAGGGGGGGGAGGGGGGGGTTAAATGAGCTCCTAGACATATATACCCTAGATGCAGGCCTACTGATGCAATATTTATTGCAGACTAACTTCTGCCCCTAAAGAATAGCAACAAGATATGGTAGATACTTGTTAGCTTTTGCTTGCGTACAGCCAGCCAACGTGCTCATTGAAATCAAATGCTTGTCAGCGTTAAGTAACTGTAATAATTCTTCGTGAGGCGTTATTCTGCATTTTGTTAACACACCATGACGTGCTGCATGACCTGAAGAGGACCAGGCGCAGCAGCAATGCAGCTGCTGTATTTTATTGAATATTTAGATAGAGAGAGAGCTTTAACAAACTTAGTATAATCATCAGCATATATAGATACTGCTGCCAGTGGCTACCCAAACCTTCTGACTACTTCATAATACATCTGTCTACTTGTCACCACTATTGGGTTTCTGTCAAACAGCTTAACTCTCTGTGAAAATGGTAGGATTATGTTACTTCCCGGAGCAAGCTTTCAATCCAATTAAAAAAAATACAAGAAGTATGGAAGACCGTCAATTTTTCCCCGAATTTAATTTCCCTTTCCAAACATGCATGTTGCTCTGGCTATAAGCAGTCACTTGTATCAAATTAATCAAGCAGCCATGCATATATTTGAGAATCAGTGCCCCTGCGGCATGCATGTCATTCTTTCCCTGCTTCAAACAACTTTAATTTTGTTACCTTTACGCCCTCCAGCTTACGAACACTACAGACGCAGAGTGGTTTACTCTACCCCTAGGCCGTCCCAAGAATAACCAGCACAAACTCACTCGCAGCAGAGGAGTAGTACCTCTGGGCATCATATTTTTTTTATTTCACCTAAACTCGCATGTTGGGCTCATGAATAACGTTGATTATCATATGGGGCAAATTTTTGGCAAAGAGGCAAAAATGGCAGAGGTTGTGATTACTCAGAGCACCTGTTAATATTCAGCTTGAGTTCTTACAACCCTTACTGAAATACAGGTACCATTTACTCTGAAATCGCTATAAGCTCCAACCCTTGGCATTTACAAGCAAAAGCTGATCCTATATAACCTTGGTTTTCTCAAAGTCTACACTTTGCATACATGTATAAAGCTAATTTAGGTCACTCAAGTTAATACCAGGGGGTGATATAAGCAGAAGGGAAAGGCAACTGTTTTTCCTACATATACTGATAACAACAAAAATGCCTGGGGAGCTTTTTGTTTCCAGACACACTACCTTAAAGAATTTTGTTTAAATCTTACAGCTCAGTAGAGTTAATCTGTGGCCTACATATAACATTTCATGTCACTCTGTGCTACATTGGCATTAAGATAGATTTCTTCTAATCAAAGGTTAACAATGGACTGCAGCTACAATTACTTTTCAAAAATGGACAATTTTTTTTAAACAAATGGCACTGATGTACCAAATACCTAGTAGTCATTGCACTGAATGGATGTAAAAATGTTACTAAAATTGTGTAGTTTACAGAAACATTCTCGTAGAGGAGAGAGATAAAAAAAAAAAAATTTAAAGCACTACAAACACACATACATATCTACACACACCAGATAGCAAATAATTGTTTTCCTTTTATAATTTACAGTACTTAGCTTAATAATCCAGTAATCTGTGCTACTGTATGTGTCTGCCTGGTGCATACAAGAAAGGTGAGACAGCCTACAGTAACTTTGTACTACAGTTATCTGTGCTATGTGTCTGCCAGGTGTATACATGAAAGGTGAGACAGCCTAAGTTTGTACTACAGTAATCTGTGCTATGTGTCTGCCAGGTGTCTACAAGAAAGGTGAGACAGCCTAAGTTTGTATAGTACTACAGTAATCTGTGCTATGTCTGCAAGGTGTCTACAAGAAAGGTGAGACAGCCTAAGTTTGTATAGTTCTACAGTAATCTGTGCTATGTCTGCCAGGTGTATACAAGAAAGGTGAGACAGCCTAAGTTTGTACTACAGTAATCTGTGCTATGTGTCTGCCAGGTGTCTACAAGAAAGGTGAGACAGCCTAAGTTTGTATAGTACTACAGTAATCTGTGCTATGTCTGCAAGGTGTCTACAAGAAAGGTGAGACAGCCTAAGTTTGTATAGTTCTACATTAATCTGTGCTATGTCTGCCAGGTGTATACAAGAAAGGTGAGACAGCCTAAGTTTGTACTACAGTAATCTGTGCTATGTGTCTGCCAGGTGTCTACAAGAAAGGTGAGACAGCCTAAGTTTGTATAGTACTACAGTAATCTGTGCTATGTCTGCAAGGTGTCTACAAGAAAGGTGAGACAGCCTAAGTTTGTATAGTTCTACAGTAATCTGTGCTATGTCTGCCAGGTGTATACAAGAAAGGTGAGACAGCCTAAGTTTGTACTACAGTAATCTGTGCTATGTCTGCAAGGTGTATACAAGAAAGGTGAGACAGCCTAAGTTTTTATGTATAGTACAGTAATCTGTGCTATGTGTCTGCCAGGTGTATACAAGAAAGGTGAGACAGCCTAAGTTTGTACTACAGTAATCTGTGCTATGTCTGCAAGGTGTATACAAGAAAGGTGAGACAGCCTAAGTTTGTATATGGTACAGTAATCTGTGCTATGTCTGCCAGGTGTATACAAGAAAGGTGAGACAGCCTCGTTTGTAGTACTACAGTAATCTGTGCTATGTCTGCAAGGTATACAAGAAAGGTGAGACAGCCTAAGTTTGTATAGTACTACAGTAATCTGTGCTATGTCTGCAAGGTGTATACAAGAAAGGTGAGACAGCCTAAGTTTGTATATGGTACAGTAATCTGTGCTATGTCTGCCTGGTGTATACAAGAAAGGTGAGACAGCCTCGTTTGTAGTACTACAGTAATCTGTGTTATGTCTGCCAGGTATATACGAGAAAGGTGAGACAGCCTAAGTTTGTACTACAGTAATCTGTGCTATGTCTGCACCATGTTTGGTTGTAGAGATGTACATATTATCCACCTGTGCACCATGTATGGTTGTAGAGATGTACATTGTACCCAGCTGTGCACCATGTATGGTTGTAGAGATGGTTTACCCATTTGTACACCATGTAGGGTTGTAGAGATGGTTTACCCATTTGTACACCATGTATGGTTGTAGAGATGTACATCGTACATTGCTACTTGATGTACTCTGTGATATGTAAGTTAGTTTTTAAACACATATTTTCAAAACTAGTTGTAGTGTGTTCTAGTCTGTGCTGCACAGGTATATATACTGTAAGCTACATGAGACTTTTATTTCAGCAGCCTGCTTATCTACTTGGAACAGCTGTGTGTACTGGATCATATTTATATACAATCCTTGTAGACACAGCTAGAAGCCTGAATGAGCCAGGGTACAGCCTGAATGCAGCTGTTGCACATAATGCAGACTGCAGTAGTACTTAAAAGCTACACAAAGTTGAGGTACTAGTGCTCACTTACATATCATCCCATTACAAGCTTGGTGAGCACTACTTCTAGATCTTACACACACACTGCATAGCTGTACCTTAATCCCATGATCCCACTACAAGCTTGGTGAGGACTACTTCTAGATCTTACACACACAATGCATTGCTGTACCTTAATCCCATGATCATCCCACTACAAGATTGGTGAGGACTACTTCTAGATCTTACACACACACTGCATAGCTGTACCTTAATCCCATGATCATCTCACTACAAGCTTGGTGAGGACTACTTCTAGATCTTACACACACACTGCATAGCTGTACCTTAATCCCATGATCATCTCACTACAAGCTTGGTGAGGACTACTTCTAGATCTTACACACACACTGCATTGCTGTACCTTAATCCCATGATCATCCCACTACAAGATTGGTGAGGACTACTTCTAGATCTTACACACACACTGCATAGCTGTACCTTAATCCCATGATCCCACTACAAGCTTGGTGACGACTACTTCTAGATCTTACACACACAATGCATTGCTGTACCTTAATCCCATGATCCCACTACAAGCTTGGTGACGACTACTTCTAGATCTTACACACACAATGCATTGCTGTACCTTAATCCCATGATCATCCCACTACAAGATTGGTGAGGACTGCTTCTAGATCTTACACACACACTGCATAGCTGCACCTTAATACCATTTGTGTTATGCCTACCAGTTTACAGGACAGCTGAAACTTACCTCTATTTTTCTCATTGGTGTTTTAGCATGTAATCCAATTCAACCGTACAATAATGGCAAACACCTGCCTGCCACTGTAATATTCCAAAAATAACTTTCCAAGATTGCAAGAATGATTGAAAGTAAATAATTTCCTACTTGGAAGACATATTAAAATATAATTCCATTTTCTCTGCTGAGAATATATCCAACTCTTTACCAAAGCCAGAAAATGAAATTTGCAAAATGCTCTGTTGTGGTCTTTATTCCTATCGGTATGTTCTCCATATGAAATTACAGAGCAAAACAGGTAAAACTAGCATTACTATCCAAAAATAATTGGCATCACAAGAATAAATATTTTGAACATATTAACATCACAACATGTTTATGTAACATCCCATACATTTATAACAAACATAGCTTCAGTTCTTTTTTTGGGGGCTCTAAACAATGCCCGTAAGTTTGCCCACAATTAATTAACATCTATTAATAACAACTGGTGATGAGCAAGCTTATAGTAAAATTATGCAAATATTCCAAAGCAAAAAGAATAACTGAATTAGGCCAAAGAAATAGTATCACCTGGTGTTTCTTTATAACTTCCACAGAATAGAATCAAACACTACATGCTCCTTTACCGCGAATGCTAACTCCACGAAGAAATGATGTACGTCTGCACACGGGCAAAGCTGCAGTTAAACTGATTCCAGTACCCCAGTCACACTGTAACATACGTAGACTGCACACAGCACTATATACTGGCTAATTGCAGGCAGGCTGAACACACACTCACACACAGACATGGTGGCCGCAGTTTGCTGTGTTGATCTGCTCTCATTTCAAACTATTGTGAGGAGTTGTTCACTTCACACTCCCACATTGTTTGCTAAGGTGTATAACCCATAACAGTATGGCACCCAAACAAAGGATAACTTTATGATAGCACAGCTGTATATGACAGCAGCAGGCTGGTTATACTCATTAAATGTGACCTGGTAAGGGTGGTGGGGAGGGGAAGGGTTACCTTGTTAGGGGTACGGAGGAGGCAAGGAACTTAGTCCTCTCTGATTAACCAACATGGATAGTTCACTTCATTGAAAAGACAGACATGAGAAGTATGCTGAGGACACTATGTCATAACCAGCAGAGCCATCAGAATAGTGGCCTGATAAGATACTCATACCATGTACTTAGACATGAGTCGTATGTTGAGGACACTATGTCATGACCAGCAGAGCCTTCAGCATATTGGCCTGATAAGATACCCATACCATATATGTAGACATGAGTTGTATGTTGAGGACACTATGTCATAACCAGCAGAGCCATCAGAATAGTGGCCTGATAAGATACTCATACCATGTATGTAGACATGAGTCGTGTGTTGAGGACACTATGTCATAACCAGCAGAGCCATCAGAATAGTGGCCTGATAAGATACTCATACCATGTACGTAGACATGAGTCGTATGTTGAGGACACTATGTCATGACCAGCAGAGCCTTTTTAGCCTTTTTTTGAATAGAAAAGTAAACCGTCAATTCGGTGGTAGAAATATGAGTTATGGTAGTTGCATGTCAACATTACATGGTAAATCAAGTGATTCTGCTCATATGTTTTTAACAGAGCTATAATATAACAAGAGTTCTCTGCATATATGGACAGTGAAAGTAACTTTTTCAGATTTTTGGGGTATTTTGAGGTGACAGTTTTATATTTAATTTTGCAACAAATTGGATTGTTGTGACTTCAAGATTAAATGTTTGCGACACATTTTGTCTTGTTGTGCAAGCTGACTGCAAATAATAAAAACATACTGTATTTTATTAGCAAAATAGGTGACATAATGTTGTCAAAAAGAGAAAAAAAGGAAAAAATTGCACTTGTCAACAAACGTAAAATATGTCACTCCATTTCTGAGTTACTTATTCAGAGTACCGCAATAAAACATTCAAGATATAAACATTAATGACATCTCCAACCACAAAATCACATCTGAGAATATATGACTGAGGAATGAGGGGAGTATTCCAGATTCCTACTTGTATACTACCAGTTTATGACCAAGCCAGGACTATCCCAGGAAGGGATATGTTTAGAAGGTGATTAAGGGCATCCATACAGATGACTAAACAAACACAGGAGAGTGTGCAGTAATGGTGAAGAGACAGGTAAGGAGGTATGAAGCAAAGTACTTGAGGAAACTTTGTTCGATATGAACAAAGTGTCTGGGCGATAAAATGTTAAATTATTTGAACGAAATCTTGATAGGTTCACTGCAATTACAGTTCAATGATTGAGAAAACCAAGAAGACTTCACAGTAGGATCAACTACAATGTTTAACCGAATTTTTGGTGTCATTGATGGAAATTAGCCACAAAAGACAAAGACTTTCACACACATGGAAAATGTGACCACCATTCTTTTGTATTCCATTTAAGAGTTGCAGTTCTTAATATACTCAAGTTTGGAAATATTTTAACTCATATCCTATTCATTTATACCAAGTTTTCAACAAAGCATAGATCCTTTTTAATTATTCATGCTAACATATTGTACAATCTTACGATTCTATAGTAATTACTACCTACATACTGGTCTATGGCTGATGTTACTGATTATGCCTATCTGCTGATAGGCTAGGCATATATAAAAGAATAAGATTACACTATCTAGGCCTACCAGGCATTTGCCAGTACCTGCTGACATTTCATTATTAGCAATTGCGCGATTCTGCCGAAATTATGTCAATTTTCACCACCGTGTTTGATTGACTGCCATTTCGTCATTTTTCATTTGATTCAGCTTAAATTTCATGAGTGGTTTTTGTGAGATAAATTTTCATACTTGCAATCATACTTTATAAATCTGAAGGTCATATGAGGTCACTTTCTGAAACATAAAATATGCGACTCCTCGTAGCATTTGTCCAAATCTGCTGAAATGTTGTGGATATAAAGTTTGAAGGTGGTGAACCAAAGTTGTTCAGGAAAAAAGTTTGTTGTATGAGGGCCCAAAACAGGGCCTCCTCTTAAGTTTTCAGTTATGATGGAATGTAGGCCACAGATCATATGCAATTATCATGAAATTTGTTTTAACATTTTAGTATTCATGACCAGTATGAGTGTTTGTGCAAGCAGCAAAATGTCTTTCCATCTTAAGTTTCCATCATTTTGGGAATAATTCCACTCATGGGAGACTTGACCAAGCCAAATATTTACTTGTTATTCAGGTTTCCCATCTAATTCGATGTCATTTTCTGTTAAAAGGACTACTTTTTTGGCAGATTGCAATTTGAACTTTTCCACACTTTGTGTGTGGAATGTGGCCTGTGAGAATGACCTATATTGTTGGAGCCGATTCCAATGTCTGTTCATTAACATCTCTCTGTGGTACAGTGTATGTCGATTGTAAACAAGTTGCAGGTCGTTCTATTATTGTATGGGTGCAACTTTAGTGAGCTAATTTGGGTTAGCAAATCAAACGTGATATCCACAACATTGTAGCAGCGTTAGCAAAGGAATATTTTTGCACGTTTGATTATTTCATGAATAGAAACTACTCAGTGCATATACTGTCAGTTCTTTGTTTTTGCAATGGGGCATAGTTTTATTATGTTTGATACTAATTTGTGAAACAGTACATGGTATGGAGATAATCTACTATTTGTTTCATACTTACATGTGAAACAGTACATGACATGGAGATATTAGAGTATTTGTTTCATACTAATTTGTTAAACAGTACATGGCATGGAGATCATAGAGTATTTGTTACATACTAATTTGTTCAACATAGCAAAAGCAACCTTTGATGCATAAATGTTTTGCATATGAACATCAAAGCCCTGCTATCTCCTTAAACAGCAGAAATTCTTCTTCATAACTATAAGTACAGTAAAGCATCATTGTTCTATAAATGAGTTTTCAAGAGGGCTGCTGCTGCATTATCTCTACTAATTAAGGTATCTGGGTGTAACTTACAATAAATAATAAAATATCCCTCCAGGAGATTACCTTGGATATTACAGATTAAAGTTGACCACTACAGGTTCCTCAATGACATGCAAGCTATCAATTTTAATGAGCCTAATATAACTTGAGTCCATTAAGGCCTATGAGAAAGGTTCCACAAACAAATACTGCTTAAACGACATCCTTTTTCACATGCAATACAGGATAGCCTACGAGAGGATGCAGCATGCCTGTACTGCGGATAATCATGGGCTTATATATAATCTGTCAGAACGAGCACTAATCGCTCTGCTGCTGTAATATGTTATAATGAGGATTACATCACCACTTGATTAGTCTTGTGTCTCCTAAAAATTGATAACATCCAGGCTATTGACCAAGGGACACTATGACACCCAACTGCTGACGGCAAGATGACAGTCACAGCGGTCAGATACCTTCATTTGCAACATGCAAATATTAAGTAGTCAATTCTCACACAGAAGAGGTAAACAAATCTTGTACAACAAAGTAATTAGCAGATGTCATGGACAGGGAGGTGATGAAGCTGAACTATCTATTCGTTATCAGCGCATCTTATCAGCAAACAACAAATGGGTCAGTCACTCCATCTATCTGTCTGTTTATTCCTCAGAATAACTGTACTCTCTCTCTCTTCTGTGGCAGCATCTCGTGGAGTTATCATCGTAACCGTCAGGCCTGCTGCCACAGTGTTAGACAAAATAGGTCACTCTCACTCAGGGAGATAATGAAACGTTTTAATTTCATATCAAATGTCATATTTATTCATACTTATAAGTCAGGGAGAAGCAATGCATCGTAATATCCTTCTTTCTGGAATCAGTTGAAAAGTAGGGAGACATCATGAACCTACGAGTCTTGAGTAATGGCTTCTAAGTGAATTTTTATGGTGAATTTTTATGTAAGATCTAACATTTGAAATCTTTATAAACCCAGAGAAATTTGTTCTGAAATTACCTCACAAGGTTCAAAAACATTGGCTTGAGATGATGCTTTTGACCACAACATTCACAAATAGGCTAAAGGTACATAGCAAAGCAAAGCAAAAGTCTTAAGTTGAAAACAGCAAGAATTGCTGGAAACTTGCTTACTATCAGTAGTATCACTTGAGGCAGAAATCTTTCACACTGTTGTAAGGATGAAGAAGTTTTTTCCTTTTTGAAAGCTGCTTTTTGACAGTATCTTACAAGATTATGTGGACGCCTTTTCGAACCAGCCTACTTTATGCAGTTGATAACGATTCTATCATGTAATAGCGGATGTCTCATGGACGGGTTCATCCTTAATGACACTCATAGTTTGTTGATGTTAGTAGATGGAACTGTAAGACTTGGGCAAACAGCTCAAGAGGGCAAGGAGGAGGGAAGGAGTGGGTTGTCACTTTACCCTGTTACAGCAAGATCATTCTGTTTACAGAAATACTCCTACAGCCTCATCTCCAGTGAATAGGTCAATAATAGGTGCAAGTGGACCTATTTCTACACCTCTCTCTGAACTAGGCAGCTGTTAAGGATGTTTGTTAATACAATGGGAAAAGAATGCTGATTACAATTGGATTTATAAAGTCAGTCGAGTGGCACCCTGGTTAAACACTCCACTTCTCTTAAAAGCGCAAACATTACATCTTAGATGAATAGGTCGACACTCTAGTCAAGATGGGTACCGGAGAAAGAGGACACACTGGGTGACCTTGGTCCTAGGATATCTGCTGGCCACCAACTAGGATTTCAAAAGTCAAGAAGGATAGGAGCAACTGGTCAATAGTGCTATCATCTAAATACCACTTGTCAGCTTAGTGCTAGGATGTACCACTTGGTCTGTTTGCTTAGCAGGCTATATATAAAAGTGATGGGGTTTATTCTTTAGGGGGAGGTGGGGAGGGGCAGATACAGTACAGTAAGATGGTGAGGTGGATGTAGTGGAGGGATTGAGGTATGTGGTATCCAATCAACTATATATATAATAATATCTTCATAATCTAAAGTTAGAACAACTCACCGATCCATGTATTTATCTGTCCAGTGGTAGGTCTTAAGAGAAATGAATAAGGTCACAGCCAAGAATAATACATACAAATGAGCTACGAACACAGTTAAACACACTAATAGTAGAGTAAGTAATGAATAGTTGACACAGTTTAACCTTGCCTATCATCCACCCACCAAGTATTGTCATACCACAGTATCCCACTCAAACACTGCTCTACCATATAGTATATAGTCTCATCTTTTAGGATCCTCCCCATGCAACTTATTCAATTCCAGACATTTCTTTATTGTTTTATCCTCTCTACTAACAAAACTCACCTCTCATTCCAATAGACTTCATCTACCATTTTGTATCACAGATACTGTAGGTATACATCTCAAAAACAACACAAAATATAGTTGGGAAAATCTACTGTTATATTTCCATATTAATATTTGATGTGAAACTTCCATCGGCACGAGCAATAATCTTTTCTTTTATTTCATTTTTTTCTTGTCAGTTTATTACTTCCATTGGTGGCAGCAATGTGAATGTACACTTCATTCTCTTTGTATGCGATTGAGTAATATCTTGATTTATGTTAAACCTGTAATATGTGCTGCCACTTACAATCTAGCTAGCTAACTTATACGAAATCAAAAACGGGGAAACAAAGGTGCAGTTTTGTCAATGTTATCACCCTCCAGCTCGGTTACTAAGAACTAATTAGCATATTCATTAAATTCTGATTGGTTGGCATGAAATCAAAACACCTCCCCGCCTTTATATCTCCTTTCTTAAGTTATATAGCTTCAAGAAATGACAAGGAATTATAAGGGGGAAAAAAGCTTTCACAATAATGAGCTTGAAAAAAAAAAAAAGGAATAAAAAAGGTCCTTCAGAATAAAATATCAACCTCTGTCTGAATTAGGTCTAACAAATGATAGGGCAAAAAGTTACTGGCAAAATAAAGAAAGTTTCAATAATTAACTGATTGGTTAATTTACATCAGCTCTAGGTATATACAAACTCAAGGAGACAAGACAGAGAGACAGGCAGAATGAGAGAGAAATACATTTACTATATAACTTTATATGTAAAGATAGATTTGGATGGATGAGGATAGGGATCCACCCCTAGAGGGTCATAGGGGTGCAGCAGTGCAAGGATGTTACCAGTTAGTTATAAGCTAGGAAGATTGGAGTGCATATATGAGACAGGTAAGGGAGGAGCGAAGTAAATTCACCGAGAAAGCATTTGGCACTGGTCCAGACCAGAGCGCAGTATTTGATTAACACATTCCTTCATATCAATAATTACTACTATTATGGTAATTGGCTTTCTTTGAGCTGAACGAAAAATCCCTGAGCCAGCAGAACGCAGATGAAGCCTGACTTGTGGCAGAATATATTGAACACAAAGCAAAACCGTTTATTCAAACAATTCAAAATAAACATTTCATCGATATTTGCTAATGTAAAGTGATAAAACACAGACCATTTAAAGATATCCAGTTAGGCTTCCCCGTATTTATTGGCTAACTGTACAAACAGCTCCTTTCTGGTTATTCAAAGTGTCACTCAGACGAGTTGATCCTTAAACCTGTCTTCTAATGCAGGTCTTTTGGATTAGGTTTGTAAACTCCCAAGTTTATAACAAAACCTACAAACTATACTTTTCAAAACAATATTGCTGTTCATCAAACTGGTTAACTACACAGATTTTGTAGAACTTTTAACCACATTTCTATTAATTAGTGAGTAATTAATAATAATGAATAATTTCAAGTTTAAAATTTTGTTTGCCCAGACAACTGTTTCGTAACACTTATTCAACATGCAAACGCAAACTGCAATTCACATAAAGTGATGTTTTCCTTCATTCTTTGGGAGATGAAACTTGCCTACAGAAGTTTTAATTTGATAATATCTGGCTTTTAAAGTTCTTGAATGAAATAGAATGTAAACCTGAATATCTCAATAAAGTCTTCCAATAATTCAATTAATATTCTTAGCAATTTTTCTTTTCTTTCATACTATTCCTCTTGTTTGCTGGGGGAGAGGTTGTTCTTAAACATATCGCAAGAAGACATTCATCTATTAGAGATGTTGTCACCCAGCAGGCTACATATCCAAACAATTAACCACTTAGGAAAGTCTTGTAGAAGAAGTCTTTCAAATAAAGAAACTTTTTCCATTCAAAATTAATACAGATGCAGCCGATACTAAATCCATTTAATTGGCTGGTAAGTAACGACTGGGATATTAATCCACTAAAAGCTGGAGTCCCTGTCCCCTAAATGACGGGTGACAAGTGACTGAGATTAAAGGATATGGGGGTCTTATCAATTTATGAAAGACAATTATTATAAAGAATAACTTGAAATGATACCACTGATAGATAAACAGCAAGCTGCTATAGCCCAAGACTAGGATGAGACTTTCAGAAAGGTAATTAAATCACATACTTCATTTGTGGTGACAAAGCAAAGCAAAGTAAAAAAATCAAAGTAATTATAGCAGCCGACGGGTAGGTCAAATGTAACTATTAAAGGATTAGACTGAAAAAAGGAAAATAACCAAATAGATCAACCGGTGGGATGAAAGTGAACGACAACAGGGGAGGGATATTTACCATTGATTAAACAAAAAGTGATTTCTCAAAAATTGCTCAATCAGTACATTCTTCAGTCATTGATCATTATCTGGTGGAATTATAGCTGGCCTTTCAGGATGAAAACAACAATCACAGAAATAAATCTAGACCAATTACTGGAGGGAGGTTGTAGAGCTTGGTGACATTTAGTGATAAATCTCCTCTAGATAGGGAGGGGGAGGGTATGAAATAGGGGTAAGGGAGAGGGTTTGCTTAAGGGAGAGGATGAATGGGTAATTCTTCCAGCAATGTTAATTATTTAAGGTATGATATAGCTGGCCATGAAGGATAGATACAATCAAAGACACTAATCACAGACATATTGATCAATTAATCAATTAAGTATGACCTGAGAGATCAAAAGTATAGCAGCAACTTGAAGGGAAACCGTTCTACATTTCCTAATATAAACTTGTGTGAAAGAAAAACTTTCTGAGAAGGAACAAGCTGGTACAACTCACCAAATTAGCATTACTGATATAACGATCATCATTGCGACTCATTAAGACATCTAATTAATGGGCCACATTTCAGCTTATCAGATCATTTGTTACAGAATGGGCCAATTGGGTATTATTCAGACTATTAAAAAAAACTGTTGTAAACATCAAACTGAAACAAAATTCTCTACCAACCACAATGCTTAACTTGGAAAACACCCTGGAAATAGAAGCTTTACACATGTAAGCTGTAAACTGACAGATTTGAATGGTAGTATTACTGACACAGATACTGTAACTGGCAGAAGAAAACAATTATACTGCAAAAGGAAGCTACAAAAGTAACAGCAGCTTACAAAGTATCAAAGAAGCCAGACAATACCAGCTGATCAGTAATGTACATGATATCAAGCCCTCACATAGTTCTGTGTGTGACAAGCAACCTTTCATCAAACCTAATGACTGCAAACTACAATAGTAAGCATTTTTTTCTTTTTGTGGGTTGCCTACAGTAAGAGATATTGCACTTCTGTACACGGCATGTATGATGTATTTAGATGTACATATATCACTTAACTACAAGAGACAGTGATCTATCACTATGCGTGAAGTCTTCCAGTGTATTAAATCATTAACTCCAGACGAGATCTTACAAACTGTTGATCATAAATCCATTTTTGGCAGACCAAGATGAGAGCTACAGTTACAACAAGTCCACACATAAATTATTTCTCCTCTCTTCCACACTTTTCCTCCTCCATCATGGAGTCCTAATCTTCCGATCATTAATCTACTTTTGTAGACTATTAATCCAGCTTTAGAGCCATAAAACGCCACCACTGAAGGCATCATCCATTTTCTGATCATCCCTTTATCCGTTTCATATGAATTATGAACATCGAAGTATGCCCACACAAGTGAATGTGAATTATTGAAACTTAGACAAAGCAAATTACTACACACACTACTGGGGTGCAACTGATGTAATCATAGAACAATGGTTCATACATGTACCCAAGAAACAAATAAATATAGCATTTAAGCCATGAAATCAAGCAAAGACAACCTCATGGAAACTTCCGATTGGCTTTCTAACCTACAGTTAGCCTTACTCCCACGTTCAAACTTTGGAGAAATTTATTATTTGTTGAAGATAGGAAGTGTGATGTACAGAAAGCTACTAGCAAGTTTTGAAGAAAGAACAAAATAAAGGGGAACGGGTGTTTTGAAGGAAGGAAATAAAAAAGGAAAAAAAAAAACCCTTCTTGTCTACCTTGACATAAATCCTTGTTTGTAAAAAGTGGACTGAAGTGAAGAAGAAGAAGCCAAATTTGCTGCTAGTGGCGATAATTTCTTCCCCCCCCCCCCCCTTAATCATCTGTACGGATAAATGAGAGGTGCCATTATGGCAAAACTCAACGAAGCCTGTGAAATAACCGTAGGAATCACAGCCAACAGCACACAAACACTCCAGAGAAGAGGAAACCTTTTAATACCAGGCAAGAGGCCTTTCAAACTCGTATCGTTAATGCCCACCACTTGATCATTGTGGAATAAACCTCCTGGCTTATCTGAAATGGCTCATAGAGTCAAAAAGGACTAATAAACATATAAAAAAATAAAAAATGAGAAGCAAAAGGAAACTATCAATGGCTAGAGGGGATTCATTTAACGTCAACAATATCTATCAACTTCAAAAACAGTCATTTTTTCCCCCCTTGTAACCGCACTTTTTTATGCTATATTAGACCCTAAAATTTCTTTAAAAGTAACTGGGTGCCCATTTATTCTTTTACTCTTCAAGTTTTTATATGAAAAGAGCTTAAGTTCCTATGCATGAAGAAATGCAGATATCTTTTTGTCTTTTTTCATTTTGCTCAAAATGCAAATGGTGTTGCCTAATGGATTGAATAATTCATTACCATATGCGACAGGTAAACCCTTCATGAGAAATTTGTTTTCAGAATATTTTCTCTCTTTTAATTTTTTTTTTTAACACTCTGCACAATGCAATTACTCTCTAAATATTTTGATAGACCGAGTGACAAAAAGTGGCTGTGTGAGTGAGGTTAGCCATTTCTCAGAGGGAAGTGACGGCCACCTACTTTTTTTTGAGCCATCTCTCTTACAGTCATCACAATCACAAGTGTGTTGTGCATTAATGTTGTCATGAATAATCATGAGCCAATTGTTATTAAATGGATTCCAAGAGAGACCATTTTAAAAATAAGGTTGGTCGGTTTAACAATGATCACCGGTATTACACATAGATCTATCTTAGTCATACTGTCGATATCTTGATATTTACTTTATTTATGTTGTTAAAACCCTATAAAATAGTGAATAATGATATTATTATTATTATTAATACAATTGTGTTTTGAATATTTTAAGTAAGTACAAGCAACACATTTAGACCAGCAAAAATTCAGAAAAATTGCTATTTGGTCTCCATTTCACTCTTTTCCAAACTGTGGACATAGGATTTTGCGTTTACAAAGTGTACTGTGTGTCACATTATAAACTATCGGGACTATAGAGCGTGGTTTGTTTATTGTTACCTCTGCACTGCAGACTGTACAATATTAAGAACAGATAATGAACCATACTATCATGAACAGCATTTGTTATATGGAGTTGGCATGTTGGGTGCTATGAGGCATTCCTACAGCAGTTTGCAAACACGTTTACATAGAAACGACTTGATAAGGAATGAAAAGCAGTCTAGCACATGCAAACAAAGTATTCTACTCGGACTGACTGAAAGAAAGGCAATGTGCTTATGATTTTAAAGCCACAATTGAAGATCATCTATATTACAATGTGGAAAGGCAATGTGCTTATGATTTTAAAGCCACAATTGAAGATCATCTATATTACAATGTGGAAAGGCAATGTGCTTATGATTTTAAAGCCACAATTGAAGATCATCTATATTACAATGTGGAAAGGCAATGTGCTTATGATTTTAAAGCCACAATTGAAGATCATCTATATTACAATGTGGAAAGGCAATGTGCTTATGATATTAAAGCCACAATTGAAGATCATCTATATTACAACAATGTGGAAAGGCAATGTGCTTATGATATTAAGCCACTTTTGAAGACCTTCTATATTACAATGTGGAAAGGCTATGTGCTTATGATGAAGATCATCTATATAACAATGTGGAAAGGGGTGGGGTAAGGGGTAGACTGGGACGTATTTCCTTAAAAATTGTTTACTTACCAACTGTTCATTTTGGGAAAGAACAGCTTTTCCTGTTCATAAATTTGCTACATGTCAGATAAAAAAAATACAACTTAGACAGAAATGATATTGATTAGTCTATGGAAGCCGAATGAGCCTTAAGCATTACAAGTGTGGCTGTAGTCTTCTCAGATTCCAGCAAAAAAAAACATATTGTGTTAACATTACGTGAACAGTCACCCTTTAAATCTTTACAATGCAATCTTAAAGTATATATATCCCTTTCTGATCAGGAAATGTTGACTTAAATGACCTTCAATAAATTCTGCAAATAGACTACAATACTGAAACAAAAGGGTAAATGTCAAGCCTCTGGAGCGACAAACACCTAAACTGAAATTAAGATTGCGTTTTCGTCGTCGTCGTCGTAGATCTTGTTCGGCAGAGAGAAGAGAAACCTTCTCAAGTTCTTCAGAGTTATTTCCTTTAAACCAGCAAGACTTCCTACCCCACAATCAATACTGTGTTTACTCAGCTATTGGTCCATACCTCCGGGAAACGAAATTGGGCAAGCCTTAAGTGCCACGGATCGATATAATTAAAAATGGATCAATGGTGATCGTGACGAAAGAGGGTTGCTTCAAAACCAGTCCGTGATAGGTAAAGTTTTATAAATGGAGCGGTCATTATAACCACAAAGGACTTGTAATCTCTTCGGGTAGTGATATGTTGGGTTGGTAAGCAGCAGAACTTTCATATATTTATATAAATATATCTATATACTATGTTAATTTATGATGTGTGTCAATCGGTGACTGAATAATGCAATATATGCTTCAATGAAACATTTATTAATGTTATAGAAGTGATATTGATTGATATCGACAGAGCGGTATCTTAAAACATTTGCCAGAATCCTTGACTACAAAACGATGAAGGTGAGATTGAGCAGAGTAAACTGAAAGAAGACAAAAAGGAGCGTGTAAATAAGAGGAGACATGTGTGTCATTACTCTTCGTTTGTTTGTTTGCTTGTATGTTTGTTTGTCCGTTTGTATGATTGACAGATCTTCTCCTATATAAGCATATCCAGATGCCAATCAATAAGCTGCAATAATTGTCAAAAAGTTCACATTTGGAAACGTCTGGTTTTTTCTTCAATTTAAATGTATTACGAGCTGAGATTGTCCTAGTGTCCAAATCTACGGTAGCCCTGAATGGACAGATCAAAGACTGACTGTACTACTGTACTAATTATATTCACATATCCCAATTGTCTCAAGGTTGGTTTGACAATTAGAACACAAATGTCAATCCTGACCATAATCATGTGTTTAGATAAAGAGGGTGAAAAAAAATATATTTCTCTACAAGTTTATGTTCTATTTGGGTTTCTATTGATGTGTTGTTAATGAGAAAGAGCGAACAAAATATTTAACAAAGATGAATTTATAGATGAATAACTGCAAACAAACACACAAAGAAATGTGAAGGTCACAAACTATGGACTTGCAGCCAAAACTGAAGTTATTCTTGAACTCACTGTGTGCATTTAATGAAGAAATGACCTTCAAATAAGACATATAGATCAAGACCAAAGGAAAAGATAACTGGCTGAGTGGACCAAGAGGGAGAAAGATGAGAAGAAATTTGCTTGGAACTCATTTTTATCGGTGACAGCGAACTTAAGACAAACCGAAACGTAATCCGCTTCCGATGAACTTGAGGACTTTGGCCATCTGCAGAAGATGAACACTGCTGTTGGGCAGAGGCGAATAAATTGATTAGAAATGGAGGTTTTTGTTTCTTCTGGAAATGGCAAAGGGATACAACTGCTGCTGACATGGCCTTAAGAAAACAAAGCTGTCGGACGTGACCTAATTTGAGAGATGCGCGGCACTTACAGGGAACATCTCCTTAAGCAAAGAGAAACACATGACCAGGATGGCGGCAAGAATCTTCTCACAATCAGCAGTAATATCAAAACACCAAAATTATTTTCAATGTTTTTTTTTATTCTCTCTCTCTTCTTTCCTTTTTTTTGTGAATGTAAAGCCAAGGAGTATTGAAATGTGCTGAAGGAAGTAGACGAAATTGACATAAAAATTCACACAGAAAATGTGAAGGTTCAGGTAATTTATACAAGATGTTTAAACCAAAGGACAGCTCTACTGCTTCATTTAATTTACTTCTGTTCAGTGAATAAACAAACCAATTAGTTTAATTTTAAAGATGAGAGGAATGGGACTTGTTGCTGCTCACATCTGAATAGTTCCTAACAAACACAGCTGTCTTGGAGCCCAAATTTAAGTCAGGGAACTTCTAAGCCATATCTTTGAAATCTTAGTGAATCATTTACTTTTAGTTTAAAGGTAGTCATTGTGTAACAATGTCAATTCTAGGTGTTCCAGATATCAGACGAAAAGGCTTTCTTGTTCTTTAACATATATTATTCTGTTCAGAAGAGAATCTCTTTTGAGCATTTATGGATCTCACCAGGCCAATCATGTCTCTAATGGTCAGCTTCCACTCTCAGCCCCAACCTTCCCCCAACCCTCCTCTGCACCTACACCCATTCACTGCCAGTAGCCCCATCCTCTATGCCTATCCTACAGTAGGTTCTGTATTAAACGCCTACACTTTCTCAGAAATTAAAACAAGGAGAATTTCCACCTCTAGCATTATGTTTTAATAAGAACTGACTTGATGAAAGTGAATTTTATCTTGCATGCCCATTTTCTCCCTCAAATTGATAGCAATAGTATTGTTGATATTACTCGCATATAAAAACAGCGATGTTTTTGTAAGTCATCATCCCAAAGATCCTCTAGCCTGCATGATGAGTAAAACTAACAAATTGTACACAGCTGAGCACTTTCAATAAACTCCTTCTTCCTCTTCTGCTCTCCCCTCTCCTCCTGTAGACCCAAAGCAGATGAAGGCAATGAAGAATGGATTGGAGCAGGTTAATGGCCTGTCACAATCCCATTCTAGGGAAAGCAGTAATGAAAGTTAAAGAGCTCTAGGTTTTTGTCTATGATTTTTAACTCAATTTGTACTCAACTTGGCTACCAAGACATCTGACAAAACACTTGAAGGTTGATGGCCCGTGGTCTAGCCTAAGATCATATCAATCAGCCGCTGAACTGTGGGCAAATACGCCTGCTGGGCTTTGGAAAACTAATTGCAGAGAAAACACGGCGAATTATGCTCATCAGTGCATCCTAAAGCCGCCACATGCTCTAGGAAAAACTCTAAATCTGCCACTGGACTAGCCCAAGCAGAAAAAATGTCAATTCGAGCACAGTGCTAGAAAGGGAGGCATTCCGACGACGACGTTAATATTACTTTGGAGGACTTTAAAATGTTTGACCAGGAAAATGTGCTCATAAATGGTTAGGAGGGAAAACAATACTGAACAGCCTTCCGAATATCTCCGAGCGGTTGACTGGTAAAAAAATTCACAATCTCAATCGTAGAGCCATTACCGACTATATCTTCCGGTCCAATGAACAGCAGTGAATTGATGAAAGTAAAAATTCTCAATTAGACCATTTCGGGAAAGGATTTTTTCAGCTGGAGGTAAGCAATGTGCGGTCATGTGTGTATATTGTAAAATGACAGAGTCATTCCATTGAAGCTCTTCAACTCCCAGTCGGTGTTTAAGGAAACTTTCTTGACAACCTCTTATAGCAATTTCTTCCTTCTTCCTTTTGTTTTTTGTCATTTTTTAACATCAAAGAATCGTGACAACAGCTTTTATGACGCAACTCGATGCAACCAGTTTCTCGCTCTCACCCTTACAGTAATTTTTAAGTGGATTTGTCTGATTTCAGAGCGACCTAAGAGTAGCAAAACAAAGTCGGTTTCTCTCCAAATTAAAGTAGCATACAAATGAAAGACCAAACATGGTGAACACAGCATGCAGAATGCAGAAAGCCCTATGAGACACCAGCAGGGCAGACTCCCTCACAGTATAAACATTGGTCTACCCTGTCTACCTTAGACGTAGTAATTCATCTGGGTGAGATACAGGCATATGCACACCTCACTAGCTTCATTCTACAACACTAGTTCCCAACACAAACCAAATTTAACATTTAGTATATTAGACTTAAAACAATTTTACATTTGGTTTGAGTTGGTTTGAAGATACCAGATTATTCATCCAGAAGAAAACAATGGTTGCCAGCAGCATAACCCCTAAAACTAATATAAATTAATATATTACACAAAACAATAGGGGTAATCTGCTTACCCTGACCAACATAAATACCAAGTATGACATCAATCACATATGTCCTTCTTGAGATACCATGTTTACAAACTAGGGCATCACATACACACACATACATCAGAACCAAAAAGTATTAATTATTAAAATGGAGATCGCAATTTGATCAAATAAGTTCAGAATTCTTTTGCTTAGAGAAGTTTACGGAGTGATCGATGAATAAATTTACATCGATTCTCAACATTTTGCCTTCAAGAAACTTTGCCATATCAGATATTAATCACATGTATGCAAACAGCAAAAGTTTGATAACTTGAAAATGTTCAACTTTGCTTTCATTCATTTGAAATGAAAATTTTCTGGTAAGCAAATCCAAAACTAAGTTGGTACAGAATTTTAATATTCTGATAAGCAACAAGACATGTACCAAAATCAAGTACAAGGTCTGCCTCAATAACCACATTAAAAAACCATCCTTATCTGTGAACTAAGAGAAATATGACCAGGTCAGTGGGTAAAACCTCATCACTATGATGATGATATTAAGGCCACAAAACGACAAAATATATGAAATCTTATATAGTAAGTGCTGCATTTAAGCGGGTCAAGCCTAGAAAATGCTTAAACACGTCCCAAATCTGAAAGATTTGCAAGATCCTTTAATGCCAGCAAACATTTCATCAATAAAAACAATGGATTTTGCCACCACAATTAATGATTTCTCAACACCTATATGCTCAGTGGCAGCAAATCAATAAACACAATAGTCTCGCACCATACTCGATCAATACCATTTCCATCTGTCCGTCCCAAAAGAGTCGCAGTATAAACATCTTCACTGCGTTTAATCACCGAGGGAAAGTATGTTTAAAATGTTTGGAGTAGGTCGGAAACTCCAGGTCAAACCAAGTCAAGAACACAGTTCCTGTAGAGCTTCGTTCAGTAAATTAGGTACGTAGGTATCTGAACTTTTTTAGTAATAATGCACGTACGATACACGGAGAAGAAAAATATTATGAAGAGTGTCGAAAAAGGAAAGCACATCTGGTTGAACCAGTCGATATATAGCAACAAGTCAAAAGGAAAGTGATTATTTATTGCTATTACTAACTCACTAAAATCAAAGGTTATTTCATAAACACTTACACCAATCACTGATGACCACCTGGTGCTAACAGCAAAGTGATTCCCAAAACAAATTTACATTTAAGTGCTCATTTAAATATCCGACTATATGATCTGTAGTATGCATAAATAATTAAAGGACGTATGGGGCATTCTGGGTGTGGAAATTTCTCATGTTTTCAAATTTTTTAATTTTAGGGATAAAGGGGAGGAGGGTGGTGGATGGGAAGTATGCCTTGGCCACAGAATTATAATTCAAATTGCTGTGGAATCAAGGGGAATCACAAGTCAATAGAGACCAAACATTCGCTATATTTTTAGCTGTACCATTTAGAGATCAATAGGACAGTTTACTTATAAACTAATGTTCGATTGAAACAGGCCAGATGTGCAACAAATATCTTTGAAAACATTCATGTTTGAGAAAATATGGATATAAGGAAGTGCAACGATGTAACCTTCTTCAGCTTCTTATAATTACCATCAGTTTTGCACTTTGCATCAACACACATCGGCGGACAGAGGAGATGAGAAGGTAATACAATTCATCTGATGTGTCTACAATATGCAGACAATACATTCATCTGATAGAACTATAATGGGTCTAGACAATACAATTCATCTGATGGAACTACAATACCTAGACAATACAATTCATCTGATGGAACTACAATATGCAGACAATACAATTCATATGATGTGTCTACAATACCTAGAGAATACAATTCATCCGATGCGACTACAATATGCAGACAATACATTTAACTGATGGGTCTACAATAAGCTAGACAATACAATTCATCTGCTGGTCTACAATATGCAGACAATACAATTCATCTGATGTGTCTACAATATGCAGACAATACAATTCATCCCAAGCGACTACAATACCTAGACAATACAATTCATCCCATGCGACTACAACATGCAGACAATACATTTCTCTGATGGAAATATTCATGTGACTAAAATATGTGGCTACATATGATGCAATATTATAGTAACGACCTTGAGAAGATTCATTCATTGGATGTGTATAGACAAAATATTAAGTGCTCTTTACACAATAAGTAAAACCAAAACGAAAGGATATTTAACTGTTGTTTATTATTGCTCCATTTGCGATTCATATGATAATAAATTAACTGTTCTCTTTCATCCTTTGTTATCGTAATTTCACATGCTCTTAATACTTCTCTTCAGTCCACTTCACTGTGTATTTTCCGAGTCGAATCTGTGACCTTCACGTACCATTTCCGTTAATGAAGATACCGGGACTGACCATGAATTAGATAGCAGGCTGTTTGAGATTTCACATTCTGCCTATGATACACATGAAGCTATATCTATCGACATATCAACTAAGGTTTTGTCAAAAGGGAATTAACAATGCTGCTGGCAGGTTAAAATCAAGTGTTTTTCCCCTTCAAGACATAACTGCAATCAATAAATTATGGATTGACCCACAGTGGAAACTGTCTTTCAGCCGCTATGCCTATGTTTCCAGGCTCTATCTCTTTTATACTTTTAAGTCCGCAAGATCGCTGGCGGTGGTTCAGACGGTATGCTTGACACCTGACAACTCGTAGCTTTAGTCTCGCTTGACTGTGCACCAGTTGTGTAGTGCATACAGCATATATTACCAATACTGCACAAGCTCCACTGTTTGTACAATCAGGTGCTAGCAGATGGAGGGCACAAGTTTCATTTATTTTATGTTTTCTAACAAATGAAAATGCAGCTTAAATTTGTTTTTCGCTGTATGGCTACTGACATAATATTGATTGGTTTTCTGAGCAATGTATGAACATCCATGTAGCTGGTTGCAGGTTTACCTGTGGTTACAGTGGCTGGCTAGTTAGATGTCAGTTTGTTTAGACTAGTGGTACCTTCCTACGTAAGTTTCACTTTACAGGACAATATGAAAGCACAAAACTGTGGTGATGCCTTGCCACGGAATGAGGTGGTCTCTCGCTCTCAGCTCCGAGAGCAGATTAACCTTGATAACCTAGCTAGAGGCCAAACAAAATATGGGCACTATAGAAATACAGATTGGATATGATAGGTCTTCTTCCTTGAACTTCTCTTGCAGAAAAATATTTTCATTAATACAAAGTACAGCTCACCAAGCCTTTCAATTTACAAAGCTTCAAAATACTTGCTCAAGAAGAAGGTATTGTAATACCCCAGGGAAGAGCATGCCCCAAAGGGATAGGGTTTATATGGGAACATTATCTTGACAAAGACATGTTGACAAAACAAATAAGGAGTGTGTGACATAGGAGATCTGACATGTCAAGAGAGAAGATCTAGTACATTCAATAGCCCCTGCTGCACTACAGCAATTACCTTAGGCTGTAGCTTGTAACTAAAAACAAACATCAACTTATATATCAAACACTTTTCACTTTTCATTTAAATACCACAGACACAAACAAGGACAAGTCATAGCATACATAAACAGACACAGAAGTTAAAATGGAAGGAGGAACATGACTTAAAAATGTTTACATCCAGGGGATAATTTCAGTCAACAGATTGTTGATTCCTTTCATGTGTCTACAAATATATACATGTCAAAGGTCACATAAATTAGGCCACCAGTACATCACAGGAATGAAAGGAATCAGTAGAAGAAGGTCATGAATATGCAGTGACAGAACAACTCATTTACAAGGACCATAACAGAGCATTGAAACTTAAACTAAGCTGAACATGGATTTTCCCACATTCATACTCCCCAGAATTCTCTCCCAGATCACTTGGGGATATCAGCTAGGTTGTCCAGTCACTTTCATTGAGTGACTGCACGATTGAAAAGATTTAACAGTTAAATATGAGGACCTAACCTTATGCAAAAAGAGGTGGATGGTAATGTGGGGGAGGGGGGGGGCACCAGGGGGAATATATTGGAACAAACTTCTTGTACATCTAGTACTGCAAAAACCCTGTCGACATCAGGTACTTAACAGCTAAGATGGACGAGAAAATATGATATTAAATCACTTTCCGATTGCAAGACACTTTGTTACTTTCAAGTCTCTCACGTCACAGGATCCACAACAAGGTTTTGCATAGACATTTCACAATATCTTTAACTGAAACAGTAGGATCCAAACCAAATGAAACAGCTAATCAAAGAGAATTTACTCACCCGGTCTCCTTCACTTTCGCTGTCGCACTGTAAAAATAAAGGTACGAAAAAATGTTAAGCATATGTCTGACCATTCAACACTAACTGGACTTACCGCTTATCTTAACATGACATCAAAGAACTCTGTGAACTGTTCAATAAGGGGTTAATCAACGGTCTAGCATGCGTTACTCACAGGATTAATGCACGATTGGGGGATAATGCAAGCGATGCACGAGGGCGGAGCCCGAGTGCATCCAGCAATAGCATTTACACCCGGAGTGCATTAATCCTGTGAGTAACGCACGCTAGACCGTTGATTAACCCCGTTCATTCATACACTACCATTTGTGTGGGGGAAAAATCATAAAACAAAACATTTTTGGTTACATATAACCAAAGATTTATTAAAGTGATGCCCCGTAATTTTACCGTACGTTACTCACAGGATTAACCACGGTCACCTGACCTGAATGGACCAATAGGATTTAGGAATCTTTACTAAGTATGAATGAATAAAGGTTACTACACTATGTGAACATAAAAGATGATTAGAAAGAACATAAATGAACCAAACCAAAACTCAAAAAGAAGTTATCAAAATGAAATCAGGAACGTTTGTATCATTGGCTGAAGGAGACTGGTCACTGCATCAAGCTCTAGATCTGTACACGACTAGACACTTTGGATGGTAGAATGAGAAGGAGGCAGGTTGACCCGAAATGACTGGTCAACATGGGAGGTCTGTGTCAAAGGTTACCAGGTCACTCAAAACACAGAAGAGCAAGGGTGCGGTTTTTGTGAGGTGATTAAATTTTCTGTAATTATGCTTCATCATGCATACTGTAGTTGGCTAAAATCCTTGATATTCTTGACTATAGATGTAAACGTGTAGTGATAAGACCCTTACTTCAGCTGGTAGTCATGATGATGACATTGTGACCCAGATTATAAACCGCCCTAAAGATGATCTCCAGAAATAATATCACGACTGCTGTTAAAATGTCAACAAAACAAAAACCTCAGTATATTTGTCAGCTGACACATTCTTTGTTTGATGTATTATGTTTGCCTTTGAACATTTATGAGTTTTTACTCATTTTATTTGGTCCTTGTTTTTAATGACTGATGTGATGTATTGAGTGTTACGTTCATATGTACGACACACCTGCTGTCAATACACTTTCCACTAAAACCCCTCAGACAACAAAAAACGTGACTTCTTGCTCGGTGACTTCAATTTGGATCTTAATAAATACTTCAGACATTCTGTAAAACACACATTTCATGCTGCCAAGCATGATCCACACAGACCTACTTCGTGGAAACTATTGGGTGTTTACACGCCTTCCATCAATGCGGCTAAATTTGTTTAACCAGAGAATAATCAAATTTGCCTTGTTGCAAGACACGTTCTGAACTTGTACATTGCTATATCAGTGAGATGAAATCAAATTGAGTTGGAGAATTGTTCCCTGGGTAGAAGCCATTAAAGAGTCTACATATTGTATGTGGGCTATCTTCAGATAGTAAACACTCTTGAACACATATACAACAGTGTAAAAGAGCTATGGAAATGTTTTCATTACTTTAATGACCTTTAAATGATAGTTTTTTGTTATTCATTATGAAAATGACTGTTTCCTGAAAGATTTGTAATTATAAGCATTATTTTTGACTTCATCCTGGTTTCTGTTCTTCTATCAAAAGGTCAATGTAGTTAAGAAGGAAAGGGATTCTTGAAATAACAACAAAACAACCTTTTTAATATATCCATGTAAATGCTGAAAAAGTGCTGACAGTGATAACATTTGAAGAATATGAATAAAGCTTTCTTTTAAAGATTTAGTTGTGATATCTGACCGTGATGTTTTAGTTATGATATCTTGTTTGTTATCCAGACATAGTCTGTGTATTGTGACAGTATACTGTACATGGATGTCTCAGTTAATACTTTCTCTTTATGCTATCTTGTTTGTTTCAGACATGGTCTGTGTATTATGACATCATACATGGATGTTGTCTCAGTTAATACTTTCTCTTTATGCTATCTTGTTTGTTATCCAGACATGGTCTGTGTATTGTGACATCATACATGGGTGTTGTCTCAGTTTATTCTTTCTTTTTATGATATCTTGTTTGTTTCAGACATGGTCTGTGTATTGTGACATTATACATGGATGTTGTCTCAGTTAATACTTTCTCTTTATGATATCTTGTTTGTTTCAGACATGGTCTGTGTATTGTGATATTATACATGGATGTTGTCTCAGTTAATACTTTCTCTTTATGCTATCTTGTTTGTTTCAGACACGGTCTGTGTATTATGACATTATACATGGGTGTTGTCTCAGTTAATACTTTCTCTTTATGCTATCTTGTTTGTTTCAGACATGGTCTGTGTATTGTGACAGTATACTGTACATGGATGTCTCAGTTAATACTTTCTCTTTATGATATCTTGTTTGTTTCAGACATGGTCTGTGTATTGTGATATTATACATGGATGTTGTCTCAGTTAATACTTTCTCTTTATGCTATCTTGTTTGTTTCAGACATGGTCTGTGTATTATGACATTATACATGGGTGTTGTCTCAGTTAATACTTTCTCTTTATGCTATCTTGTTTGTTTCAGACATGGTCTGTGTATTGTGACAGTATACTGTACATGGATGTCTCAGTTAATACTTTCTCTTTATGCTATCTTGTTTGTTATCCAGACATGGTCTGTGTATTGTGACATCATACATGGATGTTGTCTCAGTTTATTCTTTCTCTTTATGATATCTTGTTTGTTTCAGACATGGTCTGTGTATTGTGATATTATACATGGATGTTGTCTCAGTTTATTCTTTCTCTTTGTGATATCTTGTTTGTTTCAGACATGGTCTGTGTATTATGACATTATACATGGGTGTTGTCTCACTTTCTCATTGTGATATCTTGTTTGTTATCCAGACATGGTCTGTGTATTGTGATATTATACATGGATGTTGTCTCAGTTAATACTTTCTCTTTATGCTATCTTGTTTGTTTCAGACATGGTCTGTGTATTGGGACATTCCACTCAACCTTTCTCACCCATACACTACTTAATACCAATTCAAAGTTCATTGGCAAAATGCATCTCTCTACAACAATTCAACCTTCTCTGCTCTTTCCCAAATCACCCGAGTAACGTGATCACCTCACTCTACTTTGCACTCGGGCAGGCACAAGTGAACCATCCTAGAAATTATTCATTCACAGCAGGAAACAAGTTATACAACAGGCAGAGCTAACGAGCCTTTGATTAAAATACCGCCTCACACAGCTAACGGATTGATTAATGGTGATATTATAATATTTGCCTTGTCTAGATTGGATATCCCCACATAACCAGTCCATCAGCAAGCTGCAGGGAATACCATATTTGTTCGCTGACACCTATTACCCATAATTCAACAACTTCTTCTGATAAAAACTATTTCCCCTGAGACATTAAGGTGTTTACGACCTTAATACAATGCATAAACATACAAACTTCCCCTCACAACTAACACGATTCCCCAGACTATAACAACCTCATTAAAAGATAAGTTTATCCACCTCTCTATCCTGTGTGCAACTTACAGATCTGTAATTTCCTTTTCTCAAAATTCTAACTATTAGACATGCTTTTTCGTCCATGAAGTGTACAAGGTGACACCACAGTATTATTGCACACCATCTGCCCTATCCATGCATTTACACGAAGCCACATCACTGTAGGTACAATCTTACATATTTAGTCCTTGAATTTATAAAAGGTGATATTGATGCATATTACAGTGTTTAGTGTACCGGGATGTAAAACATGGATGTGCGATGTAAGTATAATCTTTACACACAGACTTTCACGCTAAGCAAACATGCAGTGTGAAGGACAATTAAATATGAGGGGCTCCAGAAATGGTCCCGAATAGCAGTTTAGTAAAGACCTAAACATGGGACAAGAAGCCTCCAATCCACCACAATAAGACAAAAGCACCTCCCTCTCAGTACAGTAGATATGATCAGTGTTCAAGAAGGGGGGGGGTCAGACAAGGTAGTGTGTCAGTTACACCTATATAGTTATATAGAGCCCACTCAAGAGCAATTTACAAGGGAATTACCATTAAGGGATTCTTAAATTCCCGACATATGCAAGCCATGTTAACAAATAACATATTTCATGTATTTATAATCCATTCTTTTGTTCTGATCATAACCTCCCTAATTAAAATAATTGGCCATTTGCTCTATCCCTCAATCCCTCACACCCTACACTTACATAGTTTTCTCTAGTTTTTTAATTCTATTCACTCTACAATTCTTCCAAATAAGCCAATAATTATCAACTTTGTTCTATAGCCCTCCCAAGTATTAGCTCCAGGGCCCCCAACCCCCTCCCCATTTCAATTTGCTCACACCACTACCCCTCTCCTCTGCTCTCCCCACTCCCAATTCAACGTTCCAAAATGGCCTATGTGGAATGTAACAGCTATTAAACAACATTCATGGTCATGTGTCATGGTCTGTTCGGTTGCCAATTATGTGATGTTTTACCTGATAATTGAAATTGTTTTTACTATAAGTGTCTGGTATTTGTAATAATGTACAACAAACTGTAATGTTTGAGGTCTAGAACTGGACAATACTGTAGTTCTCTAATCTAGTTCTCTTTTTGTTAACCTACAATACAATACCCAAAGAATGACATAACCAAAGCTGTTTATTAAACATACGGGCAATAGGATCCCATAATTTAATGTCCTTAAAATCACCTTAATTAAAAGAAAATTCTCAAAAACAGTAAGACAGAAAGGACAGTCTCTCAAAGTTGAGATGTTTAGGGGAGAATTAATCTGGAACTACTATCACATACTACAATCTACTTACTTACTTCAGATCTAAGAAGTCAATATGTCTGTACCAGTTTACCCACAGTTATGAACCATAAGTCCAACCCTATCCTACCCCTCCTAAACTTCACACCATTCCATATACTAATCAACTGTGTCTGAAGTATTATCACATTGACGATCCTTACAAAAAGTCAAAGGGGCATTCAAGAGAAGGAATTCTGACCAACACAGTAAGTAATACCCTGCCCATTCTCAGTTGAGATGGAAAAGAGAGGGCGACATTTAGGTTTAGTGCAGTTGAGAAAGATGATGCATCAACTTAATAAACGCTCTGCTTCCATACGTGCAAGATTGTTTAGTAAGTTCATGCTTGGTGGTAACATTTCATCCAGACTATAAGAGTTTCACCGTTGGTGTTTTTGTTATGGTTATAGCAGCAGCAACATTTGGAAGCTACAGAAATAAAGATAACCTTTACACTTTATCCAAATAAAATGTGTGGGGGTGTGGAGGTGTGGAGGGACAGGGGGGGGGTGTGGGTTGTGTGCTCACGGTGATCTGTCACAATGTAATTGTAACCCTAATGAACAAGCAATATGTTTACAAAACAAGATGGTGTCTGTGTTGACTTGTTGACAAACTTTCATTTGCACGTTCTTTTGCAAAAGAGTTAATTCATGTGGAAAAGAAACTCCTTTTCATAACAACATGATTGTAAGGAACCTGTCAAAACAGAAACAAAGATGTCTGCTGTCATGATAGGCATCTACAATTGGACATGGAGATGGAATGCATTATCTGGTTTCTAGTTATTAAGCTAATAGCTAAAATGCAAATGTTACCAGGACATTCTAAGCAGGGTAGAACCAGGTGCTAAGGTTGTGAGGAGACAGGTAAGCTAGGAGCGAAGTTAATGCAGAGATATGAATCATAATTGACAAATAATGAGTACTGTTTAGAAAGTAGGAGTACTCTATATTTTCGAAAACAGTATTCCTTATTCACTAAAAAACACCTTATTAACTACAGCAAGCCTTATTACAGTACTATATTTCTAAAACAGTACACTTTATTACAGTCCTATTGTTTCTAAAGCAGTACGCCTTATTACTCCTTATTTGTCAATTATGAGCCATATCTTATTCTCTGCTTTTATCTATTAATATTTCCTTTTGGATTACACATGGGTTTCTTATTTTATATATATATATTTATGATATATATATGATAATTGGAAGCTTTATACTTTTTACCCTTTTTATTCTTCAGTATTTGAAACGAAACTTGACCTTTATAGCAATCAATTCAACTGATTGCTTTTCAGATCAAGTTAGACATAATAACCTACACACAAAATGGAAAGTGTACACATTCAACTTAAATATTAAAGCACCTCATTATTGTGGCTTTTGTCTTGATTTGTCAGCTAAAAGAAAAGTTGTGTAAACTTGTCCTCATCCACAATCTGCGGAATGAAACTGTTCGTAATGAATGTCAATTCATCCACTTCAGCTCTGCTTTGAGAGGTGAATTTTCCCACACCTCTCAAGACTCAAAAGTGAAACCTCAAATTCTATTTGCTTGGTAAGGAAAAGTGTTACACAATGTGGCACTTATGCGACCCACTTGACGGGCAATTGATGGGGAGGACACCCACTTAGATATCTTAGGCTATCAGCAATGTATTTATGCAAAGGCTCCTTACATGAACATGATGAAAGTCCTTCACTTTGAATATGAAACAAAGTATGAGCAAATGCCATACTTTTGACTTTCAATTATCTCAAGGGTGACAGATCTACTGTATTCACAAGAAAAAGTAATTGCAATAAAACCAATCTCCAATTGTTCTGTAGAGCTGATAAAGTGTCGAATTGGGCAAACATTACCTGGAATAGTATCTCCGGCAGCAGAATTAGATAAGGCCACAAAATATCATGATTATCTTCTTGCCAGGGAAGAAGAAAAACTGCACCATGAACGTGAACAAACTGACAATTGTTTTACGAGAAACTAACCAATGCGCAGTTATTATAAAACTTACTGGTTTATATATTTACGAGTGACCCACTTTCCTGTCTCCCCACAACCTATGCACCGCATTCTACCGTGTCTAGAATGCCCTGGTAATCTTTTAACACTGTACACCCTCACTGGCCCAAATGGCCTTCCTTCATTTTTCTACCCACAAAGTGTCTCAAAAGCGTAAGAAGTAACGAAGGTACATGAAACAAGCAAAACATATTATCTTTTAAAGTAAGAAAAGCTGAAACATGTACATACGAAAATACATGCCTATCCGCGTAAACAAGGCGGTATAGGCAACGAACGAAGTAGTCTCGCAGAGCTACTACCTGTTACCCTAAAAACGTTACGTAAGAAAAAACGAACGCATGGGCGAGAGTGTACACTAAAAACAGCCCCCAAAAACACCCTTCCCTACAAGAAAAGGATACTTATCAGGCTGGAAAAGATCCTTGGAAGTGCAGAAGTCCTGATAGGAAACTTCTAGAGTTTAAATCCAAGGTAATCCGGGCGAATTTCGCGAAAATTTTTCTAACTCCGAAAAACACATTGAGACACTTTGTGGGGAGAAAAATGAAGGAAGGCCATTTGGGCCAGTGAGGGTGTACAGTGTTAAAAGATTACCAGGGCATTCTAGACACGGTAGAATGCGGTGCATAGGTTGTGGGGAGACAGGTAAGTGGGGAACGAAGTAAATACTGAAGTATATCAACTCCCTCTGATTCTGTTTTCCGGCAACCCCCCACCCCTCCCCACCCCCTCACACCAGGAGAGGAAATAGCTCTGTAGGGATAAACACTAACTAAAGGGCTGGATAGCTCAGTACGTAGACAGTGGGAACTTGTAACCTTTGGGAGGTCACCGATTTTGAATCCTATCCCTAATCAAATATTTCTTTTCTCTTCTTCAGCATTATGTTTACATACATCAAATGCACTACAGCTATGAAACTGTACCTTACAGCTAGCTCAAGTTTACATACATCAAATGCACTACAGCTATGAACCTGTACCTTACAGCAGCTCAGTGGTGTATTAACCACATCTTGACTTAGCCATGTCTCACTTACCATGTAGCCACTTCCTGTCCTGGAGTGGGAACTCGCCTGTAATCAGAGAGGAGAAACATAATCAATGTTTAAATCATTTCTCAGAAAGATCAGCAAGCGTGAAGCTTTCAAATGTAATGTTTGTTGAAAAACCACTATCTTCAGCTCACAGGAAATAGCAACCAAATGTGTATCTTTCCTACTTAACTCTACTTATTCTCTCTGATGTTGTGGGTACTGTGTAGGGTAAAAACAAAGTTTTGGTAGAAATAATCAGAAAAAGTGTCCAATCAACAGATAAAAGGCACAAACAAACCAGCAAACCCTTGATAAACTCAGATAACAGATATATCTGAGGAGACAGTATGTGGGGGGGGGGTATGGGGGGTTGGGGGTGCAGAAAGAAAGTCAGTTGTATCTTATTTCCAGGTTGTCAACAATCACATATTAAAGGTTCTACCCTTGATGTTTGTCCAATAATATACAATCTGTCATAAAAAACAAACAGTTTTGAAGCAGAGAGCAGTCATTGATCAAGTCCAAAACTCCAAAACTGTGAGTTGCCACTTAATGCAACAACAGAATACCAAAGAGAATGTGACTTTCCAGAAAGCTCAAAGTGAAATTTTGGCTTAATTTCTAAATACTAATTCTCTGCATATTCATGAGCAACAAACCTATCTGTCACTAGTGCAGAACAATTCACCCTGTACCACTCTCTATGTGGTGCCTTAGAACATTACAGTTGTCATACTACTGTACAGTCACACATGGTGCCTTCATCTTCTTCATGTTTCTATTGACATGGCAGCAGATAATTATCATGCATCAGGTCAGTGGAGACAGGTAGGTGAAGTAAGTATGGTACCACTACTCTACAACAATGCAAAAGAGAGATGAGCCCAGCTGGTCTGGTCTGCCCCAATTACTGACACTAATGATACAGAACATGAAAGGACTAGGGCAGGTGGCCACAGATGTCACAGCGTAACAACATGATATTACAACTTGAATCTGAAGTTTGGATCGAAGTATGGATCGCATGTATACATACAGTGTTAAATCTATTAGCTCACCAGGTTCTATTCACCACTGTCATTAAATATGCATATTGTTTATTTATTATTATTATTATTATCATTGTTTCCTACCACTATATAGATGTGTACAACATTGCCATCTTGAAAAGGCTAGAGCTGAGCAGTTGAGTGAACTTTTCTCAAGCTACTTTCTTTTATAGAGCGCACACACAATAATGTATGCCTGCACTCATACAGATAATTTATATAACTAACTTTTTAATATCATGTATCATCGGGCGATCAACATAAATCTGGGTATGGTGAACAGCATTTAATTAACCAAGTAAAAGGTCAACCATTAAACAGCTCTATATATACCTGTGTGTAGTCTTCCCTCTATCTAGATACATAATATAATCAGGTGTTAAAAGCCCTATCGCACGGTTTGGGCCCCTTCAGTTTCCCACTCAACTGTTCCGGACTATTAATGACTCATTCGTTACTGTAAATAAAGATCCATCACTGAACACGACAAAAAATGGTGAGAGTTTAAAAATCCCCGAGCACCATCAAAGGTAATTAAATACAATTTCCCTGATTGAAGATTTTATTGGCAGTCTGATGGACAGTGAGCAACAATAATTTGTCTCTAATGGTCTTGTCACAAACATCCCCGAAGGTTGTCTTGGAGGCACTGATAGATAAGAAGGGCCTTGGTAAGGTACACCAATCTACACAGGCTACTGATCTAATCTTCACAATCTCACCCCTTACAATCATCCCTTTATATAATCCAAGTGACTTGTTATCTTTCGCATGTATAAAGCAACCTTTCCTTACTGTACAAATTTAATATAATAATTTTACAGTTTTAAGAAAATAATCTTTGTATCATCATCATCAGTTGCTTATGTTTTTACTGCTGATGTCGGTTTGTTCTGCATGTCATTTCCGCTTGCGGTGGAAGAAACTAGGTGAATCTTGATATTACCCCGGCAATGTAGTAAACTGCATGATTCTGCAGTAACTTGAACAAAGTATGACAGTGACATGGAATCTCATTCATATCCAACATCCAATCCCGCATTTATGTCAGATCAAATAAATTTTAAAAGAATAACTTAGATTGCCGAGGACTTATAAGTGAAAAGTCATTTTCAGCTTTAAGCGGTATGCGGTGTTATTTCACTTGAACCAGATCCAAACAGATTCATTCAAGTAACTAGTTGAAAAACATTCTCAAAGTAGTCTCCTTGTCCAAGGAGGTGCAATATACTGGTACTTTGCCTCCACAGGCCTAATTAAATAATTTGGCCTCCACAGGCCTAAATCTAAAGAGCAGAGTAGATGAGACTATGTACACTCACTAACTGTAACATTATGGTAGCTTACTACTCTACAGACATGCCAATCATCACACTCAGTCCACCTCGACAAAATGATGCAGCTTGCTTGTACGGTAAACAATTTTACCACATCTACCGAGTACGGCTCAAATTGCTAAAAACTAAGACATCCAACTTGATATTTTTCAGTCAAAGGAAGGTTAATGAACAAGTGATTAATCCATTTACTTCCATTCTTAAGTTTACATTGTCCAAACCACATAGTCATCACATTATTTATTCTTCCTTTTTTTGCAATGAAACTGTCTTCATTTTGTCAAATGGAGTTCACATGTTAAAGTTTCTAGATCTGCTACCCCCCCCCCCCACCATGTTAACCTCTCTGGTCTCTGACGTTTACCAGCAATGGAGTTATTACAAAGACCACAGCGACATAAATACTGAAGACTTTGACCTCTGCTGACCTTGACTGACCTTAGAACTTTTACCAAACACAACAAGGATATTGTACTCACTCAAAGGCATCTACATTCCAAAACTGTAGTTCAGCCCCAGGTGTATTTCTTGTGTTATTGTGATATACAAACCAATCGTCACATACTGTATATATATACATACACACTCAGACACATACAAAAAGCCATCCAACGTATGAATTAAGCACAAAATTAACAAATGCTTAATAATCATAATTGCATCATTAACAAAAGCAGCTGAGGAAGTACTTACATCACTCAATTGTTCCTGTGAATTAGGTCTGGTCGATCCATTCACTTGACTGTTACGACTGTTTCCTCTAGGGCTGCTGGGGGGCGAGTTGGACTGTAAGAAGAAGATATGAAAGGAAGCAATTAATGATATTATCACCTACTAAACCATCTACAACTACCCAACATCATATCCATTAACCACCACTATCCACAATCAGATTGGCAATTATGGACATGGGAGAATGCTTCATGTTTCCGTTCAAATAAATGTTTCTGTCAATTTATTTTCTTTAGGCTAATCTTACAGTTCTCATCTGCCATGAGTCATGGATAATGCTCCCAAGCCTGTTATTACAGTAACTGTAAGCTATTCTTAACCTATACAATCTAGTGTTCACGCGCTCATGGTTGTTATCTAGTGTTCATGCTCCTGGTTGTGTCTGAAATTCAGTTCTTCCAAACAGAACATCTGGACGACTGAATTATCACAGCTCAGTACATCTGTAGAAACAGGTTCATAAAATACAGTTAACTACAGCAGCACACACTGAACTTACACCACACCAAAACGCCAGCTATCTTGATTACAACCAAAGAGGATATTGTTACGCATAAATTTCAAGCATTTAAATGCAATACCATCATAAAATTGCCAGGACACAAACTTTTCTCTACCGTATAAAACAGTTAAGGACTAATTTATTATCAATGGTGTTATCAAATGTTGAAGCCCACACCAATCTTGAAAGCTGTGTGCACAGTTGATAACACCAGCAGGATCTGCAGTGTAAAGGATAACAAGCAGGATCAGACCCTGCAATCGTGATTCTGATCCTGCAAGCTGGGCAATGAAGATTGTAGTGTGGATGCTGGAGGGATCATACCACCAGACTGACCAGAGACCTCTGATTACATGTATAATTCCCCTCCCCCTGACATCATCGTAACCTTTGAACTCACAGTGCTCATCCCTTGGACACCATTCTACTGCCCGTTGTTGACTATGGATGCTGTCAGGGGTTAGCTTTAGTTCCCACCCTGCCCCCTCTATCTTCATGTCCCTTGTATCTTTAATATGATACAGACCTTATTTGTACAGTGGGGTATCCAAGGTAAGTGAGGAGAGTGAAGTCAATACACAAAGTTATAACACATTAAACTCAATGCAAAATGCATCTTTAATGTGCTGCTGTAGTTTACAGACATTAGATACAAGACTTTCTGACAATTTCAATACTTTTGCTCAATTTATAACGGCCAACTTTAAACCTCGTCGACTATGTGTGAAAAAATTTAGAAGGTCATAACATTCCAATAAAGTACTTTGGAAAAGTTTCCGTTACTTTCAACGAGTTTGTACTTTGGATATCCTTACCAGATGGTAACATTTAATGTTACAATCTGAAGCATCTCTATAAGGCATACAACCTGCTACTATTAAAATGATTGCCAACATTGGCATTCGTCTTTTACGGAACACATGAAGCTGTTGCATTGTAGCTTTTTTTTTCTTCAAATTCTCTCTAATTTGACATGAAAACTTCCCACTTCATTACTGCATCTTTCCTCATTTCTCTTTTAAACTTTGCTATGCTGTTATATACCCATCTGTTTTTACCTCCATGATATACCCTACCTTCTAAGATCTTCCTAGACACAAAGGGCAACAACTAGCAAACACTAACAGAGACCTTTACATTGTTTCACAGGGTGAAGGGTTTATGACCTTAAACCAGAGAGAGGGAAATGTAACCATAACAATATGAAAGTTGCACTGTGGTCATCACATCTGGGTACAGGGGGAATAAGAAACCAAGACATGTCAACTGATCCGTAAGAGAAACCTAAGCTGAGCAGAGCAGATCTTATTATGATGTGGACAGAGACCATCGTTGTAATATACCCATTTAATGGTAGTATTGAAATATACTCTACGAAATTTATATCGTCTGCAATCATAAACTTTTACTAGTAGTTTCATGATACTCCATATCATCAACAATAGACATGTATGGGAGTAATCTTGCATGGAAAACAGCAAAGACACTTGAGAACAAACAAAGCAATGGATACTTCTTTTGACCTTCGTTAATGTCCCTTATGGATTGGGCCCAAAATGCTACGATATTGGTCTTCCACTTCTTGGGGCCCTGCACATAGATAGCTCTGGGGCCCTGCACATAGATAGCTCTGGGGCCCTGCACATAGACAGCTCTGCCTTCATAGTCATCATTCTCTACAAATATGCCACGAAAAAGTCAACTTATGGTAATTGGATCATGCTCAAACTTCAAGAAAATGTTTCCTCACCCTCAAAAGTACTTTTTTGCCTGATTCACGGAGATCTATATTGATTGTCTTCTAACTGCCCAACAATCTTCTTGTATTGCCGCCTAGTACTATACTTTCATTTCTGGGTCGTATAACCTCGCAAAAAGTACTTTGGAATACCTTCAGCAATCATAGTTATCATTGTTAAATGTGCAACCACTCTGGAGAATCTCATGACTTGTTTGTCTATGGAAACGATCTTCCTGGAAATTTGACGTTCCTATGCAGGGTGCATTAGTGGATGGGAAGATGTAATTTAGGTCACCCCAGCTTTAACCTAGTTAGAACCCCTGACTGGGATACAGGTGGTGATAAATGGGATGTGTAGAACTATCCAATTGTCACTTTAAAGTGTCAATATGGATTTGTTGGGCTTAACAAAATTCAATAAAGCTAAAATTATTTGACAGTATTTTGAATCATCTGCCAGCTAGTTTTTCCCTGTAGATCAAACAATCTGGCATTTTACTACATTCCCGAATAAATTTAGCAAATATCATCATACTTTGGAAGAGAAATCACAAAAACGTTAAAGGAATATGGTAAAGCGTTTGAAGAACATGCGCCAGACTGACATCATATATTACCTGCATGTTACCTTTAAAAGCTGTATTTTAAGTCAGGTGTTTAACTTTTATTGCTTCCACTATTTGGAATGTATATTAAAGTTATTAATCTAACAATAATGATTCCTATAGTAATATCGATTCTGTCTCCATGCCCATGAAATTCTCAGTGGTACTCAAAGTGGCTTACATTGGCTGCAAACTTTATAGATTGGAAGTCCCAAAGATTGGAAGACCCAAACATGCAAGATACCAGTCACTATTAATTACTGGACTTAAAAAACTTTTCAATTTTTATGTGAGGTGATGCAATAATGTTACTTCTGAACTGATTGAAAATGTCATGATTGGAAAGTTTATTTTACCTGCGAAATGAATAGGAGCCATGGGGAGTTTCTAACATGTTCTATTACAGAGGTGATCAGCCTACAGTGGTCTTGTCTGCTGCGTTCTAAGGCTTATCATCATACGAAGAGACTTCATACTAACCAGTTGCAGAACTTGATTTAGTCATGTACAGTCTAATTTGTCTTCACTTTCTTAAAAGATAAATGGGTGACCTTGGAGGTGTAAGCCCTATGATCAAACCACTATCGTACATATCCATCACCTTTTGTTCATAGTATGAAAAGAATCACTCATGATAGAGGGGGGGGGGGGGGAGCATCACAAATGACAATAATGATTTAACTTGAAGACCTGTCAATCATAACATTACCAGTTCATTCTAGGCAAGGTAGAACGAGGTGCTAAGGTTATGAAAGCTTTCTGTAGTCTCCCAACAGAATATCTGTTATGATGCTTTACAGTGATATGTCATGTATGTCATTCTTGCAGATTATTGCCTTTAGCATTTTCACCCAAAAGTGAAAGAATGATATTGATATTCAAATAAATGTTTCTAATTTTTTATAGCTTTTAGTTGACTGAATTCATTTGTAACTGAAGGAGATTACTAAACTAAAAGAGACAGCGAAACAAATCCTCGTGTTTGTAAGATTCGATGGAAACTACAAGTTTCTTGAACACAAAGTTATGCTGTATCATGAATGACATGCAGCATGATACTGCCCTCATATCCTACCTCTAATGATATATACTGCTATATATGGATTCCACAATTTACCATATCAATTCCACATAAAGTTTCATGATCATTAGTACGAAATCCACCCAGACTACCAGCAGAAGTAAGTTTATGGAGAGATATGAAAGAGGATAGTGTGTTGACATTACATTATATATCTCATAAATTGGGAAGAGCAGGCATTAAAGGGAGATCGTGAAACTCATTGGTACTTTCTGTTGTCTGCATGCAGTACTGTCCAGGTGTAGAAACAATTATATTTCATATGACTGACTTTAAGCATACCTATCTTTTGTACATTGCCTCATAGTTCAGCAGGGTATTCAATTTGAAGAATTACATTCCTGTGTGACCTCAAACATTTAGTTGCAATGGTCAATGGTCACAATTACAGCAAGATAGGATATGTGTCAGAGAGGAAAAGTTATATAATTATATTTAATTGTTAGGATGAAATCCAAGGGAAATATTACGATCGAAAAAATGCATGCAGGCACTAAAAATGGTAGAATGAGAAGGAAGGGCAATGACGGGGAGCCGTTCATAGAGGGTGCACAGTGTTAAAAGATTACCAGGGCATTATAGGCACGGTAGAACGAGAGCGCTAAGGTAGTGAGGAGACAGGTAAGCGAGGAGCGAAGTAAACACATGTTCATTCATACTTAGTAAAGATTCCTAAATCCTATTGGTCCATTCAGGTCAGCTGACCGTGGTTAATCCTGTGAGTAACGCACGGTAAAATTACGGGGCATCACTTTAATAAATCTTTGGTTATATGTAACCAAAAATGTTTTGTTTTATGATTTTTCCCCCACACAAATGGTAGTGTATGAATGAACGGGGTTAATCAACGGTCTAGCGTGCGTTACTCACATGATTAATGCACTCCGGGTGTTAATGCTATTGCTGGATGCACTCGGGCTCCGCCCTCGTGCATCGCTTGCATTATCCCCCGATCGTGCATTAATCCTGTGAGTAACGCACGCTAGACCGTTGATTAACCCCTTATTTATTTTGCTCTACACTTACCTGTTTCCCCCAACAACTGCACCCTCACTCTTCTCCAAGGCATAATTTAGTGTCTGCCAGTTAAACAGGACTTGGGTTTGGATTGATACAGTGATGTATGTAATTGTGCTTTTACAATTATATTTTATCTTATGTTTTCTTTCTTTCCACACCATATTTCCAATGTTAAAAATTCACTGGCATCTACTAGCCAAAAGCATCTTTACTAAGTTCATTTCATTTTGTAAAGAAAATTTCAAAATATTTGACAAAGAAATCCTGCTTGAATAATTTATGCCCTCATTTACTAAACAAGTGTTTGTATACGATGTAAATGTTTGTTAACGATAAACAGCGACATTGACAAAGAGTCAGCTGACAAAGATGTCCAAAGCTGAAAGCAATCATTAATTGCTTGTTTATGAATATTCATGTTCATGTTAATTATCTCTATCTTCATGATGTCATAGTTTGATAACTCATGCAGTTCAACATACTTATGTGAGAATGTCCAATATGTATATTGAAGACAGGATTTTATGTTTTGAATTTATACTTCAACTTGTACTGTAGCCTACATGATATTTTACTTCAAGTCTTTTGTAGGCACCTTGAAAATAGCTGCTTCGCACACACTCTGAAAAAAGACATCAAATGTAACAATGAAGGTGCCCTTCAAGGTCCCCCCCCCACCACCAATTAAGCACAACAATTAGCAGCTAAAACTACTGTAAAACTACTATTAAACTCTATTCAATCCTAAACATTTCATTGCCGAGACATCATTACCATTTTAATTACGTGCAAAATTGTGGACTTTTTACGTCATTACATCATTACGGAAGTGCAAACTTAATTAGTCAAGCTAACGAACTACATTGTTATGAAATATAACCACGTGGAATAGTATTGAAAATTGACAAAAATCAATCACAAAGTCCGTTAATAATTATGTAGAGTGGTTTTAATGAAGTTGATGAATCAGATTCCTATAGTTAATTGACATAACAAATATATAACTCCGGCATTCCTTGAATGTAGACTTGGTCTCAAGACAAAAATGATTGAATTTATTTAAAATATTCCAAAAACTGAACTTTTTTGGATATTTAGGAACAACAAACTTACCTGTCTCCTCAAAATGATGACTATTGTATGCAGTACAGTACAGGGCAAGTAAAGGCACAAAAACATCATAAAAATAGGATATATATATTTTTTTCGGGGGGGGAGGAGGGGAGACTGGAGAGAGGAGAGGGGGAGAGGGAGGGAAAGAGAGTCCTGTGGCATGGGATAGGAGAGTTTGGAAGAATCCCATCAGCAATGTTAATATCTTACCTAATATCTTCGAAGATAGAATTTGATTCTACATCAATACTGAAATTAGCCGTAATAGAGTACAAGCAATAACATCTGAGACAAGCTGATTTGACTATAGCAAAAACAAACAGTTCTATTTCATATATAATTACTGTAGTGAGCAAATTCATTCTACGGCTCACGAAATCCACAAATAAAATCCAATGTGATGATGAAGTGCCTAGTATGTCACTATTAATTACAGTTTGAATGATTAATCTGTTAGCAACGGACAGGTGGTTTTAACAAAACCTTCCATCGTTGGCAATTACCAAGCTATTTACTTGAGCTCAATTTGGGGGAGAAGAAGCCTGCCATTAAGTTGTAACTATAGAGAGGCTGGTGTAATTTTCTATTTCCAATTCAAGTGGCTACTTATACATAGGTAAAGAGATTAATTTTACCAAGCAGGCATCAATAGCACTTGAGCTGGTTCCCAAACACTCCATTCAAGCAAAACATTTGCACTTGCGTTATTTATTGATCAGGCTTGTTGACTTACTCTTAAATTTTATCCCGACCGGGTTTAATGCTATTTACTTGCTTATTTGAACTTCAAGCTAAATTGCTATTAGTCCTAAATTGAAGATATGTGTTGAGTGGTCGTATTTCCAAACTGCTATATCATTTTTTTATTTTTTTTTTGCCTATCACATATCTACCTACCTATATTTATTTCTATTAAAATACTGAGCGTCTAAAGCGAATCGATGGGTTTTGAGTACTTGATAACCAAAAATTCACACGAAGTTATTGTGGCTATCACCCATTTATAGCACATTACACCAGTGTACATAACTATCACCCATTTATAGCACACTACAAGTAGCTAGGCCTATTTTGTCCACCTTAAGTGTATTGGTATTCTGACACAAAAAAATTTTCTTCATGTTTTTGTGTAAACGAACCTAATACTATCCTACCATTGCCTGTGTGTGGCACAGTAATTATAAAACTTACTGGTTTATATATTTACGAGTGACCCACTTACCTGTCTCCCCACAACCTATGCACCGCATTCTACCGTGTCTAGAATGCCCTGGTAATCTTTTAACACTGTACACCCTCACTGGCCCAAATGGCCTTCCTTCATTTTTCTACCCACAAAGTGTCTCAATGTGTTTTTCGGAGTTAGAAAAATTTTCGCGAAATTCGCCCGGATTACCTTGGATTTATACTCTAGAAGTTTCCTATCAGGACTTCTGCACTTCCAAGGATCTTTTCCAGCCTGATAAGTATCCTTTTCTTGTAGGGAAGGGTGTTTTTGGGGGCTGTTTTTAGTGTACACTCTCGCCCATGCGTTCGTTTTTTCTTACGTAACGTTTTTAGGGTAACAGGTAGTAGCTCTGCGAGACTACTTCGTTCGTTGCCTATACCGCCTTGTTTACGCGGATAGGCATATATTTTCGTAGGTACATGTTTCAGCTTTTCTTACTTTAAAAGATAATATGTTTTGCTTGTTTCATGTACCTTCAGTAAAGCCTAACCAACTCGGCAGCTCCATGCTTTGTCAGAGAAAATGTGTTTACCAATATAAAAGATAATTATGTTCTGTGGATGTGATTGTCTGCATACCGGCTCTACATGGGTCATGTGAAGTATTCTAATAACGCCAGACTAGTGGTTACAACTTGTTGAACTTGTAGTATTTTAGTGCTCCTATACTTCTAGTTCAGATGGGGACATCCACATGTTTATTGTTAGTAGTCTACTTGGGCCGATAGTAGTATACTTAACTGTTTAGGGGTTGTCTGCACAATACCGAGCGATCATGATATGGATGTTCAACAAACTTTTTAATTGGTTTAGAAATGAATATTGAATAAAACATGTTTATGAATGTTTTTAAAACACAATGTATGTCGTAAGCTCTACCTGTTCCCTGTAATAAATAGTAATATTATATATTAAAAGTTTCACTGTATATTAATATATGGAGGGAATGCCTCGTGACATTTGTAAACAACCTTCGCACATGAAAAATTCCTGTATATAATGCACATGCAGATAGCGAGCCATTTTACACAGTTAATTCCCATTGAGATTGGTCATTGACAAACATTAGTTGACAACTTACAGTAAACTTGCTTCAAGGTCCCTCAGGTCGTTTTTCTTTTGCGTTCTGTGAAATGTTTGTAAATATAGTCTTGCTAATATTGGGGTTTGACTAGCCCAAGACTCACTCGCTTAAATGTTGAGCTCAGTGCATTTTCTATTCACCAAAGATAAAATTATACTCGCCAATAGAGTTGGCAACCGTTATATTGTTGAGGCCTGATTACATGAACAGGTCTCATAGCCACCAGTCCAACACATATACATGCATTCTCTCGTTCTCAAACTACTCTCTGCTTGTCAGATAAAGATCAAGATAGTCGAGACTAGCTGGTATTATACCAGTCTGAAATTAGTAATATTTCATGACAAATGCAAGCTATGACATTTAATTTCTGCCAGCGTGTCAGGTGGTGGATGGCCTTGGAATAATCAAAAGCCTGTAAGCTTTTAAGTTCGAGCAACAAATATTAACTACTTGAAAGAGGGAGACAGAAAGAGCAATCTAATATCTGATACAAACAGCAAATATATCTCAAAGGTTTCTGACTGGTGGAGTAAACAACCTGGCCAACAGCTTTCTAACAATGCATGTTGCAATGGAAGTCACTTTGCAGTGTTACTTGGAAGTTACCAGAATTCACGTTGCAGAACTATTACCAAGCATTTATATATGTGAGAGTTGGCAGTGTTGTATCACATTTATATAATGTGTGTACATATATGTGTGTGCATATGTGTGTGTACATATGTGTGTGTGCATATGGGTGTGTACATATATGTGTGTGCATATATACAGTATACTCTCCCAAATATGTACTGGATTAGGGATTTACAAGTGACAACACACTACCACACCTGTCTCAAAACCGAGCAACAAGGCTATCCCCGGTAACAACAATGTATGGAAATATCGCAAAACAGATATCTACTGTAACTAAGTATTACGGTAGTGACCTGATGAAAAACAATATTACACATATCTCCAAGATACAAAATCCTTCAAGTTTTTGTTCTAAGACAGCCATGACATGACAAATGGTACATGTATGAGCTTCAACACACTGTCGTAAATCATCAGGAATTTCTGCATTCCGCTAGCTGTACAATAAAACTGACAGAAAGAAATTCAGAACAAAAAGATCTCTTTCAGAAGTAAATTCAGCAAACCTTTAGTGGTTAATACCACTTCATCTGTATTAGTACAATTGTACAAACTTCTGTGCAAACAGTACAGGCAGCACCCTATGACTTGCTTTTATTTAAGTTATGTATGCTACAAGTTACTGTTTCTCACACACCTTGCTTTCACTCTTTTGATTCATGGGCTAGGCAACAAGGATAAAGGTAATATTATTTCAAACTCTAGAAAAGCCTTACATCAAGAAAGTACAGATAGCATGTATGGCAGATAACAAAATATGGCACCTCTGACGAAACATGTGAAATAGGGAAGAACTGTCATGGACTGTTTTTTGTGTGTTTTTTTTGCGTATATTAGTTTGTTTGTTTACCTTTATTATCCTATTTGTTTTAATATGATAAGATCTCAAATTTGAATCTCAAGTGACTGACTCTATAAAACTATCCATCCATCCATCTCCTCCTCCTATGCATCCACAGAACCAATTCCGTTCATTCTCCTCTCCCTGTTTTCCTCTCTCTGTCTCTCGTCATCCAGACAAAGATTCCACGATTTCAGGTTCTTGGTATAACCCACATTTTGAAATGACACTACAACTATCTTAATTCAAAGTACAAATGTGCCTCGCAGCCACCAATCAGTACCTGAACAGCTTCAAAATTGCAAATAAATGAACATGATCCGACCAACGCTGCTACGAGGAAGACATGAAAATAGAAGGAAAGAGAGAGACCATGCATCATCATCATCATCATGATCCGTGAAATCTCTCTCCCACAACCACCGTAGAACCAGGAAGTACAAGGCCTGACTGGAAAGATTGCAATCTCCACATCTATTCCCCGCTATCGATCAACCGCTAATCAATTCAATGAACTTCTTATTAGTGAGTTTTTCTTCTTATCAAGAACACGGGAGAAATCAATCTGTATGTACATTTTCCAGCCTGCAGGCAAAATTCATGTGTGTCTTTCTCTAATGGGCTAAATTACAGAAGATTAAGGGATATTAGGTTGTAACAAATGTTTGGGGGTTTCCAAGACAGCTTGGAAGAAACAAGAACAAGGGAGAGAGAGAGAGAGAAGTTTTCAAATTATGAACCAAAAACAGGTAGCTGGAACCAATGCTGAACTAACACACTGTAAACAGATATTGATGGATAGGAGAGGATAGGAGACTTAAGAAGCAAGGCTTGTGTCCTAATAAATCCATTAAATGCTGCTGCATGGATAGGCTTCGTATCCATCACTCTCCTTTATATAACAATCACTAGATTGACATTCCTATCACAGATAATTCCTAACTAAATGCCACATAAATCATCGCAATTTGGAATGAAACGTCTAAAGCTGAAGTTAATTCTTTATACAATTTTAAAGTCAATGCACTACCGTACTTTATGTGAATACTGTCAACCTGGCATTTAAGCGCTTAGTGTTACTGACACAATATCTTCTTTAACACAGCAATCCTTTGCATTTTGTGAGTCGACAATAATCTGCATACTTCTAATGACGTAAATTGTTGTCAGTAAAAAAGTTTCTCTGGTGCAAATTAAATCTGAAATTCTGCTTTTTCAGAATATGGTTCTTGTTATATATCACAGTTGACTTTATCATCCTTTGTTGATAACATTGAGATCAATCATATGTGAGATATTTAAAGCCTAAGCTTCAAACTAGCAACTCTACCCAAGCCCCTAAACCATGGGTGTCTGGGAGTTGTTCAGAGGGTCTCAACTTCCGTGAAAATTCATTTTGGAAGCTTTCAGTAATTTACCATCTTAGAGAATGTAGGCCTACAATGTTATGTAAATCTCACGATCTATTCTTGCTTTGACAAAGGACTGTTGTACCCTGATGACTATGCTAATTTAAATATATAAACTCCCACTGAGAGTCACTTCAGAAGCATAATGTTACTCACATAAACTTGGAATCAACTTATTCGGCAGCAGCCTGTAGGCATCAGACCTTCACAAATGTACCCATAATGTAGAAGAAAAGAAGGGCAAACACAGCAAATGACAATGATACAACTAAGATCAACATTAATATTATTCCAAATCTACTTGAAACATGTACCAACAGCGCAGTTAGCTAAGTGAAGCTTACAACATATAATTTCATGTGACAATTTCAGCTAGATACAGTGGTACTTGAACATGCCTACAATCTAAAATGACATGTATGCATCTGAATTGTTGCTAGGCTCGGCCTTGTAAAGAGTTTCTAAGAGCCAACAAGTTCCTCGCACAGATTGCCTCTTGAAATTTGTCCTCATTATCTCAAACTTATCAGTTCGTCAAGTTGAAACCAAATTATTACTTTTGTTGACCCAGAGATAAAGGCTTTTCAAGTGAAGTGGGGAATGAGTAGAATTCCATGTTAGTCCTTGACAACCTAACACGAGTGCCCACTCCATAACTGAGACTCCAGGATGCATGGAGAAGACTCATCATTTGTGTTGAAAGCACTTCAGATATGACAGCACATCTCCCCTAATTTTAGCTAATTGGCTAGACTTGTTTCTTATCTCTTAAAGACACTTTCAAACTCACTGCTAAATTGCCAGGCATGAATCTTGACCTTTGGCCAGCTTTGATTGCTTCCGATGAACTGTGACAAATAGTTGAAAGATAATTTATGAAAGGTACTAAATATTATTACAATAGCCATCGAAAATATTTGATCCTTTTCCCACCTCTACCTTCCTCCTCCTTTCCTACACCCACCCCTCCTCAGAATAGAACTGTATTCCCAAAATATGCAGGGAAATATTTTTTTTTTCTCCAAAGGTAAAGTTGTTAAATCTAGCAATGTAATGTTGACCTCAAATGACATTTGTTCTCAACCAATTTCAATAAGGTATGTGTACCCATCAGTCTGTGCAATTTATTTGAGATATCATGTTTACAAGTGATATCACATGCTGTAATCTTCTGCCTATGGCAAGGAATCGAAAGTATCACACTGTGACAACAAAGACCCAGATTCCATTAGATATCTGAATAACCATTTGAGCCCAATATGTATGTTTTTTACTCTATTCATAACAACATTCATAAATGTTCAGACTATAGCTATAATCATGAATCTCTCATGACTAGCTATGAAACAATTGTAACCTGTAGTAGTTTATATATGGTCAATGGTAGTTTAATGTACACTACTGACTACAGCTGTAATCACGAATCTCTCATGACTAGCTACTGTATGAAACAGTTGTAACCTATAGTAGTTTATATATATGGTCAATGGTAGTTTAATGTACACTACTGACTACAGCTATAATCACGAATCTCTCATGACTAGCTATGAAACAATTGTAACTTATAGTAGTTTATATATATGGTCAATGGTACTGTAGTTTAATGTACACTACTGACTACAGCTATAATCACAAATCTCTCATGACTAGCTACTGTATGAAACAGTTGTAACCTATAGTAGTTTATATATATGGTCAATGGTAGTTTAATGTACACTACTGACTACAGCTATAATCACGAATCACTCATGACTAGCTATGAAACAGTTGTAACCTATAGTATATGGTCAATGGTAGTTAAATGTACACCTTTGACATAGCAATCAGTATGGATGACTCAGTATAATATTCACTTCATTACAGTGAACCACATCTCACACAACAGTGACTACACTATATATATATGCAAACATATATTATTCAAAAGCTGCTTCTTGTTCTGCCCGAATCTGTAGGCACGTTTCATCTGCTAATGTAATACGCTTGCTATCGACTATAATTACAGACGCAAGAAATCCCGAACAGATTAGCAACATGCCCTGGGACTCCACAAAGCCCACTCAATTTACCTGTGCTTGTACTTGAAAATCTCACTGAAGATTTCTCTTGTGGGCGACGAGGTGAACAATAAAAGTATTTAGCAAATAGTCTACAGAGACTGTGTTCACCAATCAATGCATGGTCGTGTGTTTGCACTTGCATTTCACAAATGAATGCTGCGCTTTGCTGAAATGACTGGGTTCCACTCCTGGCATTTAGCGTTCTTCCGGAATACAGACTCTTAGCATTGGTAATCTCTGTAAAGCAGCAGTAGCTAATATAACTAAGGGTGCATGTTGCGGCCTGTGCGCCTGCACGGACCGAATACTATCACAGGTAGAAGACCATCATCCAATTGATGATAATGTGGAATAACAGAAAGTAGGAGACAGCCCTGCAGGATGGGAATTAGCTTGAAAAGTTAACAGATCTTAAATATTTCTTCTGAAATCTACTCTACGACCACCATTAGGATTCTAGAAACAACTAACAATCAGGCAGTTTTTAATAAAGGCATGCCTCATTAAATATGTCCCTTTGAACCAAAACACTAGGAAGATGGGGCCACATTAAGAAACAGCAAAATACATAGAGTGCAAACAATGAACCATACTTTATAAGAAACTGTCAAGACAGTATTAATACAAAACCATGTGATAGTACAGCAGGTAAGAATATAAAGCAAGGAAAAATAAGTTTATTTATTATTTGGGATTAACAAATGACGGAGATTCATCCAAATAAAACAACAATTATCCCACACATCTAAATTCACAGTTTGGCATTACTATCTCCACCTACAATGCTATAACAATAGCATTGCTGTGAAATTAAACCATTTCAAAAGGTCTAAATGTATATAAGAAAATATGTTTACCATGTTTTTAGCCTGGGAAAGACTTTCCAACAGTTTCTAAATGATGCATATTCAACCAAACTAAAAATAAAGCTAGGCATATCCAATAACCAATGATAGATCAGCTTTATCTTCGATGAACTGATGTGTCAGTTATAGCTGGTGGAGATCAGATCAAATATATCCCATACAGATTAATGAAAGGTATATCCCATACAGATCGATGACAGTTATATCCCATACAGATTGATGACAGTTATATCCCATACAGATTGATGACAGGTATATCCCATACAGATTAATGAAAGGTATATCCCATACAGATTGATGACAGTTATATCCCATACAGATCGATGACAGTTATATCCCATACAGATTGATGACAGTTATATCCCATACAGATCGATGACAGTTATATCCCATACAGATTGATGACAGTTATATCCCATACAGATTGATGACAGTTATATCCCATACAGATTGATGACAGTTATATCCCATACAGACTGATGACAGTTGTATCCCATACAGATCGATGACAGTTATATCCCATACAGACTGATGACAGTTGTATCCCATACAGATCGATGACAGTTATATCCCATACAGATCGATGACAGTTATATCCCATACAGATCGATGACAGTTATATCCCATACAGATTGATGACAGTTATATCCCATACAGATTGATGACAGTTATATCCCATACAGATTGATGACAGTTATATCCCATACAGATTGATGACAGTTATATCCCATACAGATCGATGACAGGTATATCCCATACAGATTGATGACAGGTATATCCCATACAGATTAATGACAGTTATATCCCATACAGATTGATGACAGTTATATCCCATACAGATTGATGACAGTTATATCCCATACAGATTGATGACAGTTATATCCCATACAGATTGATGACAGTTATATCCCATACAGATCGATGACAGGTATATCCCATACAGATCGATGACAGGTATATCCCATACAGATCGATGACAGTTATATCCCATACAGATCGATGACAGTTATATCCCATACAGATCGATGACAGTTATATCCCATACAGATTGATGACAGTTATATCCCATACAGATTGATGACAGTTATATCCCATACAGATTGATGACAGTTATATCCCATACAGATTGATGACAGGTATATCCCATACAGATTGATGACAGTTATATCCCATACAGATTGATGACAGTTATATCCCATACAGATTGATGACAGTTATATCCCATACAGATTGATGACAGTTATATCCCATACAGATTGATGACAGTTATATCCCATACAGATTGATGACAGTTATATCCCATACAGATTGATGACAGTTATATCCCATACAGATTGATGACAGTTATATCCCATACAGATTGATGACAGTTATATCCCATACAGATTGATGACAGTTATATCCCATTCAGATTGATGACAGTTATATCCCATACAGATCGATGAGTTATATCCCATACAGATCGATGACAGGTATATCCCATACAGATTGATGACAGGTATATCCCATACAGATTGATGACAGTTATATCCCATACAGATTGATGACAGTTATATCCCATACAGATCGATGACAGTTATATCCCATACAGATTGATGACAGTTATATCCCATACAGATTGATGGGTTATATCCCATACAGATCGATGACAGGTATATCCCATACAGATCGATGACAGTTATATCCCATACAGATTGATGACAGTTATATCCCATACAGATCGATGACAGTTATATCCCATACAAATTGATGACAGTTATATCCCATACAGATTGATGACAGTTATATCCCATACAGATCGATGACAGGTATATCCCATACAGATCGATGACAGTTATATCCCATACAGATTGATGACAGTTATATCCCATACAGATCGATGACAGTTATATCCCATACAGACTGATGACAGTTATATCCCATACAGATTGATGACAGGTATATCCCATGGATACAGAAAGAGGCATATCCCATATGAATTGATAAATGTCAGATATAGCTGAGGTCTGATCTAATATCCCATACAGATTGATGTCAGGCATACAGTATATCCCATACAGACTGATGTCAGGCATATCCCATACAGAAAGAGGTACATCCCATATGAATTGATAAATGTCAGATATAGCTGAGGTCTGATCTAATATCCCATACAGATTGATGTCAGGCATACAGTATATCCCATACAGACTGATGTCAGGCATATCCCATACAGAAATAGGCATATCCCATATGAATTGATGTCAGATATAGTCTAGGTCAGATCAGATATATCCTATACAGGTACATCCTATAGACGATAACATGTCCAGTATATATACCAAACAGGTTGATAATATGCCAATTATTATCCCATAGAGATTGATCACAGTACACCACTGTGACACTGGTCCAATTTAACTCTAGACAGAAAGTCAAGAATATTAAATGCAATGACCTTTGACCTTTGGATGATACTTTAACACATGTATTGATTTGTTTTAAAAGGTTAGTCTAGGTATCTTGTCTTATCACCTTTTGAAGTGATAAGAAAGATCAACAAGTATCTGTTATCAGCCCTGGTAAATTTCTTTATCATGTTGACAAACACAAACATCAAACATTTGCTTGGCTTTTTATCGTAGTGATTAAGTGTGGACAAGGTAACCTAGCTCGAGACAAAAGTATTGTTGTAAAAACATCTGAGCACTGGTATATTCAGATAGGTAAAGCAACTTTGGAGTCGACATTAAGATTACTGCTGTATTGCCTACTGTAGCAATCCTGATATGACCGGCCTTCTTGTGTTTTGGCTAGTGAAAAACAATCCTCTGAGGGTCACCTTCAAGTTTCACCTAAGTACTGTACTTTTGAAAACTCATCTTTTTCTCACAACGGCACAGTGCTTCTCAAAGTTGAATAAACGGCAAAAGGTGTTGTATTCAAGGCTGAAATATTTCCAACTTTGTTTTATTTCAAACGAATGGTCAAGCAACTGAATTAATTTTTATGCAAATTAGTTCCAGGCTAGAAGTGCAGTTAGCTCTGCTATGACAGGATTACATTTGATACTTTATTGTTTTGAAATGTTCAACTAGATGTTCTGAAGCCTGTAGTTAGTGACATAGCATTCACATGCATGTGCTATGATATAATAGCATGGCAGCCTAGAGACTTACTGACATACAGTACTGACCAGCTGTCTCACAAGTATACCAACTGATTTTACAGCCTTGGCATACAATGGGGAATGTCTTTACAGTGTTCCTGCAAATTTATGTCACATTCAAAGTCTGCTGCCTGCCTGCCCACAAGGCAACAGTTACTAACGTACTATTACTACCAATGTCTCTACAAACACTTGAGGACTCTTTGTACTGGAGCAAAGTGCATCGTTAACTACCTGACAATCACAACAATACAACATTCCACTTGATGGAAGATCAAACACATAAAATTGAAAATCTTTGAGTGTGTGACCTCTAGGATCACAAAATGTCACCACTTGATATTAAATGTTGCTGGGCAGTTATAGAAAGGCCAGATTCCATTCCCATATGTGTTGTGGGTATTATGTACTTGTGTGTTATGTACTGACTGATATTATCAATATAGTAAACCAGTGCACCCACCATAATCACAATTTCATTCATTTAATTCAGGTTACTCTGGGGGGTTTTCATAAGTAGTTGCTTATCTCTAAGCTGTCACTATAAATTGAACTATATTCAGGATGTGTTAAGATATTGAGATATTGCTTGTTTAATTATTGACACTGTTGAAGTGTTTATAAGCCATTGTTCAGTGATAATAAATCCAGTTATGTTACCAGCTTGAAAACACTACACTAAGGATTAACATTAATGTTTGCTTTGATCTTTCACTTTTCCAACCTTTTCAAACCTGGTCTCAAAAAACCATGTTCACCAAACTCGCCACTATCAAGTTGACGTTGCAACTCTAAAATAATGCACTCAACACAATGTTTTGGTGAGACTGAAGCCTCATTTTCACAGAACCGCTACAAGCCTTCAGGATAATACATAGTACCTCTATAGCCAAACATTTCTATGAGAGGTACAGTAGTTTATAAAGTACACCATCATTAGTTCAACACAACAATGAAATGAATAGATTTCTCTAACTTAGACTAGTGACAGACACAGTAGCAAAAGACTGCTATTCTGATAGCTAGCTGCACACAGCTTTAATCACCCTTATAGTATGGTCACCAAGATCTGTTGGTGCAATGAAGATCATGAGATACTATTCATGTATTCACACAGATCAGTAAATTTGTGATGGCTACATGCCAATTATCCCAGACATATCTGATGTGCAGATCTACCTAATCCTGTTGTGTCATCAAGAAACAGTAAATGAACCTGGTACATATACCAGCAGAATAATGCAAGTCTGTTCCCTTTCATTGAATCCAGCTAATATAATTCTTTTTTTAGTTTTAAATATCAACATTTACAACCAAACTTTATTATTCTCTGGAAGAAACTAGAGGGCAGTATTACAACACTGTCAGTGTGTATTCCCGCAAAGCAACATGCTTCGAAAGAAAGTTCCTGAAGTCTTCACATTTTTACAGGAGTTGTCTTCTAGGTGTACCTTTATCATTTTGTTTCAGATTTTCTTGCTTTTTCCTCCCCCAGTCTCCTCCTCCCTCCCCAGTACCCCCTCCCTCTACCCTTCCACCTCCTCCTCTACTGTAAAATCATGTTCCCACTTCAACTTATTAAGATATTTGTGAATTTAATTGACTGATGACAAGCTAATGTGATCATCCCATATGTGTCACATTAACTGTTAATCATATTGATTTGGTTTTTGTATTATCAGAGGTAATTACTGAACCCTCCCGCCCCACCCTTCCTCATAGTACTGTTTGCAATTCTCTCAATGTATGAAGGCAATGGATTATTATCATTATCAGTATTATGTGCTGCATTTCAGGTCTTATACTGAGATCATCATCACATCAAGCAATATATAAAGTGCCACCAGGCCAGGGCAGATTTTTATTACAAACACAATTTAATCTCAAAAAGAGATGATTTTGCAGGTAGTGCTATCGGGGAGCAGTGACAGATAACTCTCCCTGTAGCAGATGTTGTTATCTAAACTGATTGCTCAATATTCACATCACACTGCCATCCACAGTACACTACCCAATGATGAACTCATCAACAGTCATTTTGATATTCTTCCGAAACAAACAGCTCTACTGGTTGGGGTGTGAGGATGTGATTATGGGGCGTGAGGATGTGATTATGGGGCAGTGGGAAATCAAATCTTTTGAGTTATTTGAAACGATTAATGTCTTGGATAGTGTGTAACAAATAGTCCCCCAAAATAACTATCAATTTATTTACAAGGCTATGTAGTCACATATTAAGTGCGGTGAAAGCTCAAAGGTTTTGACGTGTGGAAAGGATATACGCACGCCATGTGTCACTTATTTTATTCTCATGCAAGTTGAGAATGTTTTCGATGGTACACAATTTCATCTTCTGTGAAATTGAATTCATTTGAACATCTGAATTTTGATGACATAAAACTTATTTATATTACTTCTTCATTCAAAACTTGTAACGGTCGGAAAAAGACCTTTCTTGGCTCAATGCCAGTCGGCTTTTGAGAGTGCCGATCCGGGTGGACCGGCGCCGACAAGCATTGGCAGATCACTATATACATAAATATATATATATATATATATATATGTATGTATGTCATATGCTACAATGACAACCAGGTAAATAATGTTTTAGTGTTTAAACAGATGGAGGAGCCTAATGGTTTCATGGCCATAGATTTATTTACCAGGAGTAAACTGATTTATCCCCAATGACAACATCTGCTACAGTAGCTGTCATTAAAAAAAAAAAAAAAAAAGTAAAATTAAGTCCCCATCACTGCATTGCCCAATGCTGGCACTTTGGATGGTAGAATGAGACGGACATTTAACAGAGGAGCCGTTCATAGAGGGCGTGCGGTTTTAAAAGGTTACCGGTTCATTCTAGGCACGGTAAAACAAGGGTGCTAAGGTTATGGAGAGACAAGTAAGCAAGGTGTAAAGTCAATTTATGACCACTGTGTTACTCTATTCTTTAATAAGACACCATCAGGATTGAATTATACAACACAGTAAGCTGACAAGTTCTACCAGGGTCACATTTTAGTGAATTCTAGAAATTTGTTTAATTTTTTACCCTGCATCCACATTTCAATATTCTTACATCTACCAACCCTAGTTAAGCATGCAATCAATATATTTATTTACTTGGTGTGATATGGAAATCCTTTTGTTCTAAACTTCAATAGATACTATACACTATGTAATCAAGTACAGGGGCTATGTTGATGTTGACCACCAACCCCCTTACCCACCATCAACTCATTATATTTGTACAGCCAGCATATCATACTTCAGGCATTTCATTTATGAACATTTTATAATGATTAGGAGGAACCTGTATGTTTCATCATATGAGGGCAGTATAAAATATTAAACTAGAGAAAATATAAGCTGTAAGTAAACTGAGGGCGCCATTGCACCATTTAATATGGAAACTTGTGTTTGTCTTAATAAGGATGTGGGGATGTGGGATGTGGCTATCCTCTGGCTTTTAGCCTCCACAGATAAAAGGGTTTATTTGTTGAACTTTGTGACACTGTTCATGTGGTTTCTGTCTTATGATGGGATAACATTGTGCAATTCTAGATTGACCTTACAACACATCGTTGCAAAGAATGCTGGAGGCCCTCTCTCTTCTGTATGACTGGCAGTTGAGATATATTGACTGAGAATGTCAGAACCAGCTCAAAGATGTCCCTGGACCTTTGGGGCCCTGGTTCAATAAACTGCCTAAACTACCTATATGCACCTCTGGTAGTGAGTGGTATCATATGTAGAAACAGATTCAAAAATTTCAAAATGTTGGGTATTTACTCAATTATTGAAAATGAAACTTGAAAACTCAAGCTGATGACCTACATTCCTAGGGATTTTTTTTAAATTTTTTAGTTCGATTTTTTTAGTAATGGGTAGCATCCACAAAATGATGAGATCAACTCCACAACAGAAGAGAAAACAATTCACTGTAAGTGGTGAGAATAATGGTTACCTGCTACCCGGTACCACTCACCATCATAGTCACACTAGAAACTGTGTCAGGTTAGTGACTCATGAGACATTTAATTTAAGGAATATTCCAACTTTCTTTTCTTTTCTTTTCTTTGCTGCAATAATTTCACAACAGATCTTTGAAGTTGGGAGCTAGCCCAGTTAACTTTTCAATAAAAACATCAACAATATTCCTATAGCTACTAGAAGTTTTATCTCAATAATGCCCTCTCTGATTTCTGAATCTATTGAAAGGAAAACAAGCAATGAAATGATATCATTACAAAACAGCAGCTCCTTTAACACCTTGTTGAAGATATTTCCTTGTTCTAGAAACAATCTGTAAACTGACACTAAGGGAAGTAAATTCCCTTATTTGGCAAACTATGCAGTGCTTTTTGCAATGTAACATGTTACATTTCTTATGTTAATTTCCTCATGGTGATCTCTGTGACACAAATATTCCAAAACTTACTGGTTTGGATATTTACGAGTGACGAGCTTACCTGTCTCCTCACAACCTTAGCACCTCATTCTACCGTGCCTATAAAGTCCTGGTAAAATAATAACACTGTGCGCCCTCTATGACCGAACCCCCCCCCTCGGTCACTCCTCACTACTCATGAGACCACTCCTTAAAAGTGGCCTCACGGTCACCGAAATAGGGGTGGCCAGAATCCTCTGGCCACCCCCAAGGACTCCCGTCGACTAAACTTCTCAAAGGTGAGCCCTTAGCAAAAGGCACTGATGCCTTCCTAGCAGGGAGAGTGTAATCCTCCCCGCCGCAGCGGGTAAGGGGGGGGACACTCTCCTGAGCCCTGCAGGCGAAACTACCCCTTTTTCCTAACAAGGAGCCTCATCCTGTAAAGGCCCAACACTTGCTAACCCTAAGACAACTTAGGTGAGTACGCATATGAAAAACACAGGGTGCAAAGTTACCCTCACCGATAGACCTGGCCGGTGACTCTTAGTAGTTGTTGGCTCTGTCTATCTGGTGTTGTGCTTGGAGTCGTGAGCCTAGTCGAACGACTGCTCCCCCGTCCGGCTGTGTCCCACCCCCTCGGGGGAGGGAGGCGGGAATGGAGACAGGTAAGCTCGTCACTCGTAAATATCCAAACCAGTAAGTTTTGGAATATTTACTTCGCTCCTCGCTTACCTGTCTCCTCACAACCTTAGCACCGAGTGGCACTGCCCGATGGTGGGAGGCCCGAGGGGTGGGACCAAATACCAACCGGACCTCGCATCGCCGAGCTACCAAAAGCTGCCTCGGCGTGTAGAGTGTCCGGTAAGTAACAGGCGACGAACGTAGTTGGTGTTTTCCACGCTGCCACCTTGAGGATGTCCTGTATCGGGATACCGGCAGAGAGAGCTGTGGAAGCCGAGGCCCCACTGATGTTGTGATCTCTTGGCCGGGTATCCCCCCATCGTGAACGGGCGGATCATCTCTACTAGCCATCGGGATAGGGTATCCTTGGCGGCTGCTGTTTAAGGTGGTCGTGGCAGGATGAAAAGGGAGGTTGTTTGTCTCAACTTCTCTGTCCTGTTTAAGTACCACTTCAGTGCCCTGACTGGGCACCATCGCTTGTCCTCAGCCACTGATGAAAGGGTTTTGATTTCCGGAAAGAAAATGTCACCGGGCAAGAAAGTCAAGGCCCGGTTCTTGGCAATAAGGGCCGGTCTGGAACCGTCCTCGCCCCATGGCCCTCGAATCTGATGTGGTTCTGTTTGGTTGTTAGGGCTTGGAGGTAACTCCTTCACGCTGACGCTACCGCAATGACGAAGAGTGTTTTCTTTGTAAGAGCAGCCAGGGAAGCGTTCCCCGTTGATTCGTACAGCGGCCCTGCCAGGGCATGCAGCACTGCTGAGAGCCCCGCAGAGGGGGCTAACTGTCTGACTCGTGGACGGCGATTAGCCATGCCTTTGGTGAGCTGGTCAATGTCTGGGCTAATGCCCAGCGTGGAGCCGTCTGGAAAACCAGACGTCCCCGTCTGGGGCCTGCGTGTGGGACCTGCGGCCTGGGACCCGGGGTCCGGAGGGAGCCACTAGGATGAATTTACCCTTGGAGCTGCGAGTCTTCCTCAGTATCTGGCTGATCATGCCAAAGGGGGGGGAAGAATTTAAACCTCTGGTCCGTCTCAAGGCAGGGACCTGGCGCTATGTGGAAGGCTGCAGGTGGGACCGCCTGTTACAAAAGATGGGCAGCCCATTGTTGCCCTTTGTCGTAAGCAGGTCTATCAGAGGTATGCCGAACATGTGGAAAAACCTACCGCATATTCCTTGCGAAGGGTTCGCTCGTCGGGGTCGAGTTGTCCCCTGGGCAGAGCATCGGCCCTCACACTCTCCTTTCTGGCTATATGGGAGACCCATAGGGCCGTGCCAGATTCTGCAGCTGTGGTGAGGGTCTCCCATGCCAGACGGCACAGTCTCTCTGCCCTGGTGCCACCCTGTCTATTGATGTAGCTACTGTGCAGTATGCCACCACCATCGTGTTGTCTGAGAGGATGGTGATCAAAGTGCCCTGTACTTGGGCTTGGGAGGGCTCCAGAGAGCCCCAACCCCACAGTCCTGAGAGCGAGGTGGAAGTACATGAAACCTGGTTATCTTTGCAAATAGGGTGTTGAGGCCGATCCTTTGCCCTGCTGACGCCACTGTGGTGCAGGAAAGTGGTTTCTCTGTATATGCTGCTAGAGAAGTCAAGGACAGTGGCCTGTATGATGACCTTGTTAGCGCCTGCAATACAGCAGCACTCGCAGTACTGCTTGCAGTACCACAGTACCGCTGATGACCCCTTTAGTTATCAACCAGTTGCAATCAGAAAACCTCTGAAGAAAAGTACTGCCTTGATGATGTAGACCTAAGCTGTACCCTGTAGGGAGGTTTCATGGAGGTTCTTTCCATGAAAAATAATATTAATAATAATATTGAGGGTTGAACTGCGCCGGCCTATCTATCGATAACGAAGCCAGAGGCGCTAGCAATATTACCCTTCTCAAAAATAACCTGTTAAACAGAGAGAAATCCCTCCTGGATGGAAAGACGCAATGGAGATAAAGTGCCTTGCCCAAGGAAACAACAGAATGATCTGGCCAGGACTAAAACCTGCAAGCCTTAGATCACCAGTACACTGCCTACACTGCTTGACCACAGTGCTCTCCAAAAATTGAGTACTGAATGGATAGTTTGCTTCATCAGAGTCTTAATCAATGCTACAGCTGCTATGTGGCTTTTACAACTACAGTTTACAACTACAGTATATGTATGTATTTGTGTATGTAATTTAGATCATCCTGCAAGTAGGAACTTGTGAAGAAGCCTCATTGGCTTATCAAAGCCGCAAGCTGACCAAAGTCAGTCTCGTACATTCATATTTAATGTCCATGACTATGAATTGTCAACAGCTCTGTAACTGGACAACATACATTAATCTTGGGGTGACTTGAACCGGGGACCTTTTGATTGGAAGGCACCGGGTTTAACCACTGAGCTAACTAAGCTACTGTACAGCCCTACTCACCAGGAACAAACTCCCAACAGAGGATGTGTAGGGTGGGTTTGTGGAAATTCCACCTCATAAATCCTGGCTGTTTAACGGAGTCCAGGGAGTTACTCAGCAAACACAAAGGCGTTACTAAATGTTTAGTCTTTTGCTATGATAGCGTTATTAGAGGTGTAAGAAATATGTTACCGAAACCCTTTAGGGGCTATTATTTCAAAACAATTTCCGTTAAGACATTAATATAACATTAATATAACGTAATATCTCATAGACATCTTATGTCAACGTTTTATCAACACCACATTTAACGTAATAAACACGTATTGAATGTTATGATAACGTACCCGTTACTTCTCAAATCTCTTCCTGTCGAGATGTGTCCATTTCGTAGTGCAGTAAAGGTTTCCAGCTTCCTATTGAAACCACCTAGCGCCTAGGCTAGTCAAGACTAGGCCATCAGGTGCTACGAAATGCAACTCTGCTTAAGATGTCGGAACATCGAACATTGCTCATGAAGCGCATGCTGTATGTTCGGAGCGTGTTAGCGCTTGTAACTTGCTGGGGTTGTATCCTACCACTTTTTCAACTTACTAACGCGTTTGTCTTGGTAATTCACCAAAGAAATAGGAAGAAAGGCTTATTCCATAGGATCGCTCACGTAGTCGATAGCTCGTTGCGGTAAAAGTTGAGCTTACACGTGTCAAGCCAGGTGGCTGCTTGGCCCCCCTCCTCTCTTAACAAATGTGCCACGTTGTACCTTTTTTTTTTTTTTTTTCTGGCAGTTTGCCAAGGATCTATGAGCGTTATGTTTCCTGGCACTTTGCCAAGTCTCGAGAAAGTTCTCTTCCTAGCAGTTTGCCAAGGTTTTAAAGTAAACGGAATACTGTACGTCATGAGAACCGATTTGAAACCCCTCAGTCTTACGCATTTTAACATGTTCTGGAAGTGGGTTCACCAGTGTTTTAAACGACAGTGTTTTTAAACACAAGTAAGATTTTAACCTAGGCAAATGGCGATGAATTATGATTAGAGAGGAGTATAATTAGCGAGGAGAATATGACCCCTGAGTGTCTGCAGGTACTCGATAAATAAACACACATTTGGGATGTGTAGTGGTAGCGGTGTTTTCCCGCAAATGATTCGAACCTGTCGTCGCCGCTCAAGCTGCTAGTTCCGGGGGGGGGGGGACACTCCCCCTATTCTGGGAAGCGGGAGTAACCGTCCTCTGTAACCCCGAAATCTAGGGGTTGCGATCGCTCCTCGGCACCGATGTCTGTGTTCGGTGTCTGGGGATAGGTATTTCTCCCTTTGCCGTGGGAACCTGGCTCGGGGCTGGTTCTCTTTTCGGATTGGGCGCTTGCCCCTGCTACCCCGTTCTGGGGGCCCGGCATTGGTAATCTCATCGGTTCCCGGCCTCAGGACCGGCCGCGGCTCCGGTTAGGGGGTCTGCGGGCCGGGCTTCTGCACCTGCTACCCCGTTCTGGGGGCCTAGCGGTTGTTAATCTTGTTGTAAATGTTGTTGTAGTTGTAAATGTTATTGTAAATGTCGCAGTTGTAAATGTTGTTACTCTCGTAGGCTCCCGACTTCGGGACCAGTTTTGGATCCCGTTTGGAGATCTGCGGACCGGGCTTCTGCCCCTGCGCCCCTGTTCTCGTCGGGCCCGGGCCCTCCGGAGCCAATCTCTGAGGACCCAGCAGTCGATTGTATAGCTCTGGTTCCCGGCTCCGGGGGCGGTCTCGGATCTGGAGTGAAACCTCGGTTCTGCCTTCCCTTCGAGTCTCGCCGGACCCGGGGTCTCGCCGGACCCGGGGCCTCGCCGGACCCAGGCTCCCGGAGCCCGTCTCTGTGTGCGTACCACGCCGGGTACCACCACGCCGGTACTCCTCGACCCGGACATTCTGTCCTTTCCGGTGGGATTTTTTTTTTTTTTTTTTTTTTTTAATATTTTTTTTTTTTTTTTTCTCGCCGGACCCGGGCTCCCGGAGCCTGCTATGGGACCGGCTCCGTTTCAGCGACCCCTCGGTCGTACTCTCTCTCTCGGACCCGAGCTCTCCGTGGCCTGTAGCCCGCGCTCCATGGGTCTCTCTTGCTGCGACCCGGACTGAGACGTTGCCTCTAGCCCGGCCGAGCCGTGCCTCTTCTCAAGAGGTCTTTTCTTGGCGGGAGCCTTGCTCCTGCCCTTCCCTCTGGCCGTAATCAACCGGACGTCGCCGGGACCGTTAGGGGTACTCTTTGCTGCGACCCGGACTGAGACGTTGCCTCTAGCCCGGCCGAGCCGTGCCTCTTCTCAAGAGGTCTTTTCTTGGCGGGAGCCTTGCTCCTGCCCTTCCCTCTGGCCGTAATCAACCGGACGTCGCCGGGACCGTTAGGGGTACTCTTTCTCTCTCTCTCCACCTCTCCTTCGGCCCTCTCCTGGCCACTTTCCTCCACCTCTCTCACCACTTCTCCCTCCTCCTCTCTCTCTCTCTCTCTCTTGTCTCTCCTATATCTTTTTCTGGGGCACCGATGGCCTAAGGAATCAAGTCCAGCCTGCCCTAAAGCTTGCTTCTTAGACTCGTAAGCCACTGGTCTATCTAGTGCCACTGGGCTGGCGAAAAATTTATGCAGACCAGGCGTGGGTCCCGTCTGGTGTAGGTTCTACACTTAGGACAGAAATCGTGTTCGACCCAGGTTCTGCCTGGCCGAAACATCGAGTAGTTAAAAAGCTTTAGCTGGTTACGAGACAAACTAAAACGCTCGAATTAAGGAAAGACTAACTCTTAAGCTTACGGAAAAATGCAAACTAACAAGAGAACGGGAGATAACGGGAGGTACATAACGGTGAGTAGAGGTACGTAGCGTAACCTAGCAACGGCAAAATACGAAAAACGCTACGAAGTGGCCTAACAAAATCAACACAAGCTGAAAAAGAACATGAGAGAGCGAAATATAGAAGAAGAAATCGTGAATAGAAATACAATGTAGACATGCTATGAACATGAAAATACAACGACACGCCTATAGCGTGGGGAAGGGAAAATGGCGGGAAACCTAGGCAGTTCGCGGAACTGCTACCCCCGCAAAAAACCTAAGGGCGGAAACGCACTAGGAATAAAAACAGTCCCCAAAACCCTCCCTTTCAACAAAAAAGGATACTTATCGGGCTGGAAAGGACTGCAATACTCCTAAGAATCCGAGGAAAGAAACTTCCAAAGATCGCTAAAGAAAACCAAGACGAAATCCAAGGGAAATATATCCACAAGAAATTCACGTGAAGACACTTTTAATGGTAGAATGAGTAGAGAGGAGTGACCGAGGGGGGGGGTTCGGTCATAGAGGGCGCACAGTGTTATTATTTTACCAGGACTTTATAGGCACGGTAGAATGAGGTGCTAAGGTTGTGAGGAGACAGGTAAGCGAGGAGCGAAGTAAATTACATGTGACTGCAGCCTTCAAAAATAAAGAATTATCACTTTTGTTCCCTATGATTTTGTTTGAACACTCCTGAAGTTAGCTGGCATTTCAGTATGTAGTTACATGTTATACTACTGAAGTACTTCATAGAAGAGGAACGTAAACAACAAAATTGAGGGCAGTAGACTGAAATAGAAATTTTGGGTTATTTGGGAGGACAAAACAAAGCCAGTAGTACCATCGCATATATGAAAAGTTATGGGGACAGTGAATAGCTGAGAGTGGTCATGGTATATCCTGGTGTGCGTTATTTAAGTGAATATAAGTTATAATTTGGAGGATGCATTCTGATGTAAAGGATATTTCAAAATGTACAGGATGTGGTATACCTAGGACATTTATAATTTAAATGGGTATCGTTTATAAATTCAAAGTTTATTTTCCTTACGAAAATTGCTGTAGGAAATCCAGACAACAAAACGCACAATGTTGGCACTTTGGATGGTAGAATGAGAAGGGCATTGACCAAAGGATCCGATCATAGAGGGCGCACTGTGTTAAACGGTTACCAGTTCATTCTAGGCACGGTAAAGGAGGTGCTAAGGTTGTGGGGAGACAGGCAAGCGAGGAACGAAGACAATGTAACGATTTGGAGGCATTTTTTGTAGACCACGTTAGGGACCACCTTACCTGACGATTCATCCCAGTCCTCTTCCTAAGACGGTCATTCTTTGGGTCATTCTTGCAGTCTTTCTCTGGCTTTTGAGTTTTTGCCTTGCGAACTTGTCCCTCACTCTGGATAAAAAAAGAAAAGACAATTGAGTTGGACGCTCTCCAAACAGCCAATTTAGTTCTGGAACATACTACTGTACACTTCTGCTATTATTACCAGCTCTCTTTCAGAATTACAGTAGTCAATGTTTAGTCTTTACATGGCTTATATTCCTACAGTATTTCTTGTGTGGAGGTATGTATGTTGAGACACTGTATATAATGCAATCATTGGACCTCTGGATATTTTTAGCATAGCAAACACTCTACCTGCTACAAACCAACCAAAAATGTTTGGCATTCTGCCATGACCAAAGAATCACCTTCCACCCCTCCTCCCTCCCCTTCAATTTATTATTACAATGCCATTGGAATGTATACATGGATGTTGTATGTAATGGCTGGCTCTTCTTTCTTGTTTATCAAAGTGGCAAAACAATCCCGAGTTTGGCTCACAGGGCCAAGATGTCTGGTATTTTGATAATTTGACCAAAGATCAGTTAAAAAAATGTTTTTCCATTTCTGACAAAAAACCTTATGACCCATTGAAAATCATTTGCAACCTAAATATTGGGTTTCCTAGACCAATAGGGTTGTGGACCATGGCAATAGAGTATAAATAATTGTTACAGTACTGGCTCCATACAAGTAACCTTTTGATCCCTTTTGTATTTAAACCAAATTATTGTGCTATACTGTATGTTAAATTGTCATATTAAGCAGTGTGTAAATTTAGCGGTCGTCCGGTCGTCCGAGACGACCAAATTACCTGCCGGGCAACCAAAACTTGTCAAATCGTGAAGTACTGGTTGCCCGGCGGACAACCAAAAACTTGCGAAAAGGCTGGTTAATGTTCCGTGAAACAAAAGGAAAAAGACACGGAAACAAGCGTCAAACCAAAAACGTAAAATGACATTTCACATAAGAAGAAACTCATTCCAAACTCCACCTTCATCTAATAAATAATATACATAGACGTATACGCACGTTCTATTAGCTTGAGGAAGGCCAATCCCTCACATTGACATGGACCACTCAGTTCAAGATTCATGGTATTTTCTGTTCCGTCCGTTTGTCAACAAAGGCCAATCAGAGTTCAGGTTTACCCCCACTGGCAAAGACCCCGCCCAACCACCACATTTTTTTTTGAGAAACAAACACCAAGTACACACTCACAACTGGGTCAACGGAAAACATAACAAAACACATTTTTGAATGAACATCTTTAATTTGTTCTTTTCCAAAAACCACAACTTCTTCTGACAAGAGCCAAAAGTTCTCCTACTCCTACAGATCATTGAATTTGTTTGAAAATAAATATATCATAACAATCAACCGCAAGGTACAGGGTTACCAAAACTTTATTACAGAGATTTTCATGCTAAAAATAGACAATGGTGCTTTACCAAGATTCCCGTGATTTGATTGGCTAATAGTCCCTACCGATTACCTGCAAACATTCTTGCATTTCCAGTGCTCAATGAACACGAAGTAAGTTGTTTAACAACATTTACTTGCAACGTTTACTTTCCCCTGTGTAGAGATACAACGTTTGTGGTAAAGGCTATCATATGTGTGCACTCAAATATCATAACGTTAGGCCTTTTCTCATATTTGTAATGTACATTTTGACAACAATGACTGGTGGTACGAAGATGCACTTGAATTGTTTCTGAGACTATCACGTAATATTTTAAACATTGTTTTGATCAGAAAATGTTATGAGTTGAGACAATCTATGAATTTTGTGGGAAGCTTACATATCCGATCCTGAAAGGATATTTTACCTCACAGTATGTTTCTTTTCTCTGCAATAAGAGATGGGTCAGATCCAAAACCTGTCAACCTCAGGGCTAAAATTTAGATGATCATAGTTATCAATTTTGATAGTTTTGTCCAAAAGAAGAACAATTTAAGCTTGCTTGGCTAAAAAATTAAATTTGTATGTTTCTTTGTTAACGAGTACTGCTTAATTATATCAACAATGCACTTAAACCAGGACGGAAACAGCAATTTGTGCCACTGAACTGCAAGGAATGATGGAATTCACAGGAATCTGCACATGAATAATTGTTTATGGTACTGATCTCTCCAAAATAGTTTTTGGAAAAATTAAGTAGGGCATCCCTAATTAAGATGCTAATCGAGAAGAAAATCATTAATTCCGTCCATAACGCTACCTGATGTCATTAATCTCCTGGCAATTTTAAAGTTCACTTCAGTGATAAAATTTGCATGTAATCTTCTGAAGGTTATCAATGCCATTAAGGATGAAGTGAAAAATTACCAGATTCTTGCATATTGATAAGCTGGGGTTCAATGAAACATCAGTGTTATGGATGGAATTAGGAAAACGTTATGGACGGAATGTGAATGTTATGGATGGAAATTACTTTCTTTGGATAAACTATGCAGAATGTTTTTTATTAAGTTAAATCAAAGACATCAAATGTGAATGAATGTTATTTAGGATGGAAAACCTTTTTTTACATGTACATTGCAGTATTTTTCTAGGCTTTCAGGTGATGTTTTCCCTAATTAAAAAAAAAAAAAAGAAGAAATTTCTGTAAAAATCCCAAACTTTGAGGATTTGTCATTTCAAAATAAGGCAAAACACCCTCCTGAAATTTTTTGTACAAACAGGGTGGTACTATATCTCTTCCAGGAAAAATTATCAGATTTTTTCAACATTACGCATTTTGAGTTATTGGCCGTCAAAGACGACCTCTTTTGTACATCGGAGCAGCTTAACAACTTCTTAAATTATTATTGAGAACAGCTAGAACCCTGAAATTTGCTTAGGGGTAAGAACTTTATACTTATAGTTGAAGTATAAAACCATGACAGCTCTAACATGGTTACTTTGGTAAAAAATTGGCATCAAAACTCCTACCTCATGCTGAATCGCAGCATGAAATAGCAACTTTAGAGTTGCACAACTTGCAAACATATCATAGGAAAGCATTGTAATCATTATTTTGTAATGTTTGTACCAGACATAATAACCTCTGAAAGAATCAAGTACCCTGAAGCAATGGTTTAGGAGCAATTCATCACTAAGAATAGCACATTTTTTAGTGAAAAGTACAAAAATCGTATATTTTGACACTTTTAAGTGAACCTAACTCCACAAGACAATATTTTTGTAGCCTAATTTTTTATTTTCCTATTCTATGGGATAGACTCTATAGGCATCTGTAATAGAAAGGTATTAGAATGGTTAATTGCTGAGAAATGAGACCTCAAAAGTCAAGAAAATGCCATGGTGGCGACAAATTGCGGAATTTCAAAGTGTGATAAATCGGCCAATTGGAAAGCAATGCAACTGAAATTTTCAGAATATGCTTATTTCATGATGGTCCAATCACACAAAAAATTTGGGAATTTTTGGAGAGGGTGCAGCAACAGCCATTCTTGATTTGACACGGAATGACCCTTATAAATCCAAGTTGTCATCCTTATGCAACATGGTTTTTGTGTATGAAGGAGACTGGTGGTTGGAAAAGGTGGACCAAATATCAGTTGACAGTAATGATGTCTGTCTCCTTCCTACACCCTAAGGGCCCTACCAATACTTTCTTCTGGCCATCACCTGAGACAAATATCCCACTAGGAATGATCATGGGAAAACTAGAACAGCCTGTCCTCCTAATTTCAAGTAGCAAAGTGGGAATTGCAACAAAGATGGTTGAATATATTAGGGACAAGTTTCAAAGAGATTGTGAGCCGTGATGGTGACGAAAAATTTTGACAAATATGAATCGATGTATTTTGTTGAGATTGAAAAGTCTATTTCAAATTTTCATGACTGTTCAACCATACAGGCCTCCCATGTCCACAGTTTTATTTGTATGTGTTGTTTTCTTTCATACAAGCTTTGCAGACTGGTGAAACTTTGATTGCATTGGCATTGTTTGAAGGAGGTGAAGCCACAAAAGTGAAAAAAACAAATGGGAAAAGTACTGACAGCCTCTGCTTATAGTGCTGAAAGCCACCTGATGAGTACCTTCAGCAAGAGTGAAACTTTTCATGTGCTGTAGCAATTCATTTCAGGCTAATTCAATACTTTCCGTCCATAACATTCCGTCCATAACAATTCCTATTTCAGGACTAGCTCTTTCCCTTCTTATAATAAATTCAATTTTATTTGATATTATTACACATATTGGCCATAAGTATTAACTTATAACACACACTTCACAATTCAAGAGTTGATCCTAAATCAGGACAAAACCTTCCGTCCATAACGTTGTACATTCCGTCCATAACACAGAATTTTGGTTTGGGGTAGTGGGTTAATAGAGGTACATTGAAGATTATGAGTGGGAGTATGATAAAGCTAAGGTACCAGGCCTGTGATGAAAAGTACCTGATACTTTGAAATCCTGAACACTTCACAGAGTTTTGACCCACTATGAAGGTTGGTGGATATCGATCATTTTTCTGATTCCGTCCATAACGAACACCTAATTTGCATATACAGACTAATATTGCACTACCCAATTAATTTTTTTCCATTATATGGTAGAGGTATCCCAACTTAGATCAATCATGCATACCTTACCAAATACTAACTCTCACACTATTTTTGATGGGACTTTATCTCTGTGAATTCCGTCCATAACATTGGCAGAGGTTTTGGATCTGACCCAGATGCTAATGTGAAATTTCATATTGCATTCATACCACAGTAGTTTCTGTTGAAAACCTTTTCGCGGTTCAATTGACCATGTGCTTTAGTAGAGTTTATTTTGGAGCAACATTCGTGTGTAAACTTCTGTACTTTAGAACATTGAAGTTTGCGTAAAATGTAGGGAAGAGAAAAGGGAAGTAAAAGGGCGGATGAAGGAGGGGGCTTGGGATATTTTTTTTTAAACGGCAGGGTGGGCCAAAGGAGGAGTGGGCCGGGCCGCCCCTGTCAAACACCGAAACTAAGACACTGAGCTATCTGCCCTATAAATTATAATATTGTGTATAACATTCACAAAGTATAGGCAGTGATACTACACTAGTATTAGGTCATACAATAACCATAATTGGTGTTCGAGCGGGACGCAATATTTTTCGGGGGCTTGCGTTCCTGGGGCGCATTTTTTTTTTTCTTGCTAAGAACATTACTGAAACTGAAACACTTGGCCAGTACTATGACGAACCTACAGATTACCACGTGGTTATGGTATCGTTACGCTCTGCAGAAAAACATCATGTACCTAACTAATGTATACAATCTAACTACAGTCAGCTTTATAAGAAAATAAAATCCAGTAAGGCCACAGAAAGAAACACAGAATTTGCTACTTATCTAGAATCCATGAAATCGTTCAACATTCACGGTTTCTTAGGAGTCCCAAACAAGTATTTTTTTTCCGAAGATAAAATACTATAGCTTTACAGGACGACCAAAATTTCAGCAGGACAACCAAAAATTGGTGAGATGGTTGTCCTGGGGACAACCACTTCAAATTTCTTAAATTTATACAGTTAAGTAATTACAATTAAATAGCCATTAATATAATTTGTGCATATACAGAGCATGGTATATAATCATGCTCACATTATCATCTGTCCATTCAGAAGCACAATGTTTAACTTTACAATAAATCCAGAAATCCAAATCATTTACCCTGAATATGTTTATTATATGACCTCTGTAATGTATGATAGTTCTTGATGTTGCCATGGCGACAGGTTTTAAACCTAAATGAAAATCAGAAACCATCCTACTGTCTTCTAACTCAGATGTACACTTGCCAAAGACTGCCTGATGGTTACATTGGAAACTTGTCAAATTTGACATAGAAAGAGAGCTTTTTTGATCCATGAATGATCCATCAAATTCCAAGACAAAGTCAGAATCCTGCAATTTAACACTAGAGATAGTATCACAGCTATTAATGTCAATCACAACTGAAAGCAGGAAAGAACCTGAGATTAAAATGACTGATTTCCCGAAACGTAAATTGACAGTCCAATTGCCAATCCCCTGCAAGCCAGTATGGTACAGTGGAAGAGGCTAATGTATTAATAAAGTGTAGTCAGAACAAGTGCAGCATCGCAAGTTTTGTTTACACAGAGAGAAATTATTACAGGAAGCATCAGTCAATTTAGTGCCAAGCAATGAACATCCAAGGAAATTAAACTACAGTATGAGCTAAGCCAATTCTCCTGGATAACTACATAAAAATGAAACTGTCTTAAGAAGGTTATGACTACTGTACAGTCCTTAATAATAAGTGCTCAAATGGAATCAGGACTCCTGCTATATTATAATTCCAATATTTAGGTTTTTAACGCACAAAATCACCAGACCAACTTATGATTTCAGATCACTGGTATTAATTCTGTTATTCTCACTCATCTGTTGTTTTGTTTTCTTCCTCCTAATTTCTATGAACGATGATTGATTAACTTGAGCTATTAGCTGATGGCCTTTGTTTTCTCCCAACAACAACAACAAGATTACTACACATCTTGGTCATTATACCCATGTAGTACCTTAGTATAGACATTACTTTATCAAACAAATGTTTCTGTAGAATAAAAAAAATATATCCTGCTGGTTTTAGAAGATGTTTCTTTACAAGTAGCTTCTTAAACATAAATATATATTTATATATTATAAATATATGGACTGTATATCTATATATGACTATTTTATTTGATTCTCTACAATGCCTCACTGCACTATATGTCTCCCAGACAAGAAGATAAAACGAAAAATATAAAACGATAGTTACTGTGCATTTAAAGCCGGCTTACTGTTACTAATTTGCATAGCAATGTCAATGTTTATAAAGTTTGCTCATGGCATAAAGTACTGCAAACAGAGAGGATTCTGTGCAGGGCTTATACTAAGCTGCCATAAATAGCTGTTCATGCTGTATGGAATCCAACCATGCTGTATGTAGGTTTGCAAACTAGAAGGATTCAATGTGCTTTCTTACAGTACACAACATTGCTGTACACTGAACCTAATTGCCACTAATCTTACAGCCTCTTCAAGTTATAAACACGAAGCATCGTTTCATTATGCAAAACATTTTATAAAGTTACAGCAATTTTCCTTCAGTTTGGTCATTAATTTTTTACCAAAACTACAGAGTACTGACTCAGAACATTAATGCAATTGATGAAAACCAGGATATCCTCCTTAGACTGTTACTAACCAAACCGAATGTTAATGAGTTGGTAATTAACCAATTTCATATCGATTATCAACATATTGACGACAAGAAACTATATCATTCATAATCCCATGTCATTAGCAGATTACAAAACACTTTAACATTTCTCTAATTTGACTTCATGATTTGAAATGTAACTTAACATGAAGCTAATGACCCACTTTGTGTAATGGCATTGCTAGGCATTACAGACATTGTCACAATAAACTTAAGAATTAGCTGCATGAATAAAAGGTTGCAGATCCATAGTAAACAGATTGGTTTGAATTTTCTGTCTGAGGTTTTTAGATTTTTCCAGACATTTTGGTAAGGACTGGTATGAACACAACAACAAAGCACATCAGAAAATGTGTGATGTTGATGAAGTTGGTCGCAGAATTCAACCTTTGACAAGAAAAGTAGCTATTCACTAAGCCACGTGGGTCTGGACAGACAGGAGAGAAGTTTGCTTACAGTAGCGTGTCACTTTAACAGGACATCACAAAAAATTTAAATATAATGTCTTGTTCATGAGTTATGCTAACATTATTACATCTTGAAGAAAATGAGTGAATTGTCCAGTTGCTTTGTTGTACATAACTTGAATACATGTCAAATATATGACTTTTTTTTGATAAGTTACGCTTTTTTTTCTTACATCTTGACGAAAATTGATGAGCTGAACGTAACTTGACAAGAAGTCAAACATATGATATGTCGAGTAGATGATATTATTACTTGGTGAAACTACCAAACTGTCCAGTTACTGATGTGTTGCACATAACTACAATATTATAATGTTATAACTTGGTGAAAACTACCAAACTGTCCAATTACTGATGTGTTGCACATAACTACAATATCATAATATTGTAACTTGGTGAAAACTACCAAATTGTCCAGTTACTGATGTGTTGCACATAACTGCACATCCAGTCCAAAATATGATTTTTATCCAGGTTGACAAGTTATGATAACATATAAAATTGGTAAAAAGTATCAACTTGTGGAGTTACTGCATTCCACTTAACTTGACAACATGTCAAAAATATGGTTATAGTCAAGTTGACAATTCGAATTACGATGATATTACTTCTTACTGTGTCACATGTTATTTGTCAACTTGACAAAGGACACAGTTTTTCCCTGTAGTCCTGTTATACTTACACCCTCAGCCTTCGACTTCACCGTAATAAATGGATAATGATCACTTCAAACACTCTATCTCCAAAGAGGTAGCATAAATATAGTTTCTTTTTGCAGCTCCTTATTCTGCGATAAATAAATCGGTTAATTGCGACATACAGTACATCGACCTGTGTGTGTAACCACAAAGTTGGGGTCGCCGGGGTGGATTAACGGCTGATTATCCATAGAACTACATCACACCTGACGAAAGGATCACACAATTATGAGACCTCCTTCAATTATTGTAGGTTCTGTATTATTCTCAAATCAAAACATCTCTTGAAAATGCACAAATGCTCCAACAATACATGCACAATACTGAACATTCAAATACATGTGTGAAATACATGCAAAACACATGCAAAACACATGCAAAGTACATGCAAAATACATGCTGCACAAGTTCCTATTGACAGAATAGAAACAGCTCATAACATCTTTTCAACATTACACACTTTTCATCAAAACAACAACATAACAATTTCCACTTCAGCATGCTTCATTTATTTTACATCTATACATAAAACATTATATGTTGCCAGCATCTATTTAATTGCTACGGTATCCTTGACTAGTTTACTTGTTTATAGCGTTACATAATGTAATGCCCAAATGCATTCATTTCTATTTTATGTTTCCATCATTAAATTTCATACACTATACTTCCATTAATTAAATCAGCATTATAAATTCCTGTTTATGTGCTGCTTACAGCATTAAGTAATGAAGCTTTTAAAGTCAATGGAATACTCCATACAATCACACAGTTGGTTCACCAACACTGGTATTTAGCAATATCAAGCTCTGTTTGGGTGATGTCATGTATTTAAGTCAGCAATATCAAGCTAAGTTTGGGTGATGTAATGTATTTAAGTCATATGACCACAAAGAAGTGATGAAATTTTCATGATTTTTATTTTTTGGGGGCAATGAACATTTCTATGGTAAAAGTAAATACTACAGTAGTGTTACCAATAGCAATCAAGTATATGAATCTTAAAAACTTTAAAACATAGACTACTGTTTGAAATGTGCTGCTTATTAATTCTGGTCAAATTATTACATACCATTTTGGTTTTATCCATTCTGGTCAATGATCCAGGACCCATAAATTGCTACATGCCATTTTATGTGTTATCAACTCAACCCAGTGGTGAAATGATAAAGTATGTGTTCAACTCACATATCATTTCACTTTTTTGCTAATATAATTCTGATCAAATGATACAAGTTTCATTGACCTCTGCATACCATTTCATTATGTGTTGCTAATGTTAATTCTGGTCAAAAAGCTACAAAACCCATTCACCTTCACATATCAATTTATGTGGTTGATATATTTCAAATCCCACCAGGTCTAAATGGACCTACACCCTATAATTGATATGAAACTAAACCACACTAGTAGGAGTATTCTTTACACATTCTTTGCCCTGTTGACCTCTGACCCCATAGTAGCTTCAGGGGCTATAACACCTGCAGTTCAGACAACAATGAGTTTGATCAAACTGCCAGTTAATACTGCTCATCAGTATTTGTTGACAGACCAACAATATCCACATTAAATATATCTTACTTCTACTGTCATGAATCCAAAACACAAGTGAATGACTGATCATAACAGCAGTTCAGAACAAGAACAAAACAAGGAATAATTTTACCTGGTATGGTATCACCAAATGCTGCACAAATGGGCAGATGGCTATACAAGCACAGACATGTACTGTATAGCAGTATTAGTGCACTAGAAGGATAGTACTTTATAACAAGCAGGTTGAAATGTAGTAATTAAATAATAAAGGTAATAACCCATAAATGATCTTGAATTCTTTTTTATAAATCAGTGAATCTAAGCCCTTGTCAGACAGTATATTTAAACATACACTGATTTTTGACACTGCACAACTTGAGTAATAATAGAATGATTTACACTGTATCACATCAGCTCTAAACCCTCACTAGATACAAGTACAGTAGGTACAGTGTCTATGGATATAGTCTCACTGCCATACACCCACATCAATCAAAATTCAGTTACATTTTATGAACATTTTGATGACAATGTTCACGGCTGTTGAAATTAGCAAGAGGAGAAGACAGTGTATCTAATCAGCAGGCAATATGTATTGGTACTGTGTACTGTGGGAAGAATATTGACAGATTAATTATAGTAAGAGCATCCATCACTCGCAAGGTGGTATGTTACAGTACAGTCATGTTTGTGATCGCTTTCAAATAAATACAATTTATCACCCAAGGATGGAGACACTCTGAATTAGCCAGAAATATATTCCAGCGTCAATTCACATTCACGTTAAAACGTGTCTCAGGATTCATGAAGTATTCGCATCTCATGTGATAAATGTACAATATAAGGTACATTGGTTGTGTTGGTATCTGCTTTGAAGTTAACCATCAGTTATCATCAGTCTTAGTTTGTAATTGGTCTTTCTCAATTACCAAGTCTGGTATGAGCTCTCTGGGGGAGGGATGTAGGGGCTGGGTCTCAAGGTCGGGTGACCAGGAACTAGGTGAGACGGGGAGATAAGGGAAGGAGGCCTGGAGTCACTGAATACAGAAACTAGAACCACTGAGTAGAAAGCACCACTAGTGGCTATAGTATTGAAACCTGGGCTGGCAACTGATATGACTGTACCGTAGCAGATTACAATGAGATAGCCTATAACATGTGTATAAAGTGCTGGACTACTGTAAATTCTTTTTAATTATGTCTTTATTAATATGTTCACTTCTTTCTAAATAAGACATCTCCCACTGCTATATCCTTCTCCCTCCCACATTCCTGACCACTTTCAGCCTCTTCTTTTACGGTGCCAAGTGACTAATAGTGCTATATTTGAAATTCTTTCTTTTCGGTATTGTCCTGACATTACAACCATGCAACATATCACAACTACCTGCTAGTGCAGAAACCTGCAGAAGCCCTGGTTTTAAGTATGATACACCTACCCATACAAGTAATTACGGATATTGATAGCTCCGCAGATAATACCAGGAAAACCCGAAGCCATATAATGCATCAAGTCTCCCAGACATCAATAAAAGAGACTGCCTCAGAATAATGAGGTACTTTTCAATAGCACTCTGTTGAATGAGTTAGAGGAGGTAGGTTTGTACTCTGGAGACCAGCAGCCCAATTGACCGTAAACAATCACTGAGTCTCATACCCCATCATGGACGAGGAGGCCACTATGACAGGGATAATGTGGACAATAACACATAATCAATCACTAAGCTTTACACCCCCATCATGGATCAGGAGGCCACTCTGACAGGGATAATGTGGACAATAACACATAATCAATCACTGAGTCTCATACCCCATCATGGATCAGGAGGCCACTATGACAGGGATAATGTGGACAATAACACATAATCAATCATTGAGTGTTTTACCCCCCATCATGGATGAGGAGGCCACTATGGCAGGGATAATGTGGACAATAACACATAATCAATCACTGAATTTTATAACAGGCCATCATGGATGAGGAGGCCACTATGGCAGTGATCATGTGGACAATAACACATAATCAACGTGGTAAGTTCCAGAGGTACCTGCAAAGTTTTAAATTTACCTTAACTGGACTTCAATGTAATATATTCTCAGACTAGTATGAATGTGTGAAACTGTTGTCTAGTGGAGAATAAAAATGTACAGTACATTACTGCACTGGCTTTAATACAACTATAGACATGTTTCAATTAGCCTCCTAAATTCACATAAACAAAAACAGGAATATGATTTGCATCCATTGTTTAGCTAATTTAAAGCAAGAATACTCCTATTGACAGGTATTATAGGCAGCCACCCCTCCATTCCCTCAACTACTCTGCCCCCCTCCCCCAACTCAAACCTCTTGTGACTTTAAACTGAGTTTCCAAAGTGAGTGACTAACTTCAGAGAATTCAAAACCTTCATGAAACGACTCTCTAGCTCTCTAATTAAGTTGAGGATGAGAAGACACTTAGCTACGTGTAATAACTGGCTCCTCATGAGTGTTTACTCAGTAAATAACAGCTACAATCAGTTTAAAGTGTACGCTCAGATCGGTCATCCTCCCCAGTGTGGTAATCATTAACCCAATCATACATTAATGTACAACATTAGGTTACATCCCATGGGGGTATTAGACCCCCTCCCCCCCCACAATAATATCACTCATCACAACATTACATTACAATACTGTCCAGGTTAAATCACAAACCTACTGTACAGCCAGCAGCTGGGTAAAAGAGACTGTTGTAATAATCGAGAGATAAGTGGAGCCTTACAGAAGTGCCTTTCATTATGACTAATAAAAGGAAACAATGCTAATGTGTCTAACATCCTGGTAAATTTTGCAATCGTTTTATTTCCTATGTGTCATTTTTTTTAAAGTTCATAACAACATTTGATGTTGACACATTTTGTACCAGATATATACATGACACAATCAGACGTAATGCATATTGACAAAATATATTTTCGCTCTTCAAATTAATTGCATCCAAATTAAAAGTGGGATAGATTATGAATGCAAGAGAGTGAATGCAACAAAAAAAAAATAGCCAAACAAAGTATGTTGTTGTTATTGTGCAACTTTGATATCCTTATTTTTTATTATCGTCACTTATGATAAAATTCCTTCAAATATCCCTATCTTGTAAACGGTAGAAAGGAATTGACACGTGGATGTTAAGAATAAGCTCCTCTTTTATATCAGTTAAGAATGGTGGTTTATGTCTGACCAAATATTTAGCTCTTCTCCATTTCTTTACTTGCATCCAATCTTTCCATCCATGTAGGTCGTCAAGTCTACACACAAATTAAGAATGACTGACTAAAATCTGTTCAACTGACATGTAGGGTTGCAGCCTTTGCTCAGCAGCTTCAAACTAATGATTTGATATCATTGTCTACATTTTAAACTATTCTCAATGGGATATGTTAACCCTCTTCAGATCCTCACCAGCTGCTAACATGGGGCACTCCCATGAATAACGATGTGCCATGCGTAGTTCAACTTTCTGTGTGATGCTGATTCTCTTAGTTCTATAATCGCAGCAAAGGCTAGTTTATAAAATGGTTGCAACTTGATATGTCAAGAAAACTCCTTATTTTACTCCTTTGCAACTATAACAAATTTCAGCCAGGACAGTATTTCTGCATCTTGAAAGGTTATCTACTTCTGATTCTTGGCTATCAGATCTGTTGTGCTAACTTAATTGTCTGCAGACCGTTATTATTTTTATTTGTATGGAAACTGCTGCTAGCCAACTACATTGCTTATGGGTCTGGTTCTATCGCACTCTTCTATCACACTCTTCCATCGCACTCTTCTATCGCACTCTTCTAGTTCTATCGCACTCTTCTATCGCACTCTTCTAGTTCTATCGCACTCTTCTACTGCACCCTTCTATCGCACTCTTCTATCGCACTCTTCTAGCTCTATCGCACTCTTCTATCGCACTCTTCTATCACACTCTTCTATCGCACTCATTTATTCTATCGCACTCTTCTATCGCACTCTTCTAGTTCTATCGCACTCTTCTAGTTCTATCGCACTCTTCTACTGCACTCTTCTACTGCACCCTTCTATCGCACTCTTCTATCGCACCCTTCTATCACACTCTTCTATCGCACTCATCTATCACACTCTTCTTCGCACTCTTCTATCGCACTCTTCTATCACACTCTTCTATCACACTCTTCTTCGCACTCTTCTATCGCACTCTTCTATCGCACTCTTCTATCGCACTCTTCTAGTTCTATCGCACTCTTCTACTGCACTCTTCTACTGCACCCTTCTATCGCACTCTTCTATCGCACCCTTCTATCACACTCTTCTATCGCACTCATCTATCACACTCTTCTTCGCACTCTTCTATCGCACTCTTCTATCACACTCTTCTATCACACTCTTCTTCGCACTCTTCTATCGCACTCTTCTATCGCACTCTTCTATCGCACTCTTCTAGTTCTATCGCACTCTTCTACTGCACTCTTCTACTGCACCCTTCTATCGCACTCTTCTATCGCACTCTTCTATCGCACTCTTCTATCGCACTCTTCTAGTTCTATCACACTCTTCTATCGCACTCATCTATCACACTCTTCTTCACACTCTTCTATCGCACTCTTCTAGCTCTATCACACTCTTCTATCGCACTCATCTATCACACTCTTCTTCGCACTCTTCTATCGCACTCTTCTATCACACTCTTCTTCGCACTCTTCTATCGCACTCTTCTATCGCACTCTTCTATCGCACTCTTCTATCACACTCTTCTTCGCACTCTTCTATCGCACTCTTCTATCGCACTCTTCTATCGCACTCTTCTATCGCACTCTTCTATCGCACTCTTCTATCACACTCTTCTTCGCACTCTTCAATTGCACTCTTCTATCACACTCTTCTTCGCACTCTTCTATCGCACTCTTCTATCGCACCCTTCTATCGCACTCTTCTATCACACTCTTCTTCGCACTCTTCTTCGCACTCTTCTATCGCACTCTTCTATCACACTCTTCTTCGCACTCTTCTATCGCACTCTTCTATCGCACCCTTCTATCGCACTCTTCCATCGCACTCTTCTATCGCACTCTTCTAGTTCTATTGCACTCTTCTAGTTCTATTGCACTCTTCTTTCACACTCTTCTATCCATCTCGTCTTCCCTCTGAATCTACCATTCCCGATGTATATATACTTTACTGATGGCTTTTCATGAGTCACACTGATTTTCACAAAGTGAGTTGATTTTCCTGTGGTCCTGGCTTCTTGCAGGATTTGACCACAAGTTGCTTGAGAACAGCTCAAGTATCCTTTTACTTTTTCACATACCTGTATTTTCCGTCCAGCAGTGCAGTGGCCATAGTGTAATTCTCGTTGCACAGCTTGATTTTTCTCTTCATTAACATACTGTCCATGTATGTACGGTAGAAATTGGTAAAACTCTGCTGATTATTCATAAACTATGTGCAACAGTCAATTAAAGTTACTGCATTAAGTACTGTATATATACCAGTGAGTTGAAACACACAGATTTAACACAGTTAGTAAATCATTTATTAGCTACCTTGGGCAATCTGAAGCATAAGGACTCTTCAGATCCCTTTAATTAAAGAATGCAGTGAATTTTAATCTTGATATGAGCTAGTCCAAGAAGAAAGAAGCTAGTATAGATAATGTTTCTATAGCTATTAGTCTTGATATGCTGTAGTCAGAGAAGAAAGAATCTAAGACTGATGTTTTAGCTCTATTCTGATTTTCCAAATATTTAACTTAAAATATGCCAAATCTCTGGGTGTAGTAGCCTAGATTCTTTAGATTGAAGGGACTCGGATATTTAAGGGTCATTTCTCAAACAATAAAATTAATATAGAAATACAATGCAGACAATATCAATGCAGACTATATGGCAATGTTAGTGGCAATCTACAAAGGTATCAAAATTAATTGTTGGCATTAAGACATACTTCAATTTAGTTTTAATAGACTCTTTACATACACTGCAGTAACTCTCCTAGTATTCTCCACTCTCTTTTTAACCAATGAATACACATAAACTCCTTCAATGTGCTGGAAGTGTGCTATGCTTTTTACATTAGCCTTGCAACTAATTTACATACTCAACCCAATGATCTCAGCATAGAGCATAACTGCCCAGTTCTCATTTGCTTTTCGTAATTGCCTGCAGTAGCTAATATAATTATTGGATTCTTCAAGGGTAGCAGCAAAACTCTACAGTGTAGATACATTCCCCAGGGATCGCAGCAACCATTGAATGTTTTGATAAGGAGTTTATCCTGCCTTCAGCGTACATTCAACATAAGCTCTCTTTTCATATTAAAATCCGGTGAAGTCATGTAGCACAGATGTGTTTTTAAGTTACTACAAACCTTGCTATTGAATTAACTTCTGGCCCCGAGGTTTAGCTCAGGGTGTGCATAATAATCATAATAATAATAATACCAGCTCCATAGTCTACTACTTACTACTACTATTAAACTACATGACTATCAAGTAAAGTGAAGAGTAGCAACCATCAGAATTACAGCTGTTACAAGAATCATCTTCTTTCAAAACATGGCAGAGAGAGCTTTCATGAAATTGGAATTAATACATGCAATGACAGATAGCTTGGGTGCATCAACATATGGAATTACAATCTACAGACACACACACACACATTTACACAGAAACCAGCTGGATTTAGAACAGGTATATAATTATGAAGACTACAGAAAAAGGATTATTAACATATTTTCGAAAATACTTTTGCTCAAGGAAGGAAAGGGGAAGGTGGATCAAGGATGACTGGGTATTTGTAGTCCTGAGTATAAGTAAATCACTCTTCCATAGTTAAGGGACATTAAACTGACATGTTACTGTACATGGTAGATGTAACATGACAATGGACCTATTGCCTTAATTACTTAAATTTATGTGATTACAGATTCATTTTACAATTAGCCTAGTACCGTAGTACAGTACTATTCTACCACTTAATCTGTAAAAGATGTGATTGTACAGTAAATGAAATCCAATCAAAGTTCAAGCTACAGTACACACACCTATTAGGTATGCACAAATCTATTATTGATTATAGATTCAATCTAAGTCGAAGCTGTCAGATACACACCTATTTTTAGTATGCACAAATCTATTGTTGATTATATATTCAATTTAAAGTTCAAGCTGCCAGATACACACCTATTTAAAAATCTATGATTGGTTATATATTCAATCGAAAGTTCAAGCTACAGTACACACACCTATTAGGAATGCACAAATCTATTATTGATTATAGATTCAATCTAAGTTCAAGCTGTCAGATACACACCTATTTTAGTATGCACAAATCAATTATTGATTACAGATTCAATTTAAAATTCAAGCTGCCAGATACACACCTATTTAAAAATCTATTATTGATTATAGATTCAATCGAAAGTTCAAGCTGCAGTAAACGAACTCATTAAGTATGCATACATCTATTATTGATTATAGATTCAATCAAAAATTCAAGCTACAGTATACAAACCCATTAATTATGCACAAATCTATTATTAGTTATAGATGCAATCGAAAGTTCAAGCTACAGTATATAAATCCATTAAGTATGCATAAATCTATTATTGATTATAGGTTTAATCTAAAGGTCAAGCTTCTGTACATACATCCTCCTCTCTCCCATATGAAGTTATGCATAACTCTATTATTGATTATAGATTCAATCTTAAGTTCAAGCTTCTGTACATACATCCTCCTCTCTCCCACATGAAGTTATGCATAACTCTATCATTGATTATAGATTCAATCTAATGCTGACACCGCAGCACTGTCAGCATAACCACTGTGTTATATCTATTTAAGTGATTGTGGCTTCAATCTAAACTGAACTGAGGCCTGAGCAATTCTGTTTCCATAGACACACTAAACATTGTCAGTAATAATTCATTTCCACTTAATTTTAACTTTGACTTAACAAAGATATGTCACAGAAACATTCGCCAGCGAATGTATTATAAGAAAGATCGGTGTCTGTACACTATATACCAACACACTCTTATCTACTGATGAACTTGTTGGAACCAATCCACACTCTCTGAGTTCAATTGGTGATGACAGAATCCTAAATGTACTTGAACTAGAAACTGATTGAAACTGACAATACTACAAAATACACATTTACAGCACTTGCCATACATCTCTCCGTGTAGATCATTAGTTAGCAAACAGTTGGAGAACTTTACTACCCTGCACCCTTGGATTTCTATTCAGTGGAGGAGGACCATGGGTGAAATTTACTCTCAAAGAGGTCAGACCAGCTGATGAGACTGGGGGTGTTTCAGAGTACAATAGTTTGTAGCAGCACCAGTTGTCCCTATAGAGCTATGATCTGAAATTAAATATCAACATGGTCTAAAGATTTCCATTCTCCTATAACTGATGAAGTGATTTTTCCATATTTAAAGGAAACTTAGGGAAAGGGAAAGGATGGAATGGGCAAGGAAGAAGAATAAAAGGAATGGGGAAGAGGGATAAGAGGAGGCGCAAGAGGAGGGACAGGAGAGGGGTAAGAGGAGGCTCAGGAGGGATAAGAGGAGGCACAGGAGAGGGGAGGGAAAGGCTCACAATCCTGGACGTGGTAAGTAGCACAGGGATATAAAATGTTACCAATTCTTGTAGGCTGGGGTGAATTGGAGTGCATATTTTGAACAGAGACAATAACCAAGGGTTAATAAACTGATTTATGATTGGCACTGTTCATAGCATCTCCAAAATCTCTCTCATAAACAAAGATACATCAATGTATGCACATGAAGGCTGTACAGCTGCAAACATATCTGTGCATAGTACAAAAACTACAAGACTGTATATATAGTCATATATAACTGTGACTGTTGATAATGCACACAACAGTTCAAAACAGCTCACAAACAAACTCATTCAAGGAAACTAAATGGCATAATTCGCATGTAGCAAAATTACAGTACATAATGGGGCCTAATCAACTTTCTATTTAATATTTAAGGAATTCCCAAGGCTCCATTTTCCTAGGTATAAACTGTGTGACATTTGTCACACTTTTCTTCTCCTATGGGGTACAATTTACTTCAGACATATCAATCCAGGAATAATGAATAACTGAGAAATACAGTAGCAGGCGGTTGTTATCCAATTGAATGTATTACAAAGTCTTTCTTAAATTCTCCTGACATTTTATTCTGAATATTGAATGCTGTTTCCTCTACATATTTAAAAGCCCTATCAAACCTGTAACTGGAGTGATAGTTTTAGATCCTCTTCAAATTGCCTGGCAATTCAAAACCAATATTCATGGAAGCGTGTGATACTGAACAGAGACACCTTCTGACTGATTAAAGAGAACTCCTACTGTCTTAGATACTAGTGGACTAATGATAAACCTTTCCCTTTACACATATTCTCCAGCAGGCAGGTTCTCAGTCTGTATATGCACCAGGGGGTACATAACTCATTTCATACAGTCCTCCAACAAACAGTCACCACATTTCATTGGGATACATCAGCCATCTTGATTAACCTCAACATAGCAAGGGAGCTGTTATAGTTTGCTACTCCCTGCAATCCTAATTTCATAAAGACACTACTTCCAAATCAAACTTGGCATGTGGTGAAACAAACATTCCTAATTTATGGTGGGCTGTCAATTTCCTGGGAAACGGAATATGAAATTTTTGAGGGTATTAAATCTATGACATTTTGGATGATGCAGCTGATAGAAGTGTATCCATAGAAGACACTGTAGTTAAATAACCGACCACTGCTATGATGGCAGCACCTGTCTCAGGGAGGGAAGAAATTCTATAATTCACACCTGGCTATGTAAATATTAATACCACTAGACCATTAATGATGCAAACGTGCCTACAACTCCGATACAATGTCGTAACACACTGTAATGTATGTACGACTAACCACCCAACTAAAACAGGCTGCAAGTGTGACCTGCCTTTGGCAAGAAATTGAAAATTCCAGAGTGTTTAAAATTCTACCTGTTCAGATATCAAATATATCAAAGTAGCTTGCAATAGCACAGGTCATATGAAGTACAAAATTCATCTTTCATCAGTTCCGTATGTTTACCATGATACCGCATGGTGTGATAAATGTCACAGCCCGTTTTTCCAATTATACACAGAACTGTTACCTTTGTAAATATTTTCACCATGTTTGTGTGTTTGGCGGTTTACCTTAAATTTTACATGTCAATATCAAACAATATCTCTGCTGACTTAATTTCACAGAGAACATTGAAGAAAAATAAGCTTTGCGAAAGAAATATGGTGAGTTTTGTGAAAGGGGAAAAAAAAAACTGTGACACTGGTTGGTGATCAACAAATTGTAACAGGAGTGAAATTGACATAAAAAAAAATTAAAACATAAAAGAAGGTTCAGAGGCAAAATGATGTTTGGCTTGTGTAAAAGAGGAACTTAATCTAGGAATTCATCTTCTTAGTGAATGTTTCATTGAATTTCTACATGTATGTTATCTTACAATAAGTCACAAATTATCGTCGTAGATCCTAAATAACATCTTATGGTCCTGACCTTCTTCTGCTAATTAACTACATCTTTAACTTTTTTTTATTTAAAAGAAATAACAACAAAAACAAAACAACAAAACAACTTACTAAATTGTCCTCATGGAAGTACCATTTGCTGTTCTTCTCCAGGGATTATTCGAAACTGACTTTGCACAGAAATAAAGTATGTATATCTGCTGCGTCATGGGTTTAACATGGAAGATAACAAACTGTGTTACATGCTTCAATCGTCTACTTGACTCAGATGGGAACACAGAATGTACATCAAACATGAGTCCCATGCATCTGCACTCAACACAAGGATCAAACTAACTTTGTTCATCTCTTCTTTCAATCAGCTACATATAAATATTTGCCTGTAATCCACTTGAGATTTCAAGGATAACTTCTATGGCCATCAGAGCAGTACTTTGAACTTCAGTTAACAATTATTCTACCATTTAAAAGAGTTTATCAAGTGTTTTACTTTGGTCCTTGATAGTCAAGTGGCTGGTTAGAATTGCCAATATATGTAATTAATTGTTCCTCAAAGTTTCATTATCAACATTTTAACTTTCATTTCAAAAAGGTTGATTTCAATGATCCATAAATTAAGAAACTTAACATCCTGTCACAACATCAACATCCTGTCACAACATCTTTATAGACATTATTCATTCCATATTCATGGGTCTGTAATAATACTTATCTGGAGAGCTTGGATCATATTTGTACAGTACATGAATTGATACAGTAATTAAATCCGAATCTTTCATCATTGCTTCTACTGTAAATTAATCAATGCCATTGTTTCAAGTTGAATCAATTGTCTACTATGTACACAAGTTACTACCATCAAGTCTCAGATTGTTTAATAACTAGTATTATCAATGAACTTTTTAATTGTACTCTACAGTACATGATACTATCATCATATGCTCAATAACATCCTCAATAGGCACTCTAACAAGTGATTTAGTCGTTGTATGATGAACAGCAGACACATTATGAGAAGCTTCATATTTCAGTAAAAGCTAGATAATAAGGAAGACCTCTACTTGATCGGGATCTGATGTCCATTGAGTGATGGGTTTTAAAATGGATGTACTCACGACAGTCTACTAATGCAATTCCACTACAAAATACAGTGTAAAGCATGCTACTGTAAATCCATTAAAACAGCAATGCTCTTATACAGTAGGACATATCTTCTATAACATTTCAAAATTATTGCTTGACATTGTGTATTCTATAGTGTTTGTATTATGTAGAATTAGCCCCAGCTCAGGCCAACACTAACTATCAATATATTTACTTCTGCAGGCCTATGCACTTACAGTGAGTAGTACACATCCAAGATAAATACTAGCCTGGGTAATTCTATAGTCATGAACAAGAAATTAATCCATCAGATGGTATGCATCCCCTCCTCCCCTTGCATACATTATACCCTCCCCACCCCCTACCCCACCCCTCCAATCTCCAGCTTCATCCCCTCATACTGGATACCTTCACTTTAATGCTCTACCCACTTTCACAGTCAGGACTCATTAGGAGATATGACCTAGGCTGTTTGTTGCTATTCCTGGCCTACTATTGGATATCTTCACTTGAATACTTTATTCACTTTCAGAATCAGGACTCATTAGGAGATTTAACCTAGGCTGTTTGTTGCTATTCCTGGCCTACTACTGGATATCTTCACTTGAATACTCTATTCACTTTCAGAATCAGGACTCATTAGGAGATTTAACCTAGGCTGTTTGTTGCTATTCCTGGCCTATAGCTGGATACCTTCACTTTAATACTCTATTCACATTCACAGTCAGGACTCATTAGGAGATATAACCTAAGCTGTTTGTTGCTATTCCTGGCCTACACAGTTGGGAGTCTGACCCCGTGACCTCGAAGAATGATCAACGATTACGCATATCATTAAATTTGAATTTGCCCGCATTTTACGTAAAGTCGGTCCTACGTTTCACTCACAGAATTTACAGACATTGATAGTTTACAACTTACCGGAACCTCACAGAATGGATTAAAAGTAATTCCAATGTATGGTAGGGCAAAGATACCCGAGAAAAAATCAACGAAAACCTATGAAACAACGATTGCAATCCAACTTCGTCCTCACACATGTATTCCTAACTGACACAAAATAGGTCAAAACGAACCAACGAAAGAGAGTTACAGCAAAAAAGTTCTCCCATTTGTGGATCTTGTACTCTCCTACATGATGCTGTAAAGATTAGGTGAAATGGTTGTCTAAGACGGCCAGTCACAAAACGATTACCTCGACTCGGCGATTTTGTTGCTGTCGCCGCCATTTTGAATTTAGGTAGACTTTCGCCAAGCCGTTTGCATGCTATGGGCTACTACAGACAAGACTTCACTCAAATCGTTTTCAATGTAGTGGAACCCATTCCTTTAGTGTACGGTCTATTAGGAATGCTAGGTTTTGTGGCGTAATTTAAGTTGTGCTAAGGTTTGGAAGAAATTTTGTCCCTAATTCTAATATATGATTACGTAAAATGTGAAATTACTGAGAGCTGCGTATGGGAGGGGTAAGAGAGACAAAATGGGGAGGGGTCAAGGGAGATGGTGTTTCCTTTCTAGCTAAATTAATGGTGGTAACTATTAAGGTAACACAAATTTTCCTGAGTCTGTTGTCAAAACTGAAGGGGTCATACCACATGTCGAATATACAAAGGTAACATGGCCTAGGCCAAACCTTATTTCTAGTTGTTTTCTAAGGAACTTCCAACAATTCCGAATGATTTATACCTACAATACCAAATGATTTATACTTACCCACTTACCATAATTCCACAGTAGCCCTTACTCAGTGAGATTCTGCAAAGCTGGGTACTCATCTGTTGCTTATATTCATCAATAAATATCAGTTAACAGTTTTTCAGTCAATACCAATCCTTGTTTGGTTCATGTATCACACTACATAACCACTTGTCAATATTGGAGTTAAGTACTGTGGCTTGGGTAGGGGTGTGTTGTTTAGGGGAGGGGTGTGGTGTTTTTAGGGGTTTTGGGGGAGGGAATGTGGTGCTTAGCGGATTTGGGGAAGGGTTTTGAGTTTCCCAGCTTTGGGATGGGTGTGGTGTTCACCAGCTTTGGGAAGAGTTAGGGTATTTTGGAGGGATGAGGTGGTTTTGCCACATATGGGGACTTTAATTAAAAGCGGACTTTCAGTACACAGGACGTGTTTGGATACATTACGTTCTATGGATACTCTGACCAAATATTTTGAGTAGGGCTGTTTTCTTTTTCACATGCATAGTAGAACATTAGTCAACAGTGGAAATAGAGTTGCCTGGTCTTTTATTGATTTTATAACTGTAACAATAAGGCACTTTAAGCAACAGAAAAAAGAAAACAAAAACATTTGGTGTGACACTCTCCATGAAAGAACATGTTTTAATGTCCTGTGAAAATATGGGCATGAAATATAAATTACTTCGATCACTTCAAAGTGAAATACTTTGTTCAAATGGAAGGAATAGCTTAACAAAATTTGAATACTTCTTGAAATGAAACACACTTCATACTGTGAAGACTTCATACAATAATATTGTCTGAAAAAAAATCACACACAATGTCAAGTGCATTATGACTGGAAGGGGTATTTCAAGGTGGCATAGTGAAGGCATGACATAGCAACAACAGTTCAGGTGGCAGGATGGATAGTTTTGTAACTTTGAAATGGTGAGATATACCTGTGACATATAGCATAAGATTAAAATTAAAAGACAAATATATAAAAGTAAAAGGTAAGAGTAGAAACTAGAAAGTTAATAAATAAGTCCAAACTTGACATATAACTTTAACAACCTGGTCTTCTTCAGAAATAGGAGCACCAATAGCAGCCCAACGATCCATAATTCCTTTCATATAATTCAAATTATTTCCAACTGACTTGCCCTCTGCCATTTCAGTTCTGAGGTACTTTTTCTTGAGCTGAATTTTGTTGGTTAGAGAATCCTTTCGAACAGAGTACGCAAGGCATCCTAAGCATCACTTGGTTTGTCACTTGTTGTAATTAATTCCAGCTGACTAGATGCTATTGCAAGCACAATGGTGAAAAATGCCAGTTGTGTCTTTTTCAAGTTTGCACTCTTCAACTTCTCACATACAGTAACCCCCAACTTTCCTGAGCCATCCTCATACCCCACAGGCCTTTTGCAAGAAACAAATGTCTCATCTGGAAATTCCATGTCAGCCAATTCGAGCCATCCATTTTGTTAATTTTCAACGTCATATCTTCTGTTGTTCCAGCCATATTGGTCAGTTGTCACGACTAAATTAACCAATTTAAGCACCGACATTTCCCAAGAAATGGTTCCAAAATCAGCACATAAATTCCAAACAACAATCTATTCTACACAGTTAACTTCCAGTGTATGTGTCTGGGCCAATAACCTGTTCGAGTTAGCTATAGAATAGGCATGAGACTGCTGAGTATATTACAGCCTGTTGCTGCACACAACTTGTTCTTTCTATAAGAGTATAACAGAAACTGAGGAAAAATGTAAATTACATATATATAGAAAACAAAATTGCTTAAAGGTAGCACACTAATAATACAACCTGATTAAACAAACAATAGTTTGGAGCAGAGTTGTAACAACAGGCACTTAACTGATCCACAGGCTGCATTCCTTCTTACTACGGGTACATATAACAGAGCTAGGAACTTAAAGATATATAGTATTAAATAGAATGTGAGACTACATTTATTAACAGATTTCTATAAATATATAAACTCTTATATGAAGACTTCAGATATGAGGATAATAAACATGAGGATGTAATAAACTCTGGAAGCTCTCTGGGCTAATACTTAATACCAGTGGAACTGCATTTTGCAATGTTAGTCATTATACATAACAAAACAAATTTAATAGTGAATGAAACTTTTCATCTTTTTGGGAATAACTTTTTTTTGGTCATATATACATGGGAAAGCACCTTAGAGAAATCTGTGTGTGACACACACACACACATAGGGAAGACTGTATGTGAATGACTAACTAAGTACTTCTACTACTGTACCTATCATAGAAAACAACTTAACAATACAAAGATCGTAAACTCTCGTTAACAGCAAAACATGTTGTCACAAAATGATCCCTGATATTGTTTAAGTCACCTGGAATTATAAGTAGCTATGTACAACGACATGGCTCTATGAGGTGCAATTGTTCTCAAGTACCTGCAGTAGGTCTAACTGTAATAGCAATAAGTATAAAGTGTAAGCAGTATAAAGCAAGCTAGTTTTATTTCTGTGTTACGTATCTTGCTCTACCTAACTACATATGAAGCATAGGGAATTGGGCCTAGACTTAAGTCATGGATTTAATAACGGTCTTGAACACTTGTAACAAAGTGACATTGAAATGGATCCCGATCCCAGGATGGAGGAAATTTTCACCCAGTCCAGCTTTAATAAAACTCATAATAAGCCATGATCTTAACTTATACATAGTACAAAGGCAGTCTACTAGTACTACTAATAATTTTTGTATAATAATAATAATACTAAATTGTATCTTATGCAGTCCAAATCTTTTCAAGAACAGGCCCCTTAGAATTATTACACAAGGACAAGAAGGCATAGGCTAAGAACTAAAGGTTATAAGCCTTAGTCCGTTATTAAAATTGGACTTAACTATGCAGGTATTCTAGTATTACTAAAACTAGGCTAGGGCCTACCTGTAGTAAAAACTTGTCGTAGTATATTACTTTAGTAAATACAAAAGTACTAGGCCTATAGGCTAGCCTAGGCTTGTACTAGTAATATTACTGTCCGCTATGCCCTCGAATTTTTAAATTTTAACTATTTAGTAGCCATAAGTAGTACCGTGACTTATCAACTCCCTGATTTTTCCATATTAACGCAAAAAAATGAAGGGAATCTATGCCGAATAGAAAGATTACGAAAAATACGAGACGTTGCAAATCTAGCACTAGCTACATCATAGTCGACATATAGCGCTAGGCTGCACGTTATAGGATAAGGTGCTTTTGTGTATATGTGTATTATGTACGTTAGGATACATGTATTAGGGGCAACCAAAACCACATAGGAGCACCATTTTCGTTGACCAAAAAATCACACTTTTCGGGGGAGTTACAACTTTTCTGAAAAATATGAGTAAGATTCAAGCTTATATATTACAAAAATGCTATTTTTACGGTTAAAAGTTGTCTAAGACGCGAAAGTCACATAACGATAGACGTCGACTCGATTTGACTTACCTTTATGTTTTTGCGTTGGTCGTCGATAAGAAAATGCACTGTTCTATTGGTAAAATCTTCGTTTCTTTCCGGAAATGATCGTATTTGAGTCTCTAAAGTATCCTTTATCGAGCTACGATACTCGTAAACCCGAATGACATTGGGATGTTTGCGAATTTTACCGATTACATCCATACATGGAAGTAGCGAACCGAAGTCCGTAGAACCGGATTTGCGCGAAACAATTACTTCCGGGTCAAGTAGCTGTGCTCGAAAATTTGCTAGTAACGGTCATATATTGAGGTCAGACTTCCAACTGTACAGCTGGCTCATAACCTTCACTTTAATACTCTACCCACTTTCAGAGTCAGGACTCATTAGGAGATATAGCCTAGGCTGTTTGTTGCTGATCCTGGCCTATAACTGGATACCTTCACTTTAATACTCTACCCACTTTCAGAGTCAGGACTCATTAGGAGATATAGCCTAGGCTGTTTGTTGCTATTCCTGGCCTATAACTGGATACCTTCACTTTAATACTCTACCCACTTTCAGAGTCAGGACTCATTAGGAGATATAGCCTAGGCTGTTTGTTGCTATTCCTGGCCTATAACTGGATACCTTCACTTTAATACTCTACCCACTTTCAGAGTCAGGACTCATTAGGAGATATAGCCTAGGCTGTTTGTTGCTGATCCTGGCCTATAACTGGATACCTTCACTTTAATGCTCTATCCACTTTCAGAGTCAGGACTCATTAGGAGATATAGCCTAGGCTGTTTGTTGCTGATCCTGGCCTATAACTGGATACCTTCACTTTAATACTCTACCCACTTTCAGAGTCAGGACTCATTAGGAGAGAGCTCATTGATTTTAACTGTCAGTACAGCCAATGTGTCAACTGTCCTCCCAAGATTGCTCTCAGCAGCATATGTGCCTATAATGACTGGGGTGGCATATATAGCATTGCACAGGTCTGTAGTTGTTAATAGCTTCTATCACTGCACAGATCTAGCAAATGTAGAGCCTGTGCTGAATTCCTGAAGAATGAGTGCAATTGAGATGTACCACTGTAGAGTACTTAAAGTACAGCATGCTCTTCAATTTTAGAAAAGAAGGTTATAAGTGTTCTTCTACTCCTGAATCTCCAAGTTTTTTCTGAATATCCAGTCATAAATTTGACAATTTACCAGTTTTATTGAAAGAAAAATTATTGTCTGAGCATTTGTGAAGACTATTATTTCCCTATTAAGCTGTTTTGAGAGCTATTATGATGACCAACTTCAATCAGTGTTCCTCCTTTTCTAAATTGATCTGGACTAAAAATACTACAGTTATCAGATATGAATGGATTCTGTCTCTAAACTGTAATGCCAATGTACATCAGCTATCTGAGCCAGACTGCGGGGAGCTTGATAACATTGATGGCCCACTCTATGTATGGTACATTCACTCACACCTACAGTAAACACCAAAACTTAATGGTTTCTGCAATTTACCAATCACAGCACTTTCGCATAGTCCGTACACATACTTAAATACATGCTCAGATACATGGAAAAATTTGAGATACAATTCACAGTGATTGATCAAGATATGATACAGTACTAGGTGAAAGTAACTTCCCTCTGATTTCAAAAAACCCAAGTAGAATATGATACCAGATGCGATTCGAAAGATGACAAATCCTGAGAGAATCAGGGGTGGTACTGTAGGCTTAAGAATGGTAAATTGGACAGGAAGAGGGCAGTGATCTTAGAGAGGAGTGTGATTGGCTGCATAGTACAGTCTACTATTACCTGTTCTTAGGCTATGGTACAGTGGAGTATGTACATGAGATACTGTCTACAGGTAAAAGAAGAATGATGTAACTATAGGACTTAATGTGCTTTATCTACACAAAAGAAACACCTCAAGTCCACTATGGTCTGAATCTGACTTCACAAAATATTGATCCAAAAGTAGAATACACTGTTTATAATTGTCATCAGGTCCTCCTACACAGTCTGTAAATGACTTGAAGTACATTCAATACTCAGGTCCTCCTACAGTCTGTAAATGACTTGAAGATATATCATACTCAGGTCCTCCAACAGTCTGTAGATGACTTGAAGTACAGTATATTTCATACTCAGGTCCTCCTATAAAGTCTACAAATGACTTGAAGTATATTTTATATCCCGTCCTCCTACAGTATACAGTCTGTAAATGACTTGAAGTATCTATCATACTCGGGTCCTACTATATAGTCTGTAAATGACTTGAAGTATATTTCATACTCAGGTCCACCTGATACGGTCTATACATGACTTGAAGTATATTTCATACTCTGGTCCTCCTGATACAGTCTGTACTCTCTCACATGCTATAATGTACATGTCTCTTTAAAAGTGACTTTGTATTACTTTCAGTGCTGGCAATCTAACGCACCTCTTTAACACAGCCTCTACATACAGTAGTAGCCTGTTAATTATTTATGTTGGAAGCAAACCAAATGCAAGCAGCAGAGGTTATTTATCCTAGTTTGAATAAATGATGTATATTTAGTTCTCAAGCTGACCTTACAAGATAAGCAGACTAATCCACTCTTATCTTCTACAAATATATCTATTACAAAAATGGAAAATAATGTTTAGCTTCTTCTTAGATTTATCTCAACTTTCGACCCCTGCAAATAACTGAGCCCCTCCACTAGCCAGACCAAATGTAAACTCATGTACTTGCTTTGACATGTCTGGCCCCTTCTGGAACTCCTTGTACAAGGTCTCATGTTATTTATGGCTGAAAACAACTGCAGACATTATATAAATACATACATGTATGATAGCCATTGCTTGCTAAGTTAAGTGTTCTCCATTCTGATACTGTGCATGCATGATACAAACTGTTGTCATACTTGTACCCTACAGCTACTGCAAGCTGTGGAATTGTAACGTCTATTACACAAAGCTAAACTATTCTTGTTGCATTCTTGTAATATTTAACTTACTATAGATGTCAATTACCCTCACATCAGTCTGTTAACATTACACTGCATTTGAGAGTTGTTTACCAAACTATTCTTGTTGAATTCTTTACTATTTACTACTATATTTGGGAGTTATTCTTTTCTAAACTATTCTTGTTATAATCTTGTACTATTTAACTTACTATAGATGACAATTACCCTCATATCAATAGTAAATAGCCACTCATCTTTAACTGAACTTCAAAATCTTTGTGGTTAACCCTCCAAACACCATTGTGAATCCACATATGTATGACCTAGTGTAAATGACACATTGATTTCTGTTAACACTTAATGGGAGATATCTTTTGTCCTTCACTAATAGAAGTACTTAGCACTGCAACAGTCTAACTGCCAATACAAACCATTCACACATACACAGAGACAGAAAATGATTTACTGTCATAGTGTCCAAACACGCTTGTGTCCCAGAGTAGTAAATTTACATTCTATGCTGATTAATGCACATCTATAGTGTGTTGTGCATAATGAACATTTACCACAAAACTGCAAGAGGGACTCACCTCGTTCCCATGCAATGTTATGTAATTATAGAACCAACAAGGTCATTAGTGTACACTAGCTGAATATTTTACCATATGTTACTAAATATAGTATGATAAGAAGATACAATTAGGTTAACATATCTCTGGAATTTCACTGTACAAACATTTTAAACAAATCAAACATTCACAAATTTTGTATTCTTTTTCTAAATAGTAAAAGGATGATTTGCACTATACAAACCACAGTATGTGTCCCTCACATGATGTACAACAGTGCTATGTCACACCACAGTTAGGTCTACATGCAACAGGCACACAAGACTGTAGAGTATATAAAGTCACTCAGCATTTTTGTCCATCAGTTGCAATAACATATAAGCAAGATTACAAGATGTTTTATTGGTCTCCAAGGGACGGTGCAAGGAGGCCAGTGTAATTTGACAATTTTCAATGGATAAGTCTTAACTGTATTAATCAGCCTTGAAGACAAAGGACATGATGATATTACTATCATGTCAACAGCAAGAATATTGCTTCAATTATTTGGGAATTGATATTCTCATGAAAGGCTCCAGATGTTATTTATAAATCGTTACTAATTTGATCCTTAAACACCAGCCCCTGATCTTTGAACTGAATGGGAGGACATTCCCATGTCATGGTTATCCTATTACAGTACATGTTGAGAAATCCAGTACATGTTGTGTATATCACAGTACATGTTGTGTATATCCCAGGCATGTTGTGTATATCCCAGTACATGTTGAGAAATCCAGTACATGTTGTGCATATCACAGTACATGTTGCGCACATCACAGTGCATGTTGTGTATATATCCCAGTACATGTTGAGAAATCCAGTACATGTTGTGTACATCCCAGTACATGTTGTGTATATATCCCAGTGCATGTTGTGTACATTCTAGTATATTATGCATATCCCAGTACATGTATATATATATATCCCAGAATCCCAGTACATGTTTTGTACATCCCAGTAGATGTTGTGTACATCCCAGTTCATGTTGTGTACATCCCAGTAGATGTTGTGTACATTCCAGTAGATGTTGGGTGCATCCCAGTACATGTTGTGTATATCCCAGTACATGTTGTGTTCATCCCAGTAGATGTTGTGTACATCCCAGTAGATGTTGGGTGCATCCCAATAGATGTTGTGTACATCCATATACTAGTGTATATCCCAGTACATGTTGTGTATATCCCAGTGCATGTTGTGTACATCCCAGGACATGTTGTGTATATCCCACTGATCCCAGTACATGTTGTGTACATCCCAGTTCATGTTGTGTACATCCCAGTAGATGTTGTGTACATCCCAGTAGATGTTGGGTGCATCCCAGTACATGTTGTGTATATCCCAGTACATGTTGTGTTCATCCCAGTACATGTTGTGTACATCCCAGTAGATGTTGGGTGCATCCCAGTAGATGTTGTGTACATCCCAGAACATGTTGTGTATATCCCAGTACATGTTTTGTACATCCCAGTAGATGTTGTGTACATCCCAATACATGTTGTGTACATCCCAGTACATGTTGTGTATATCCCAGTAGATGTTGTGTACATCCCAGTTCATGTTGTGTACATCCCAGTAGATGTTGTGTACATCCCAGTTCATGTTGTGTACATCCCAGTAGATGTTGGTGCATCCCAGTACATGTTGTGTACATCCCAGTACATGTTGTGTACATCCCAGTACATGTTGTGTACATCCCAGTACATGTTGTGTATATCCCAGTACATGTTGTGTACATCCCAGTACATGTACTGTATGTATATCTGGTGGAAGTTGCATAGTCACATCACATGTCATAATTTCACTACACAATCTAGTTTATTTGGCTTTAACTGTTTAACTGTTAACTTTATTTTCAAGAACCTTAACATGAATTAGTGTTTAATGTACTTTCATGTGTGGAATACTTAAATAACGAAAGTATTTATCTGAGTCTCTGGAAACAGCTCAAAATCAGAATTGGAATGTAATTGCTAGTAAATTCTTTCGACCTCATATCAACACTTGCCAAGTTCAAGAAAAACAGATGATCCATTCAAAACTTCCGAGAGGGCACCCAAAACGATTTTGCTGAAATTAATGAGACAAATTTTGCAAGCAAGGAAGTTCTAACAGGAAACGGAATACATCTCAGTTTTGTAAATATCCATTACACAGCAACTTGAACTATATAGATAATTAATGAGCAGTCTTATTTACGTCACAAAGGGACTTTCACATTATACTGTGTATCTTGCTAAATACAATTCTAGCTAATGGCAGGTTCATAGTATTTAGATAATTAACAAGCAGTCTTATTTACGTCACAAGACACTTTCACAATAAACTGTGTATTTTGCTAAATACAATTCTAGCTAACGGCATGTTCATACTATTTTTATCAAGTAATTATTCAAGTGTGTCACCTTTCTTTCTCAAGTGCTTGTTTTACTTTGTATTTTCCCTTCGTGGGAGAGGGTAACAGGGAAGGGTAGAGGGGAGAGTAAAGGGAGAGGGTGAGAGGTAGATATGGATGGGCAAGGAGGGTTGGTTGGCATGGAGTCAATACTTTACAATGTAATAGTCATTCTAATGCATAACTTCAGTTTGCTTTCTAATTTATAGTACATTCATTTCAATGTCAGTAAACCTTACAGTTCATTAACCTTCTGGAAAGAAAATAAGTGCTAATGACCAATGAACTAGTTCAACAAATGGCAGTTTAATGTACAAATTTACGCTGTAAACCTCAGACCAGTTATCCTTCAGCAACACATATGGACAAATCATTCCTAACCCTCATATCTAACCCTAATACATACCTAACCCTCTATCTAACCCTTATACCTACTGTTACCCTCATACCTAACCCTCTATCTAACACTCATACCTAACCCTCATACCTAACCCTCATACCTAACCCTCATACCTAACCCTCATACCTAACCCTCATACCTAACCTTCATATCTAACCATCATACTTACCTAACCCTCATACGTACCTAACCCTCTATCTAACCCTTATTCCTAACCCTCATACCTAACCCTCATATCTAACCCTTATACCTAACCCTCATACCTAACCCTCATATCTAACCCTTATACCTAACCCTCATATCTAACCCTTATACCTAACCCTCATATCTAACCCTTATACAGTACCTAACCCTCATATCTAACCCTTGTACCTATGCCTCATATCTAACCCTTGTACCTATCCCTCATACGTACCTAACCCTCATACCTAACCCTCATATCAAACCCCTTATACATAACCCTCATACCTAACTCTCATACCTAACCCAATGCCAACAATGACTAATTTAAGTGCCTAGTATTTATGTCCTTCGTACTAAAATCATAACATGTGGCTGATAAAATCATACAGTATGTCTGGTACTGATTTAACCATTCCATCTGATGGAAAAAACATTCCCCAAAAATGAGTTTAACATATCATGATATTGATATTAACAAAAACACAGGAACAAAATCAATTCTCTGAAATGTTCTCTAACAAGTAGAGTAGAATAACAACACACTGTATTCTGAGTATTAACTAATACATGTAAACAATACAACTGCGGAGGCGTATTAAAATATCATATTCTTCAAATCCTAGTAAAGCTTACTTTTCTACAAGAATGTTCGGTGATTTCTTAAGGAAGTTAATATAATTTCTATTTTTCATTTAGAAAGATCTAGATTTCTATTTTTTCAAATATCAAATAATAATTCATTTGCAGCACAGTGCAAGAATAAATTACCAATTATTATAGGCAAGGTAGATTACAGCAGATGTAGGAGACAGGTAAGAGAGTAATGAAGTAAATTAATATATACTGTATGATGCTTTACATATGATGACACTGATAAGTAGTTATGGTCTTCTTAAATTTCATTTTCACTTTTGTCTCCCCCTCTCCATTTATCCCCTCCCCCCCAAAGAAAAACAAAATTGGTTTAATTAGAGGCAGGTTAAAATGGTTATAAGTAAATCTTTATCTATCATAGGATCCCACTGTTCCTCAGCACCATATTCAGTGATATAATCAAAACCATCAGTCTCAGACGATTTGGTTACGTCCATATACTTCATATTCACTCTCTGGATACGTCCATATACTTCATATTCACTCTCTGGATACGTCCTTATACCTTCATATTCACTCTCTGGATACGTCCATATACCTTTATATTCACTCTCTGGATATGTCCATATGTCTTCATATTACTCTCTGGATACATCCATATACTTCATATTGCTCTCTGGATATGTCCATATACATTCATATTCACTCTCTGGATACGTCCATACATTCATATTCACTCTCTGGATATGTTTACTTCATATTACTCTCTGGATACGTCCATACACCTTTATATTCGCTCTCTGAATACTTCCATATACCTTCATATTCACTTGGCAACAATATGACTGTCTCAAGGACTTGAGCACTCCTGAGTTAATTGGAAATTTCATCATCGGAGTACTCTTCAGAGGGGAGCCCCATCATTACACTCTACACATTTCTATATATAGTAATTGAAGACCTAGCTATTCACAGAAATCATAGGAATTGCAAACAATACACTTCATTCTTGCACTTCTATCTCGATACCCCTGAGGGGTGGAACGGTTCACTCTGGATCCCACTCATGGTTAGATACAACACTTTGTCCCAGGGGATAATATCTGCAGTCAATCCCCTACATAGAAAGGTCTAGCACTATCAGAAGCTATGTGTAATATCAGGTAGCATGTATTTAGAATTTGTGCCAGGATTAATGTTACATCCAATCGATGGGCTTCCTGACTTAACTCCTCTTTGCGTCATTCTTGTCTTCAAATACAGATACAGGCCTGCTTGAATTTAATGGTCATTATTTGCATACATACAGATTGCAATACTGCAGCATAAGTACATGCAACATGGAAACTAAACTTTAACCTACAAAATGGCAGTGGTTTATAAAGGGACAGTGAACCCTATGACACAATTGATATGCACAACTTATGTAAACAGGCATGGTAGCCTATCAACTACGTGTGATAAAACTGTGTGAGCACTTCTTAGAGCAACCGACAATTTAATAGGATTTGGCACAGTAGCCTAGCCACAGTAAGATGGGCTTTATTAAAGTACTATTCAAACATACAGTAAAAATAATTAAAGAGATAAGAACATACAGTACTTTTAGTTCTGGTGCTAAGAATCTGTTATTTCACTAGATCGTTCATTGTCAATGGAAACTCACATTACAAATGTTTGTATGTAGTCAGCTTATGCTTGAGAAGCATCAGTCATATCTGATATCTGTCATTGTCATAATCTAATACAGAAAACCTTGTGCATGGGTTCATTTCTAATTCCACACTTGATAATTGTAATTCTCTGTTGTCTGGTTTGCCTGCTAACAAACTCAATTCCCGTTGTGCATGTTCAAAGAACAGCTGCTCGTCTGATTACCAGCCTTTGTACCAGTTGGTAATATTGTATTTTAAGTATTGGATTATAACTATTATCTACAGGTATTTTATATTATGTAGGTTTAGCTTTCAGTTTAGTGTTACCTTGTTGTTTTGTATTATAAAGTTGTTGATGGTTTAGTGGGTTTTATTATGTTTTATGGAATTGTTGCATTTTATAAATTTGTATACATTGTTTTATTAATATTATTAAAATGGCTGAACTAACGTGCAGTTCCCGGAACTGCTACCCCCACAGCAACAGCCCCAAAATCCCTCCCAGTACAAGAAAAGGATACCTATCAGGCTGGAAAGGACATCTAAGATATAATCCGATGGAAGAAAAAAAACTCCTGAAACTTCAGCAGCCGTAAGATACCAAGCTAGAGTTTTTCTGGCCACCAGTATTAAAGTGCACTTATCTGTGGTCAACACCTGCACAGTATAGAAGACTGTGTAGTCTAGATACATATCCTATTTTTATATGGAGCTACAGAATAGAAGTACAGTAGCTCTATGCTATCATACCAAGCCACAGTTTACTTTGGCCACCAGTAGTACAGTACATTTATCTGTGGACAACAACTGCGCAGTATTAAACTGAATGTAGTCTATACATTTTCTGTAGTATATGAAGCCACTAGCATGGAAGTACAGTAGCTCTATGCTAATATGCTAGGCTACAATTTACTATATATGCCACCAGCAGTATACAGTGCATATTCATATAACTAGCAATACTTGCCGAGTAGAAGACACTGTGTGTACATATAGTCTGTATCCTTTTGTTTTTCATTAGCATGGAAGTAGTTCCATGTTAAGAAACTGTGCTTCAGTTTACATCTAGGCCAACAGTAGTACAATGCATTTAACACTCTGCATGCAGTGTAAACACTTCCTGTGTTGATGGAGCTTAATGTACTAGTATCCTTAGTTCAATGTTAAGATCTGATCATGTTCAGTTCAATTAACTGTAGCTTGGTATCTTAGCATAGAGCTACTGTACTTCTATAACTGCATTAGTACAGGAGCTCGATATAAAATATAGGATATATATCTAGACTACACAGTCTTCTATACTGTGCCAGTGTTGCACACAGATAAGTGTACTACTAATACAGAGAGGTAATGAAGGAGCCAGAAACACTTGGTAATCCTACAGGAAATATTCATCTTTTACAAACTCCTTCATTAAACAGTATGGATGCTGTTAAGAGCCCAACAAAAAGATGACAAGATTAAACTCGTACTTTGCTTGCAGAACCTCGGAAAATGCGGTTTCTGGAGCGGCACCAGCTGCACAATTCAGCGTCGTGACAGAGTTGTTGGTGTGTGTGATTGTCTTCCCTTGCTTTCTTGATAATACATACGGCATTCTAACCACATTGTAATGTACAGAGTAGAATTCCTAACTCATTAAAAATAGCAGAGTTGCCTGGAAAGAGTTGAGTGTTGTAACTACTTTGTTACATCTGATCATACTGTAGGTTTACATTGCAAGATGCAGACAAAACTGGATAGCTCTGCAAACACTGTCAAAAATAGCTCATGTAATAATTTATGAAAGTATTGGTTGATGAAAGAAAAAGAAAAACTGGAAATTGGTTTCTGTACATAGGTTAACATTATACCTAAAGTTGAGAAGAAAAATGTTGCAGGTATGGTCTAATATATTTTATTAATTCAATTAACAGTTTGTGGTTTTATTGGCCTGTAACAGTAAACTTGCTTCATTAAATTTAAGTATAATTTACATTAATTTTCTGTATGCACTACTTTTGAATGACAATATATCTTTTCAGTGATACAGTATGCTGCTATAGACTGTTTACTATATAAAACAACTGCCTGATATGATTAAAATGATTCCATTGGCCACATCTAAGTGTAAACCCATGATGAGTGAATTATATCATTCAATGACTTTTAAAGCTGACTGTGTCCAATTCCTACTGACCACTGTATATCTTTGCAAATGACATGAAAGGTGACTTTGTACTGCAGTACAGACAAACAACCCCTGCTATGGTGTAACGTTACTGTATTAACCCCAGAGAAAACAATAAGATTTGTACCAAAGCTGGTGTCCAGCTATTTCTCATAACCACAAGAGAATTGTTTCACCAAGGATTCACACCACAGATGTGGAGAGGAAATATTGTTCAAATGAATTGTTCATAATTTCTCGTTGTCCCTTTTAAAGATGTTGCCTTTTCCTTTCAGGGAATAAATTAAATTCAAATATTGAATGACACAAGAACATGCCAGGCAAAACTGTACTTGTTGCTGTATAGGCCTATGATAAGCATGTATTATACACAGAAGCCTTAGCACTCTAACTATTAATCTCCATGATTAAACAAACTTTGCAACCCACAAAATGGCAGATGTTAAATATGAACAATAAACTATTCTCAGAAAACCATAGAGACAACTTTCTGCTAACATTTTGCCTTTTCATCATTTTGTTATATTATTGACAACTTCTCGACCATAAATGTTTGCAATTAATGACTTAAACAATAATCCAGAAGAGTTGAAATAACTGGTGTTGATTAATTCAACTTTCCAAAGGGTCAAGTTTGAAGTCATACCAAAAATCTATAGCCAATTAAAATCTTGGATTTGTTTACTGACTTCACAGAATTATTCTTTCATCAAGGATGTTCTGGTCTAAATCAGCTCAAAGTGACTCCTTAGTGTGTTGTGTTTAAACTTTTAACAATTCACTATAGGTACCGTGTCAGAGTACTGGGGTTGTGAGGAGGCAGGTAAGTTAAGAAGTGAAGTGGATTAAAGGATGCTTAATTAGAACTTTTCCTTAATATGCATACTGTATGTAATTCTAACAGTGTTGAGCGATTTGCGTGTATACACCATGCTTCTTAGTTGTGTACAGTAGAGTAAGTACAAACAATAATACAAAAAGAAATATATTGACATTGATCTTGCAAGTTTTGTCAGACTTCAATGTCTAAGATTTTCTTTCAAATGAACAGCTGGAGGGGACATTTCAACTCAGGACATCCTTGTTTGGATTTATGCTCTATAGTAAGGATGGAAAGATGACCGTTGAGATCGCAAAAGTCACTTTAAAAATGAAATGATTAAAAATTATAGTTTCCACACCAAGTTAACAGAGCTAGCTACTTTATATGCAAGAACTGCCTTTACTCCTTCATGTGCAATTTATTTTTGAATTCCTTTTTGTCTCATAGATCTGGTTTAATTTATATTCACCATATTTCTTTTGAATATTATGTCAACAGCAAGTATATATCTGTCAAGTACTTCCCTTACACTCTAATTCAAAACGAAACAACTTCACATTGAACAGAAGTAATTCCTAAATAGAGTCATAAACTCTTGCACTTTTTCAAGAGCCACTAATCATTCCAAAGGCGTGCACAACAAACAACCTGGCCAATTGACATCTTTTACGAGTCATTCAAAAGATAAAATACAATTTTATGATGCCAGTGATTTAAAAGTCCATATTAAATGTAAATGTCAGCAATGATTGATGATGGTGCATGATTATGCTCCTAAAATATTAATTAACAAAAATGGGGCAAACTCTAATGATCCGGTAAACTTAGGTATCGTTTACTTCTGTCCAAATATTAATTATCCTAATTAATGCTAATACTACATACCATGGCGATATCTCCCCACAATAACACTGTTCCGTATATGACTGTACATACTGTATGTACCACTGAATACCATTAACAGACAGAATCAGTCACTCTGATTACAACTAATTAAATATGTGTTCTCACTGATAATAATTAAGTGTTTTGCATCTTTTCATTTCTCTTTTGGTGGTGACAGATGACATCTTGAGAGGAATCCTCCTCCTCCTCCTCCTCCTCAATCGCTCAGGGTCTGGAGGAGGACTGAAACCTGATCTGAAGCTCTCTCTCTGATGGATGGCCACTAGGGATAAGACAGTAGCAGCAGCAGGCAATCAGCTATAGTACAGCCTAACAATACCTGAATGCAATCTACTGTACTGCAAGACACACACACACTACATGTCAGGACATATAATGTATGCCGGTACAGGAAGTCATCAATTTAAGTGTACAGCAGCTCAGTGTATTGTAGAAGCAAACCTGATGTGAGTATTAACAGCCAAATTTACACCTTGATGTGAGGACCACATTGAGGATACTGGAAATTAAATCCTTCAGTAAACATCCTTGACAGTTTTGTAATCAGAGGTGATATTTCTTCAACTAGCAAAAGGACAAAACATGACACAGGCTTAGAACCAGATGTCAACTCAGGGGTTATTTACACATTTGGAGTTGATTAGTTGAGAGAAGGAAGGTAAGAAAACTTACAGAGACCTGGATCAGACAATCATACATACATCTAAGAATGTGAATAATGATGAGAACAGGTGGTACAAACAATGTCTCATCTAAATATTAACCTCTCATTCACTATTTGTCAGTTTATCAACTTAAAACTATACTCTGATTTATGGGTTTGTGCTCTAATTGATTGGACTATGCTCTAATTTATGGGTTTGTGCTCTAATTTATGGGACTCTCTCTAATTTATGGGTTTGTGCTCTAATTGATGGGACTGTCTCTAATTTATGGGACTGTCTCAGATGGGGACTGCATCACTTTGGCGATAACAATATCACTTGACTACAATAATTGAAAGCTTTGAATTGTCAAAGCAAGAGCTGTGCAGTACTTACTGCTTGATCCTACTATGGAGGTAAAACAGACCTAGGCTCAGTGAACACTGTACATCATACAGATAGAGTGCAGTATTTACTGCTTGATCCTACCAGAGAGCTGCTACTCTAATGTAGCAGCTCCCTGATCCTACTAGGCTCAATGAATACTGTACATCATACACAGAGAGTGCAGTACTTACTGCTTGATCCTACTATGGAGGTAAAACAGACCTAGGCTCAATGAATACTGTACATCATACAGAGAGAGCGCAGTACTTACTGCTTGATCCTACCATGGAGGTAAAACAGACCTAGGCTCGATGAATACTGTACATCATACAGAGAGAGTGGTTACACTTGTCCCCAGGCTATAACTGTTTCAACAGAAGGTCAAACACCACCAACAGCATGAACCATTTGACAGTTGAACCCAAATACAGAATAGCAATGAAAGGAACAACAATGGTGTTTACAAAGTTAATCATGTGCAGTAGTACATATGATGGGATTGGATTCTGTTTGGATATATATGACACTACTCTACAGTGAGAGGTAGTTGAGTGGATGCAGGCAGGCATACAGTATGGACAGTATTATAGTACGTACAGAGTTAACCATGTGTAGTAGTACATGTGATAGGATTCCGTTGGATACATGGGGCAATACAGTCAGAGTAGTGTATTGATACAGGCATGCATACGTATCAGTAACCCATGGTCCACCAAGAACAAGAGTTACAAGTTGAAATTCAAAATCTGTTGTTATTTAATTTTGTGTCTGTCTTTCTTAGTATTAAGCAGATGTGATCTCAGCTATGTAAATAAATTCATGCTTTTGTTCATGACAATGGTGAGTTCTCTCAAAATTAAATAAACAGTTGTCTCACTCTTGGGCAAACAGACTGCTGGATATTTATATACTGAGTACAAGCATATTTGGTACTGTACATGCTGAGTGTAGGAGATTCACAATGATGTATATATACTAGTATGTAGCTCTGGAAATAAATACAAAGCTGGAACTACTATAAAACCTAGCCAACGGCTAACGGTCGGGGAGGTAGCGCCCACCACTGAGGTGTCGCACAACCGGTACCTGTACAAACAAATGTACAACGGAGAAGCGGACAACACACACAGACGAACAGAAAATGCAATCCAAAATGTACGAAAACAAAGGATACTTATGAGTGCTTCTTGGAACAGCTACGAAAGAAGGTCTCTGTAGTCAAATTATCCAAAGATGAATTCCAAAAGGCAAAACACAGTTGTATCAACTACAAGCGAAGAATTTGCGGAAAAAATGTGTCGTAACTTCCGTTGTGGTAGATACGGAAAGAGGAGTAATAGTGGGCGTGGCCCAGTGGCCAGTGCTAATCGTTTTCCAAATGTGTAGTTAGGTAGATAGGAAAGTGCAATTGTGGAGTGGGAGAAAGGTAAGAGAGGAGCAAAGTAAATCCAATAATCCAAGCTGCTGTAATTAGCATAATTTACAAAGTTAAAGTTTATGTTCTGATGAGAAGCACTATGATATGCAAATGCAACCAGCCAGTACAGTTGTTTGATTTGCAGAGACCTATTTAATTACTGTATGTACACTAGAGTAATGTACTCAGAGTCAGTAGTATTGAGAGAAATAACATCTGCTGGGAATATGATTGTATGACTAAATGGAATGCAACCAGATATATATTTATGATTTAAATCATCTAAACAGTTGAGTGCTTATCTGTAGATATAATTTCCAACTGTACTGTTGTGACCATTTTGAAGCCAGCTACTGTAGGACCAATGTCTTTACATTTTAAGCAATTCTGTAACTGTGCATTATCCTGTAGTTGAACAAGAAATTCTTTCTTCTCTGTACAAATAATTTCTAGTATGATTTGACAGAACCTAAGATGGATTTCAAATAGAGAGAATATTAAAGCAGCCCTCAACTGATTTTAAATCCGCAAGATGTAACCACAGAAAGAATTTGTTGACCTTGCCCACACAGTGTTTCCTGTTATACACAGCCACACTGAACTCATGCCAAGTTACTTCAGTTCAACAAAAGTACTGACTTACCATTCAGGTCTACTTAGTGTCCATACCTCAAGGCCAAAATAGCCACAATTATTTTTTTTTAAACTATATGTAAATCTGCAGAAGTATGTTGGCAACAAGTGGGTGTCAATTAATGTTCTAGTATTAAGTATTCATTATCATAAGTTTGGCAATATATTATGTTATAGATTGACTGTATTGGGAAATACAATGTTTTTGTTTGGCCAAAGAAGTGCTTAGTACTGTAACTAAGGTATAAATATGTAGCAATGCATCTAGATGGAGAATTGATCACATACCAATAATGTACACTGAATCACATTAGGTAATAATATTACACAAAACTGAATGACAGATCAAAATATCGTGTTACATATTTATAGCTATTGCAGATCTATGTAATACTGTACCAAACTACTGCACAACTTCAAAGATGTATATCAGCCTACTAACATTCTAGTATAGATACTAAATTAACAAATATGGCTGCTCCTTCACCATGTACTAGACAATGGGGATAGATTCACTGGTGTAGTGTACACAGTACATACATTCACAATATCAAAACTGCTGTACAAATTACTTGTATTTAGTAGCTGACCTAGTGAGTTTGCAATCATGTTGATGAGAGTTCAAATAGAGAATAAACTAAAAACCTCTGTGGGATAACTGACAGGTTGACAGCAATCCCAGTGTGCCTTCTCTTCTAATCTTAAATGTACACAGGAAGGTCAAATATTTATGTGCTTCACTTCATGAAGTTTGGCAATGTCATCATCAATACCTCTTCAAAAACACAAACAAACAGATAACTTAATTGAGCTATATTTAGAAAGCGGCCTTTTCCATCAATGTGCAATCAACTCAACCATACATTTTGCACTGATGAATTTGAACCACAAATGACAGAATGTAACTTTAGGACGACTGTAGAATTACTTGGAAGGCACTGCACAGGGTTGAGGGAAAACCTCACGTTACTGGAAGGTACTGCACAGGGTTGAGGGAAAAACTCATGTTACTGGAAGGCACTGCACAGGGTTGAGGGAAAACCTCACGTTTCTGAGTAAAGGTACAATTTACTAAGTACTATCTTATATCTGTAAACATAACATTAACCATGGTCTATATTTGATAGCTTCCACTGTACTGTACAAAACTAATTAATAAACACCCTACTAAGTGTCTTTGTAATCTTTGTAAGTAGTGCTGTCAACAAGTTAGTTACAAATATAAACTTGATTCTATAAAAGATGCACTCAGAACCTACAATACCATATGGTAGAAGGTAACTTGTGTCACTAAAGGTGATTTCAATGAACTAAGTACCTGTACTATACAGTAAGTATTGTATCACCTTAAAACTTTACCAAAAGTGAAATAATTACAAAAGCTTTATGTAAGGTGTAATTCAATAACTCAAGAGTACCTTCAGTGGCTATCATTCTACTTACTGTATCTATTAACAAGTTGTGATTGAAATTAATTAACTAAAGCACCCCTCCCCCCCCCCCTCCTCCATCATGAAAAAGGCAAGGAACGTTGTTTTCTTTCCATTCAAATGATGATAAATGGCAAGGCAGTTTCATAGATTTTAAGTATCATATATATTTCACTAAGTGTACATATGAAGAAACAGTAATACTTCCAGTAGGCTTCAATAAGGCTTCAGTATATCCGCGTATAAATTTGAATAAAAACACGTATTAATTCGAAAACATATGAGGATTAATTTGAATACATGTTATGAGGATTAATTTGAATGTATATGTACACGTATTAATTTGAATATATACATGTATTAAGTCATGCTGTTGTCTACATCAAGTACATTTGGCCTGAGTGTACGTCAATAGAAACTAAATTTGCAATTTCTCATTTATTGCACTGGCGGGGCTACAATGTGGATGAAAGCTATAAGACATGCCAGTTAATACGTGTATATATTCAAATTAATACGTGTGTATATTCGTAATTAATACAAGGATATTATATGCGGTTTGTCCCATATGGCTTGCCATATTTATAAGGTTCAAAATACAATTGGTGTTGTGTGATAGTTCATGCAATGATGTAATGTCAGTACTATGTATGTATATCAACATCATAGTTGATGTACATAATGTGCAATGGTAGTGCTGGAAATAAACATAATCTAGCTACTGTACCACCAATTATATTGGTTGTTAACTGTACTAGTTTGAGTGATCACTGCGGTTGTCAAGGATCGCTGCAGGTGTTGTCGTGTTGACTTTCCTTCGTTCATGAGTAGTTTCTAATATTATGCTGGCCCAACTTAATTCTGCGACAACAATTTGTTTAGCTGCCTAAACCCAAACCAAAATGGTGATGTGCATGGTGATACTTTGTTTGGAATCTGACCCAAATGTGGATGAGTTCAAAGGTGGAGGCAAGCGCCCTCCCACAAAGCTGAACACTACGGAAACACATACTGCTCCTTATTGCTTGTAAATATACAGTAGTAAACTTATTCTGCTCATAGATATAATACATTGAATATTGATGTCCAACAACCAATAAACTTGAAGTTCCCAATAGCAAAGTTAGTAGTAAGAAGATGTTTATTTATCTCTGAAATCATTGCAGCAAATGTGTTCTTGTACCATTTCCAATATAGCAAATGTGTGCCTCTACATTATGTTAAACACTTTGTTACTTTGTTATGACTAGAAAATGAGAATAAGATTAAGGGTCTCATGTAGCCAATTATTGTTTCTTGATGAAGGGGACATCCTGACTACTCACAGCTTGCCGAGAAATGTTCATAAAGGGTTGCCATACTTCTTTGGTTGAAAAGTGGGATATACTTAGTGGTACCAACTAAATGTCGCATAGGGTGCACAATGCTGAAAATGTTACCAATTCACTAAGCACAATAGAGGGAGAGTGGTAAGGTTGTTGGGTGACAGGTAAGCAGGAAGCGAAGTAAATAATAAATTTCTAGCCGTTGAAAACGATTACATCATGCTTCCAAGACGGTCATGTATAGTGATCATTACTAAGTTACATGTGTACTTACTTGAGTTTGCATATCATAACAGCAAATTGGGAGAATTTAGTTTGCTATAGGGCAGTTTATTTATGATCCCAATTAATCGGGACATATGGTCACCCGAAATTCACTGCGACAATTTCCAAGATAAAATCACCATTTCTGGCGTTTGTAGGTTAGGCCGAGAAGAGTTGTAGGCTACATTTTCCCTAGCCAGCTTAATTAAACCTGGAGATCAATCCTAGAGCGGTTGTCCTGATGTGGTAGCATAATTTTATTACTTAATTTTAGAGAATATCAGGAAACGAGTGTTGTTAGGCCTAACTATAGTATAGCCTGGTTAGACTAATTTCAAATTTCTGCAAACAAAGTGGCTATTCTTACGACTAGTTGTATGAATAATTTCCGACTACGCATGCGCCGTTGCTATTTTTATGACCAGGAGTACTATTTTTACGACGAGGAGTAACAATATTTTCCGGTTAGGGTTAGTGTTAGGATTGAGGTTTAGGGTTATGTTTAGGGTTAAGGTTACCCCTACTACATGCGCAGTTGCTTTATTTACTTTACTGCGCTTGAATTCACCTTTGTCGTAAGAATAGTTTATAAATAATTGTTACGACTAGTCGTAAGAACAGCCACGGCCTTCTGCAAAACCTTAAGTAGCATTGGTCTTGGCAAGTGTTAGTGCATAAATAGGCTATGATTGCTGGTAGATTAGGCTAAGCCTTTTATTTTGTTCTTTTAGTCCTGGTGTGACCAATTTATGCTACACTAACCGCACGAGCGGCGTGTATCCTATGCTATCTATCATCTACTTTGTCACTATCAGTGGCAAACCGTACGTGCAACAAACTCAGAGTCAGAGGCCTAACCAAGTTATGTTATGCTTTTCAATAGCCCTTAGAACATTCCTACCTCCATTTCATCCAGTGAGGCGAAGCTGCAAATTGCAAATCCATCAACGATGACCTCTTCACAAGAACTTGATCTAGACCTAGAGAGTTTTTTCCTTCTGGGAGGGTGTCTTGTTTTTTCCCTACCACGACTGGTAGGGGGTGAGGGCGATTCCTCGTCCCCGCTCCCGTCCTCGTTGTTTTGCTGGGCTTGTCTTTGACGTTCCTGTTTCATTTCTTGTGCTCTTTCTCGTCGACGATTTCTCTGAGTTCTTTGCTTTGACTCACTTTCCATGACTTCGAATATGTTCCATAAGTCCTAAAGAAACTTCTGGTTGACATAGGAAATCACTCCATATCACCGTTTGGATAAAAATCCTTGTAATGTGTAAGGGTTATACCAGGCAGTCGCCATGTTTTTTCCACTCGTTCAGTATCTGTAACATAACATTGTTGGCACAATAGAATTAAAGGACTGGTGTCAACACAAGCACCTCTGTAGTAGCGAGGATGTGGTGGTAATGAAATTGGTGGCGCATTACAGAAATGAATTTTCCAAAGTTTTATTCCTGTGTGGAACACGGACTATTTATACAAATGGGGCTCAATAGTTTCAACTTCAAAAGACAATTGAATGCGTATGTGGAATGGAACAAGATTTGTTCAGTTTGATGATTAATTTATGCATGAATTGCAGTGACTTCATAAATAATTAGATGTTATGTAAATCATCTCAGACTTGAAATATAATTCTATACATGGTTTCTTACTGTAGCTTAAATAAATGTGTATCTGGACTTTATTTTTGTTCATAAACTAATTATCAACTCAATGAGAAAATATATAAAAAAACAAAAACAAAACAGGTCTGAATGTCACAGGAAACTGTACCAATGAATTTGATTCTATGGAGCATTAAAAAAACTATGTGAAAATCTGTAAAATACTGACTAAAAACAAACTTACATTACTGGCTACAACAGCTATATGCAATTGGAGTTAATCATTATTGAATTGGAATATAATGAATATTAATAACCCCCTCCCCTCCCCTCCCCCCAAAAAATCCTCATCCACCGATATTCAGTGTTGGAAAGAGCCTTTTTAGCAGGCAGGTAGAGGTAAATGAAATATCTTCGTAACAATTTTGTGTCGGGTACAAACGTTGGCATTTATTGTTGTTGATCCAGACTAGACCTACAAACACTCATAGCACTAACACCATAAAGTATTTGAAAAAAAACCTGGAAAAAAACAAAAAATAGGGCAGAAGAAAAAGACGAGCATGAAATGGTTAAGATGTTAATTAAGTGTCCATCTAATGATGGCATTGTACATACTGACATGATATATGTGTTACAGAGGTTTCCTCATAACTCACCATTGGATATGCTTTACGTAAATACACAACTACCTGTTGTCTGAATTATGTGAACTAAAACTCGTTAGAGACCAAGTAGGACCAAAATGTTACTCCCAACTTTGTTCTTAAAGAGAAACAGTTACTTGAAAAGAACATGTTATCTTTCAACTAGCACTTATATATATATATATTAACCATGAGATTAAGCTGGTCCATAACTATAGCATCTAATATCAACTGTCTGCAGGGGGTTCACACCACAGAAGATCCTGTTCACAGTCCATGTACACATTACATGTACTGTCCTTTCTACATTACATGGAGTGTTTGCGCAGTGGTTAACGCCGGTGCCTTCCAATCATAAGGTTCCCAGTTCGAGTCACTCCAAGATTAATGTATGTCGTCCAGTTACAGAGTTGTTGACAATTGACAATTCAAAATCATGGACGTTATCTGAGAGACTGACTTCGGTCAGCTTGCGGCTTTGATAAGCCAATGAGACTTCTTTGCGAGTTCCTGCTTGCAGGAGGATCTAAAATACATACATACAAATATACATCCTATGGCTATATCACCTGATATTAACTGTCTGCAAGGCCTTCACCAAAGTACCTTGTACACAATACATCCTGTACTCAGTACATGTACTGCGTACATGTTTATAGTACATGTACACAATACAATCCTATAGGGACTCACAAACATAACATCTTTCTTGAAACACTTTCCTTTGTCTTTCTTCTCTGTGGCATTCATAACTTGCCCAAGGCACTGTACAAAACTTGTCATTTGGGGTGGGGGAGTGGGAACGAATAGGAATTAATGATATTTCATCTGGTAAAAGTCTATTTAGCAGTCCATCCAAATAGACCATCTCTAATTATTGAACCCCCCGAACCCAAACTTACTCTCCTCCACCCCTTAACCTCCATTGTGAATGTCAGGTCATAGGAGGGTTTTGTATAAATTACATGGGATGATTAAGATAAGATGGATGCAACAACAGAAAATAAAGCATTATATCTGTTTGATATGAAAGATTGAAGGATTTCATTTACAGTCCAACATAATTTTACCTCTTCTTTGTCTTTATGTTTAACTTTAACTTTATAGTCCTCTTAAGTTTGATTGCCCAACAGGTATTTTGAACTTTAAGTATGGTTCTACTGTACATCTGCATGTAACCTGCGTGTAATCTGGGTGTAACCTACGTATAACCTACATGTAACCCTCACCTCCCTGGCATCCTTGTTAGGAAAAGTTTGCTAACACTTCAAAGAAAACAAGAAAAATGAACAGGATGAAATCCTAATTAGATTTTTCTTTTTTTGGATTCTCAATTTAACAATATGAAAAATATGTTGGTCTGCAAAACATACCTGATTTATGAACTTACCAAACAAAACTGTAAAATGATCACCATATATATATATATATATATACTGTCTATTGTAGGTCCCAGCAGTGATTCATTAATGCAAATCTCAATCAATTTACAAGACGGACGAAACAGTTCATACCAAATGTAACAAGCGAGAGTGAAAAGGAAATTTAACAAGTAAATGTTAGAAACTAGAGTGACAACTTACAAGGAAATTTAACAAGTAAATGTAAGAAGGGAGAGTGACAAGGAAATTTAGCAAGTTTAATAACTACATAATGGTCAAAATCACACAGAAAATGAGGCATTGAAAGCAGTTGGTTATATTACAGTACTAAAATGACATAATCTAAACCACCTACCACCCACTAATCGATGAAATAACCTGTCATTAACCAGCCTAGTGGTATAGAGATCATCCATACCAGAATTCACTCAAACAATATACTTTGTCCAGTATTTCCTGGAACACATCCCCTACCACCCCCATCCCAAAGATAGTAGACGACTAACAAGAGCTGAATAGCTCAGTGAGTGGGGCACAGGACATCTCTGGTCAATGGTTCAAATACTTTTCTATTAACAATTTTGTTGCTCTTTCAAAGTACAATATAATTTGCACTTGTGTATATTTTTGCAAGGCAGGAAAATTTCTACTGTCAACACATCCAGCTGGTTTAATACTGACAAATAACAATAACACTAAACAGGTACATAAAATACCCAACTTCTCAGTTCATCATTATTCTGAAAACACAACTTTCGAAGGCACAAATTTCCACCGAGAGAAATGTTACAGTAATTCTTTTTTTTCAGCTGTCTTAAGTTTGCCATCTTTATATTTACTTTAGTATCAATGACCTCCTTTATAAGAAAGCAGAGAACAACAACATTAGTACTTTAACATAATTACCATAACCATACTTACCATTACCATATTTACGATTACCATAATTACCAACATCACAATCCATGTGCCCATTCCCAACTAACACCCCCCCCCCCCCCGCCCATTGTATGTCCGGCTTGGTGATGTATTAAAAATCTACATGGTGTAATTAATTATGTTTCACACACATTGCTGGCAGTTACTAAGTTCTCTTTTAATGTTGCCCAATCATGTTAAAAAATAGTTAAAATGTTGACTATGCGAAATATCGATAGGTATTTAAAAAATATCTTTATAGTGTAAAAGGAGATAGGATTCTAGTGACTCTGATACAAAAGAAAAGAAGGTTAAGATAAGTGTGAACCTTAGGTGACAGTTCACAGATGACTTACTTTGCTGATAAGAAAATATTACATTTATATTAATGCCAAATTATTAGTTTTTGCGATATTTCAGAAACTGAACAGAAAACACAAGTTCAACTTATGCCCAATGTGACTTTGGTATAAAGGTATCCATATTGCCAAACCATTTTAAGATGGCCTCTATTACCAATACTGTACTCTTTACTGATACTTCCTGTAGGATATCATACTGCAAAATAAGCAAAATATGTACAGAGGGGCTGACTTGATATCAAGATTCTTGCCTAGCCTCCCTCCTGGATATGCTCATAGATATAAAGATATCTAATTAGATCTAGGAACACTTATATCCTAAGCATCCTAAGCATATCGGTAAGCATTTGAAAGACAATTTAATGAATTCTTTTCAGGAGGATAAGAAATTTAATTTTGTATCTAACTAAACTAAATATCCAGCTTTCAACTTTATAAGGCTGTATGTTCAACAATTTTCAGTTTTCTAATTTAAATAGGTTTCCACTTTTCTGTAAAGACAGCCTGTACATAAAATACCTGTAAAAGACTACTCCTAATGTTGTCATTGTTGCACAACGGTCATAAAACCTCTCTCAATGCAGCCGGTACATACATCACCTGTAAAAGACTACTTCTATTACTGTTATTGTTGCACAATGGTCAAAAAACTCTCTCATGATTAGGAAGTTATTATACCACTCCTTTAGTCCACTCCAGGTCATTACAAAACTTTGGAAATAGTCGACTTCATTATATTTACAATTTTGGTTAAGCTTTGGCAAATCTGCCCACCTATAAACTTGTCAAGGACAAATACAGTCATTGAAACAACTGCCACAGTAATGTTAATCACGTGAGAAAGATAGACAATGTGTTATAGTCTGATTGAACGCAATCAAACTATGAACAAAAAACCACAATACCACAGCAATAGGTGTTGTCACATTGATCATCACACTGCAATAGGCTTTGTAAAGGGATCATCTGAATAAATCTAATAATCTAAAAATAATAAAGATTACAAGTTCAATTCCAGATAATTCTAGATTAATGCAAATAGTTGGTTTATAGGTTATCATCAAACAGGCTCAAAACCTTTACATACAAATCGTATCATACCTCTACCTGTTACTCCTGTTCAGCAATTAGTAAAACATTCACCATGAGATTAGCTAGAATCCACCAAGTGAAAGTTTCTTCTAAATGCTGCTTCAAGTTCTGCAATAACATCGAAACCGCAGCAAAAATCACTATTTACTTTAATGATCATATTTAAGTACTGTCGATTAATCACAACACAGAGATCCTTAGCTTTATGGCAGTTTTCAAGTATTTTTCAAATACCTCGTATGTGATACAGATGTACAAAGTCTAGCGTTCTTTACATATAAGTAGAGTAATTGTATCTGAGTCAGGTGACTGTGCTTCCATTACCCTGTATGAAACAAGCATTCCATATCACTTTAGCTTTAACCTACAAAAACAGAAAATATAAAAACAAAACAGAAAAATATCCATAATTATTTTTTTTTTTTTGGTGTGTGTGTGGAAATATAGTAATTTTGGTGCATAAAAGTGGAACAATCCTGTGACTACATTAACCCAATTAACCCTGTTAGTAACAACTTTTGAGTAGAAAGAATGAGTTATTTAAAGTAAACCTAATACAACAAAACAAAATAAAAATAATTCATTTATTAGTTACCATATCACTGATGGATATGGCACACAAGGAAAAACATTTCTTTTCTGTTGTGTTCTTACACACTTGGCACGGCACACCTTGGCATAAAATTGAAGATGTTCTTGTGTTTCTATCAGTTGATCTGATCCAAAATCATAACAAAACCACACGAGAGCAGATCAAACAGCAAACAACATATACCTGTGTGATTCTTGGGCCGGTTTAAAAGCATATTTAACATTACAACCCATTTGATTCCAGCTGGAAACTAAACTGCTAAAAAACTAACACATGGTTGTAGCTCAGTAAGATGGCATTATACGTATTGTATATATCTATATGTATATACTTAACATATCAGATAGTAAATCTTCTTGAATATTTGATGTTAATTATTAACACTGCTATCCTACAGTATAACTTCTAGCTTCCTAAACCAACATTTGGAGCATACCATAAAACCGAATATATTTGTGATGTTAAAACCTATTGTCTAATCTTGAAAGCATGAAGATAATGAAAAAACGACTAAGGAGTTTTCTGTTTCTCATCTAAGTTTTGCTCCGAGTCCGATTCGTCCGAGTCATCACTTTCCTGGACGTAGTCATCAAGTCCAGAATTAATGATAGCAGCTCGATCCTGCATCGACGAGAGTTGTCGTAAGACCAGTTTCTTATAGACTCCGCCCTTTGAGATGAGTTCATCATGAGATCCGGTTTCAGCTACCAAGCCGTGTTTGATCACAACAACCTGTATGAGAAGTCAAAACAATAGAGAAGCTTGTCAGAGAACCAGCAGTTACTTGTACAGGGAAATAATAAGAACTCACTCACAGACACATGTAAATCTCTTTTAATCATCTTCACACAGATATGGCATTCTTGACAAAATATGTTTGCACGCTGCCACAAATTGGCAAGTTTAGTGTTTTGCTGGGTATTGATCAATTTAATATTTAGCAGATGAATGAAGGGAATAACAAGATTGATTACATCTGAATTTATTGATCATACCTTTGAAGCGGTTCTGACAGTTGAGAGACGATGGGCTATTACAAGTACCGTCCGGCCCACCATGGCCCTGTCGATGGCCTCTTGGACTAGATGCTCACTCTCAGCATCCAGAGCAGAGGTTGCCTGAAGGGAACATCACATAACCAAAGATTATATCTTCATTTTCATACTTAATTTTCTACTTTTCTACCTCTAATTTTCATTTTCTACTTAATAGGTACACTGGATTTCATGAAATTTGTTTAATTTGTTTTGAAGTAGAATTTTTTTTTTATTGTAAAAGTGGACCTCAACACTTCCATGTGCATGCAAGCTACATACATATTACATGATTTACATATTTATTCTCTTCTGATAGCAGTGAAAAACTGCTCAAAGTTGGCTGCATATGATGTATATGCTGCCATCAGGAAATAAAACTACGCATAGGCCATCTCTTGAGAGTTTCATAATAAAACTACGCAAAGGCCATCTCTTGAGAGATTCAAAAGACAACCTCATCATAAAACTCATCATAAAGAGCCTGTTACAGGCTTTCAGATCGAAAGCCTGCCGTTAGATAAGCCACTTATACCTAGAATATTTCTGCATTTTACGATAGAGCTCAAGAGTTGATCCATCAAAAACACAACGATAAGAGGTCCACTTAAAGTCTTCCCGAATAAATCCAATAGTTTTTGAAAGTAGAACACTACAGACTTTGAATCACCTTCCCAACACTTCCTGCACAATAAGAGTTTTCCACTGTCATAAAGGACATCAACTGAAGTAGCCTCAACACTGAATCAAATCAACCACTAATAGTGATGATTTGTGTAGTACTGCATCCCTTCATACATTACATTTTACATTTACAACTAGTTGAGACCCCTTCTTAATTATATCATCTTGTATTTGTACTTGGTTGGCAAACCTAGTGAGTGTTACTGCAAAGTAAGATTGCAACCGATGAAAATTAAAACCACTTTCCTGATCTTTTCAAGATCAACCAGCAAATTATTAGTAAGTCAGTCTCGTTTTTAATATTTCAGTAGCATGAGTGTTGTAATTGTGACAAATCTTTGTGAATTTTTGAAATCTTGATTTATCCAATTTAACAAACTTGAAGCCAACTTAACATATCATATTACCTATCAACTTGTGATTACTAACAGCCCACTCACAGAACAACCCTGAGGGGGGCAACTACCTATCATCAAACCTACTCAATTAACAAACTTCAGTCTGTCATCAATCACAACCCAATCAATGAATGAAATTAAATCCCAATTTTACTACAGATTAATTCTTTTTCTAACCTAATAGGCACCCCATCCCCTACCCCAGCACCCCTCTGCTTGTCAAGTGAAACAATTTATTTGGTACTGATGAAACAAACCTCATCTAAAAGAAGAATAGCAGGGTCCATGATGAGAGCCCTGGCGATGGCTACCCTCTGTTTCTGACCTCCGGACAATCTGACACCCCTCTCTCCTACCAGGGTATCATAACCCTCCTCAAAAGCATTGATGAACTCATGGGCGTTGGCCTTCTTGGCAGCCTCGATGATCTGAAAGTGAGAGTTTGTTGGTTACAACATGAACAGAGATATCGAATCATATAACTTAAACCATCACAGTATACACAGCCCGTAGAGTTAATAGCTCTTTATAAGCTTCATGGATATCAAAGAGCAAAGAAAAAGTCAATGTTGTCTTGAAGATAAAACTGTCCATGAGTAGCAAACTTAGTTGCTTTTAAGTGATGATAACCTCCTGTAGATAATAAGCTGATTAATAACAGAATTACTATGGATAGAGCACAGATATGAGTCAAGGCATATGCTTTAAAACACACAGGAGACAAAGAAACAGAAGAAGTACTTAATATTCATAAATATATCACAATTCATACATAACATATTCATAAAGTCAAGCCATCCTCTTAGTTTACTCAAGCCTGCACTAGACTGAGCCTAAGAAACAGTACTAAATCTCTTCCATTCTTTTGGATTATAACATATTCATAAAGTCAAGCCATCCTCTTAGTTTACTCAACCCTGCACTAGATTGAGTAACCTATGAGTCATTATTCTTTACCTCATCTTGGGTGGCTTCCTTGCCGTAAGCTATGTTTTCCTTGATGGAGCAAGCAAATAGAACTGGTTCCTGACTCACGATTGAGATCTTCTTGCGAAACCATTGCGGATCTAGGTCAAGCATATTATGACCACCTGTGGTAAAACACAGAAATAATACTAACAACATTACTCATTATCATGGATTAAACATATATGAACTGCTTAACACAGGGGTGGGGGAGGTGCGGGGGACTTAAATAAACTGAACCTCTGTCATCCAATATTTAGCAGACCAGTAATTTCATTTCTAGGTCAAGCATATGATAACCACTTATGAAAAAACCATGTATTTATTAAGGATCAAACATACATATATATTCTACTTAACACAGGGAGTGAAGGAAGGTGGGGGATAGGGGGGTGAGGGGGATTAACAATAAAGTGAATCTCTGCCATCCTGTATTCAGCATCCCTAATAGTTCCTTCACTGATTAATTTCATTTCTTTTGTTTGTTGATTCATGGAGAGGGATCTTGCATTCAGTCAATATGTAATATTTCCTCTCTACATATTTATGACATGATGTCAAGCGGTTGCTAAAAATAACCAGCCAATAGATTTCAAACAAGTGTGATTTAACAGAAATCACAATGTGGTGTGAACATCGTTTAGAAATACAGACTAGGAAAATAAGGTGTAAAGTAGTCATATTATGATGTCTTGGGAAAATGGCTAAACCGAAACTTTTACAGGTGTTAGATAAAGAGCTGAATGTCTGCATAACATGACTAATAACTGGAATCTCACCAGAAATAGAAGTCAATTGTAAGGACATAAACACATAAGGCAGCAACAGGACATAACACATACTTTTGACTGTTTTGGTAAATTGTTATCCATTAATTATCAGAGATAATGAAGGTCTATTGTTTCTTACCGCATTCACACCTTGATTGGGTTTGACAGGACAACTCTGAAAGTGTCTCAATTTCAAATTATCACATAACAAGATGTTAGGCATACTTAAAGAAAGCAGGCATCAGGTATTGCTACATACATTTGAAGAGCTACTTACCTAATCTAATATCCCCATCATCTGGTTTGTAAAATTTCTCAATAAGGTTAACGATGGTTGATTTTCCCCCTCCAGATGGACCAACTAACGCTACCACTTCTCCTGGTTTCACATTAAATGAGACTCCCTAAGCAGAAGAAGACAAAACAAAAATAACTTTATGCAGCCAACCACCAGCACAAGCTTTCATGGTGTAAACACTATATGCAATGAACGACCAACAAACTATTGAAGCAGACTCTTTCAGCTTTCACAACACATATTAAGCATTTTCAAGACAAACTTAAACTTAAATGTCAGTGAAAGACATTAACCAAACTTAAAAACTTGCTTAGAAAAATAAACAAAAGGAGGAGATAGCAAGACTAGGCAACATCTCCAGTTAGAGAGTTCCATCAAGAAGGAATTATTCCCTTTAGAGTGATAGTATGTTAATGAAGGGCAATTTATCTGAAACATCGGAAAGCAAAGAGACAGCCCTCAGTGTAACAAAAGCCATTGTTAAACTAGCCTATGAGTCCTAATTACAGTACCCAACATGTGTGTCTCTTGTACTGACCAATTGTCAATTCAAATAAAGGGGTTTTAATTTTGCCGCAGGTGTATTTAGAAGTTGTTACTCTATAGACTGCATAATAAATTTTAATGTGCCCGAGAATATCATATTACTCCTTGGTAGAGTTGATTAATATGAAAGTATGTAGCAATAATTGTTTCACACAAAATGGTTAATAATGGAAAGCTAAGATCCCCTCACTCTCCCCTCACTCTCCCCTCCCTCTCCCCTCCCTCTCCCCTCCCTCTCCCCTCCCTCTCCCCTCCCTCTCCCCTCCCTCTCCCCTCCCTCTCCCCTCCCTCTCCTCTCCCTCTCCCCTCCCTCTCCTCTCCCCTCACTCTCCCCTCCCTCTCCTCTCCCCTCCCTCTCCCCTCCCTCTCCCCTCCCTCTCCCCTCCCTCTCCTCTCCCTCTCCCCTCCCTCTCCCCTCCCTCTCCTCTCCCCTCACTCTCCCCTCCCTCTCCTCTCCCCTCACTCTCCCCTCCCTCTCCTCTCCCCTCCCTCTCCCCTCCCTCTCCCCTCCCTCTCCTCTCCCCTCACTCTCCCCTCCCTCTCCTCTCCCCTCCCTCTCCCCTCCCTCTCCCCTCCCTCTCCTCTCCCTCTCCCCTCCCCTCTCTCTACCCTCCCCATCCCCCTCCCTCTCCCTCTCCCCATTTATAATTGATTCCCAATTTTGTGAAGTGTTTACCTTCAAAACTTGAGAATCTGGCCTTGAAGGATATGAGAAGAAGACCTCTGCAAAGACAATGTCCCCAGTGAAGTCATACGGTGTGGCCCCTCCATCTAATGAGAGCTTTGGAGTTCTGTCCATGAGTTCAAAAATACGAACAGATGCCCCGACAGCTTGCATGAAGTCACCGTAAAGTGATGCAAGGAATGCAAACGCCATGGCAACATTCAGAGTGTATAACATAAATGCTGTAAAAAATGAATAAAAAAGACAGGGAAAATTATGATTTAAAATGATCATCCATTTTGAAACCTGCATCTGCATCTGGCATTGAATGTTTATAATCTGGTAGTGACCTACCTCACCATTAACGGCAACATGACGTACAATCTGGTAGTAACGTACCTCACCATTAAAGGCAACATGAGGCCCAATCTGGTAGTAACGTACTACACCATTAAAGGCAAGATGAGGTGCGATCTGGTAGTAACACACCTCACCATTAAAGGCAAGACAAGGTACAATCTGGTAGTCACGTACCTCACCATTAATGGTAGTAATGTACTTCACCATTAGAGGTTGTAACTACCTCACCATTAAAGGCAAGATGAGGTACAATCTGGTAGTCACGTACCTCACCATTAAAGTCAAGATGAGGTATGATCCGGTAGTAACGTACTTCACCATTAGAGGTAGTAACTACCTCACCATTAAAGGCAAGATGAGGTACAATCTGGTAGTCACGTACTACACCATTAGAGGTAGTATCGTACCTCACCATTAAATGCAAGACGAAGCATTATCTGGTAGTAACGTGCCTCACCATTAAAAGCAAGATGAGGTACAAACTGGTAGTAACATACTACACCATTAGAGGTAGTAACGTACCTCACCATTAAATGCAAGACGAAGCATTATCTGGTAGTAATGTACCTCACCATTAAAGGCAAGGTGAGGTACGATCCGGTAGTAATGTACTACACCATTAGAGGTAGTAACATACCTCACCATTAAATGCAAGATGAGGTACCATCTGGTAGAAACGTACTACACCATTAGAGGTAGTAGCATACCTCACCATTAAATGCAAGACGAAGTATTATCTGGTAGTAATGTACCTCACCATTAAAGGCAAGACGAGGTACGATCCGGTAGTAACGTTCCTCACCATTACATGCAAGATGAGGTACAATCTGGTAGTAATGTACCTCACCATTACATGCAAGACGAGGTACAATCTGGTAGTAATACCTCACCATTAAATGCAAGATGAGGTACCATCTGGTAGAAACGTACTACACCATTAGAGGTAGTAGCATACCTCACCATTAAATGCAAGACGAAGTATTATCTGGTAGTAATGTACCTCACCATTAAAGGCAAGACGAGGTACGATCCGGTAGTAACGTTCCTCACCATTACATGCAAGATGAGGTACAATCTGGTAGTAATGTACCTCACCATTACATGCAAGACGAGGTACAATCTGGTAGTAATACCTCACCATTAAATGCAAGAGAAGGTACAATCTGGTAGTTATGTACCTCACCATTAAATGCAAGATGAGGTATGGTCCAGAGCAAAGGTTGAGCATAACTAGTGATCTATTGATGTTTATTGATTCTGAAGCTATCTGTAGTGTAAGCTAGGCATACCCCGCTGAGTGACGGCTATAGTTCTATTCTTGTGATTAACAATTGTCATTGCTTACCAGTGAGTGTACCAACACTTAGAGCACCGTGTGTGACCAAACTACCTCCATACCATAGCACAAGCACAATGGCACCCTGTGGAAAACAAGAAGACAATACTGAAATTATCAAACTTACTGAATCTACATCACCTGATCAACCTCTCAGCAGACTCATTCAAGTTACTTGATCAAAGTTCTATTTCAGGTCCATGAAATTTTCCATTTCCTCTGAAGAGGCAGTCACAGCGGATAGCTGCGATTGAGTCTTACTAAAATAATGGCCTGACACTGATTCTTATCTGTTAAAATGCAGGCTAGGCTAGGTTCCTTAACTATAAGAGTGTGATAGGTCTATGCTATGTTTGGATAGGTCTATGCTATGTGTTGACATATTCTTCCAGTGTGTAGCCCTATAGTTTGTTCGAATGGGTGTAGCAACTAACATTTCAGTCTGTTGAACACTCCTGTTGCTATGGCAATATTTTAGCTATTGTAGTAGCTGCTCTCAAGGTATTACACTAACCTGTGACACTGACCCTATTAATCCATTGAACACTCCTGTCGCTATGGCCATATTCTTGCCATGCCCGTAGCTATTCTGTATTTCATTGCTGTAAGAGTTATACGCTTTATCTTCACCCACAAAAGAACGAACGGTACGAATGCTTGAGATGGCTTCCTCAGCAGCAGTCCCTGCATCAGCAAGAGCATCCTGAAACTTTTTACGTAAATTTTGTACAAACCAACCTACAAAATGAAAAAGGTACGGCAAGCTGAATAAATGCACAATATTAACATAGTTGCAATGGTGAGAAGAACATAGTGTTAATGATTCAACAAATGGTGACTAACAGACTAACACATAGTAACAAACTTAAATGTACCTTGTGCTTGACAGTGGAGAGGTAGATGTTGATTGCGAATATTACCAGTGGCTTTCAATATATATGATTTCATGGGCAGGTTATGTATCTTTGTGATTTTATGTTTACATTGATAGGAAGTTAATGTTTTCCTTTTCATTATTATAGTATCATGAATTGATTAACAGTAACATGGTTTTACATGACTATTGTAATCATTCCCAATGAACTATCATAACTAGAAGCTATAGCAATTAATAGCTGTTGTAACTATCCATGCAATGGATTCGTTTGCTATGCAAATTACAATTTGAAAGAGCATAAATTGGTGCCATGAATTGGTAGGAAAACAATTTTTGATTAGCAAAAATATGGTTTATGTGACCACTCTCAAGCAAAGTCAATCAGTTCACTGGAGGTCATACCAGTTCAGACTTTATAACCAATTATAATAAGCCATGCTTTACTTCAAATTGCATAACATTGTCATAATACCGTTGAGTGTACACATGGAAACAGACAATAATCATCAGGTTAATGCTACCCTCGGTATCTGAAGGCACCTACCATAGATAACAGCCCAAGATACCTGAAGGCACCTACCACAGGTAACAGCCCAAGATACATGAAGGCACCTACCATAGATAACAGACCAAGATACCTGAAGGCACCTACCACAGATAACAGCCCAAGATACATGAAGGCACCTACCACAGGTAACAGCCCAAGATACATGAAGGCACCTACCATAGATAACAGACCAAGATACCTGAAGGCACCTACCACAGATAACAGCCCAAGATACCTGAAGGCACCTACCATACATAACAGACCAAGATACCTGAAGGCACCTACCATAGATAACAGCCCAAGATACCTGAAGGCACCTACCATAGATAACAGCCCAAGATACCTGAAGTCACCTACCACACATAACAACCCAAGATACCTGAAGGCACCTACCATAGATAACAGCCCAAGATACCTGAAGGCACCTACCATAGATAACAGCCCAAGATACCTGAAGGCACCTACCACACATAACAACCCAAGATACCTGAAGGCACCTACCATAGATAACAGCCCCAACAGCTACAACAGGAACCACTGCAAGCAGTACACCGGTGAGGGCAGCAGACTGGGTAAGCATAATAACCACTGAGCCAAGAATTTGAAATAGGTAACGGACCAACATGGAAATATTGACCTGCAATGAGGAAAAACACATGAAATTCATAATCCTTGTCACAAAGTTGCTAACAGAACTTACTTCCTTTATTTCTGCATATATTCACCAATTCTATACCTCCTTCTCCCCCTCCTCTCCTCCTCCCCCTCCTCTCCCCTCCTCCCCCTCCTCCCACACCCTCCTCCCACACCCTCCTCCCACACCCTCCTCCCACACCCTCCTCCCACACCCTCCTCCCCACCATCACATTTTCCAGTTTGCAATGTTCAACACAATCATTAATTACTGCATGCTCTTATTGGCAACAAACTTCCAAACATTCCAGAGGTGCATTAAGCTTCACATGCCACAACTTGATGCAAAGTTAACATAACATGAATTCTTTAGTCTTGTACACAGCAGAACATCAAAGCTATAATATCTCAAAAATGAAAGCAGACCATGTTTGTGGTAGCTGGACTTGAGTATAACAAACTCAATTTTATTGCTTCATGATGATGTTTTTCCCTTAATAACTTATTCACACAGTTAACAAGCCTCTGTGAATTGTCTAAAACACTGATCAAAGGTTTTAAGATCTTCCATTTTCACTCACAGTCACAGCATTCTGCACAACTTGAGTATCCGATGATAATCTGTTTGTCAGTTCTCCAGTGCGGGTTTCATCGAAGAATGCAATCTCCTGTTTAATAATCGCTTTGAAGAGATTCCTTCTGATCCTGCAAACCACACGGGTACCTGCCAGTGTGAAGGCCCATGAACGAACCAGGGCAGCCACAGAACCACCCACGAAAATGGCTAACAGAATCAGGATGTAATAGTTGACCAAACCTAAAGACAGATGTAAAGACAAATCAAGGGAGGATGTAAAATGTCTAAATGAAATATGAAATAAGTCAGAAACACATCAAATGAAACTGCCATTTGTTGCTTCATACAAAGCACTTTTCCCTTAGTTCAGACTGGTGCACTTTCAGATGTTAGACTGGGTGTGAATTAAAAATACCCACAGCCACTCAAACATACTACTGGTGGAAACCTTGCAGTACTTACATCATTAAATGGTCTGCAAGTGCAAACTCTTGAATGAAATCTACAGAAATATTTTATTGTAACTCTATACTTTATTGTAACTATATACTTTATTGTAACTCAATATTGTCAAAATTCCAAATTTTGACCAAGACGTTTAAAACAACTAGTTTTTTCTTAAATTAATAAATGGTAAATTATCAACTTTCAACGTGATTCCCTCCACTTACTAGTAAAGGGATGATATCTTATGGTAAATTAGCAGCGTCAACATTTAACGATAACAACAACCCCAGCCAGGATATTTATAAATGCAAATCAAGTTAACATGAATTCCATCCGCCATATTTAGGCATGGTATGGAGATCAGGTGTGGTCATACAAACGGATCTTGGGGGCCAGAGTGAATCCCTCAGGGATGTACCCATTCCGACGATAATAAAAAATATATGTATAAAAAAAAAACCTGAACGCAAATAGTCTGAAACAAATTCAGAAGTATGTAAATAGTAAAAAAAAATTATTTTTTTTAAAGAAAAGTGTTTTCCTGATCTATTCTATCAGATAGATACTATACATATGATATCACCTTTGCCATAACATTCTGAGGGGTGGGTGGGGGGGGGGGGGGGGGGTTGGGACGATAATAAGGTCTTGAATCCTTCCAATCTGCAGAAAATTTCCTGGTGGGTTGCATTTCCCAACCTGTGGTCTAAAGTAAGTAATGTGTGGTAACATCAATAATAATAGTTCATAAACAATCATCTCCAAAAGGTCGCGACCTGTTCATAAGTGTTTAATTACGTCTGGTCTAAGGTGTAACTTACTCATATCTTTACGGGTTGCTGCATCCACAACATGTCCAAAGAAGATAGGAGCTGCCATTGTTGTACCGCTGGCTAACACCAGAGACAACAAACCAAGGAGTATTAGCCATTTCTCCTGCAGTATAAAGAGACAGAATTCAGCGTGCACAGTACTGCTTAAATACATGTAAGCATCTGTGAGATTACATAATTAAATTCACCCTTATGAAGAGATGCTTATTTTGTAACCTAACATTCTAATAGATATCATATATGACTCTTACCTAAAAGTGATAACATTGTTCATTGCTCAACATCTGCAAGAATAAATTCACAGAACTTATGTGAGTAATGACCTAAATATTGCAATGACTGAGAACTTCAAATAAAGTTGAAAGACAGATCTATGCAACTCTATTTAGAACAACAAACACCTTTTACAACTCTAAAGGAGAAACACACCCAACAATCATCAAGTGTTGTAGCAGAGTTAAAGTTAAGTCATAACAATACAAACAGGTGTCGCTCAACGATGTTAGCTTTGGACTTGCTCTTGGATCGCTTGTATGTGAAGAAACCTACAAACTGTGATATTTTCCAGTGGAAGGACAATTTTCTTGGCTGTTTTGGGAAGTTGTTCATCATATCTAAGCTCATTTCAAATTGATGAAATTGATGAAAAGTACTATTAGGGAGGTTTATGACCATATCAAATTGATGATCACTAGACAGGATAGAAGAAGTGTGTACTTAAGTGCATTGTTTGATGCAATTTCCAATGAAAATTGCTTTCACTATCAAGATTTTTTGGGGGGCATTTTTATTCTTGTCATTACTGATGACCCTTGCGTCAGTAATTGTTCGTTTTAATGAGATTTGATTATCAATGCAATGGATACTTCCGCAGATTGGCTGTATCCATATACACTGACAAGTCTGGTTAAGAGGTTGCACAGACACTTCTATAGACTATCAGTCTACTTGTATTTTGTAAATTCAATAAAATTTAATCAAATACAATACTAGACACCAAAAACATTAAAGGTAAAAGCTCACACGCTTTGCCAAAGTAAATAATCGTCTGAGGTCAGCTTTCTTTTTCTTCTCCTTTCCTTCTCCTTCTTCTTCGTCCTCTTTCAATTCGTGTTGGATTCTCATCACCTGGAGTCTCTTCAGGAATATTGGGTTTGTCACTGCTGCCAGTAGCTCCAGCAATGAAAACACAACAGAGCTGATGACTAATGCATTGTATGTGACATGCATAGGTTCATAGGAATCTGCTTTAAGCATTGCACAGAAGCTGCCATTCAGACAAGACAACACCAAGCCTCCTTTCACAGCAGAATATATCAGCGATAGTATGGACAAGACAATGGTGATGAGCAAACCAGTTTTTTTCTTTGATGTGATGGATCTATCATACGGATGCTGAAGGAGGGCTAGGGAATGGTCTTCCAGCTTAGTGAAAAGATGGAACAGAATAACCATTCTGATGAGGCCAAGACAAGCAAGCTCGAAAACAGATCCAGTGATGGTCCAGTCGATGACGCTGTCCTCCATGTACTTGGTATGACCACCTGGAAAGGGAAACATGATGTTTCAATCAGTTTGCAGGGACCTTTGTCAAGTTTAACAAAGACAACAAGAAATATAGAGTAGCTAAAGCAAGCTGGGTATTGATTTTATTTGTGATATATTTTATGGCATGCATGTTACTGGAAGGTACCAAATAACATTAATTCTATCACATTGAATACATGTTGTTAACTGTCAGTTCTGGTGCAACACATGAATATACCACATAAGATTTCTTTTTGGTTCAATTTTCTTTTCTTTTTGCGGGGGGGGGGGGGGGGGGGGGGCTGCATAGTTTCCAAGAATGATTGATTGCCTGGAATAGGCTTTGGGAAATTTTTGTAAAGGGGCTGTTTAGCAAGTTATGGGACCAATCTTTCATAGCATTTACCCCAGTCATCTCTATTTAATTTCTGTTGTAACAAGTCATCTATAGCTACTGCATTTTATGGGGGTTATCTGTACACGGACAGTATACAGAGCTTGTGGTGACAGACCACTCAAACACTATGTCAGACATGGTGAGAATTAGTTTAAACACTTCAAATAGTTACAATGTGATACTGTGCATGTAAATTCAGCCGAGGCAGCTACTTCATGGTGAGAACAAATCATAAACCAAGTACAAGAATCAGGGATCTGGGCAAGGTGATGAAGGCGGAGGTTTCTATGAGGAAACCTGATCAGGAAAGTAAAAAATATTACTATCTCAATATAGAAACACTTTCTTAACATTCATGTCTAAACTGAGTGCATCATTAAAGTACATACCAGAAATCATTGAAAACTATCCATATCACCAAAGAAATTTTATGAATATTTTATACAGAGACTAAACACTTATTTCATGTAATAGTCTAGATATAGATCAATGCAAAACTTGATGAATTCAAAGGACTTACCAGCAATCCATAATGCAGCTGAGAGGCATCCATCAAGGAACACCAGCAACCGGAGGAAGTTACAAAAACGAAAAAAGGGCAGCGTATAGTACACCCTAACCATCTTCAGGCTTTCTGTGCAGGATTAACCTAAGTAGACAAATCAGATATTTGCAAAAAGTTATGGAGGTTTTGGTTAAAAAAAGTTAAAGTAAAAGTTAAAAAGTTAAAGTTATGGAGGTTTTGGATGATATACAATTAATTGATTCAGGAATTTGATGTATCTAAAGCTTCCTGTCTTGAAGATGACAGGCTTTCAAGATTTCCTTGTTTTGATGTCTTTTGTTCTCAATCGATCTCTGACCACCACTGCATGTAATCGAACATTTCCACTATTATGGGGACATTCTCCAACTAACAATGATACCCAGACAAATTTCTCATCTTGAGATAGGCCTACTACACTTAGTTTTAAAGATTTTCACAGTTTGACCACTGCCGACCCCAAATGACACATTAGTCCCTCACTAGAAACAAAAGCTTGTGTCTACTCAATACGGGACATGCAAATATAAACTAGTGTTTCTTCTTAAAGGGTTGTGTTCATTTTGATGTGTCTGACCTCAAACATCCTTTGTACCACCACTTTATACAAGGCATTTTGAACTCACAATTGGTCATCCTCAAGATAAGAATGGTTCAAACTTCCTTTCTTGAGACACCATGTTTACCTGACTAGCACATTTGGATTGTTTAGGAACTCAAGTGACCTATGATCTCCACTACAGACAACAGGCATGAACTAATAAATGTGGGCAACCTAGCTCATGCATGGTTCAACTTCAAGATTCACTTCTTGAGAGTATACAATGTGTTTACTAGGTTTTCATATTACCACCTCTGTCAACCTATGCAGACTTTTAATCTCCACAAAACAGAATGGGATTAATTTACTCATCATGGGGTATCCATTATAAAGTATCCTTTCTCTGAGTACTGTGTATACAAGGAATTAACATTTAACCATGTTTGACAGCACTGTAACATTGAATGGTTAACTTTAGACCCATTATTGACTAGGAATGTGTATGATTCTTTTAGTGGTTTAGTGCAGCTTAATATTAAATGGCTACATAATGAAATCTAGTTGAAAATTTGATTGAAGTTCCTGTCAGCCTATTCAGTTGTGGTAATTATTTAATTAGATCACAACTCAGTTTAGATCACAATAGTTTGTTAGATCACAACAATAGTTTAGTGTCCATATTTTGTGTAGCATTTTCCACAGCTCTGAATCCTTCTCTCATTGAATACTATATTTCCAATTTAGAAACTGTTGGCCAATACTAGTATAGTATACATCTTTAGCCTAAACATGTTGAAGGCCTACATAGAAACTTGACCATTTTGTATAGCATCTTGCGATGCAATACTGGATCAATTATTCTCTGTGACTGAAGAACTATCCTAGCTGGTTGGTCATCAAGTTAGTACGGTTAGGCCTAACACAGCATCAGCCTATCGTAGGATGCCTACTCAAACTATTGTAGGCCTAAACTAAAGTAAGTTAGTCCTAATCTAGGCCTAGTTATTGCATAATCAAACAATGTATTGCGTGAACATTGTGTATTTTAAACACTTCTGTAACATGCTAATACGACCTAGAACGATAATATGTGTTGTCCATAGTAGTGTCCAACAAAATGAATGAGATTAACACGTAAAATAAAATATTCTCTTGCCTGGCTAACATTTACCGTCAACTTGAGATTAGCAATGATAGGATATGGAATGATATTGTAGCGAAACTACTACCTCAACGATCACAACACAATGGGGAGGACAATACGCGCGATAGCGGTTTTAGAAAAAAATGGTTAATTGCATAGTCATGCTCTCCCTATTAGTATTCGTGTCGAACACGCTGGCCAAGGTCAAATCAGGGAGCGAATTCATGAAACAATAGATTTCCTTGACCTACGATTTCACCCGCTCTGCTGTTGACTAGCTACTATCACACGACTGTCGAATGAATTCTCAAAAGCCCATTGTCTTTTAAAATAATAGAAAGGGGACAATGTTGACATTGTGGATATTACTGTCACGTACGTACATCATTACATGAAGTTGACAAAACTGAGGGAGCTATACGAGCGAACAGAGAAAATGTTTGAAAAGTTTGAGTTGGAACCTATATTCGTCCGTGAAAAGCAGGCGCGTAGCCAAGGGGGGGGGCGAAGGGGCAGCCGCCCCCCCCCCCCCTTGAGCATATTTTTTACAAAATTTTTTAAGGTTTTTATGATATCGCTATTATTTTCAAAAGAGAAAATGCTAAGATGCAACTAACAAGGCATAGGAAGTGCCATTTCCGGCGATCTGGGAGGCATTTACAGCCAAAATTTTCTTGTACGCTTCGCGCCAATCATGGTGGCGCTACGCTTAGATAGTTTGCAATGCCGATTCTACAGTTTCGCCCCTCCCTTGGCAAATTCCTGGCTACGCGCCTGGTGAAAAGTACCCACCCAGCTTTTCTTTCACGTTCTCCTTATCATACTGATGAAGCACGTGAAGTGTTTTATTTGCCGGTGCCCATGCCGGGGCTCAACCTGAACTATAGAGGGTATGGGCGTTCCTAAAGTTACAATCTTTACGACATCAAACAGAGTAGAAAGCAATGCTACCCACAAAACAGCTACTGTATATGTATGTATAGCTGCAATAAAGCAATGGCAAGTTTACCATGATAGCGTTTAAAGGGTTTCAGTCAGGAGAAATTTCGCTTCAGGGTCGGTTATGTAAAGTCTGATTGATTTATCAAGTTTAATTGTGTTGTTGTGCACTCGGTAATTCACCCTTGATGACCATACATTACTCGTCTTTTATATATGTTTACCTAATAAACTATAAGCAGTGCCGATGATATGTTTCTCTCCTTTATAAAATTTCTGTAGGAGCTATCATTAAATTTTAACCACACTGCGATGAATTACACAGGTAGCAGTGCGTGGAAGTAGCCCCACTATGTAGAGTACAGATTAGAATATAGGCAGAAACAATTCCCTGCGTTGACTATGCAAGTGTATCACACGGGTGTTATCACAGTACGGGCATGCTTTCCTGTACTTTCTGTTTTTTAAGTTGGTACAAAACGATGTACGTGTTCTGTTAACATATACAACTCACCGCCTCCATTACAACGATAGATATTACTGGATACGGAACTATAGCCTACTTCTTCTGCACAGTAGGCCTACTATTTACAATGCGGAGCTAGCTACAAAACGGAATTCGTACCGGTTCGATAGTTTGGAGGAAAAAGAAACAAACTTGGTCTTCCATTGTCTCTCGAAGAGGTGAGTTGATTAAAGCTGCCAAGTTGATAAACAATCTTAATGTGGCCTTCTTTAAATTTAAGGTGGGTAAGGTGTGGGTTGGGGGAGGGGAGGGGGGCAAGGCTTAGAAACGCCAAGACGTGTATAAATTGACTCCGACCATGTAACTCAAATTATTTAAAATTATATAAAATAACAATTATCCCAACGAGGTGATGTGATTGAGTGTTCTATCGTAGGTTTCTGGCTGATGGAGTCATACAGGCTGGAGAATCGAGTCAATAACAGCTTAATGTCCCCGTGCCTCATTCCTCTATGGTCTTGAGCAAGTCATACGTTTGTTTAGTATGACATTAATGCTCGAGAGTGGAGCCTGCATTTACTGCTTCTGTTACGTGTATCCGGCATTCCTCATGAAACTACAGTTATTCACCACTAATATCTCGTAGCTCAATCCTCAACAGACGGAATTAAATTCAGTCACACATTAAGGTGTGACTGAACAAATTTGTTTAGTGTGACATTGCCGGAGAGTGGAGCTATTCACAGTTTCGTATAATTACTCGAGAGAATGCTTTTTCATTATATCTCTGGTCTCCATCATAATATTAATAGCCTGAGATTACTTGAAATCATCATCTGTTGAAATCCAAGACGAATGTGAGATCCAATTATCAGAATAAGATCTTGTCTATATTCAGTTATGTGTGGAATACAATGATACCTTGTGTATGTATCATTTTCTCTTAAAGATCATAACGTAAATGTTTAAGAAAATGACAAAACCTCGCTCACTAGAACCTAGTGAAATTGTAATCCATTCCATAAGAGTAATCATCCTGTATCTCTCAATGAAGGGAAACGTCCATATAAGGCGAGGGGCACTAACCATACAATGAGGGCATAACCATACGAGGAGCACCAACAAACATAAAAGGGGAGCACAATACACCTGCCCGTAACTTGTGAAGTTTTGTGATGGTGGCACATGTAACGGGGTGTAGTCTGCTTGGGCAGGGGGGGGGGTCCCCTTTGAGCCAAGGCCTGGTTACGAGCATGGTCTGGAATTTTGAGGGGTTGCTAAGCGAAGATGAAGGGGACTGAAGCTTGGCCCATATGTACCTAAGCAAGGCCATCCCTATGCGAGACATTTCCCGTTGCTTTGTATTTAGTTGTTATACATCAAACACGAAGAGATGTAATGTGAACTTGAACCAGACAACTGTGATATTTTGTTTAGAAGATATTCCCGATTTAGTTTGTAGCCTACAGAACGTGTGATGCTATAACTATTTTTTCTTCTTCTGTATATAGTACATACCGAAGAGTAGATTCTCGGCCTTTGGCTATATGTGTAGTATACCTTACAGATTCGTGATATTGCCATTAAATTAGCAGTAACCACCGTCATAGTCACATGGTACGTCCCAAGGGGGGCCGGCAGGGTCTGAGAGTGGATCAATTTTTGGGGATTTCATACCAAGGCTTTGTTTCTGGATTATTACAATGAGAATTGACGAACATCGTTGTGCAATGGCAAATCTATACCATCTAAATCACATAAATATCATTACTTATATACCATAGCTCACAACTTGCGGTAAAGCATATCGCTTCTCTTTGTCAGCCACGTTAATGCACAGTTATATTATCTAACGGTATAGTAAGAAGTATATATAATTCTGAAATTTGTGTGGGTTAGACCTATATATACTGAGACGTATATAGATATATAAGTCGTGTTTATATAACACCAATATGTACCATCAATGATTAATTTCACTGAATTATTTTAAGAACTCACAAATTACCAGTTCTGGATGATATTGGTTTTTCATATTTCGTTCTCAAATACTTGATACAAATTAAATTTACGTGTTTTATCGTGCAATTTCTCTGCCACACATTTATGGAAAGGAATGTAAAGCCAGCCTGCAATTGTGTCATAAAGTCAAAATCGCAGAACAGAATGCCTATTCACATTTTCACGCATTTGAAGTACTGGGAACCAATCGCACGTATATCCTTCCAGAGTTATCTTCTCCCCCCTTTCAATGCTGATAAACTTGCTAACTAAATCCACGTTGAACTCTCCTTTCAGACTTGCAAAAGAAAGAAACATTCCACTCATGAACAGGCTTCGGAAAGTCTATTTGCTTCTCAATGTCGAAAAGGCTGAGAGAAAATCTTGCACAACGGTGTCCGAATCAACCTCAGGTCTATACTCTCCCCCACTGAAATAATCCTTAAGATTCCGTTCCTATTACCTCATAAAAATAAATGCAAACATATGCAAGCCATGAATTTGATGAAACCTCTCGTTGTTCCATTATTTTCTTTACATAAACAAGAGCATTTATATGTCTTATAATTATTTAGTTCGCAATGCCGGCGAAAAGAACCAAAGACTATGGGATGGATCAGCTTCGTGGACATAATGACAAGGAAGAAGGTGAGTTTATATACGAAAATTTGTTTAATTTCAAGAATCATAAATTTCCTGAACAGTGAATTTATTGTCTCGAATCGAGCATGCAAACATGGACGTCATTTCAGTTGTATATATAGCACTCGAATCCTGAATCCAACTCGAGCTTGTGTGGACTCGTGATCATGGACCAGGGATATTTTCAAGGGCGTAGGAACCGGGGGGCTGGGGGGCGCCAGCCCCCCTCCCAGTGAAAAATATGGAGGGGCGGAAGTATCATTCCTACCCCCCCCCCGCTTCGCAAGTCAGAAAACCCCTTTTTCATTTCCAAATGAGAACAAAATCTCATTTGGAGCACCACATTGCATCTAAGGCCAGGTGAAAATGCAAACTTATTTTAAAAATGGAGTGGGTGTTGAAGTGTGCTATGTTGCACCAAATTGTATCTGAGGCCACCTGGAAATGCAAAAAAAAATTCAAAGGGGGGCACCCCCTCCCCTTAGACCCCTCCCCCAGGCCGGCCATCAGTCTTCAGCCCACCCCCACTCAGAAGTACCTTCCTACGCCACTGGATATTTGGGACTCAAAACTGGAGTCGGCGGGTCGAGTTATAACTTTATGTCACATAAAGCATAAAGCCACCTGATCAGTAACTCCTTGCCTGCACATTTCACAATGAAAGTGTAATTGCAGTCGTTAATACTTAACTTGACTCCTTCAGTAAGGTAGTAGTGCATGGATGTTCTGAACTGATTTCAAACGCCATGATTGCAACTAATTTTCACTTGGAATTAATAAGAACTGGCACGCGGGAAAGAAGAACGATTGAGTGACTGAATGACTGAGAGATTGATTGGTCACACTGAATCAAAAATGAGCTAAAATATTGAACTTGAAAACATATCATGTTGATTACTGATATATGCGTGTATGCCACATATGTCTGCTGGTGAAGCTCAATAGAATATTGGGTATGATCTATAGTCGCTATGGTAATCAACTACTTATTAACCCAATTTTACAACCACGACAAAAAAGAGAAGCTATATGTCAATTCCATCAATACCATATCACTTGTTATGTTTGATAAATATTCTGCCATTGCCGACACAAGATACCCATGATTACAATAAAGGTAGCTTTTTATGCAAATAAGTACTGTGTAGACTCTTATTGTTCGTCTGTGGAATATTGACCACAATAGCAAACACACCACACACACACAAATACAAGGCGATGCAAAAACTTCTTTTGAAGCCGTGATTTCTTATGTTATTATACCTATATATAACAGGGTTGTGCGTGTATGTGTGTGTGAGCGACAGATATGCATACACCCTAAATTTACTGGTAGGATGGCTGGTAGGCTACTGAGTTACCATAGATATTGCAAGTTAACACGACAATAACTTGATTGCTATGGTAACTCGTCTGCATTGAGTCGATCACTCTGCAGGGCCGACTGATTGATACATTAGTGTAAATTCTCGGTGCGTCTTTTACCAAAGTCTCCTTTTGGTTAAAGTTAACTATCTCAAGGAGCATGTAACGATATTTCTTGTTTATCATAGAGTTACCGTAACTTATTCCACCTTTAACTAGTGGTCCTACATAGCAGGCGCGGATCCAGGGGGGTCCAGGGGGTCCGGACCCCCCCCCCTGCTCTTGGCCAAAAAAAAAGAGAAAAAAAAGAGAGAGAAAACAAATATTTAAATTAAACGCCAATTTTAAACATGTAGGACGTCAGAAGGGCGGTTATCCTTACAAGTCAGCCAGGTGTGTCTTTTCCGTCAAATGAACTATAGTGTGCACGCGTGTTACACGTGCAAAAAATGCCTAAAAATCTCAATTTTCAGACCGAAAAGTTTCAAAATTGAGGTGGTGTTCGAATTGTTTTGGGCGGTGAGGTGGCAGAGCGGTAGGATGCATAGGATGCGCCGACGAATTCTTCATGAGAGATCGTTTTCTGCGTTGAGAAGGCATAAAACTGTTCTTCGATCAACAATGGGCAAGGAACGTCTCACAGCTCTTGTTCTCATGAACACGTATTATAACACTCCTATCGACACTGACGAAGTGGTCCGAAAGTTCATTGAAAAACATCCACGGCGTTTGTTCTCTCCAATCTACCATGAATAGATCATCAATAAAAGTAGCTAACTCGTAATGATGCAGATACATTTCGAGTGAGTTTTTGTAGGTGCTTTGAATGGCTAAATTAAAGGGGTGTCCCTGTTGTACTTAAATATCCAAGAATTTCACAATGGATAGAGGGAAACCCACTCCTCTTAGACCCTAGGATCACTGGAGGCCAAACCCCTCACCCTTCCAGAATCCTGGATCCGGCCCTGCATCAAACAGTGGTGACGGAACGGGAGGGGGATTGGTGGCTAAAGGCATTATGATTTTTGTATCATCTCAACTCATCTGATATGTATTACCATATTTCATAGATTGTTTTTTTCTCATCAATTGAGAAATTGCAGACATGAGATCCATATTTTCAGGCTAGGTACATGCAGCTTAGAATACTCGGGAAGTGCCGTTTCCGGCAATCTGGGGGGGTTTGTAAAGCCAAAATTTTTCTGGTACGCTCCGAGCCAACTGATGGTGGCGCTCTGCTTAGATAGTCTTTCGATCAGGCGCGGCTGGACCAGTCAGACCCCCCCCCCCTGTAAAAAATCCTGCATCCGCCCCTGCATAGCTCATCTGATATTTATTCCATATTACCAATTATTGTAATTTGATAGAACACATCACCAGGTAATCGTAGACTATTAATTTACATCGGATATATCGCTAAACCTGGTCATGTAACCGAGTCTTGTCGAGTACACCACGCTTGTTGTCACTATTAGGTCAGCCAGGTACAACATCCAACAATATAAACCTGGTCATGTAACCGAGTCTTGTCGAGTACACCACGCTTGTTGTCACTATTAGGTCAACCAGGTACAACATCCCACAATATAAACCTGGTCATGTAACCGACTCTTGTCGAGTACACCACGCTTGTTGTCACTATTAGGTCAGCCAGGTACAACATCCCATAATATAAACCTGGTCATTAAACCTAGTCTTGTCGAGTACACCACGCTTGTTGTAACTATTAGGTCAGCCAGGTACAACATCCCACAATATAAAACTGGTCATTAAACCGAGTCTAGTCGAGTACACCACGCTTGTTGCCACTATTAGGTCAGCCAGGTACAACAGCCCACAACTAAAACCTGGTCATGTAACCGAGTCTTTTCGAGTACACCACGCTTGTTGTAACTATTAGGTCAGCCAGGTACAACATTCCACAATATATAGCTGGTCATGTAACCGAGTCTTGTCGAGTACACCACGCTTGTTGTAACTATTAGGTCAGCCAGGTACAACATTCCACAATATATAGCTGGTCATGTAACCGAGTCTTGTCGAGTACACCACGCTTGTTGTCACTATTAAGTCAACCAGGTACAACATCCCATAATATAAACCTGGTCATGTAACCGAGTCTTTTCGAGTACACCACGCTTGTTGTAACTATTAGGTCAGCCAGGTACAACATTCCACAATATATAGCTGGTCATGTAACCGAGTCTTGTCGAGTACACCACGCTTGTTGTAACTATTAGGTCAGCCAGGTACAACATTCCACAATATATAGCTGGTCATGTAACCGAGTCTTGTCGAGTACACCACGCTTGTTGTCACTATTAAGTCAACCAGGTACAACATCCCATAATATAAACCTGGTCATGTAACCGAGTCTTTTCGAGTACACCACGCTTGTTGTAACTATTAGGTCAGCCAGGTACAACATTCCACAATATATAGCTGGTCAAGGGCGTAGGAACCGGGGGGCTGGGGGGCGCCAGCCCCCCAGTGAAAAATGTGGAGGGGCGGAAGTATCATTCCGCCCCCCCGGTTTGCAAGTCAGAAAACCCCTTTTTCATTTCCAAATGAGAAAAAAAATCTCATTTGGAGCACCAAATTGCATCTAAGGCCAGGTGAAAATACAAAATTAAGTTTACAAAATGGAGTGGGTGTTGAAGTGTGCTATATTGCACCAAATTGCATCTGAGGCCACCTGGAAATGCAAAAATTTCCAAAGGGGAGGGGGACACCCCCTCCCCTAAGACCCCTCCCCCAGGCCGGCCATCAGTCTTCAGCCCCCCCCCCCCACTCAAAAGTACCTTCCTACGCCATTGTAGCTGGTCATGTAACCGAGTCTTGTCGAGTACACCACGCTTGTTGTCACTATTAAGTCAACCAGGTACAACATCCCATAATATAAACCTGGTCATGTAACCGAGTCCAGTCGAGTACACCACGCTTGTTGTAACTATTAGGTCAGCCAGGTACAACAGCCCACAACTTAAAACTGGTCATTAAACCGAGTCTTGTTGGGTACACCACACTAGCTTGTTGTCACTATTACGTCAACCAGGCATACAACAGTTGTATACAACAGCCAGCCACAATTTATCAATTTAAGTCAGCTGGTTTATCATATCCAAAGAGCAAGAAATCGTTTTTAAATTGATCATACAATGCTTGTTTGTTTCGACGGGGTACACCTGCAAAGTACCTCTCCAGCATAGTACTACTACCTGTTGGATTAGTCGAGGTTCTGAAGAGTACTCTCTCCGAAGTATTACGAATGATGTTCTTTAAAACAAAATTAATATCTCTATCGAGTGTTTCCATCTTACCAATAAAATCGTACTGGACCTCACAAGGCCGACTTAAGGTTATTATTGTTTGCCAATGGTCTTCGTTCACACTGTGGTTTGATAAATAATCCACATAATGGATAAACGTAGTGTTATCTCCAACTACTGAAGCATTCTTCTCAAGTCCAAGATTGATCTTCCTATTCCAAAACACACGAAACTTCGGATTCAGTTTTGTAGGTTTCTCAATTTTATCTTTATAGGCGGACAGAATCCGAGCAAAAGGATTCCGAACAAAGACAAATTTTGTATATGATTTCAGTATGTGTCTAGCTTCTTGAACCTTGTATGATGATAAGAGTTTCATATTCTTCTTGACCAAAAAGTGGGCTTCATGTTGTTCTAAGTCATCTACTGACGTCACAACCCCTTTTAGTAGGAGCAGTATTCTCTTCCAATTGGTACATCCGGCTTTCGGTATGAAACTATAAATGACTTTGTATTCTTCCAGAACAATGGAATGATTCAGCTCTTTCAATAGTCGTGACGTCACTTTTACGTCTTCATCTTTTTTACTTAAGCCAAGTTGTTCACATTGTTTTGTTAAGTGATTCTTCCGCATGCGCTGGACTTTCTCCTGACAATCATTGTCGCATTGCTTCTGAGTGAGAGAAAAACACAAATTTAACAATGGAAACAACACTGATAGTAACGGAATACATTATATACATCATAGTGTATATGTATGGGATAACCAACATGCTGACAAACATGAAAGTGGGGCTCTGAATCGAATTGCAATTCTCTTCAGTTTTGTATGTTTGTTTTGGAGAATATACGTTATATATTAAAGTTTGATTCGTAGCGATTGGTGAAAGAGGTGCTTGGGGGCGGAGGGGGGTCGAGTATCATATCAATTCATATCTCTCTCTCTTTGGTGTTCAACTCTAGAGCAGGTCCACTCATGGACTTGTGGATTCATAGAGCATACGGGAAACTCGTAATATAAATTGCATGAACGTGACGTTTGGATCGGGTTACAATTTCTGGGTGAGGAGACTATAATTTTGAAGATATTGTAAATCGATACAACAATTACGGAACAATTAGCATGTTGCCAAATCTTGCCAAGTTAGAGAGATGAATGGAATCACCACCATCGGGAAGGGGATCACCACCATCGGGAAGGGTGGGGGGGGTCTTGGAGAAATCATAAAGTTTAAGCAGTTAAACCAACCACCTACCTGGCTCGAAGAACCGAGGTTATTGTTCGTTCGGTCTTGTTCGTTCGTCCCGGAAAAGCTGTCCTGAGAAGTGAGTACATCGGAGGCTGCGAATGTTTGGTTGATTCGTCCTCATGGAATTAAGATTCAGAAGAAATTCGTAATTTAAGATACATTCTGAGAAGTTAAATGAGCTGGAATGTGGAAGTGCATTGAAGTATCTATGACGTAATCAAATAAATCTTTTAAGAACCTGATACCTGAAAATTCTGTTCTTTAGATGTCATATTTCAAAAAGTTCACATTATTTACCGGAAATGGCAGTTGACCCCTATGCTAAAGCAATATCGTATGAGCATGACATCACGCTTATTTGCTTCAAGTTCACTATGTTACAAACTGTGAACATTTCATCTATCTCAATACAACGGTTCGTATGGGAATTGAATATTTGTTCCTCTTTCTTCAGTCAAAATGATTTGATTGTTTTATTGAAATGATGTCATAGAGCAACTGATTCATTAATTCAATCAACCGTATTGATTGGAATCTGTTCAACAGTTCAAAATCGCCACACGAAATGACTCTATATGCAGTCCTATGTTAAATGACCTTGTATGCTATAAGCAGGCCTAAATAACAACCGGTATTTTCAAAACAAGAAAACTGTAGATAATTCGATAAAAATATTGTCTCCCAAACAAGTCTTACCATATTTATAATTCGTCGTTATAACCAGAATCGTGGTAAGTACTGTTACAATCAAAAACATAAGTAATTTATGCCTTCGTTGAGTTAAGGAAGTCATGTTCGTTTTCGCTCTGGTCTATCTTTATTTTGTTAATATTATCATTGCAACCAGTGACGAATTTAGTATTAGAACGTGCCGCGAGTCTCCAGAAATTATGCTGAAGTATCCAGAGTACACTTTACGGTAAGCCCTACCAAACTCGAGAGACTTTTCTGCCAATCGTTTCAATCGAAGTCTCAATCGAACATGAATTGTCCACGCGAGGAATGGCTGTTTCATTAACACACGCAATTGCATGGATTAACTAAGTCGTAGGCCTACATGGTAGGCTTCAAATGTATCCAACGAATTACGGCCACGTCTTCTGTCCAACGATTCCAGTATACAAGGAGATGCATCAAAAGTTTTAAAGTGACTGAATCCATTGGTCGATTCCAGAGAAAATGTTGATAATTAATCTATACCAAACTATACGGTACTCCAGAAATGTATCAAAATGTATATAGCCTAAGTACATGCTCACAGTTCACTAATATACCCTTATAAGTTAGTCTATGTCCTATAGTAATTACCACCTATCGTCGGTTCTGTGCCTAATACTGCGGATATGGTACAGTGACCAAATAGATTGGTCATAACTGAATGAAAGGCAGTGACCCGTGTCACCATAATATAGTAATAATTACGTGCACTCATATTAACTTGCGCGTTGTTTTCTTTACAGAAGAGTATACTGTGGAAGAAGCAATAGATTTCATTGGGATTGGAAGATTTCAGATTATCGCTCTGTTCATATTAATAATAGGATGGGTAAGTAAATATCTTTCCAACCTAATATAATACATTGCCAATCATATACATTATATAGTATAAAGTAAATATAGCCTAAGTCATAAAAGAAGTTTATCATCATCGAGAAAATAATAATGTGCAATTTTATTAGTTAATTTTAAGCAATTTTCTCTTTGCAACAAATTTGTATCAGCTTATCTGATACAAAACAAAACGAAGATATGTAAATATTTACAACTACATATTCATTTGAAAAAGAGTACCATGGTAGACGATGAGGGAATGGTGTGAGGTGATGGGGGGGGGGGGTGTCTTGCCTATACCTCCGTTGGACACAAAGTATGCCATAGACCAAACACATTCATAAAGTTCATTTGCTTAATTAATAAATAACGAGTTTTTATCATTTCTCGTTTCACAGACATCCGATTCAATGGAGATCTTGGTTCTAAGTGTACTGGAGCCAGAGCTATTGTGTGCGTGGAATCTCTCCGTTGTACAAACTAGTATGCTGTCTTTTTTGACTTTCCTAGGAATGACCTTCCAATCGTCATTGTGGGGCATACTCTCGGACAAGTTTGGCAGGCTTTTTGTAAGATGTGTTGTTGTTCTTCAGTACTTTCATTTAGCATGACTAGAGGGGGTGGGGGTTGGAAGCCGTGAAATCACTTCGAAGACCTGTCTGACATTGTCACATAAGGGTGGAGGTTGAGTGAGTAAGCAACTTATTGTTGTATATTACTCTACTGCTAGGCCTATTTGATCCAATATAAGACACATTTCTCAATGAATTATTTCGGACTGCAAAACTTAGACGAAAATAAATATTTGAGTTTAGGGACCAGAAATGTAATCTTTTCCAACCACTGATACCTTAAAACTGCACGTTACCGTCAATCTAAGTATGATGAGAAATATGAAAGAACTTATAAAGATTACTTACGAAACTTCTTAACTAATTCTTCGTAAGCCACTTCAGAAGTTTTAACAAGAAATATTTCGTAGTTTAAGAAAGATTATTCTTCTTGAGTCCAAGCTAAGAATGTTCTTAACTTTTATGTAATAGGGCCCTGCAGTAGTGATTCTCGTTACGGGATAGGGGGGAGGCAGGGAGGTGGTGGTGTGCCTACTCTTATTCCATAGACTGTAGAATTCTCAGGGAAGGTGATGGACAATTTCACACCACATACCACTGACATAAACACTAAAGGATATTTGGATATCTGATGATGACCTGGGTTATTTCCCGTCTAAATTTCTCGACAGCAATTAAAACTGGCTGCGGTCTTGATGCTCGTATTCGGAATCCTTTGCTCGGCGGTTCCGACATTCGTCTGGCTGGTGATCATACGGTTCTTTGTCGGTGGATTAATCGCTGGCTTCCATCAATCGTAAACAGCTGTTTATTTGTTTGTTTATATTATCGAACTTTAGAGCAATTTCCTTTGTAAACTGATTTCCGACATCCAAGAGTAAATAGATATGTAACGATTCTTGCACAAGGAAACGGACGGACGAAATTTATTCCACTGACTCAAAACTGGAATCAGCCCATATCGATTAGTGATCGATTATGGATCTGCTTCGGTAATTCGTCGTATCATATGTATCATATATATTATTTACAGAATTGTGAGGTAAAGAATTGTGGTAAACCCATTGAAGGCGGCGTAATCACACGACCAATTCAGGGGAGGGGGGGGGGGGCGGTCTACACGTGAAAATGGTGCATTTCTTCCATTTTAACATTAATTTAATTTAATGTTATGATGTCATAAATGTCAATAATGTTATCCAAAATGTTCTTCAAACAATGTGAATAGCAGAACATTCAATAATGAATTATATCGTTTTTAGGTTCCTCAGTCAATTTGCATAATGGCAAGTTAGGACGTGGTTTTCATATTTTCTTTTTTATTAATATTTACAGTATTCCAATAGTTCCGGAGTTCGTACCCCGCAATCGAAGAGGAACGTTTGTCTGGCTGCTTAACGTGGGTTATCTTGATTCCTATTTGAATATTTCTTAATATAATACGACTTAATGGAATATATCATAAAATGACTAGAAGGTTGTAAATAAATCTCTTTGTCAGATAAGAAGTTTCAATGAAGTCAGTATACACGTCATAACAATAACAGATGCAACGTAATCATTGTCATGTAAATTAGGCTGTACAAGATGTTATAAATGCTATAAAGTTCAAAGTTTGGTATTTGTTGAGTTAAAAAAAATTGTTTTTTTTTTGTATTAAACATCTACCGTGGCAAATCCTGTCTCTAATCCTCTGCTTTAATGTATTAAAGAGAGTTTTTGTACGCTTAAACATTCAGCTCTCATTTGCTATCGGAGGTGGCTTTGCGGTCGGGATTGCCTGGCTGGTGATGCCCAGCTGGGGGTGGCGAGCGTATCTAGCGATCTGTACTTTACCATCACTTATCTTTCTAATATTATGTCAGGTATATCTTCTTTTAACTACTTTCTCTGTTGTTTTTATTTTTTTAAATTTTGTTTTATTAAACTTCTCACAAACCGTATGGTGGATACAAACTAAACACTTAACGATACAACCACGCATTGTAGTACAAATTATATATGGTACTGGACGAGTACAAATCACAAATTAGGAGTACAAATGAGTACTAGAACAAGTACATGTGTTAGAGTGTGACTCACTTCGATTCATGCTATGAGATCGGAAAAGTGCATGATTTAAGAGGAGACAGGTATAATTATCGTCGCTAATAAATAATATAAGTTTTGGGATAACTAGAATATAAAAGGTACCACCATGAGGTCGTCCCATTAGCATGACGTAATAAACTGGCATATTAATACGGAAAAAAAGATGCAGGGGCATTCATCATGGTAGAAAGAATTGTATATTTGAAGTAATTTTATCCAATTAAAGTGTTCGTTGTTTGAGTCGAATTTCTTGTCTCCATTTTTGCCAGTGGTTACCAGAAAGTCCTCACTTTTACATGTCATCCGGACGTCCAGAGAAGGCAATGGAGGTCCTTCGTCACATAGCAAAAATGAATGGAAAACCGTTACCTCCAGGAAAATTGAAAAAGAATCACGTTTCTGAGGTATGGAAGTCTCATTTTGAAATAATTTGAACAAATTATTTGTCCGGATACGAGAAATTGAAAAAAGGCCTATTCTGCTGTTCTTAACTTTCCAGAAAATGGCAAAAATCGTTTCTCAATTTCCTAATTCCAGAGGCATGGCTTGTAATTACAAAACTTTTGTAAGACATTTGTAAAACACACTTAAGTGTAAAAATATCAAAACTTGTTTTGGGCAGAGGTTCGAAATTTCTGTTCAGTGTAAAAAAAAAAGCGCCATGAAGTAATCAGGATTGAATCATACCCTTTCTAAGCCTAGGAATTATTGTTTATAATACATTTCCTCCAATATTGCTATAACGTGATATAGTAGCCGAACTATTGACTTAATTTGATTATTAGTATACTCTATCAGCCATAAGTGATATAAGATTCCTAAGCCATCATTTGCACATGTGCAATTTATTTCAGAGGAGGGGAGAGTATGTGGAGCTGGTGTCCACACCTTTCTTAAAGAAGATGACTATACTTTTACCTGCGCTTTGGTAAGAACACAAATAATCCAGATTTATATATTTATATATATATATATATATATATATATATATATATATATATATATATATATATATATATATATATATATTGTTTTTATTTTTATTTGGCTTCATTTATGGAAGCTATAAGCCAGGGCCATTACACATGTGTATTTGTTGTAGCATGACATGGGGTAGAGTTCAGCGAAACTTACGGATATTGCGTAACCCTGATGAGAATGATAATGACGACGACGATGATGACGTCTTAAAGCATATGACATAAGTCGAATTTCTAATAGACAGAGGGAATACTTTTTAAGGTGAGAGAACCATTCACACCACACCCGGTGACTGTGCTGTTTAGCTCACAAAGCACTCTAGCCACCAGATCCCTAGAGTCCTAAAGACCTCCGCCCCCCCCCCCCCTCCCCCTCTGCCAGAACCGCGGCCTCCTTCCACGAATTTAAGTTGAGTATATCTTTGTTATTTTCTGTACAGGTTTATCACCTCCTTTGTCTTGTACGGCGTAGTTTTCTTATCTTCAACATTACTTAAGAGCGAGAATCCATGTTCCAGTAAGTCTATTTATATATATATATATATATATATATATATATATATATATATATATATATATATATATATATATATATATATATATAATATAATTTCTATATGCCGAGGTAAAACAGAATACTCGTATTTGTATTCTTACTTTTGATTTCTAGATATTTGGTCCACGTGAGCGATTCAGTGTTTCGCTGTTTATTGAAAGATACTGGTATAGATGCATGTACAATTATTGTTGACGTCAATATTCAGGGCATATACACGTTATCTAGTGATAAGATTCACTTGATTTAAATAGTTTTGCCAAAAAACAAACTACATATTTATTGCAAGATATACTGGTTAGAAGCCTGTGTACAATAATTGAAGCGTTCTTATGCAAATGATGTGTGAGATGTGGTAGGAGAGAAATTTGAAAGTAAGTCAACTCACAACACGCTTATTTCATAAGAAACGGTATAAATTGTCGAGTCCACTTATTATGTGTATTTTCGATCAACTGTTTTCTGTTCATGTCATTTACTTATTTTTGACAGGTTGCGTAATATCTGATTTTGAATGTCACGATGAATGTTCACGAATGACGTCAGAAGCCTATCTCTCGTTATTTATCGTATCATTAGCTGATATGCCAGGTGTGTATATTACCAAAGTACCGTTGCATGATTCACCTGGGCATGCGCATGACGTACTTCCGGATTGGGTCGAAAAAATACCGTAGCAACTATACGAACATATCATATTTGCACATCGTAAGCAACATCCTAGGCAAGTTTAAGGAGAGAAATTGCTTTACAAGTTATTCCGATATTGACTTAAAAAAATGCTGTACCGCTGTCATGTATCTGAGAGTTGATAACAACTTCCTGGTCCGTTGTGTGGGAATCAACTTTTATGTATCAAAAGTTTTCACCATTTCAATCTGAATTTGGCTTTACCATCTGACCAAGACGTGTATTATTAGCAAGTAAAGGATAATAAACTACTGGATCTTGGCATTAAGAGCCGCTCACTTACTCCTGGTCTGTGATCTATGAACCGTTTCATCCAGGGAGTTACACAAATTTAATGTCACGGTTTACTTTTGCAGTGGTATATACTTTGGAATGTTGGTTTATAATGACATCCCTAATATTTATAGACCATCCTAGTAAGTATTATGTTAATTGCCAAGTGTTTCACTAATTTACCACAACAACAGAAACAGTTAACTAAGGACCTTTGGTTATGGAAGTTATTCAAACATATTTATCAATGCTTGGTTAATTTATCAACTCATCCATGACATCTACATTGCCTGTTAATTAAATATGCGTCTCTACTCATTATGATACAGGTTTGTAAACTTGTTTGTTCTTTTATTGAGTAGTCACTAAAACTTGTGACATATTATTTAGAAGCACTACCTGCAAGGCACGTTGGAGCAAAGCGTTATCTAATCACACTGATACGTAATGTACCTTAATTGTTTCATCTTTAAAGGGGTTGTCTTCGCTTCGCTCACCATTGACGTTTACGGCCGGAAGTTCTTACTATGTGGCGGCGCTATCTTGTCTGCTTTGGCTTCAGCATCTTTAATGACTTGCTGGGAAAACAGGTAAGATATAAATGGACATCATAATCTTCTCAGAGAGATATATGAAAACAGGTAAGATTAAGAGACTTCATAATCTACCCAGAGAGATCAGGGGCGTCGGAGCCGATACGGACCAATATTCACGGGGCAAAAAAAAAAAAAAAAGTAGGACTAAGAAAAAAAATGGCAAAAAGTGATGCCATGGCAAATAATGATGACTGCAAGTAAGCTAAATGTGACTACTCTGGCATGGAAGGGGTCTTGTTTTCAAGCTCGGGAAGTGCCATTTCCTGCAATCTGGGAGGCCTTTTTTCAAAATTTCTCCATTACGCTGCGCGCTAACCATGGTGGCACGTAGCGTGGTTTGACCTATCAAACGTCCCCCGATAATTATGATAGATGGCCACACTCTGATCTGCCGTACTAATCCCAAATAGCTTCCGACGCCCCTGGAGATATATGAAAACAGGAAAGATTAAGAGACATCGTAATCTTCCCAGAGAGATATATGAAAACAAGTAAGATTAAGAGACATCGTAATATTCCCAGAGAGATCTTATAACAGTTAACCAGTTTGTCTGTCTTTCATTATAAATGCGGAAGAGTTCACTCCGTTACGTTTTGCCTTAAATTGTCGATTATCGATCCATACTTTACTTCCCGCTAAGGAAGCTGTTTCACCGAATAAAACTGAATCAATAGCAATGACTGTTATTTCCCCTTTTATCTCCTCTTCCTTTTATAGGATATTTACGACCGTGTGTATCTTTATATCACGTGGTGCCATCGACGTGACCTTTATCACATTGTTTGTGTACACGCCAGAGGTAGGCTCTTTTTTTATATATCTTCTTTGCTTTTGATTAAAAAAGAAGCAGAAATTAATTGGAAAGGGACTAATTACACACAAATATATAACTTTATTGCAAATTAAATGGTAAGCTGACATAATAACCATTAACGTAAAAGACAGAGGTGCTTATAATGAAAGACTGCAAACCAAATTAAGTTCTAATCCCTTTGAATTTCCGTGAACTTTTAATATTGTCCTGTTTTTCACCTCTATTCGTTTTTCTATGAGGGTGGTATTTTACAATGGTGCTATTCCTAAAGTGTGTACGGTGCACCCTAACAGCGCGTCTATGTGGTAGGCCATGCGGGAAATAATTGCTGATTTAAAATCAGTACGAATTAAAAGTATACCGGTATTAATTCTATTGAATACCGACATTAATTCTCAGCCAATCACCATGCAGCTTCATATGCCGGTATTAAATATGCGTCTACCCACGTGATTGTATAGTGACGTAACACGCATATCTACCTTCCTTTCCCCAATCAGGTTTATCCAACCAGAGTTCGCGCCCTTAGTGTTGGCGTCTGCAATGGATGTGCTAGACTAGGTGCTGCCCTGACGCCTTTAGTGGCACAGGTAAGGTTACGGAATGCCATTTGTATCAAAAATGTTCAAAACAGTATAAGCATGTCCAAAATAATATAAGCACGTCTAAATTTATAGAAACATGTCCAAACTAATATAAGCATGTCCAAAATAATATGAGAGTGTCGAAACATTATATGAACATGTCGAATGTAACTGCTAACTTCATATTTGTGGGGAACATTTTGGCGTTTGCATTCACGCCATTTGTTGCGAAATGTCCAGAACAATATAAGCATGTCCAAACTAATATAAGCATGTCCAAATCTATATAAAACATGTCCAAACTAATATAATTATGTCCAAAAATAATATGAGCATGTCCAAAATATTATGAGAGTGTCGAAACATATGAACACGTCGAATGTAACTGCTAACTTCATATTTGTGGGGAACATTTTGGCGTTTGAATTCACGCCTGAACTACCCCCTCTCCACCACAACCCAGCCATCTTATTAACAGCTATAAAACATCACCGCTACTTTTAGCAACGTTATAGTACGGAATGCCATATGTTTCAATAAGGTCCAAACAATATAAGCATGCTAAAAGTAGCGGTGATGTTTTATAGCTGTTGACAAGATGGCTGGGTTGAGGGTGGAGATAGCGGGGGGGGGGGGGGGTTGGGGCATTCCCAAACAATCCCCTAAACGGGGTGGAGAAAAGGTTTATATCATACCAGGGAGTTCATAACAACTCCTTGCTCTTACTTTAAATGCTACCACGTTCCTTACAATAAATGAGTTTTGTCAAGTTCCATGCAAAGCATGAATTTATGAATTAAATTGTGTGTCAAAAAGACGCGGGCGGCACGGCTTATTCCAAGGAATGTATCATGCATATTTTAATGACTGGCATCATAGATATATATTTATACTTGTTCATTGCTTCTTATTTTCGTTCGTTTTAGATCTTATCAAGATACACGCCTCAACTATCGCTTCTCATTTACGCAATATGTTCCACTTTTTGTTTCATTGGCTGTCTCTTCCTCCCAGAGACGAAGGGAAAACCGATTCCGGTAAGACAAGAACATGATGCACGCCCTCATTTTTGGGGTGATTTGCACTATCCTCAAACTAACAAAACTGAAATGGCCACAACACCGTTATCGCAAACATTATTAACACATAGCCCAGTAGAAGTTTGATGACATATGTCCACATTTTACCTTTCTGGCATGTTTCCGGGAAATGCTGTTTTTACCCCCTGATTAATAAGTTCACACGAAATTTTAAGAACAACACAGTTGTCAACAATTCTGTTATGGAATATAAATGTCTGCAAACTTCTATAGATATATAAAGGGCGTGGATTATACAAAAGAATATTACATTGGACTTACAAACTTAAAGCCTTTTAGACTTCACCCCCCCCCCCCCCCCCCTCTTCCCCATCTTCCCTTTGGGTTGTTTGTTTCCATATCCACTCCAGTTCGGCCGAGCCGATCCCGCCGCATAGGGACAAATTTAATTGGGATCTACTCTCTAATAACCCAAAATTCTTGAAGTTCGGCAAAACGACGTCACATGAGAAAATGAGTGCAAAGAAAATACATTTCTTTTTAGGTTACGAGCCTTAAGACAGTATATAGGTCTTTCATAAATGATATTTCCTATCACCGACGACCCACTAAAACATGAAACTGCAGCAGGTAAAATAAAGAAAATTCCACATTTCTATCGTTTTTTGTTACAGACATAACATACAGGAGTCATACAGTCGAGCTGCTGGGAACAACTTGATGGGCCATGGCAGGGTGTTTAACCCTTATGTAGTGACAATTTATGTCCAGCAACTCTAAAGGGTGACCGTTATCCAGACGTGTTGACATGTCATATTCCAATCCAAAGTCAAGTTTGATTGCAGGTCTTGGTTGTGAATTATCTTAAAAAATATTTAATGTATGGAACGTTCCTTTAAGGTCAAGTTATTGACGAATGAGTTCTGTTTCTTATCAAGAAAGTGGTTTACCAACATTTTAGAGTAACTGCTAGGATTTCCGTTATTTTTTCATAAAATAATTTAAGTAGACCAACGCATAATCAGTAGTATAGACTATTTCGCATGCACGATTCGGGCGATGTTGTTATTGTCATGACGCATGACCCAACAAATTCTTAGCTGAACTCACGATCATTCCAGGCGACAGAAAATACCGTTCTCCGCTGAGTCAGTCTGCGCGGATAGTGATACAATATAGCATCTTAGCAACGGAGAACAACGATCTGATTGGTCACAAGTATCTCAAATGGATAGTTGAATATTAAACTACTAGTATAGAATGAACTATGACCTGTGTTTTGCTGCAGTACATAACAGAGAAATGCTGCTTGATTGCATCAGGAGGCCTGGATAATGTATAGGAATTTTAAATTTCGGTTGCTAGGTAATGAGATACAAACAGGTGTGTAATATATTCAATGGTGCCTTGTTCTTTCTTAAAGTCTTTGGATCTTCAAATAACGTGGTATTATGATATTTTATATTTATTTGTGACGTCTGCAAATATGCAAACTAGGTTGCCATTTTAAATTTACGCATATTAACGAATATTACACAAATTATTATTTGTTAAATTTTACAGCTGGTTTGATTCCTAATCAGAAGATCTTTCAAATGATAACAATTAAATTTATCAGCCAAGCAACAAATTAGGAAGCATTTTATTGCCCTTCCCTCTCGGATATACCCACCGTTCATAGACTAGGCCTAACGTTAGCCTACATTGTAACTACGACCAAACAATGTTAAACTTAGTACTCTTACCACTGCTAACTGGTGAATGTTTTCATCATCGCCTGCTCGCCAGGACAACAAAACTGCCCGGTGCCCAATCAATATATTTTGCTAATTCTATCGCTAGTTATACGTGTAGTGCAAAAACTGTCAGGCTTTATTATATAGTAATGTGTACAGCCTGCATAGCCTACACATACACTTACATAGACACCACACATGGAACAAGATTCTGATCTCAAGTTAGTGGCGCTATGTAGGAATAGAGAACAATTTTTATGTGAAATTCCTTTGGCATGCCAGGAAAGCCCCCCAAAACACATAAAAGAGCTATCTAGCTGCAAATAGGTTTTTTTGCAGGTCAAATTTTGCGTAGTTTATAGGCAAATTTGAGATACTTTGTAAAATTCTACTTTGTGTCTATGAAGGAATATGGATGATTTTGGAAATACCCATGACAAAGGTATACGTTATCAAAGTTTCTTGTTAATTTTTATGTTATCAAATCTATGATACATTACAAAGAATCTGTGTACTTGTCAGCTGATTGACGATGTCTCTAATGGCGTCCCTCGGATACAACCAGCCAACATCTGGAAGGCAATATAGATCAATATAAGGCCGATCAATATAAGGCCGATCAATATAAATGCAACAAAATGATAGACATCTTTTTTTTAATGTATTTCAATCAGTTTACATAAGCAAATAAAACAAATTCTGAAGAGAACATTTTAAACAAAGTAATTCATTAAAGCAAAATCGATGAATTCATGTCAGTCATTTGAAGAATACGCACATTTACAGCTTATGCGAACCGATATCTAGCATGTTTCTATGTAACCATTTATGTTGTCCCTTATCTGCTGGGAGCGGGTGGCCATAGACCACATTTTACTATAGTTGATGGTTGTATGCCTTATTGTTGTATGATGGGTGATTGGTTATGTGGTTATATGATTGTGTGATTTACTGGTTCGCATCCGTTTCTTTTTTTGCTCTTTTAAAGACTATACATCTTACTCTTACAGTTAGACTTAATTATAAGAATGAATCCTTTAGCCAGTGCAATTCCATAAACCAAAGAAAAAACCTGCCCACGCACGTATCTTGCACAAACAAGAATATTTCCAATGGAAAATTCCTATAGCGAGGGGTGAGGATAATAAGTGGGTGCACCCTGGCAGCCATATTATTCATAGTCATGCCACACCTATATTATATAAAAGGTTCATAGTTCAATATTTCAAGAAAACGTTAACAAAACCTGGACTTTAATGGTAACATACGCTATATTTCTGTATAATATTTGGGTCTTTGACAAGAAGCTTAATGCAAAAAATCTAAAACGTAATATATGGTTTTCAAAAAAAGTTATATACATTTATGTTAGGTATGTGTTTACCGCCCTGTTTGTCCAGGGGCCAGGGGGGGGGAGGGAGAAAATAGGGCTTTGAGAGAGTATGAATATTCCCGGTTTTCCCATATTATATGAAATCTGAAACTAACTTGGCATGACTTGAGCGTAGACAATTATCAGGTGTTTGCAAACCGTCGGGAACATTGTTTTGTTCATGTCAATGACTTTAGGGTACAGTTAATTACTTAGGTAGAAGAATTAATACTAAAAGAAAATGAAAAATCCTACCAAAACGACATTTTAGTATGAAATGACACTTTTTACTGGTTGTATAATTTTAGCTTGGTATATGCAAACAAACAACTCTTAACTTGATCATCCATATAAGAAAGTAACTTCAACGGAATCATTCAAATCATCAATTCCCTCCTTCTTCGTTCTCCTCCGGCATGACTCGGATTGGTTCGGCAATATCCGGACCGGCTCCACATCCCATCCAATACAAAGCTTTGGACTTCGGATAACCTCGTTCCTTGGAGAGTGTGTTATCATCGAATCGCCAGTAGTTGTCTCCACGGAAAAAGTACGTTTTACCATTCTTCCACTGGAACGCTGACGTCACCGATGACGGAATGCCTCTCCATTTGTCACTGATTGTACGTTTCCCGCCTTTGATTTTGTCAGTACGCTCGTTGAAAATGTAGAAATGGTTTCCCTGAAAATGAAAGGGACAACTTTTTTTTAACTCAAAACAACGCCATATGTTGCAAAATCGCAGCTTTTCGTCTGCCAAGAAGGGTGACGAATAATCGCAAAGAAAAGCAAAATTCATAATTAATGCATAACGAATGCAGCCGTGGCACTAACCTTAAATATGTGTATTTTGCCATCACCACCCCACACGAATGCTGGTGTAATACTCACCTTAAGTATGTGTATTTTGCCATTACCACCCCAGAAGAATGCAGCCGTGGCACTAAACTTAAATATGTGTATTTTGCCATCACCACCCCACACAAATGAAGCTGTGATACTCACCTTAAATATATGTATTTTGCCATCACCTCCCCACAAGAAAGGAGCTGAAATACTCACCTTAAATATGTGTATTTTGCCATTACCACCCCACACGAAAGCAGCCGTGGCATTAACCTTGAATATGTGTTTTTTGCCATCACCACCCCACACGAATGCAGCTGTAATACTCACCTTAAATATGTGTATTTTGCCATTACCACCCCACACGAATGCAGCCGTGACCGATTTTGGTAATCCCGTCTTTTTCAGCTTTTTTGGGAAGTTTGCGTCGAGTTTGTAATTGGTGTATCTCCAATATCTATTTCCTGTAATAAAAGGCAACCATTGATTGGAAACAGTTACTATAGATACCTAACAATCACAATTTGAATTCATGTAAAGATACGTCCATCGAAGTATGAGACCAAGAATATGTTAAAGGACTGATTGCCTTGTCTAGATTACAAACACAAGAAAGGTGTAAACATTGGACCATTGTCAAGTCCACTACTTGTGCAGAGTGCCCGATTTCTGGACAAAAGCGACTTTCTGTCACAAACACATGACGATATATGCCTAGCCTATCATATTCATGCCAATGGAAGACCCTTTACCGGTGGCAGGAAAACGACAGACAAATGTTATTTTCCCTATAGAAGGGCACTTCCGTTTGTGATACATGTAAGAGAGGGCGTGTCGTCCAAGGGAGGTGGGGGTGGGGGGGGGGGTGGGGCAGGGGCGTGGGATGGTATCATTCCTTCAGAGCAACCAGTGTATTCAGGAGCTGGGGCTAATCCCGGTTCATTGTATTGCTGGGGCTAATCCCGGTTCATTGTATTGCTGGGGCTTAATCCAGGTTCATTGCATTGCTGGGCTAATCCCGGTTCACTACATTGCTGGGGCTAATCCCGGTTCATTGTATTGCTGGGGCTAATCCCGGTTCGTTGGATTGCTGGGGCTAATCCCGGTTCATTGTATTGCTGGGGCTAACCCTGGTTCATTGTTTTGCTGAGGCTACTCCTGGTTCCTTGTATTGCTGGGGCTAATCCCGGTTCAATGTATTGCTGGGGCTAATCCTGGTTCATTGCATTGCTGGGCTAATCCCGGTGTATTGTATTGCTGGGGCTAATCCTGGTTCATTGCATTGCTGGGCTTATCCCGGTTCATTTTATTGCTGGGGCTAATCCTGGTTCATTGCATTGCTGGGCTAATCCCGGTTCGTTGGATTGCTGGGGCTAATCCCGGTTCATTGTATTGCTGGGGCTAATCCTGGTTCATTGCATTGCTGGGGCTAATCCCGGTTCATTGTATTGCTGGGGCTAACCCTGGTTCATTGTTTTGCTGAGGCTAATCCTGGTTCATTGCATTGCTGGGCTAATCCCGGTTCGTTGGATTGCTGGGGCTAATCCCGGTTCATTGTATTGCTGGGGCTAATCCTGGTTCATTGCATTGCTGGGGCTAATCCCGGTTCATTGTATTGCTGGGGCTAATCCTGGTTCATTGCATTGCTGGGGCTAATCCCGGTTCATTGTATTGCTGGGGCTAACCCTGGTTCATTGTTTTGCTGAGGCTACTCCTGGTTCCTTGTATTGCTGGGCTAATCCCGGTTCAATGTATTGCTGGGGCTAATCCTGGTTCATTGCATTGCTGGGCTAATCCCGGTTCATTTTATTGCTGGGGCTAATCCTGGTTCATTGCATTGCTGGGCTAATCCCGGTTTATTGCATTGCTGGGCTAATCCTGGTTCATTGCATTGCTGGGGCTAATCCTGGTTCATTGTATTGCTGGGCTAATCCCGGTTCATTGCATTGCTGGGGCTAATCCCGGTTCATTGCATTGCTGGGGCTAATCCCGGTTCATTGCATTGCTGGGGCTAATCCCGGTTCATTGCATTGCTGGGGCTAATCCTGGTTCATTGCATTACTGGGGCTAATACCTCTTCATTGCATTGCTGCGGCTAATCCTGGTTCATTGCACTGCAGAATAACGCTGCAAGTAACCTGATAAATAATAAAGGCTTCTACAACATATCTTTACTACAGTAATATGAAAACCTAACCGACACTGATTTTATTCCGTGCTAAAAAATATAGATATACTACGCATGTGCCCTCGATATCTGTTTAAACAGTGGGTGTTATACCCTTTTAATTACCTTATTGGCAGTTGCTTCAGCCCCCCCCCCTTTTTGGCAGGGGGGCAAAAAGCAAAGAGTGTTTTGACTGCAGTTATGACTGCTATTGTGTGTTGTTTCTGTGATTGTTTAATTGCTTATTAATCAAATGCTTTATCGTAACATGTGACATTGTCAATGACGTAAATACACACCGTAAAAAAACAAAAACAGAGTTAGCAGCTCAGTTTCTATGAACTTACCTTTGAAAATATAAGTCTTTTGATTAATTTTTGATGTCACAACCGCGTTAACATTGCTTGGAGCTCCCTTGTACACGGAAGTAATCTTCTTTGGGAATCCACTGGCGACGCCGTTGTTCCTTATTCTCCAAAGGTGCTTTCCTTTGAACGCGTACACCTTGGCATCAAATGCTAAAGAATTCAAATGTCAAGTCAAGATTTAGCAAAAGTTTCTTAAATATACTGAATTCACTTCGTTCGAATGAATGCCTGTGACCTGTTTTTTTTTTATATAATTATATTACATAGTTTAAAGTTTAGTTACCAAAAGTCTTTTGCGTAAAATAGTGTAAAGCAAATCATTAATAGAAAATTGATGGGAAGTTATAAACACTTTTTGAAAGAGAAAACAATTAGATCAAGCAGACATCAAACTAGTGACTTCATAATTACAAGGCCTACTTAACCAACTGAGCAATTCAGCCCTTAACTGGTTGAGATCCTTAACAATCAGGTCTTTGGTAGTGCTACAAGTTAAAACCAACTTTCATTCCGTGTTACCAGAGATCACAACCTTCGATACAAATCCATAAAACGGCGTGAAAGTGATTTCTTTACACAAATGACACATATTTATTATTTACATGTGCAAGCAAACACAAATGTTTGATATGTTTAATATGGTTTGTTCTGTACTATATGTACACATTAAGTGACCACACATACATTGATCTACGGCATCCCATGGACTGGTACAAGTGTCAGGTAAGTTCTCCCCCGTGCGACCAGGCCCAGACGCTACAGCCGGGGTTTCTTCTTCGGGTGGAATACCTGGAATATAAATTCAATGCATAGATTGTTCGTAACATTGTGTTTATGTTTATATTCACACATTCATAGAATATAATCACATAAATTAAATGCTTATATGACGAAGTTATCACCAATAGTCAACAAAATATAACGTTTTAGATCTCAAAATTATCTGCATTTTGCGAAGATTCCATTAAGCACAAATCATATCTTTCTAATTTCAATCGATTTTTATATCAAATCTTTATAAAGGAACAAATCTTGCCGAGTTGTTGTGGTCTTTGCGGTGACTCATTGCTGCCAAGACCAATATGATAATGGAAAGGGAATATCTGCAGAAATGACGTCAGAGCTCTCTTCAATCGATTATGTATTGGGCCTACTTCATGTAAGTCGTAATCCAATAAATAATTCTGAGCAAAACATAAATGAAATTCGAAGATGGAAACAACTTATCTGTCTTATGACGTCACACTGCCAATGACGCCATTACACTCTAATGTTTATCGGTGTTTCAAATGTATTTGATGTAAGTGTATACCTACCATACATCTGTTGGATGCCCTGGATATCATCCTCGGGTAGTTCATAGTTCTCCACGTACCCCTGGTACCATGGGTACATCAGGGCCCCCTGGACGTCAGAATGTCCCAAACCAAACGCGTGACCGAATTCATGAGCAGCAACAATGTATAGGTTGATACCATTATATGATCTAACAGTAAAATCTTCCTCATCGTCGAAATGGGCTCGTCCGTCCTCTGGATAGAACGCATGCGCCAAGGTTCCACCTGTGATGAAAAATTGGTTTGGAAAACACCTATAGTTTCATTTTCTGTTTTCAAATTTCAAATTGTGAGTGGCCATTGAGTGATTGGTACTTACGAGGTCCATCGAATGCGTTGTGCGCCCCGTCCCCGTGATCACCAGTATTGAAACTAATCGTGAAGTCGGCTTGACTGGAATCATCTGTTTCACGAAATGTAAGAGGGGCGTGTCGAGCCCAGAGTTCAAACGCCCTCTCAATGGCGTCTCTTACCTCCGCCCGAGTCAGGTGGACACTGAAATTCTCAAAGTAATATTTCAGATCCATTCTCGACCATAAATATTCTATAGTAATAAAATGGGAAAATGCAAAGTGAAAGCTTATATTCCAGCATGTGTACATGTTCCAGGGAATTTCAATGTCATGTAAGTGTTTTATTTTAACAATATGTTCTGTGCAGTGTATTATCACACATCGCCCGCACGATTGCTCATGAATATGTATTTTATGATTACGCAATATGGTAACGGTTTTTATCTGAAATTTGATTAACTTATCCTGAGCAGTAAAGAGGAGTAACAACTCTAAGAAGCAATGAAATATGAAATATTACGGCTTGTCGCATATCGTCTAGCTCTTATATTCGGTCTTTGCATTTCATTTGCACCGAAGACATCGGGGTTGCCACACCGCGGTGTTATGAGTAATTCACGTGTTTCTTCGTTTACGGTTCCAGTAGGTTCTAGACCGGCGAATAGCTGCATTGCACTGTCAATGATAAATGCGATACACATTTGTTAATATTCGTATATGTACTCAACAGTGTTTTAGCTCGAAACCATTATGATGATTACAGACTGTCAGTGAGGAATTTAAGAATGTTTAACTGAAGAGCTTTCTGTTCCTACATCTTTCCTGGTTGCGGTACTATTTCCAACATAAAGAACTGATTGTCCAAGTTAAACCTAACCTCTAACCTACCGTGTGCCGCACTTTGCTGCTTTGTAATGGACAAAAACCTACTAGAACTGAACAGCTAAAGTGGATGAAATATCAAACTACTTACGCTAGAGCCGATCTCCCCGAGTCTTGGCTATGCGAGACACCAGTCGGAAACCATCCGTATTTGACAAGGTAGTTCTACAAAAACAAACACAACGTCAGAAGATATGTACAGGATAATCCACTGAGATGCACAGGTATTATAGTCGGGCTTGTAGGGCGTGGGAGGGGGGGGGGGTGGGGAGGATTTGCTTTGACTGACTTTGATGTTAAACTCTGTTATCTACATCATTACGCCAATAAGTGTTATAAGTCATAAGCGAATCCCAATACCTTCTATTAAAAATGGATTTAGGTGTCACAGGGTCTCTTCAATTAGTCAATATCTCTGTATTATATGATAATAAAAAATAAAAAATTGGAAGCTGTTTGCTGCAGACAATCCGACCGGCATGGATACAAGAATTGTGTATATGAATTATTTATTGAAAGGAACAAACAAGCAAATGCAGACTGTTCATTTATGACGTAACTTTACGACCAGAAAGCCAGTTGGAGAATTCACAGGTTAATTGTAGCTTAAATTTTGGAGTTATCTTGTTTAAAAGTTTTCCAGACTTTGTAACCTGTTGACCTCATTTGACTACTGACCTCTTCCAATTTCAATAGGGTTCTTGCACTCACCAAGTTGAACTACATCCAAACTATGAAGTTCAAGAAAGATGTACTTCTTGAGTTATCGTGCTTACAAGATTTTCAAACTTTAACTTCAATGTTGACCGCAAATGACCTTTGACCTCCACCATTTTCAATGGGTTTCCTCTACTTAACATGGGATGTCAACATGCCAAACATGAAATTCATCAAAGCCTCTGTTCTTGAGATATCGTATTTACAGTGTTTCCACAGTTTGACCTTTGGTGACCTAGTATGGCCTTTGATCCCAGCCGAAAACAGAAGCAGCCGAAATCTCACTATGTTGCATGTACATGCCAATTTGAAGCCCATCCAACATTTTAATATTGAGTTATAGTGTTTACAAGTTTTTCACAGTTTGACCACTGGTGACCTAGTATGACCTTTGATCCCAACCGAAAAACAATAGCAACCGAGAACTCAATATGGTGCATCTATACGTACAAAGTTCGAAGTTCATGCAACTTTAGAATATTGAGTTATCGTGTTTACAAGCCAAAGCGTCACATACACACGCACACGCACGCACCCACATACGCATACACACATACATACGCACACACAGACACGCATACATACTGCATCATGATCGCAATGATTCCGTTTGCTTTTAGGAAGGAATGAAACAGGTGGTAATTACGCAAGAATAAAACCAACAAATTAGAAATAAAACCAACAGTAAGCTGGCTACCTTGGTAGGTTAATATTTAGCTTGAATTCGAAATTTTCAGACATTGAAATATCTCAACTTTATTTACGATATCTAAACTTAATTACACATAACAGACGAATAATTGTGATTATTGCCTGTAGGCCTACGCTGTAGTTTAAAAATGCGTCGTTTTCTGGAATTTCTTGTTCTCTCCTAGTGATTTTTAAGCAAAATCTACATATCCGAAATTGCTTGACCATCTATATCCGTCTTTCTTTTTCTTGGACTATATGCAGTTAGAATTATGACTATACGTAATGACTTATTTAGTACAAGACAAATTCAGTTCTCTATTTCAAAGGTGAGAGTACAAGAGAACACTGGTAATGGTGACGTCTGGTTATGCTATCATGCAGCCTCGAAAACCACCACGGTGACTTGACCACCAATCATACTCCAATTTGAACACAGAAGGTGAAATTGTCAGTACGGGCTTTCTACTGCGCTAATTTTACAAGGCATGTTTCAATTTCGTTGAGTTAGACTTGAGCTACCGCCACAGAAATCATTTTTGTCCCACCCTCACCATAAACCTCACCATATCGAAACAAACACGACTTAGATGTAGGGAAACATTTTGTTACATCGTAACATGCTGAGTAACATACCACACTTTATCATGTGTACTCACTAACAAACTATAAGAAATGCGTGTACTCACCATATAATGACTTTCTGAAGAATAACCGTTGTATCCTCTGCATTAAATGTGTCATGTATACCTGGTGAGGGTCACCATAGAACTCCCAAACTTGCATGCATGCCCAAGATTGAGCTGAAATAATACCTTGGCAACCAACAGATCAGACGACGTATATCTCTAACGACAAACCAATGGTTACCATGTTACACCCATGTAAACCTACATAGGTCTAAGTTGGTAAATATGGTTATACGTAGGTAAGCCTATACCTTTTAGGTAGCTTTAAAAATAACTCATATATTGTAGGCTATAACCCCGTTTTACATCTTAGACTTACGTATAGGCTTATATACGTAATACCATTACCATTACGGCAACTTCTGCAAACTTACGAATTCATCAGTGCCAATAATCTCGTCACTTGTTGTTTTCTTTTTCTTGCCTGCCACGAAGCCAACTAGAGACAGCAAAGCTATCAGTAATATACTGCAGACCTTCCAATTCTGCATGTTGATTCCTGCTATATAACATTCACTTCAATGTGACAGGGTAGTGGTAGCGGGTGTTGAAAATCTTCTAACAGTCTGCTATGCCAACCTGCAGGTGGAAGCACCAAATCGCTTCCTCAATCAGTAGTAGCACGTAACACAATGACGCATGTAAGCCTACGATACTGCCAAAGTCAAAACAGTATATACGAAAAATTACAGTTCCGTTTGTTATTATATGGGATTATTATGGCCCACTCTATCGCCGCAACCTGGCATGATCAGTACACGGGTGGGGGGATTAACTCCGAATGACTACCCGATGTCGGAAGGCTTTCCTACTTGTTTATCACCATTAAAGGTCAATCGCAGATATTGAGGGCTCCGTAAAGGTCACAGAGATCCAGGTGGCCCACATTGTTCTCCTCTTCGTTCGTCATCAATCTACAAATAAGGGAATGTTGATGACTGTTTCAAGAAAAAAAGCTAGCCAATAAGTACAAAGTTTTTAAAGCGAATTATCGTGTTAGACCCATGTAAACTATGTACTTGACCAGCTTAGGTCAACCGTTACACAAGCAGTTATGATCAGGCCAAGAGGAAGAGGCATGGAATACGAACAGTAATCGCCACACTGTATTTCTGTATCACTCAAGTCAGTGGATTGTTTATATGGGAAGGGTGACAGAGAAAGATATGGGGTGTGGGGTTGCGCGGGTGGGTGGGTAGGTGGTGAACTAAATTCAGTATTCAAACTAGGGTACATGAGCTATGTGGTACTTTATATTAAATATTTGTCTTTATAACAAATATTTAGTCATTTATCGGGCTATGGTCTAAATAATTACAGAACTGTTTTCGCCTCGTCAGAGATGATAACGGGGGGGGGGGGGGGGGAGATTAGATATTATCTATTTAGAGGGATATCAAGACCCAGCTCTGCATAACTCTTGTCTCTAGTCAACAAGGTTTTAAACAAAATTCCAGACGAAATACGGTAAAGCAATATAAGGGCAGGGTGGTTCAAGTTACCCGGTGAAACCGATCAGCAATTTCTACAGTGTAAGACTGAAATAAACTCATCGATGAGGGGGTTTCTGGGATCGTGCGGGGAAGGGGGTTTCTGGGGTTGTGCGAGGAAAGGGAAGGTGTGTGGTGGAGCATTCTAAGTATTCTTTTCATGAACCGGTTGAAGTACTTTCTGTGCCTCCTGTGTTCGTCTCAGTATGTCTTCGTTTATCCTATACAGTGGTATCATGCTGTGATGACGGTGGTTGATGGTTCATCGTTAGAGAATCTGTCACTCGAGATCGATATTTGCAAGGCTTGTCTCGCATGTTCTTTAACACTTAATGACACGTCGTGTACATTATGACTGAAGCAACTAATATCAACCACTTCTCCAGCACATGTGAACATAGCAGAATTCGTGTAATGAAACATTTGCTAGTCATTGGACTTTGCAACATATATCGTAGAGAGGCCGAACAAATGCTTTGCTTCTTACAGAATATACTAAGCCATGAAAAGATACTTAATACACATATATACGTCAGAAACCAAACAAACAGAAAATGGAAAAGGAAGCGAAATTTAGCGAATCATGTTAGTTAAGCCCTGTGGGAAATTACTCGTTTGGTTTATCCTGCCGAATGATATACCTCTCAATAATAGAAATATTACGCGGGGTGTGGTGGGGTGGGTGTGGGGGCGGTAAAATGACTATAGCAGTTTTCATTTCTCAATTACATGTTGACAAATGGCGAGAATTTTCGTTTAGGCTTAGACTTGGATCAAGCTTTCTTCAAGATGCATAAAATATATCAAAAAGCAGATTCCGGCGCCATTACCAAAACGGGCAAATTGCGCAAGATGTGATCGTCGTCTGCTCACCCTTCACCTTCTAGACAAGTGAAGTATTGGCTTTATTTAGTTTAGGTAAGAAAAGGGTCAGGAAGGACAGTGTGCTTATAAAAAGAAAAAGACAACAGTCTCCCACACTCAGGAAATTCATTTGTTAAGTGCATTCTTAAAGGCATTTACACTTTTAGACATAACTACCGAATTAAAAAGACTATTCCACTCGCCCACAACTCACTCCGAGAAGAAATATTTCCTGACATCCAACTTACTCTGATGTAGCCAGAGGGGGCATAGGGCAAAGTACCCCAACAAAATTTGTTTTGGATGTGGGTAGAGAAATGGGCACGACTGAAAACAAATTGAAGATGGAGTGACCATATAAGGGTAAATAATAAACGTTTTCTCTCTCCCCCCCCCCCAAACAAATAAGGGAAAATACTGTTTTCCAGTCATAAATTGGTTTAATTAATGTCTAAAAGGGCATATTTTATCTCGCTTGGCGGTTGCTCTTAGTGTGGGCCGTTAAATCGGGACGAAATCCCCCCTTAAATTTGGAGATACAAATTTAGCTCCCCCCCCCCCACCCTCAATCAAATAGCTGGCTACTCCCCTGAAGTGAATAATATTGCTATAATAAAGGAAACCAGTCAGCATTTCATGCGGAATAAACTCTTTGAGAACAATGTAAGATCTTGACCCAGAAAGGTACACAATCATTTGTGTCATGTAACGTGGATTATCCATGTTGTCTTTATGGATCATAATCTGAAGGAAGTTGTCACCACATTTTAATACAGATTAAAATATTCCAGAAAATGAAAGATTTTGCTAGTGAAAAGTACACCTTACTTATTTCATGTGGAATATCATTTCGCAAAATGTGAAGGAACCAGCTGCGTTGTTAGAGTTTGTTTTATGGAAGAAGGAAAAGTCGCTATTTTCATATGGATTCAAGTGTTTCAGGAAATGGAAGATCTTGACCGTAAAATGTACCAAATTATTCCTTCAAAATTGTTGTGGGGATCATTTCTTGAATAAAAGTTGATTATCCGACAATATATAAGGCTAGAACATAATATATAATTTGTTCTCTGGATCCGAAGGAAATTGAACGTACGTGTCACCATTTCCATACCGGATTAAAACTTCTTACGGATTTGGTGATGTGAAGGTAAGATAAATGTTATCGTTTTTATTTATGAAGGCTCGCTCGGTATTTAGACACTAGTGTACAGTCAATACATGCAGCTACGATCAATACCCACAACACAGTTTACATAGCAGCGATGGACATCTCAGGTCCAGATAAAAGATAACAAGGTATTACGTTTCATTACTGTCTGCATTTTGTAGCGACCAGAAAAAACTTCACTTGCAAGCAACAGAAAGTTAACTTTTTAAGAGGGCGGCACGCGGTTTAGGGCGAGTCTTCAATGCCTTTAAGGCTTACATACATTCACTTATAAGTGTCAAGAAGACCTGTTCTGCGATGTGGTTTTAGGCTATCATACAGTCATAAAGTGTCAAGACGACCTGTTCTGCGATGTGGTTAAAGACTGTTTAGATGATGTTCGGAAATAGATGAAAAAAAAAACTACCTAAAACTGAATGACGAAAAAACTGAATTTATTGTGACTGGCGGTATAATCAACTTGAAAAGGTTAATATCCCTTACATTAGGGTTGGTAATATAACCATTGTGCCATCTTCAAACGTTCGTAACCTTGGAGTTATTCTGGACTCATCCCTATCAAAGGAGAGCCACATTACATCATGCCTGTTTATCAATTAGGAACATTGGCCGTATTCGCCGATATGTTAACCAAGAAACAGAGGAATTGATGGTTCACGCCTTCATTACATAGATTGACATCGGAAATTCACTCCTATTTGGCATCACTAAATCTCAACTACAGCGCTTACAGCGTATACAAAACTGTGCTGCCAGGCTAATCACATTATTCTCAGCAGCTTCCCATATAACTCCAATTTTGAACAAATTACACTGGTTACAGCCGGTTGAACAGAGGATCATTTACAAAACTGCTCTTTTCGTTATTAAAATTCTCAATAATGTTGCACCAATGTACCTGTCAGAACTTGTACAACCATACACAGGATCGTATTTCAAGGAATCGGTGGGTCCAGATATCCTTCTCCTGTGTGCAGCCACAAAAGTGTGGAATAACTTACCTCAATCAGTTATACTTGTCAACAGCCTTGGAAACTTCAAGAACTTACCTGTTCCAAGTTTCATTTATGTAACCTATTTCTGCTGTTTCTGCAAAGCTCCATGAGCACCTTCGGGCGGATACCGGCGCTATACAAAGTGTCCATTATTATTATTACATACATTCACTAAGTGTCAAGAAGACCTGTTCTGCGATGTGGTTTAAGGTCTATATACTTTCACTAAAAGTCAAAAGACCTGTTGTGTGATGTTCTCTACTCACAAAAAGTCCATCTTTGATTTTGCGTGCATCAAAGTTTCTAGAGGAGTCGGTATTTTTGTTTCTCAACCGTATGAGAATTCTCCATACCGTTTATGATAATATTATCCTGCACTACTTATCTTACTGTAATTCTGCTGGGCCAGCAACTACCCTTCGCAACTGCAGAAATTTCAGGCTCTTCTGAAAAAGGCAGTTCGTTTGGCTCTTTCTTACAGAATCCTCTTTTCGTTAAACTCAACACCCTCAATATTTACGACATCAACAGTCATCAAATGGCAATTTTTATGTTCCAATTTTGTAATAGGGCTCTGCCTAAGTGTTTCAACCTCCTTTTTCCAATTGTTATTCTGTACACAACCACTAGATCCAGCAACTCCCTCAGCATTCCTGTAAATCTTTTGAATTCTATAATCAGCATTGTATCTGTTTCATAGGTCCTAACATCTAGAACTCTTTGAGTGACCGTTTCATACAATTGCTAGGCTCTTTTGTTATTTAAGAATTCCTAACGTTCCTGTCTTATATCCAGTCTTTTTCTAGTTCACTGTAGTCTGGCTTCGTAGAGATGTGGGCGTATGGTGGGGTGAGGTGGGTGGGTCTCCTTCAACAACTATCTTTTTACTGTCAGGCTACTCTTTGTAACTTAATACCTATCTCATATTACTTTCTGTTAACATTGGTGTTCTCAATATATTAGGTTTCAACTTCGTTGTAATGCTTGGTTATTATGATTGACTGATTCATTGATCGATTTAAATCAAATTAAATGAACATAAATTGAATTTCTGACATACGCGTACAAATTCGATTGATCGATAAGTTTGGGATACAGTTACAGAAATGATATAATGTTGAATTGATGAGATATGATAAGTTGTCAATTAAAGATTTTGCAGAAAATTGTTCAAATGCTCAGTTGGAATGAAGTGAACAATTGAACATTTTTGCAGAAAAGGGTTGAATTGATGAGATATGATAAGTTGTCAATTCAACATTTTGAGGAAAATTGTTCAATTGCTCAGATGGAATGAAGTGAACAATTGAACATTTTGCAGACAAATGTTGAATTGACGACATATGATAAGTTATCAATTAAAATTTTGGCAGAAAATTGTTCAATTGTTCAGATGGAATGAAGTGATCAAATAATTTTTTGCATAAAAATGTTGAATTGACGAGATATGATAAGTTGTCAAGTAAACATTTTGCAGAAATTTGTTCAATTGTTCAGATAAAGCAACTGAGCAATCCAACATTGTTCTGATTTTTGATAAGATATTATCTTGTTATCTAAACAAAATACTTTTACTTTTTCTTATGTTGATGGCACTTTTAAGCTTCAGTACATATACAAGGTATTGTAATATATATATATATATATATATATATTGAGATACTATTAGGATAGGGATCAAACCATCAACCATCCAAGATATCGATATTCTCAAGAATCTAATCCTAGAGGATATCTGCTCTCCTGTCATGCTTCATTATGACATTGTTATATAATTTCATGTAGGTATTACAAACGGAAACTGAGAAAAGAGAACAATTTGAAATCGTTTAATTTTTTGCTTTTAATTCTCTTCAGTGGAGCTTGAGACTCCATACTATGTAGACTTTACTATATGAACAATGTACATGTATTTACAATGTGACGATGTATCATTAATTGTGGCTAACCTACTAACTATCACTGGCTTTAATCCTCATAAACGGTTAACAAAATTAGTGAAATTACGACACGTTTTTCCCTTAATTTATTTGAATTAGAAGCAAGGCAGTTTCAAAACTGTTATTTATAACGCAACCATATACGTCCATGGAATGCAGTGCTATCAAAATAAGGATGTTTTTAATGTTTAACCGTTTCTTCTTTTCTTCAGGTTGATAGTTAAGACACTAGAATTGGACCATTTCAACCTATTCTCACTTTACGTCATTGAAATGAAGACGCTGATTCGTGCCAGTATGACGTCACGGAGTCCAATACGCATGAAACCATTTAAAGATTGCTTCTTGAGAGTTATAACAAGACAAATGATAGAAATATTAACCAAGTTAATAAATGAGATATGAATCTTCTTTTCATGAAGTTTTCTAACGACAAGTTAATTGGAAGTTACCAAAGAAATTTATTTATATATTGAAATAATATTAATGAATACAGTGATTCGACGCAAAAAAAAATAGAATTGACCTGTAACAGATCTAAAAGATCTTTCAAACGTTTGTTAGAATTAACTCTAACCCTGCTTAAATCTAATTTCAATATCTACCTGGATTATTCTGAACCTAACCCTGCTTAAATCTAAGTCCAATGTCTACCTGGATTATTCTGAATCGAACTCTGCTTAGATCTAAGTTCAATGTCTACCTGGATTATTCTGAATCGAACTCTGCTGAGATCTAAGTTCAATGTCTACCTGGATTATTCTGAATCGAACCCTGCTTCAATCTAAGTCCAATGTCTACCTGGATTATTCTGAATATAACCCTGCTTAGATCTAAGTCCAATATCTACCTGGATTATTCTGAATATAACCCTGCTTAGATCTAACTTCATTGTCTACCCGGATTATTCTGAATCGAACCCTGCTTAGATCTAAGTCCAATGTCTACCTGGATTATTCTGAATATAACCCTGCTTAGATCTAAGTCCAATGTCTACCTGGATTATTATGAATCGAACCCTGCTTCAATTTAAGTCCAATGTTTACCTGGATTATTATGAATCTAACCCTGCTTAAATCTAAGTCCAATATCTACCTGGATTATTCTGAATATAACCCTGCTTCAATCTAACTTCATTGTCTACCTGGATTATTCTGAATCGAACCCTGCTTAGATCTAAGTCCAATGTCTACCTGGATTATTCTGAATCGAACCCTGCTTCAATTTAAGTCCAATGTTTACCTGGATTATTCTGAATCGAACCCTGCTTAGATCTAAGTACAAAATCTACCTGCTGGATTAATAGAAATCCTGGCAATAATTACTGAGTCTTTCCAAAGTTCTTCACATTATTATTATTATTTAATTGTTTTACATATAGCCTACTTCACAAACTATCAAAAAGTTCACTTCTTCATATCGACCTCAAAACCAGCATGATCTGGGTTTGAGAAATATGGATGGTTTGGGAGGACGATATGTGTGGTAATGACGTCATCGCCAAAGAACCAATCAGCTTTAATGTAGACCACATAGGACAGGATGAACCCATGTGACACATTTAAGAGGAAAACCATAGCAAGAAGTTAAGTTAAACATACCTTATTATACATCCAAAGGCTGCTTACGTATATCCATGAATCTATTTACATCATTTTGCTTACCCTGTTTGAGACTTTTTCTCCTCTATCAAATCTGACTTTCCAACGTTAAATGTTGATGATGGAGAGCCAATAAATAGATAAATCATTTAAATAATTTAAAAACGATAGTAACAAACAGTCAAAAGAATATAATGGTCACAAAGGCGGTATTTGATCGCTATGGCAACTAAACATACATTAAAGAAGGATACAATGAATTGGTTGAGCAAATGATCACGGGATCATAATATGATCCTAGGATCATCCTACCACCATTAAAGGATCAGGGGGTCATCTAATGATCTAAAGATGAACATACCTTCCTGTAAATTTAATCTGCATCAATACACTACTGATGTGATTTCGTAAGGTGTCAAAGGAGTATAAATCACTGGTGGACTTGAATCCACAGCACCTCAGTTATATAATATATATATATATATCTATATATATATATCTATATATATATATATATATATATATATATATATATATATATATATATATATATATATATATATATATATATATATATATATATATATATATATATATATATATATATATATATATATATATATATATATATATATATATATATATATATATATATATGTGAACTGAGGTTCTGTGTGTGTGTGTGTGTACATATATGTGAATGACGATTAGTTAGATATTTCCACGCAATTTATTATACCTAACTTTGAATGGAGAAGCAATTGTCACTTTTGCTGCGTAATCGCTTTTATCATTCAAATAACTCATGTTTTCGAGTTCATGGAGGTAGGTTTGAGTTTTCAATTGGCGGTGTTAATTCGATGTTAACTTCAACGAGACATCTCCAATGCAAGTAGCGAACAGCACCGTAAGTCCTCATGGAAATAGAAAAATATCCAACAATCATAACAACAATTCAGTAAGAACAATGGTAATGTTTAAAATATCAAATGGGATGACCTCGTACTTTCTAAACTTGACGTCACCAAACAGAATGCATTCAGCAGACCTGGCACTTCAGAAAGGTTTCGTATGACGACGTAAGTAAACCACACACACAGTGATTGGTAGTTGTCTCATGAATATTTATAACCGTTTTCCAATCAGATCATCGGTTGTGCATAGTTTCGCCTAGGATCTGATATGCTTCCCATCATGGAAGCAGTTGGATCATAACCAAACTGCGCATGCCCAGCAGTTCTACTCATATAACCCGCCGTCAATCCATTCGAACAGTATCTAGCGGCAGTAGGATCACGCATATAAGCCACTTCTCGTGAATAGGGTGTAGGCCTGCTACTTGAACGGAAGTAACAACTAGGTCCATAACTATATTGATTGTCAGTGGGTGGGGCGTATGTTGCGTAAGTATCTGATGCGCACGTTCCATTGGTCAAAGTGCATGGGTTTGGTAGTTCTGTGTAAGAAGGGTTTGGATTAAGCAAAGGAGGAGGAAGACCTCCTGATTGCGTCATCGAACAGCTGGTGTTGATCGCCTCCACTGTGGTCAAAGATGGCGGGGTGTTTGATGCACAACTCGAATTAACCGATTTGTCGTCTGAGAAAGGTTTGAAAGAGATAGAAACTGTTGGTACACGTTGATATGCAAATGTAATAAATGAAGGTTACCAGTATTGAATCAAAATATGCTAGAACATCAAGTAGTTGTCACACATAAGGCTTTCTACAAAAAATTTTGTTTTGATGCCACCCATCATGGCATAAAATATTTGCCAACATTTTGTCCCGTGTTTGTAACTTGCATTTGAATATATAGATTTGACTGCCGTTGCAACAACCCTACTGAAGAAACTGTTTAATAAATTAAAGTATATTCGAGAGCACAATTTGTACATAGAGAGTGCACAGTATGTTGTTTTACTTGTTACCACAACACATGTTAGAGGTGAAGGGTGAGTCGACATTTACGGTAGCCGTTTAGCATAATGAAAAGGAGTAATAAATAAATAGCGCCATCACCTTGATCCCCGTGCCCATTACTGCGGTTCCCTGACCTCGTTGTCCGGGCGATGCCGACTATCTGAAGTGAGCTTGGTCTGTGATGATTACGTGCCCTGGGACCGTTGGAATGAGGCATTATCTCAATTATACTATGAATAAAGGTGAGAAAATGCACGCATTCTCTCATCTATACCATATTATAACATTCTTTAGTTGTGGAATTAAATTTGTTGCAAGGGCCTATTTTAGAAGTAATGTCCCCTTGCCCATCTCTCTGTATACATACATCGTCACATCGTCTCATATGTATAATATCATACCATAAATATGTATGTATGTATATATGTATCTATATATTTTATAACAAATTAACCCCTATTGGATGAAAAGAAAAACGTTTGGAATTCCTGCAGGATATTGATCAAGTACAATATTGACAAGCGAAGCATAAACTCAACAATTTATATTATAAGGGCGCTATACAATTTTCAAAATTACGAAAAGCATGTATGTTCTATAATGACTTCACCTTATCTTATATCATCTTTTTTTAAGAACGCAGTTAATTGTAAATCAGAACGACTGAATATAATTTTCTTTTTTAATTTTATTTTAAGAATATTACTCGTAATATATTGGATCTATCGATTCATGGATGTTATTTAAATCTTTGTAATGTGTCTATTGAAAATATGACGTCATCGTGTTTTTAAAGTTAAAACCTAAAAGAAAGGGTAAAATCTCACCAGTCATCTGGATCGCATTCTCGAAAGCCTTTTGCGAATGGATTACTAGCGATTTTTAACTGCGTTATCTGTTATCAATAAAACGAGGAAAATAGTTTAAATTTCAACAAAAATTATAATATTTATAAAAACTACACAAAAGAAACATTTAACAGGATTTAAGCAAAGAACCAATCTTGTGGATCTTAAGTATAAAATTTGTTTTGGTTTTTCTTTGGGCCAAAAATCTGATAATCTCACAGCAAATGCAACCCATTCACTTAGCTAGATTTTTTTTGTAATAAAAATTTTATTTGGGTTTTTGTTCTACTCAAATGCCATTGATTAAAAGACGAGTGTAACTTAAGTATACTGAGCCGATAAATGATGCGAGGAACGAAGAGAATGGTTAATTACCACTAATCAGTAGAAACAGATAGAAAAGAGTGTTAGATTGATTGATGATAACGAAATTCTGATGAAGTATAAGAATATTTTGTAAAAAATTCTGCAAGTTAAATATACACAATGAATTCAACATTTCGTTTGTTGTTTCAGATACCAATAGCGAGTCGAGGTTATAACAGTAGCATTCGCCTGATGTTTCCTTTGAATTTGCTTTTAATTAACTTTATCCTCAATTCATTTTCAGATCAACTTCAAAACTGTTTTTCTTTCTGCAACCATTACACCAAGATGCTTTAAGTTATTCATGCCATTCGTGTTCGATTTAAGGAAAACCATTCCTCAACATTTCTTAACTCACACCACTTATAGAGATATGAGTACTTAAATTCTAGCGGAAATTTCTTGCTAGTCGAATTCCTTCCTACACACTAATCACACGGAAATGTACATCATTAGCCATTGGGAATTTAGTTTTCTTGAAAATAGGTCAAGCAAAACTGAACGAGCGGTCATAAAAAAATTACCAGCTATAAACTAACCCATCTGGTGAGCATATACGTATTTATTCCAACGATGTAGGCCTATATGTGTATGTAGATATATATATATATATATATATATATATATATATATATATATATATATATATATATATATATAGTATGTATGCGCTCAATATGGTGATGAGAACATACGAGAAAGGTTTGGTAAACTAATACGTACAAGATTGTGTGTCTGGTCTGTGCGTTAACACGTGCTTGGGTATGAACTTAAACATCCGTTTAGCCTACCCACGTGATGGAATAAATTGAAAATCTGAAAAATAGTGAAATATCTTATCGCCGCTAAATTGGTTAAATGGTAGATAACCCCACCCCTTAGAATCAACAATATAAGCCCAGAATGATGTATGTATGAATGTAGAATTATGAACTTTGCAGGTGATGGGGGTGAGGAAGAGTGGGGGGGGGGGGATCTGTACCCGCAAATGTCATGCACGATCTAGAAGTTGAATCCCAAGATGGCGGATTCTGCTTAACCTAGTTTGTTATACTTCCACAGGGACTTATCTCTCAATACGTCATCATCTTGAAAAGATAGGACACATGTTTGCAGACATTCTCCAAGAGAAACCTGCTTCAAGGCGACACACCGGCTAATAATTGAGATATTGCAGCTAACTTTATCTATTTGTTCATAATTTATAGCTCATATAAGCTCGATGTTATTTTGTGTGTGTGTGTATGTATGTAAAAACACTGCTATCATTGTTATTTAGGGCCATCCATGTCCAGTTGTTGTAAGAAATTTGTAAGTGCAAAAGAAAGTTTTGTCCCTTAATACAATTCAAGAATAACTTTTCTATGCTAACTCCCACGCCCCCTCAGTGGCGGCGGAACCGGGGGGGCTTGGGGGGGGGGAGGCTCAGCCCCCCAATGAAAAAGTTGAGGGGGCAAATGCATGATAAGCCCCCCCAATATTTACCAAGGCTCCGAAACGTGCATCTGTCCATTTTTCATTACATACTTGTCGATCTGTCCGATGCACACGTATACTATATAGGTGTAATAATTTTAGTAAATGCTGGGGACCCTCGGCCCGTCCCCTGGCTATAGACCACATTGTCACCTCAACCGCGTCTTCACGCCCCGTGAAAAGTGGAAGCAGTGAGTGTGAGTACCGGTAAGCGCAACACAACTTCGTCTTAGGCCAATGACTTGCATCATTTCAGCCAGTTCTCCAACATCCCCTTACTCAGTGGCGGAGCGTCCATACAGTCAGGGGGCGGATGCCTCCCCCCCCCCCCCCCTGACGGACTCAAATGGACTGCTGGCCCTCATTTCAGCTTTTCACTACTTTTTACTTATTCGCGATTATTGACTATTTTATTGCGCTCTCATCTACCTTTTGACATTTGCCATATTCTGTTGGTGTAATTTTCCGACAAAATGGCGACGACACCTATTTATTCTCCGTTTATCTGCCAATTAGCAAGGCCCGGAAAGGATCATTTCCTGCAATCTAGGGAATATCTTTACTCAAAAATTTTCTCTACGCTCCGCGCCAACCTGTGGTGGCGCTCCGCTTAGATAGTGTCAAAAGCGCCCCTACAGACCATTCTTGCCCCTCTGATCAATACCCCTAGCTCCGCCACTGCCCTTACTACACTCAAAAACGTCTTTGCGAGTACACTACGAGTAATAGCTATTCTCTTAAAACACCATCGAATATACAAATTACAATGTTTTTACAGACTTTTACGTGCAATCTGAGAAATTGCAGGCTTGGGACCCATATTTTAGGGCTAGGTATTCGCAGTATAAAACACTCGGGAAGTGCCGTTTCCGGCCATCTGGGGGTTTGAAAAAACCCAAAATTTTCTTGTACGCTCCGCGACAACCGATGGTGGCGCTCCGCTGAGATAGTCTCCTCACATTAGCCCCCCCAATAATTTTTCAGTTCCGCCGCGCCTGCGCCCCCTCCCTCCCGACCCCACCCCTCCGGTTTGTGGACACGCGACATCCAACCAGAGAGCCTCTACAGCTCGAATCCGTCTGCTTCCGATGACAGTGATGACCGAGGGGTGATTGACCCTGGTTAATTGGTTTTTAACTTGCACTAGTTTCGGAAAGGCTACTAATTTAATTTAACTAGCATTCAATGATAATTTCCTTTATTGAAGGGAAGTTGAAACTAGGTTAAAGATTTATCTTGTATAATTACTCTAAATTTGATCTCTTAGTCATTTTGTAATAGGTATGTTGTTGGGATGTATTTAAGAATATAGCTCGTTATTTTGAGGTTGTCAGGTCAATTAACGTATATTAAATGAATTGGAACCTTTTGGTATACGTAGCTATTGGTTAGGCGTCATATTCAGTCATAAGCGCCATATTGTTTGTGGTTTCGAATGCTGAAATGAAACTATTATTAGGCCTAATATCCTCGAAGGAATTAGCCGAACAGCCCATGTTATGATATACAGCAAAAATGAGTATAATGAGTACATTCCCATGCATGTTACACTGATATCCTTACCCTGTGATTCTGATATGCAGTAACTGCTGTAAACTGTGTCTCTGAAAAGAAAAATGTTTTGAAATCTCTCTCCGGGGCATCATCGAAGTCCTTGCGGCCGCTAACATGTACCACGTGAAACCTCGGCTGATATCGGTGCATTGAATTCAAAATAATCTGCAGACAAAGTTAGTTTGACAATATTTATTTATAGTGACACTCCTTCTAGATAAAAATTACGCCATGAAATAGGACTGACAATTCTTAAACTTGAAATGTCACTACCGATAGAGTCAGCTATGACTCTTGAGAAGGTATCAATTTGAAAATTGAAATTTTACTTGATATTAATTCGCTTTTGCTTCCATAACATCAATTTGAGAAGTGCCTCAAATACCTTAGAGCCACGCAGACTGGCTCTTCACAAACATCAATTTCAAAGTAACGTTTCAAGTGGAACATGAGCTAACATTTTCTTTCCAGCATTAAGTTGGATCAGGACTTCCTTTATCTGCATATACCAAACGTTTTAATTATTATATGATTATGTCGTGCTTCAAGCACTCAGCAGTTGAAGCGAAATGAATATTCAGTGTTTGATTATTATTAGTTACTCACGTGACCATTATCGTCTAGTAAGTTGTTTGTTAACTTTAATTTGTCGAAAGAAACTATTTGTTTCATCCACAAGGCACCCCTGGCTGGAGAATCAGGATGAACATGGATCCGACCTGGCATTTCGGGGTCAGCTTTACCCGCAACCAACCAACTGGAACTGTGAAAGGCGTACCGGTATCTCTTATCATCCACCTACAACATCAAACATAAAACTGATGCATTCTTGTTTGTTTCATTCAGTTTATCAACCTATTCAACACAATCTTGCACAACGCATATCTACAAGCATTTCTCAACACACAACCATTAAAGAACAGATCATGTACCTGTAAACGGCATTATCCATGAAAACATTATCTCTCTCATAATCCAAAAACAGGCATAAATTCAAAACTTTGCAAATGAAATAAGAAATAGTGGTATACAACGAAGCCTCGAAATAAACTTTCTAAAATAGTAGAAACCATCTATGCAGTCGCTCTGTTGTAAAGCTATAGTCTTCTGTTTTACTGTATTATAACCAACCGATGGTGACGGAAACTCACCGGGACAAAGTCCATTAGTAGAATATACTCTGCCATTGGATCCATACCGGACATTTTAACTTGAAACGTAGGGAACATTCTCCTGCCAGGAAAAGATGGAGACAAACATGAAAATCACGTGCAATTCATAACTTTGTGATACATTTACTAACGCAGGCAACAACATCCATCTTGTCATAAAATAGTTACCACTACCGACACCAATCGAATATTTTTATATAGGTGAAGTTATATAAACGCCGCTGACACCAATGCGCCCGTTTAGGAGAATTCATTAGATCACTGCTGACACGGTGATAGATCATCTATAGATGAAATAAATTGACCGCTACTGACACCAGTCGGATTATGCGAACTGAATGATCACTGCTGACACCATTAGCGTGAACACTACTGACACCAATAGAACCTAATTATATGTATATTTGAATAATTGTGACAAGGAGTGTAGCCACGTAAAGTTGAGTATTTGCTGTAAATATTTATAATCCTCTTCTACTCTTGGATCTTACTGTTATGGTCGTTAGCAATCCCCATTTGCTGGTTGAAAAGGTTATAACATTATCTTAATGATGATGATCGGAAAAACTTAGTTCCAGTTTATGCTGACCGCCAATGATCAGCGAAGCTAAACAACAATTGTGAAAGCCCATCCCGACATGTCAATAATCTTATCATCTGTTGGAACATATATGATCTATCCAAGACTATGTATTCAATGTGACTATCCAAGACTATGTATTCAATGTGACTATCCGAGACTCTGTATTCACCAAGACGACATATGACGTCACGAGTGCAAGACAAAGTGTTTATTACACAGAAATCACTTCAAGATTTGCTTTACTGTTTTTATGAAACAATTTTAGATGATTTTTTACGTTTATGAATTAATTGATGATGTATGACATTTGTTTTAGCTCTACTTTGTAATTGTGTTGATAATGACATTAACGTTAATCATAACGTGAAATTGTCTTTGAAGTGTTACTACTACAAAGAAAGTTTGCATCGGACTTTCAAAGTTCTTACGAAGTTAACTGATTCCTGTCATCGCCAGCGGTTCATATGACTCCCTCTATTTCGGCAGTCAATTGTTGACTATCCTATGATACGGAGAAGAATGGACGCCGTTTCTAACACTAGCCTTGGGGCAGAGTGATCGCCTGGGTTCAATTAATCTTTCCTGGCCTCTCGAGTTTTATTTGGGAATATCTTTCTCCCAAATCTGACTTGTGTTGGCCGATTGATCTGAGTATTAGGCGACGATGAGAACTTGATCTGTATTCCAACTGAACAGAGACGAAGATTGAGGCAGGGAACTCAAACAGGCTCCTTGATTGAGAGAGAGAGATACCTTACAAACTTAAAGGGGTATGCATGCCAAACAATCAATCATTTGTTTCCATAGAACCATTCTTCTTAAGAGAAAGTTTAAGTTGATTTGTATCTGTTTGCCTTTGCTGTAGTGTTCATAACGCATGCTTACCGCTGCAATGTTTAACAGAGATAATCTGACGTTTGACGTCACATGTTCACAACATTCCCACAACAGTTATTCTCTGTTACTGTTGTTGAAGACTGCGTCTCGCGTCACATCGATAACAAATAAAGTGATATTAAGTGATATCAAGTGGATATCAAGTGATATCAAGTGGATGGAATACAAGGTTCCCCAGTTTAAGAGTTACCGATCTTTCCGATAATTGCAATATATACAAGTTAAGATACTCCTGACCAAACGAGACAAAACAAATTTCGCTATCCGAAAATGTCTATGACATCTAGAACGGTTTTGAAAGATATCCATCGGTTATCTGGATGCTAAGCACGTGACAATCCATCAAAAAAGTTCAATGTTTATCCAAAATGTATTATAGTTTCACAAAACACACACACACACACATATAGCTTAGAGATACTTGGAATCAAAGGAAATCAATATCACAACGTCTATGTCGTACTGCGGGATCTCCCTTTAACCATACTAAAATCCTCAATCTTTCGACAAGGCGAAATCGCGGAATCAGTTTGCCGGTAGCATCGAAACAGTAGCGACTGCTTGAGGCTTCAAATGACTTAAAATGATATTCCCTGCACAGCTCCTGCATTCCCTAAGTGAGCGATGATCATAAAGACTAGAAATTGATATAGCCTAATCAAACAGCGGTCACTGCACTAAGAATCTACTCAAATTCTTATTACGCTTTTTCTATTTATGTTTTATGACTTTTCTTTTGTGTATTTTAGAAAACAAAATCTACAGAATGAAAATTGGAATTTTATCATTAAAACAGATAACGATCGAGTCCCTGTGGATATCTTGCCCCCCCCCAATAAAAAAAAAGTATCAGAAAATGAATTTATTTAAAATCTTGAAAATGAATAGTAAAGGTTTCTTAATGATAAAACATAGGATTGGTCAGACAAATCGCTTTTATCGGTTATTTTCATTGGATGATTTTATTATTTTCTACTTTCCATAATTTTCTTGTCAACAGATAAATATTAATAAGGTAAACTTGTGTACAAGAAGAGTTTATCAATACCCTTTTTTGGTCGCATTTGACTTGGCTGTCATACAGCTCGGGTTGACTCGATTTAATTGCAAAACTGAGTTTGACGTGACCGACATAATAACTGTAAACAAAGATTCACCTAAGCATATTTTTTTTAAAAGTTTACACAGTATTTAAACAAAACTAGCTAACATCCAAACACTTATCCTTGAACGTAGAATCACCAAGTCAGACCTTAATGCACGTCGTTTCTTTTCGTTTTGGTTACAGATGCTTTCATGATTGCCCGCAGATTCCATTTAATTGACCTATCCAAACCTTATGGCACGCCGGGCGTGACATTTGCCAACGTTTAAACTTAACTTAAACGTCTTTATTTACCTGTCGTGATAGGCTTCTATAATATCGATAAAGAATGCATTGTTGACAATTTATTTTCAATTAAAGTTTCGACTTCGTCAATTGTATTCAAAATAAACTATATGAGATCGACTTTAAAGCTGTGATAAAATAGTTTAAAATTAGCTGTTGGTCTCTCAGTCTATTACAAGGAAGCATTACCTTCACGTGACACGACCGTGTACGCAGCTCATTAAGATTCAAAAATGTAAGACATAAAGAAACCTTAGTGATATGCCATAAATCTGTCATTGATAAAGTAGATGATGCGAGTCCGCAGAAGTTTTTACTTCCCAATAAATGATTTTAATTTATGCCTGGACCGACTTGAACAGTTCTACAATAGATTGTTGTATTACGAAGGCATTTCATGACAGTAACAAAACGTGCTTGTTGCGGCCATTACTTCATTTAAGGATACATTGAAAAGTCGTGTACGTCCCTAGGTACTATAATAAATTCACTTCACTCTACGTCAGTAGAAAGCAATGTATTTTATATCTATGTGGGTTGTAACATCATGCCAGGCCCAAGATCTATAAGCCTGTACTCATACATGCATCGTGCTCGTTTGTGACGAAACCTCCATGTAGGATTAACATCCCCCCCCCCCCCCTCTGAGAACTAGACGCAGTGTAGTGTTGTCAATGGTTCTTTGTATAATCACGTATCTTCAGATAAATTAACGAATCGTATTTACCTTAGATAACATAGAAGTATATCAAGATATCCCATCAACATTTTGACGCTCCGATAACTTTAAAATAAAATAGGCCAGACTTATTTTATATTTTCATTTAATCTTGAATTAAGAATTATGAAATTACCATTTTACTAAAGTCTATATACCAGACAATGAACTCTTTGAAATGACGGGTTCTGCTAAATTATTGAACATCTTTTTTTTTTTATATAATACACCAGAACAGATGAAGAATTCCCTCTAGAGAACAGTAAAGTTGTCTATTTTTTTTTTATTACTGCACGCTAAAATAAATGCAATTTATTACATTATGTTTGGCTTCTTTAATTTAGTTTTATGTATAATTTTCCTTCTGATGAGGTCACGTACTATACACGGAATGATTTACCGAATTACACCTTTAAATAGAATTGGCCGAGTAACCTGTGATCCTTTGGCCTAATTGTTCGATTTAAATCCTAATAAAATTGATCTAAATGACCAATAAATATACAAGCACACGTTGAAGAGAAACCAAACAATAATTAGATTCCATTGTCCTTATTTCTATGGTAATTCCCTCATGATATTTACCAAAATAGCGGTTCCTTTGTACAATCTATTTGCAATGATAGAAGAAAGGTAGAAGATAAGCCCCGCTTTCAATGTTGTGTGGACAAGTTAATGTACGTAGTTGACAAGAAATTTCATCAAATTCCCTAGACTCCAATCGTGGCCTAGATTCCGAAAATGAACTTTGACCCAAGGCAGCCCTTCCAACCCCTTGATACGCGCAAAACCTATAGTTGACTTTGAGCCGTCGAACCTTCCTTGTTCCATTTCTGTCAAACCAAATTCAAAATGGCGTACATCAACTAATCGTTCCGTTCTGGGCACATGCTTAACATTATCTCGAAACGTTCTCCTATAAATTACAAATGGGTACACTCTAAACACAATCTAGTCAAGCGAGGCTAAAGTCTAGTCATATCGACTGGTTTACGTTAGTCAACGATTATCCCGCCATAATCTTGGTAGAGATGCCTTCACGACTAACCCAAAAGGTCGCCTGACCAGAACATAATGGTCACAGTTCTATTTTAATCTGGTCCTACAATAAATGTCAGCACTGGGACGAAACTCACTAGTCAATCAGGTTGATATATTCGTCACATGAAAAAGCGCGGGAAAATATTAACAATTGTAGCGCCACGGTACGGCCTAGCGTACTGCACTGAACTATAGTACATTGTACACATACGTACACGACGAGCAAGGAACGTACAGCAGGGAGTTAGCAGCCAGACGGTTACGGTACGAAAAATCAAAAAAATATTATCATCCAGTGATATTGTCAGTAACCATTGCAAGGTTAGTATATTAGACCAGTTTTCTTTGGGCCTTTGGCCAGTGTCGTTTGTTAGTCACTTAAAAAGTATATAATATATTAGACCATAAAGTGTGTATTTAGGATTATTCCAACTTGTGTACGAACAAGCTAAGATCTAGGTCATAGGCTAGGCCTATCATGCAGTAGCTATAGGCGAATTGCCTAACGTTAAACCTAATGACGTTAAGCTGCCTTGTAGTTGTAGTAGTTGTACAGCACAGTTTATCGTAACAGTAGGCCTCCGTATATTTACAGTATCATGGTGGCCCCGGTATTCACGCGTTTCTCATGTTTGCAATGGATAATTTCTTTACAAAATAACAAACCTAAATTAAACTTAATATTTATAATCTGTATTAGAAACTTTAGCCTTAGGGGTACCTTGGCTATATTATTCTTGAAATATTTTAGGGGGATAAATTCACAGCAGTGTTTCTCCTGCACTTTCTGGGGGGACATAGCCTAGGCTTAGGTCCTAGGCCATATTATTTATATCTAGATTAGGTTTGAGTTAAGGATTAGCCTCCAATTAGGGTCACCCTAAGATAACGAATTAACTAGAATAGTGTGTATGGGATTGTGTAGTTGCGTGCAAAACTGTTACACTAAATAAGCTGATTATTCCTAGGGCCCTATAGCCCCCCCCCCCCCAGGCCTAGCCCTAAATAGTTTTCATAAAATACAGAGGCTAGGCCTATGTTTCATACGAAACATCAACTGAACATGACGCCAATCTTTTATTACCAGTTTGTCCACTGACCATCCTATCCAACAATCCCGTTAACAATTCACAGGAGAATACACTCCCCCTTCCAAAATAAACATTGGGGACCTTGGAGCAATCTAACAGCCTATTGCTGCCACAGCTGTGTCATATCAATTTATAGGCCTAGTTGTCAGTAATATAGAGGGGGAATATTTCTGGACAATAGCACTGACTTGTCCGGAATTTTTGGCTAAAATTTGTTATATATTCTAGCGGCATGAGTTGGGACAGTTTTTTCTGCTATTTTTTAAGTTTGTACAAAACAGTTCCGATTCAGAACAAAGGTGGGTGGGTGTTTAATTTGTTGTAGTTGTTTGTAGGGAGTCATATAGCCTTGGACTAGGCTTTTTTCAAGATGGAATATTCCTCGCTTTACCTGTGGTACCGTGAACCGCAGTTGATCCCCCTAGGCTAACCCTAATTCCATTGGAAATAAAATAGGACATCTTTTACGGGGTGTTTCATTCAACTTTTTGGAAATACTACAATTTCAAACATAAATGTATTTGGTTATCATTGTACACTTGACAAATGAAAATGTAGCTACCATAGCGGATTGATTAATGTTTGCACATGTTTCTTTTCCATACAGGTATCAAATGCATTCAGGCTTCTGCATCACTGCATAGTAATTTCACTTCCATTTCTACTGTACATTTTAGTAATGGGATGTGATTAAATAGTTGAATTGTGACTGGTATCGTACCGTACATGTTTACCCACATGCTGTACAAAATATGCACATGAACATTAGGGATGTGAACAAATAACAAAAGTTGTATGTCTATCACATTGGCAGATAGACGTCGTTTAATTGTGGAAGAGGATGCTACTAGCGAAGTGGTTAAGAAAGTCTATCCTTGGCTATTTGAAGATGAAGAGGTACTGTATTAATATGTCTTTGTAGATATTATTTATTATACAGTAGTCTGTGTAAAAGTAAAATTCAATCTTGTGGTTTCAAAAGTTATGGACATTTGAATATATTCACTTTATGCCCACCACTTGTTCGAACCACGACTTTGTTTTTCAAAAATCAATTCAAGACTGTTGTGCTAAGCAGCGCGATTGCAGGATTCCCACACTTTTTTTGCTGATACCGCTATTGGGAATTTGTAGGGGGATGTTCCCCCTTAAAAAGAAAACCACTTTGTTTTATTCTGAGCTAGAGCCCGATCTATACCTTTATCAGCAAGATCACTCCGCAAAACCTCATGTCCTCATCCCAAGACTTGGGGAGCCTACTGCTCCTACATTGACCAGCTACAGTAGTCTCTCTCTACTTCTTTACCAATTCGCATCTTCCATCCCTTTCGACATGTCTGAACCATCTCAATCTACGTCTCTGAACATAATCCCGAATATGTGTTAGTCCTAAGCGATCTCTTAACTTCTCAGGTGAATTTACCATATGTACTGTATAATCTAATTGATCTCATTTAACCATAGATACTACTTGAATTAAAGCGACTTGAAGGAAAGACGACAATGGCACAGTTGCTTGGTGAAGGGCTTTCCAAGTATGGAGATGCCATAATCCGCTGCACTTTGAAGATGAAGCATCCCACTGTCATAGATACAGCCATGGAGAAGGACGAGGGTGCCCGTTAAGGTACATTAGTAACACTTCAATCTGTAATTCACTATTCAAGTGATCATCACCCAGGTATGTGCTGGGTCTTCAAAATGGACTACGAGCAAAGTCTGAGGCAGGGGTGGATGCAAAATATGTCTTGGTGAGGGGGTATAACCATTCAGATGTATGGTAGTGAAAAATAAACACCTTCATTAGACATTAACGTTTGTCGTCTTGCATCATACAGTCTGAGGAAAATAGGGCGCATCCGTACATACTCAGACTGTGGTAGCACTAAAAGGCTAGTGCACGCATTTGTCTCTTCACATCTTGACTCTTGCAACAGTCTCATTTATGGACTGCCAAATAAGCTCCAGCGTTGTACGAGCTGCCAGGTTGGTTACCTTATCTAGGAAGTGTGAACACATAACCCCCATCCTTGTAAATCTCCACTGGTTACAAGTGAAGAAGCGTATCATGTGTAAGTTAATGCTTTTGACCTACAAAATATTAAATAAACTTGCTCCATACTATCTATGTAAACTTCTCAATATCAATGAACCGGTACATATTCTCAGGTCAAATGCTGCTACAACACTTATTGTACAAATGTCAGCACCATTACTTACGGTGAGAGTTCTTTTTTCAGCAGCTGCTAAACTCTGAAACCAACTACCACCACATGTTTGAAATGCTAAATCTATATGTACATTTAGGACCTTGTTAAGACTTACTAGCAGAGGGTTGTGTGATTTTAAATTATGCTGATTTAAATCAGTGGTTTTTTTTAAATCACTGATTTAAATCACTTTTCTAATTCTTGGCAGGAAAAGTTGAATTTGTGGTCAGCATATTCTCTGAAATCAAGCAGTTCCTTATAAAATAGAGTCTCAATCAAGTATCAAAGCAATTTCAGTAAATCTAGGGGGGGGGGGGGGGGTGTATTTTCAGGGAGAAAAATCCTTGTCACATACACCGGTATGGCATGAGGCCTATCATGCTAAAATAAATTGAACAATTCTAGAAATTGCCTGCTAGAATCCCCTCAGAGTTCAGTTAAGTTCAGTAGAATAAGGATCAGGATGGACCCTGTGAAAGACCCTGTACCACAGATAACCCAGACTGCCAGATATGATCATGGATGAACACAATCAAGTGCTCAGATGATAACGAGACAGGCTGTGTATTGACGGTAGATTGCATAAATTATGGCTGTGAAGTACTTCATTTGGTACAAACAAGTGTCTGTGTTCAACAAAGGGAAATTGGTACAGTATCATGGGCCCCTTAGTGGAGGGGATATAGGGCCTAATTTTGAAATTATATTCAAGACTGTTGACTTCCCTTGATTGTCCCGAAATCAAATTAAATCATTGGGCTGACTGCTCGTATGTGATATGGGTGGGTATAGATGTTTTTGGAAGATTTAGGTAACATTTGAGAGGAAATTGAACTTTTGATTATTGCAAAATTTATTCGATTATTAAAAAAAAAATTAAAAACTCAACTCTGAATTAGCATTTATATTTGCAATATGGGTAATGTTTTGTATAATTATATTTTTTCTGTGTGCAGTGCATTGCAGCATTGTGGTCTTGGACGGAATGCCCTATATAAAAACGTTTTATTATTATTAAGGTTATTATAACATGTTTGAAGTTATGGATATGGATATAGAATGTCTATTCCAATTTCCAAAAATATATTGTTCAATATGCAAATCCATGGGTGGAAGTAGGTGGTATGTGACAACCTGCCCCCACTTCCCCCTATATGCCTATATGTATTATAGGCTACACGATATGCAGTTTGATCCATTTATATGATGCAATGTTACATTGTTACAAGCTGAGTATATGGAAATCTAGTCTACTTACTCTACTTTGGAAACAAGAGGCATTTCAATTTATCACTGTCTGCATATTCTCAAATAATATCTTCCTTGTTCAACTTTCACACTGAACATGCTCTGTTGCCAGCTGAATCCTGAGGTTCAAATTTTCATGTGTCAATCTGCTTGCTAGTCTGCTCTCTATTATCTTCATTTTACTGAAGACCTCATGATATGATATATGGTTGTTAATTCCGGGAAAACTTGTTCTCGGACTTCAGGAATCTGTAGGTATCAATGAAACCTATCTGCTTTGGGTCCAAGATACGAGTTTGACAACTGATACATATTCTTGACAAATGGAGCAACTCTTTCAATACAATCTCAGTATTTGATATTTTTCCATTAATGTTTCTATATTTTGCTTCAAATGTTCCTTATCAGTTATCATTGTCTTGAATCCCTCAAGCTGAAACAATGACATGGATGCAATCATTTTCTATGGCCCATGCCAGTAGGGGCCCACGACAAATAACTGAACAATTGGCATAACTTAAAGGTGATTGCTTGGGTTGAGCTCATACTTGATATTACTTAGCTAAGTAGCCTAGACCTTATCAAATGATACAAATATCTTAGCTGAAAATAAGACCTGTGATGTATTTAGTACTCTACTTTAATATTATCACCTAAGCAATTTATCGAGTATTGAGTATTGCTCTCCGGACTGCAGATGAGTGAATCTGTGATATTTTTGTCCTATCGATGTTACCAAATATGACATAATATCACTCTTCTGAAATGTCATGATGTTATGAGTGCTTTAACATTCTGTTGTTGATTTTTCTTTTAGAGTCTAGAATGCATGCAGCAATTCTGTCAGTTCCGACTCTACTGAATGAGAAGTTGGGTGCTATGATTGTATTTGCAGATGAGGATAGTGTAAGTACCCAATGTATTATTTAAATCAACAGTATGTAAACTATGGGTCAAGGCCATCAGAGGTGGTCTGATATTGTATGTTACAGTGTCGAGGGTTCATCATGATAGTGCCCTGGTAGTGTTTCCTTTGGGGTATTCAGCAATTTTAGGTCTGATGCCATATGGGCTATTTCAGGAAATAACTCAAAATAAATATTTTCCTACAGATTGTATGGTCACAATGCTTAGAGTTTAATTGTCACGATAGTGTTTTGGTAGTGCTCCTTTGGGGTGTTTGGAATTTTAGGCCAAAGGTCATGTATGGGCCATATGGGCCATTTTGAACTCCTGAACTCCGCCTGAAATCACACAAAATGTTTCTTTTCCTATGAATTCTATGGTGCAGTGTTGAGCATTTTTCACAGTGGTACTTAGGTAGTGCCTCCTTGGGTTTTTAGGATTTGGGGGCCTAAGTCACCTGTAGACCATATGGGCCAATTTATGAAATCACTCAAAATGATACTTTTCATACAAATTTGCCCTAAAATTGGTTTAGCCCTAACATTTGTTGGGGCATCTTCTTCTTTTTTTTGGGGGGGGGGGGCATTTTTGGGCATCCTTATTTCTGGGGGGCCTTGAAATATTTGGGCCCTGAAAACCTTCTGTCTGCAACAAAGGCCCGCACATCTGATCATTATTCCCTAACTAAACATCACATGTATGACCTGGGAGTGTTCATAGCTGTAAATATAGTAAGGGCATCATCACAAAGGTAGAATAGACTAGTATGTATGTGATAACTGGAACAGAATGTTGGACAGATTTCAATCTGTAGTTGCAGTAACCATAACCCAATGTGGATTTCCTGATCAGCCCCAAGTGTATTAAAATCATCTAGTGGAATGAATCCCTACCATGATGTAATTAGCTGTAACAAGATGTCATAACTCATGGCAAATATTCATTTCTCTCTAAAATACACGGAACCAGTGCACCATTTAGCTCTGTTGTTTCATTTATACTCTGCTATTATTTATATCATCAAAAATAGTATTACTTGTAGTGAATACGATGTACTGTAAATTGATTTGAAAAAATATTTAAGGAATTATTTATTTTGATTCCTTCGTTGGTGGAGTATATTTGTTTGTTGGTCACTCATGGCCATCATGGTGAATCAGCCACCCCTCCCATTTTCTGAAACTGGAAAGCGCTGTATATTGAATACATATACCTTAATATCTTTGCAGGTTACAGACTTGTCAGACGTGCCAGTTTATATCCAGGTGACAGAGGATGAAGGTGTTCCAGAGTACACTGTGATAGTGGAAACCTTGCAAGTAGCTACTTTGAAAAGTTTGTTCGCAGCCATGTGCAATTATTTGGCAGTGTTCTCTGTCCTAAATAAGGCATAGAGCCTTTGCTGAAGAAAACCCTTCAGTTTTTAAAAAAATAATTTTGAATGTTGATGATACTACACCGGCAGATAAATCAGTCAATAAAATTCTGGAGAAACTAAACATGCAAATCGCTAAAAATTGATGTCCTAATTACTGCTCCAGGCACCTACCATTTTTTGTACAGTTTTTTTGGCTCAAACTGTCATCACATTTATAACATAGAATACTGCCTATCAATTGCACTAGCATATATATATCAAAATAGGCTAAGGTGTTATAAAACTGTAACTAACTTGCAAATAATAAGTCATTGAAAATTTTTTCATTATCATTTCAGCTGTTGCGTGTGTTGGTTTTGACTTACAAAATGTTGTTATTTTTGGTTACGATGCCGAAGGCCGAGTAACCTATGCGATCAAGTTGGCGTGTGTGAGGGTGCGTTTGTTTTGCTATCTGACCGAGGACTTGAACAAAACAATTTCAGGTCCTCGGTTGTAATTTCTAAAGAATCACCACGTCCTCGGAAGAATTCTATTGTATGGGGTATTGTTAAGGTTACGGTACGTGGATTTGAACAATGGAAAATACAATGGGGTCCTCAGTCTGAATGTAATGGAAACATGTGTGTGTAGGTATGCGTTTGTTTTGCTATCTGACCGAGGACTTGAACAAAAGAATTTCAGGTCCTCGGTTGTGATTTCTAAAGAATCACCACGTCCTCGGAAGAATTCTATTGTATGGGGTATTGTTAATGTTACGGTACGTGGATTTGAACAATGGAAAATACAATGGGGTCCTCGGTCTGAACGAAACACAAAACATGTGTGTGTGTGTGTGTGATGTGACAGCTTGCTCGTAAACACGATATCTCAACAACGACACATTGGATCAATGTCATATTGGACTGGTGATGTGTGGATGGTCCCTATTGTTTTTGTTCTCCATCACATGAATATTAATAAGTGGGTAGGGCTTAAAGTAAAATTCTTAAAATGTCAATATCTTCGCAACGGTATGTCCGATCTGCTTCATACTTGGTATGGTGATGTAAGTGGTTCATTGTCACATGACAATGGAATTTCATCTAATTAATATTCATGAGTCGGTGGGGCTTAATCCTTAATTGCTAGAAATAGCTTGTAAACCTGAAATCTTAGAAATTAAATGTTGAATTACTGTCATTTTGAACTAGTACATGCTCCATGATTAGTAGATGTTCCCTATTGTTTTTGTTGTTCATGACATGAATATTAATGAGTAGGCAGCAGTTAAAGTGAAATTCTTAAAATGTCAATAACTTTGCAACGGTATAACCGATCATCTCCATACTTTGTTGATTGGTGGTGGATAATAATAGTTATATTTTCATATGAAAATAACATGTAACCTCATTAATATTCATGTGTTTGTTGGCCATATAGCATTTGTTGTCCCTCATTCCTAACCTCCTGTCATTCGTCACGTTTGACATGTTTTCCTGGTTCCTGGGAGCTTGATGATCTTATCTATATTTGTTTTGCTTTATAAAACCATGAAATTGGCTAGCCAGGCCATTAAAGGAGTAGTTCAGTGACAAATTAAACTGGACTGAAAAAAAAGTAACCTTTGCAATTAAGTTGGCATATGTGTATGTTGTGATCAGTTGGCATGTTTGTATGTTTTGATCAAGTTTGCGTGTGGGTATGTGTGTATATGTATGTTGCATAAATAGCTGGCTCAGACAATTAAAGGGATAGTCTATAGTGAAAATAGTAAATGAACTTAATAATCTGGTATTACTGTACATGTACCTATAGAGTATAGGGAAATCTTATGTGAGTGGGGTAGATTAATGTGTTGGTAGTAAGGTGTGAAACTGGTAAAATCTGATGGGTGTCAGGTGGGGGGGGGGGTTGTCAGATGAGTAGGGTGATGTTGGGATCAGGGTTGTAGGATGGTAGGTGAGGCTGCAGGTGGTATGATGGTAAGGGTTCCGCTCTGGGTTGGGGATATGGGTTGTGTCGTATGATCCCCATGTGTTTGTCTGGAGAGGGGGTGTGGGGTGGTGAAATGCCTAGAGTCAACTATATCACTTTTTTTCAACTTTATATGTACATCAATAAAGGCATTAATTTTTGGTTTTGTTTACGATGGCCAGGTAATCTACAGTTTAGCATGTTTGCAAGTGTATGTATAATCTTAAAAACAATAAATTTAATTACTGTAAATGTATTGAATAACTTGTAGGTATGCTACATTATCATTACATGGACCTCATTGTTTTTGTTGTCCAGTACATGAATATGTGGGTGGGGCTTGTAATCAAATTCTTAAAATGTCGATATTTTTTTTCAAATATATGTCTGATCACCTTCATACTTGGTAGATTGGTACAGTAGTGCCACATGAAACTGAAATTTCATTTATATTCATGAGTGCAACTGACAACTTTATGTCTGATCAGCTTCAGTTTGGTTTCAGTTGTCTGGCAATAAGTACAATACAGGTATATAACAATAACAAATTCTGACTTATCTTATTTCATAAACTCTCATCGGCATCAGAACCACTAAACCTTTGGGTTTTCTGGTTCTTCAATTACTGATGAAATCAGACACTCTTTTGTACTTACTATTGAGGTGAAGCATATGTAGTGTTTAAGAGAAAATATAAAATGTGATTCCAAATTAATACAGAAATTCTTGCTTTCTTTTTTTCATGTGAGAGGGCTTGATGGTCTAGCAGTGGTTAAGGCCCAATCAGGTTTTATATCCAAGAATTGTTCCCACCAGTTAGCTCAACAGACAGCTTTGTACCTATAAGGGAGTTGTCGCAGGTTCGAATCCGTGGTGGGTCATATTAAACTAGTATAGAAAAACTACTTTTATCCATGGGCAAGACTAACTGGATTAGTCAAGTGACTGCTGGACTAATCATTTAGGTCGCTTGACAAAAGCCTGGTCGATAGAGCATTGTTGAAAGACTAGCAAAAACTGGTCATGTGACTAATTGAATAAGTCAATTGACATCTTGACTAATCGTTCAGGTCGCTTGACTAAAGCCTGGTCGATAGAGGCATAATTGAATGACTAGTAAAAACTGGTCATGTGACTAATTGAATTAGTCAACTGACATCTTGACTAATCGTTTAGGTCGCTTGACTAAAGCCTGGTCGATAGAGGCATAATTGAATGACTAGTAAAAACTGGTCATGTGACCAGGTTTACTTAGTCATATGACCAGAACTATTTGGTCACTGGACCAAAAGTTAGTCAAGTGACTAGAATTAATTGGTCGATAGAAGCATTGTCTGGACTAATGTACTCTAGTCATCTTGACTAGATTATGTTTACAGTGTAAGGAAACTTTCTATGAGGGATTGGCTGTACGTATTATATCAAATTAATTATTTATGCTTCATAGGTGAAAGAGCAGATCTGCTACTTGTGGGAAATTTGTGACCGTTTGCCAGAATGTTCTCTATTTAAAGGCACTGTTTACGAAGCTCTCCAAGCAATATTCGGGAGTAGTAATAAATGACAACTTAATACAGTACTAAGTCACTCAGTTATTACGAAAGTAAGTTCAAGTAGAATTTGTAAGCCATACAGCCAATTTACCATGTACATATTCATCTATGTATATGAGCTATATGTCAGCACACGCGAAATAACTGCATTTGCTGCATTTGAAATAATTGAGAGAACCCCCCCCCCCCTCCTCCCACCTCTAAAATATGTTTAAATTTAAACATCGCCATCTGTTGCGTAACAGAAGTCACAATAATGGATTAATCTCATGTTTACCTAATGCAGATCTACGGGTTTCCTTCAAAATGCCAAGTTTGGGCGTAAATGGGGCGTGATTAATATTTATCGTTAATCTTGGCATATAGCGAGAAAAAGCAAGGAAGTCGTAAATAAAGAAAAACCCAGGTTATGGAATAGGACCACGAAGAGGCAGGGACAATGACGGGCCCCCTCCCCTCCCCATTCACTCTTGGTCTGGAGCAACAATTATACATACACACATGCGTGTAAATGAGGGGGGGGGGGGGCGAGGGATGTTTATTAATGAACAAGACTGTTCTGTAGAACATATGAGTGCTTTTCTCTCAAAGATATGGAGGACATGAATATACTTAACCACGAGAAGCCTGGAGTAAACCCATACAGCAACAATACATGTAAACCAGCAAAGTCTTTAATTTAATCGATTAGAACACGTCATATAAACCAAACATTCAAGTGTGATCCTTAAACCATTCTTACCTGCCTGCTTTAGTAACAATCATCTCAGTACCCAAAGAATGAAATTCATCCCAGAGCGGTTTCATCTCCAGTCTTGCCTCGACAGTTGCTACTTTTCCACTCATCGGTTTGTCTTCTAACCGCGGTTTCTTCGGAGACGGTGTATGCATATCTCTATCGCCATCTAGTGAATCGCTATTGCGGTTATCCTTCCTGTCGTTGTCGGATATCCCTCCGGTGTTCGGTGTCGCGGTTTCGTCTCTGCTCATAGGTGACGCGTCGTTGGACTCAGAGGACTGAGGGCGTTCTATAGCGGTTTCTTTGATAGCTTCCGAGTAAGGACCGTTCATGTTGAAAGGTTGCACTGTGTTTAATAAAAAAGAAAAAAAGATTAAACACGGAATTATGATAGTTAAGAATATAAAAGGGGTATGGAATATTTACTTTTGTATGCATTTATCTACTGTTTCTACACTTGATGGCTTCATATTCTTCTTCAACTTGTTTCAAACGAGACCAATCGTGTGGACGTTTGATTCCTTATTTGTACACAACAGTTTGTTCTATTGTAGGTAACTGTTCACCGTTAATTATATTTGTACGTAACCGATTGTTTTATTGAACGTAACCTACGTGATATCAATTGGAGGTAACCGTTTGTTTGACATAGGCATAGGTACAAGGGGCAGTATATTTATACTACAGCTTCCCTTTTTCAACTATAGGGAAGTTTGGTCAAACATATAACAAATATGAAACACGGAACTTCTTAAATTAAAACAAAAAGTATAAAGTTTGTCATACAATATTTGGAATTAAGTTCAATATCCGATATAGGCCAACGTCGCGTATACAAAGTAACATTACACTGGTTTCCTGCCCCCCCCCCCGCCCCCACCCCTCACGTTTCAGATAGTTTCCTGTGCACTACTGTTATATTGTAAAACCTTTGTTCAGTTGTACTTAAAACTTTTGTTTATTGTACGTAACTGTTCGTATCCACCGTACTATTGTTAAGTATATAGCCTGTATCATTTTATCTATTGTACATTACGGTTTGCTCATTGTACGTAACCGAGTAAGATATTTTGTACGTAACCGTGATAGCAGTGATAGCGTGCTATATAACTGCTCTCTTTTTTACCTGAACGTTTAAATAACCAACATACAAGAATACATCCATTTCCGTCAGTCACTCTTGGGAACTAAAAACCTAATTATTAATTTGTATATGTAAGTTAGTATTAGTTGCACTGAAGATACATAGTGTATGATCTTGAGCGGACATTCTCGGCATCCCTTAACCGGAGTACACGGGATACTTTACCGCAGATTTTACGATTCTCCGAAGAAGAAGAAAAGAGTAAAACCAATGGAGCAGTTAAAGCCTCTCGACGAAAGATGACTTCAAATAAATATTTAAGAAGAGAAATTATCCAACGAGGAATTAAAGTGCAAGTCGGGGTTGTGTTGGTTTTTGAAAATAGGTTAAGATTATTTCGAAGATAAATCATAGCTTTAGAATTAGGCCAAGTTTTATGTACCTGGGCAGTCACAACGTTATTTATTACGCTTTATTTGTAATCGCTTTTTATGATTTAATCAAAGAGCGATTCAAAGGAAAATAGATACATCTTTATGCAGTATAGGGCCATACAGAGAAGATGGGGGTCTTATAATTTAAACCCACCTGATATTACACGATGAACCTCACCTGTTAGACTATATAGTATACACCCACCCACCTGTCCCAATTGGAATTCATGAAGTAAAAGATTGACTGGAATTGTGGAACATTTAAATCTTATTGATTCCTTTCATTATTGTTTTTTTCAAAACATGACTTCAACTGTGTAAGTTTACGAAGCACTTTCATTTTTATGTTCAGGCCTAACTATATAATATTATTGCAGTAATATTATCAGTTGATGTCCCGAAAGATGATATCGTTGTATTCAATCCTAATACAATATCATAATATAATGTGTTTCTATAACTGACATAACTGACAAGTTTTCTGCAAATAAGAATTGGCATTTATTTCCAACTTATAATGATAAATGAACAACATAACACTACGAAATTCAACCTTTTCTAGAAAATAAAAGTGAATTAATTAAATATTAATTTGACAAGTTATTTTTTTGTGTCGACGAAACAAGTTATTTCTTAAATTAAGACCGCAGTTAATCAAACAATGGGGCAATTGTAGCTGCATGATCAAACTAACGCACATTACCATATTTTCAGGTTTTTTTTTCCACATCAATTGAAGTACTAAGTTATTAATAAGTATTTTCTAATATTTTCATATTTAAGCATAATTTTCAGATAATTTTCCTGAAGGGATTTTAGTATTTTTTCATTGAAAATATTGAAACCAAATGTATGGAGGATTTCAAGTAGCTGAGCCTATTTCTTTATTTTCATAATAACGTTATTAAAATATTTTCCTAACCATATTCCAATCATCACAAGGATAATGATAATTGCTCAATGTGCATCAAAAGGTTCATGAAATTTCTTGTCGTAAATAGGAAACAGGTGATGAGCCTCTGCAGTTAATCAATACGATAATAATATTTAAAGTTAACTAGATTAGATGGAATATGCGCATGCGCAAAACGCCCTTTCATAGCATCTATTTATGTTGATATTTATGTATCTGTGATGCGGGACTAAAATTTACTTAAAATCGATGATGTTTTTTACTAGAGGACAAAGTTGCTTCAGTATTGATTACGCATGTGTCATCAAATAATGAGGACAATGTTAGCAACATTTGAGACTCAAGAAGTGTTTTTTGGGCAGGCATTTTACACGTGTTTGAGGTCTCGTAGTGTTGACATAGGTTGCCTTATTTTGGCCAGTAACAATTGTGGTTTATCATATAATACTAATTCATTGTGGATAATGACTAAAGCCGATAGTATTTTTTCCAAACATGTCAGTATTTATACATTTCAACCATCCAACCAGCCACTCATCTTAACTCACTTCCCTCAACTTATCGACTCAAGCCAGCGATATTTGCCTCTAACATCCAGCAAAAAGTTTCTCGCAAGGATCTAATATAGTTGTCATTCTTGTTGACAATATTTGAACTCCGCGTATGTGTGAAAGCACGCAGCTAAACATTTCCCGAGGCTTTCCGAGCTATATGATCGACATTACAGCTGGAAGTGAAAAATGTCGTCATTGTTATTACCTATCTATCTCTCTGTTTGGGTAACCCGAACTGCCCTGTGAATCATTTTGCCGCATTCGTGCAATTAGCAGTAAATACAACACATAAAACACGAAAAAAATATGAACTGTACCAACAAATATGTAGTTTGTCCTGCTGGAGACGAAATACACTTACTCGCTCCAAGCTAGTGAGCGATATGTGTTAACATGGTAAAGCTTATGCTCGTCAAGTTTGTATAGATACGACGTATGAGTGAAGAGTGTATAAGATCACAGTACCAATCTTACAGAGTTAGTAAATAAATATTCCATCCCATGATATGAGTGGTCGCTTCCTAGCTTGTAAGATTTGCTAACATAGTATCAAACCTCGACAAAACAAATAATCATACTAATAATAATAATTACAAACAATTGACATTGACTTTTTAAACATTTCTTTGCGAAGTTTCTATATATTATTGCTTGCATGTAATCGTAACAGTTATGGCCACAGACACGATCAAGCAAACGGGGATGTCCACAGAGTGGTAAGATTACCCTCCACCTTGCTCTCAATCCACCCTCCCTCCCACCACTCCCTCATCAGTAGATACGCCTCTGAAGCCATTCACTATATATTTTCCGACTCTAACCAGGGAGTTACCATTCTAAACGGCAACCCCCTGCTCAAACAACGAACACTGATTTTCGCGTGTGCGCATCAAAAGTTCAACCTATATAACACTACACATTTCAACTACGGACCATTTGACTAAAATACCATTTTAACATATGTCAGGTGAATTCAACATGACACTGACCTCCTTTTCAAGGGAATTGTACAATAAATTTTGTGCAGTTATCTTTACCATTTCATCTTCAGAAAATGATTTAGTATCGCTCACCAACTTCGAAACATTTTTGAGTCCCTATTGCATCAATCCCAAAAGCTTTGGAAAGTATCAGAGCGACACCAATAATTGAACACGTGTGAAATTTTGAGGATATCATGTCATAAATTCAATTATCACCCCTAGTGACGAGTATTGTCCGTGATTTTTTAGCAGTTACTACTGAACTGATGTTAATTTATATCAGATTTGTAAATTACTTAAGTATTCCTCTGGGCAACAATGACTAAACCCCCACAGATATATTATACACTGAGGATTCACAGAAAACGCACGTGACTCGACACTTATAAGAATTCGAGCAAACCGGGCCGGGGAGGGGCCTTGTAAATATCGGTAGCGACCAATGCACATAACATCCTCTTTTTACTAAATTTCAGAGATGTCACATTGATTTATCAAAGTGAACACTTAAAACTGCTTAAAACCAAGATGGTGTCGGGTCAAACACTCTTACCGCTATGAAAGAAATTCGATTGAGTGAGATTGCTGAACGTTTTTGTATTGCTTAAGGAGGAGCTGAGGGCAGGGTACGGTTCTTAGTGGGGCAGGGTACGGTTCTGAATGGGGCAGGGTTCTATACTGCTCAATATAATACTTGTGGACCATTGTTAACATGACTATTTCTGGCATCTTATGGCAAAGAAAGTAAATTCTTTCGAGGTTTTCAGTAAAAAGAAAAGAAATACGGTAAAAATGTTGAAACCACGACACAGATCTAATCAAACCTTATTTGGTTTCAAGACAATTATGTCATTGTTTTACAACATGCCTTCACCAACAACTTCATCCATTTCTCACATACAGTATCTCTTCTTCCGGCTTATGCATCCCTTTAAGTTTATTTATTCATCTATCGATTCATTTGTTGCTTTTCATTATAAATTTAATCAACCACATATGACTCATCGACGCGCGATTACCATCAGTGAAAAATGTGTTAGACTGAAACATCAATTTTACCAAAATACTAAATTTAAGTACCTTTAATTTACATGGTATGCTACATCAATCGCATAAGCTTGCTCTCAAACATTGTTCTCAGAGCGTAGTTTAATTTTCACGAAGAAAGTCATAGTGGTGATCAGGTCGCCACTGAAATAGGTCAGCAAACACCCCTCCCCCACCCACCCCCATAAACTAACGCTTTCTAGGTGTCCACTGGGCGGTAAAACAATGTCCTACTTTCGTCGGTTTACATACCCTTTTCTGCCTTTTTTTGTGTACCTTTGAGGTTCATTTTCGTCAAATCCCTCTGATCTCTTGAGGATTAGCAGTATTAATACTCTCACAAGTCTTTGGTTAGAGAAGTTATGAGCCTGAACTTAAGGGCGAAAGAAGCCTCATTCAAGAAGAAACCACAACGTTTGCACCTCAAGAGTTTATTTATGACAACTGTCGAAACATGTTGATTGTTGAAACAGAATGGAAACAACATGTACGAAAAATCGCATAAAGGAAAACACAAGCACACAGTTGACCAGGACCGCATTTTATCTAAATACAATAAACCCAAATAATTCTGTAAAAACGAGAAATGCCAGTTAAGAGAATGTATCTCTGAATATTCCGCCTGCTTACTACTAGTATACGACTTGGATGGTTTTCATTCAAAGTAGTTTGGCATGAAAAGTTTGTGTGTGTAATGGGGGGGGGGGGGGGCGATTAGTGAGACGGGTGGGGATCCACAAGTAGAGATACAATTTTTTTTTTAACAAGACATCGTTAGTCTAACTTAAGTTAACCAAGACGTTACGACGATAAACGGTGTGCCTGTGGGAGTGGGGGAGAGAACATTTTAATATAATGCATATTGCAGCGCTGCTAACGATATCCACTTATGCCAAATCCAGTGCCAAATCTATTTTTATCCCTGAAAATATAATGGCGCATGTAACAGATCTGAGTATATTTATACGCAAAATATTGAATATAACGATTGTGTGTTTATGACGGTTGGGATTTGTACGCTACTCATTAGCAGTGATGATAACCAATCGACACCAACAGTACCTTATACATCTGTCATCGGGAACCAGTTCGACCCGGAAACCATCTGAGTTACGACCAGAAACATAACCTAAGAACAAATAGCGGCAGCGAAAAGACATTATCATCGGGCGGACCATGGTATGACCTCTGCATTATGACTCGGCCTTCCTCTATAGAATCAATGTAAAGCTAGGTTTTTAGTAAGTGGTAGGAAGGTTTTGTTCCTCGTATATCTGTCACTACTCTCTAAAGCCAATACAACGACCTCGCTCGCCTATCAAAACCCCCCAAAATCTGTTTTCATTCTCTGTATCTTGACCACCCCATTCAACCCTCGCACATACAGCCAATCGTTTTTGGTATATGGATGAAAGTTATTTTTCCACTCCTATTTTACGACCCTGTTCAGCTACGGAATTTCTGATTAAAATATTTTTCGGTAAAAAGGTGACTAATTTGGGTTCCGGGCTCGTTTTAAAGCTACCCTGGACCAGATGTATACTGATGATCCACAACTAATTGAAACAAGAAAACTGAAAGATATTGTGTCCACAGTTTGATATAGTGATCCTAACATGAATGTACAGGCTGTAGGTTTGGATATGAAAGGCACTGCGGCACCCAGACATATGTTACTCTATAGCTGCAAAATAACTCACTTTTGGTGGATGTTTGTCGTTCAATATCAATAATTGAATAGTTTTGATTTAGTATATTTCATTAAGATCTTAGTTATTTCATTTAAAGATCTAACTAAAATTTAGGGAAATGTTCGTACACTGAAATAACATTATCACGTATCGGTTTGTTAAGAGAGAAACCGATTGTGGTAAAGTAGTTATTACTACATACTGGTAGGAAAATGACCGCTCTCTCCAACCCCCAACCCCCGGGGCCCTCTTCTTTTCCGGTGACTTCAAGAAATAACAAAAACCCGAATCGGACAATGGACAGTAAGAAATGCGTCACAGTGTCAGAATGTACGGAACATTGCAAAGCGGGGTGGTCAGGTGAGTTACACGAATGAAACATTAGTAGAAAAGGAACAAGGTGCTGTTCTGTTAGAAATGAAACAAGATCAGCTACCTAGTGGTACACACCTCTCCTCCCCCCACCCACTTCATCGTGAGGGGAATTGTATATTCACTTATATCGCTATAGGGGTGGGGTAAGAGGGGGTTAGGGAGGGCGAGTGACCAAAGCATATACGATCACTCTTGAGCAGCTTGAGGCGACCATTGTCCTATCATAGCGTTATTTAAAATCCTGTTTGTGGTTGGTGGTCAATTCCTTTAAAACTACCTAGTAGAACACCAAATAACGTTGCGCTTAAAAGCACGTAGCTGCAGGGTTTCATTAGGTTTGGAATTTGATTGGTATCGCACATTTTAAAGAAAAATATTGCGTGAAATTACCGTAGTATGATGTTACCAAAGTGAACGAATCCGCGGACGGTGCTAATAGTTAAGCCATTTCGTTTGAACTCAATGCGCAAGCACACGTAATAAGTGAGTGACGAGAGGACTAAATTTTACGAGAATATACTCGGACATTTACGACTGGTAGCATTAACTTGATTTTCACACTTTGGCATGAGTGCTCTTATAAACAAATAGTAAACTAAGACATACAGAGGATGAGAGAATTGTTTGCCTGACTTTATGGGAATGGAGTGTATATATATATATGTATATGTATATGTATATATATATATACACTCCATTCCCATAAAGTCAGGCAAACAATTCTTGCATATTCTATATATTTGCATATTTATTAAATTACAAATATTAATTATATATATATATATATAAATATATATATAAATATATATATATATATATATATATATATATATATATATATATATATAATATATATATATATATTAGTGAGAACTACATGTAAAGTGAGAGCTATATGTAAAGTGAGAATATATCGAGACTTGAACAATAAGGGAAACAGGGAAAAACCTAGGCCTACTTTCTAAAATAAAGATGGCCATTTTATGTATATAAGGATAACCAAATAGTTTCAAGTTTGTCACGCTAGACGACGCATATAGGGTAGAGCAGTACATCACAGGTTTACTATTACCTGAACCGTATGGAACGGTATTTAAAGGAGAGGAGTGGGGCCAGAGGGGTGGGCGAGAGAGGGTGGAGGAAAAAACTAACTAACAAGTATCCTCCCAAACTTAACGGAATTGCGCAATGTTGTAACATTGATGTCAAGTAGAATGTTTTGAAATTGGAAACCGGTAAGATAGTATTGATGAACAACGTTAGAACTTTATGTAAGACAAAATGGGCAAGGAGTTGTAAAGAAACATAACAACAATAAATGTGAATGAATTGACATTATTTAATCCTTTGTTTAAGATTCTTATACTTGATCAGTTCTGTTATATTTGTTGTTTCCCACACCTAGACAGGCACATGGCTGGTCGGTTTGTTGTATCATACTGTAACCTTGATAGAATCCTGCCTGGGGTTATCTAACACACAGGTAGAAGAATCACACTTCTCTTGTTCTATTTGTTTTCATAATTAGTTACAAGCTGTGCTTATACAGTCACACACAGGTAACTTCCGACCTTAAAAAATACTCAGCGGTGGTTATTGATAAATCACACAAAACATTCTGTAACCACATGAAGCACTTTGGTAACAGTGATTTTTTTAGTTTGTCTAAGCTAATGACCGTTTGTTGGTTGTGAGCACCGGGCTTCTCTGTTTTCCCAATATCTGTTATTTTAGAACTAAAATAAGGATTTGGTTGCTATTTATATGTAAATCGTACACCGAGTTGTCCAAAAAAAAATAGCAGATTTTTATACATGTCTGCAAGATTTCATTATCTCCGTCAAAATGGTAGCATCCCGAAGAAAAGTATACGTCGTGAATTTCGGATGAAAGATGGTATTCTCAATCAAATTCATAATATAAGATACCGTAACTGACATTATTTGCATAAATTACAAGAAGTAATGAAGCTTGAATTGTTTCTAAATATACTAAAATACTCAACACATTCTTCCTATTTGTACGAAGAGAGGAACATCTTCATTGTTTCGGTATAGTTTGAAACCACTGTATAATTATTGTTTCAATTACTTGCAAATAAATGTCAGAAAAGAAAGGAAACGATACATTTTCTTTTTGTTTTGTTTAATTCCAAGGGCAAAGAGTGCAGTAAATATAGCCTATGCGCTGATATTATTCATTCAAATCATATTATTCAAGGGTACAGGCGGGGGGGGGGAGGGGCAGGGGAATTTCATGCAAGGCAGTTTGAGTTGGATTTGAAGAATTCACCCTTATTGCAACGCACTTCCTACACATAAATTACTTTCCAAACCAAAATGAACAAGAAACGTTTTTAGTTTTTATCCCGTTCGTGTGGACATGCACGTGAGCTGCACTATCACGTGATTAGTAATCATTTAACAAACTAGCGATATCACGTGATGAGTATTCATTTAACAAACTAGCAATGGCACGTGATGAGTATTCATTTAACAAACTAGCAATATCAGTTACTGAATGAGATGGAACAAAAATCTTTGTCCTTTTTTACAAAATAGTGTCTAATGTTTCATCAAGTATAATTTATTCTATATTCTCTTTTACGTTTTGAATGAAAATTAAACAAATCTAAAATGCTGCAAAAAGAGTCAAAACGAAGGTGTATCATTCGAAGGGTTTAGGAAAGTTTTAGGGAGAAACGGTGTGGGAAAAAGTCATTTGAAACTCTTCCCGAGAGAATGAGGACTCGAGAGAGAACTCGTTGATATCAGGGAACTGGTTCTACATGTTCAATCACAATACGAAAAATATTTGAGAAATTTAATTTTACTGAAATTCAATCCGTCCCAGTTTATTTCCCATCCCTGCGTCATGTTATGCAGCAACATAATTTTGGTGTTAATGAATCTAACTTGGGGATCATTATAGCTAAAATGATTCGGGTACTCCGACTAATTAGGGAGTTGTTCATTTCCCATCTTGCGTCTAGTTACGCAGCAACATAATTTTGGTGTTAATAAATCAACTTGGGATCATTGCAGCTAAAAATGATTTGGGTACTCCGACTAACTAGGGAGTTGTCCATTTCCTATTTTGCGTCATGTTACGCAAGCTACATAATTTTGAACATAACTTGGTGATCATTGTCCTCATGGATTTGTACTCGATACTAGGGTATATTTAGTAATCTAGTAGAACTGTACACACTAGTATAAGATAAAGTACGCGCGCTTAGATCATAGTATACTCATCCTTGTACTTATACCAATGAGAATGCTATTTATCCTCACTTTGTTGTACCTGTTCTGCAAGTCTGCTTACACGACATTGTGGCAAATTCAACCCGGAGAATAGATATCAGTGTCATTTATCCCATACCAAGACGAAGCTCACACGGAGAGCCTGGTACACGGACGGACACGAAACAAATTATTACATGGAGTCTAGTTCTTAATGTGTAACAACTACATCCATGTCTGAAGTTTGAAAATACATGTATAGTCGCGATATACTCAATTGCATAACGCAGAGAACTACATTACTTGTCAGTCATCAAATTAATTCGTTCTTGTCTAAATTTCGTTATTATTTCATGCACAAATCGTAACTTCCTACACAGTAATCCTGTCTATTTGTAAGTTAAATTTCCTCCAACACTTTTGATTGATTTATTGAATACCGGGGTCTTGCCAAACATTGATTACACGCATGGTGAGTTATCTCTTTCTGTCGGTTCAATCACGAATACCCAAGGTATGTATTTTATATCGTATCATCATAATACCATCAACGATTTTGGTTCATCAGTCGTGCCCTACTATAAAGACACCTGGACCTACATTTGTAAATTGTGCTTTTACAGCTATTATGATTTACAAATTGCAATATTTAGCAATTCGGTAATATCACTTCAAAGCGTTTAACAGTTATACAGAGAATACTATTAACAAATATATATTTAAAATGATAACCACATGTGTAAGAAAGAAAATATTAAAAGTTGCGACCTTTTTGATTCATTATTTTCTGAAACTTTACTAGTTTTTATAATAATAACTACGTTGTTATAGGATTTGAGTATTGAACAGCGTCGGAGAATTTACAAAATCAACTCAAACATCTGCTGGACAACAACAGAAATTAGGGATTGGTTATCACATTATGAATTTTAAAAAGAAACAATATTGGTTTATTTCGAACGGGTCGCTTGTTATTGGCTCGACAAAACTTTAACAGTAAATTAAGATATTTAAATGTTCCTAATGAAGTTGCTTCCGTTTCACAAATTATGCAAAGTTAATCAAATTGGAATAAAAACCTGGTTTATTCAATTACTGTTGCTGCTTAGTGTGATTCCAAATATAGTTATAAAAATTAGTTTTTTTTTCTCCTGAAATTCGTTATTTATTACTCTGCAGAATCATGTCTGCACTGTACAGTGACAGAACGGCTACAAATTAAGCCTTAAAAACTGATCATATTTCTAGAGAAATAGTATTTTTCAAGTTTCGTAACTAGTTTCATGCTTCCAAAACAACCGAGCGTCAGAAGGATAATTTCAAAACGTAAATATATATAAATAGAGTTAGCAAAATGTTTCTTCATTTAATTACAATTAATAATAACTTAAAAATTAATTGAAATCTCGAAAATTGGATCAACGAGATCAACATTTTCTGTCAATTGCTGAGAGTTTATTTATTTTTCTTCGCTGCAGTTGTCGCCCTGAATTCAACAGGTTCGGTCATCTAGTCACGTGATGTATGTCACGCTCCGTACGGTAGTAAAACTTTTTAAGGCAAATTTGATCTCAAAACGAATTTATGAATTGAATGTATTATATGCAATAGAAAAGTCCATCCGTTTGTATAATTACGTTTGCAGAAATTTATAAATACATTTGTAATTAGGCCTTTTATGTTTTAAGATTTGAATTACATGACAACGTACATTTGATTCTGGAGAAAGAACACTGACAAAAAAATGTATAAAAAATGACTAACCTTCAGCCAATTCTCTCAGGTATCCCCAATCGGTTTTTTCAAATCCTGCCAAGCGACCTTCAAAATGAAACTCTCCGGTTCTGTTTTCTTCGACCCCTTCTATTATTTCCCCGGGTCTGAGGAATTCTCCAAGGGATGCCTTCGGTTGATGTAAGCAGGTAGCCGAGTGCTGAGAGGCAGGGAGTCTCGCGGCGTCCAGTTGTGCAGGAGCTCCCTGGTGATGAGGATGGTGGTGATGGTGACGTCCAGTGATCAGAGATTGGATACTAAACGCGTTAGCTTTAGGTGACAAAGGGTGACTGTTTTCCTCAGTACCACATGTAACGTCCATACTAAACCAATGCCAAATGGCAAATTAATCAATCTATCATTCCGTTAATTTATCGATAACGTCTCTCCTCCAAATTTCTTTGTTCTATAGTTTGTCTGTTCCTCCGGTCTTCTGATAGTTAGTTCGTTTTATTACTTATCATATTTATTTCGCCTGTGATGTGTAGAAGAAACCTGCAAGTATATATAACAAAGACAACTTTAAAGAACAATAAATCATAAGGGAGTTCAGCTTGTTAATGTCGCAAAGCTCTGGTTACAAATGAAAATAAATGTTGTTTTTAAACACGGCGGGTATCAATTCGACGGAAATGTCACGATTTTCTATTATCGAGTCCCAGCTTCAAATTAAGAATCCATTTTGGTTGATTGCAGCATTTACCAACCTCGGAACAAAAGGGTACAAAAGGTATAAATGGATTTGACAAACTTTGATGAAAATACTTGAGAAGTTTGGGAAGTGAAATAATTGTTTGTCTCAATTTCCTGGTATATGATTTCGTTATTTCGTTATTTTATATGATTTCGTTATTTTATAAGATTTTGTTATTTTATAAGATTTAGTTATTTAATTTTCATTATTATTTTTTCTTCTCCATGGCGCTCGAATTTCGCCAATAAGGAACACAATGTGAACTACACAAGTCACCTTCTAGCATCATTAAGGTTGCAGAATATAATAGTACTTTTTTACTTTTTTATGGGGAACATTCTGGAATAAATAGTTCGTATCTTTTCTTACTTTGATTGCCTAAAGCTGAAGTTTTGAAAGAAAATGATTGGTCAAATTATTACTGATAGAAACTAAAATGAAGTTTATTTTGATTTAACAATATTGAGACAATAACAGTCAGTTTATAACATTGCCACTTCCCATTTAACACGGATGAATCATACAAATTTAACAGTTTTTTCGCGGCATATATTTATTGTAGACACTTTTAATCTAATATGAACTTACTGGTAGATGTGAGCTAATACTAAAACAGTTTACGTTATGCTTGGTTACAATTCAGAAGAACATTCGTGTAGCTGTCATACACAACCAACAACTGATCTTTGCAGCCACAAATAACGAAAACAACACAAAAACAGATTCCTTTGATAAAAATAAACACGAAAAATGCAGAATGGTTTCTTCGCAATGCTCAACGACTTATTCAAATCCAAAGAAGTTCGAATAAATGTCATCACTGTAGATTCGTATACTCACTCAAAATAGAAATTAAACATTTAGATGAGCTTGAAATATCTCCATCCAAGAAAGAAATGACTGAAATTAGATGATGAAGTAACAAAACTCACGAATGAGGTATAAGTTACTAAGAATTAAGTGAAACTTTCTGCGAGATATAATCCAGAACTAGAATATAACTTTCATTTGTCCCACCATGCAGTGTCTGTCCGTATGTGTATTGTCAATAGCACAAAGTTTCCTACTTAACAAAGTTCCACCCAGTCAAAACATATACAAGCAGGCCATTGGACCAGCCTTGATTTACAACATATTTTAATAATCATGATTGTGACGTCACGTTCAAAAGCGGGTTGATATGTTATTTAAGAGATTATGTAAATTATCTAGGCCATGACGAGAGGAATATTGGTGAAAGGTCTAAAGGCTGAATCAAAGTAACAAAAGTTATTATTACCACTGTACAAGGTCTATGCAGCAGCATATCACTGATATAGATTTACAGAGGTAACTTACTACACATTCATAATGTACCTCTTATTGTAATATAAGAAGCGGTTAGAGCCGCTTCTTGATCTTATAAACTGTTGGTTTTACAAGGGATGTTTAGGTCTTAAATTGTGGCTATCACAAATAATTGGCAATACTATCCCATGTCGAGTCACATGTCCCCGAAGATACCATTGTATAGGTGACCAATTTAACCGTTCCATGCGGTTTTATGTGGCGGTTTATCGCTCGAATTCACTCGAATCACAATTTATGTAAATATTTGTCCACACAATTTATATTCAATATTCTAATTATTTTATCAGAATTTAAATATTACACGTTATCGTTCAAGGTATAAGTAAATATACCAGCTAAACTGAAGTCTTGTTCCATTTGCGTTTAAATTATTTAAGGTTTTGATTAATTGACCTTCATCTTTCTCAATAGTAATTAGCTGCAAATTTGAACTGTTCAATGTAATTATGTTTTGATATTTCTTAAAGATATCTTTGATATTCGAAATTATTTAGCGACTGTACAACAAAGAGAAGTTTAAATTAACAAGAAGATACCGCTAACCTCTTATGTTATTTCCTTCGCTTCATTCTGCATTATTTTCCTGTGTTTCGTTTCAAAGCCTGCACATAAGTATATTAAAGTTAGAAAGCTTTTGTAACGTTTATTTTATTAATAAACCGTTATCTTCCGAGCAATATTTTCGTTTTTATTTTTTTAGGTTAACTTGTTATCATTTGTGGGAAAACTTGCTTAGACAAACATAAAAGGTAACTTAAAAGGACTTAAAACAGTTATCCAGTATAAGAATAAATATATATGAACAATCTTTACAATGCAAATGTAACTGATTTAATTTTTTGTTTCTGGAAAGACAAACGCATGGAATGCCTAGGACAATACGAACAGATAACCGATTTGGTTCAGAAAGCTGACCTTTTCAACGACTTGTATACTTAAGTGGATGGTGCAAGCGAAATTCTTTTGTTGAGGTGATTTTTCACGCGCACACAGTGTCAAGTGTACAGGATAGGTATGCAATATACAAGGCATAAGTTATATTGATGTCAAAGACAGTTCACATCTAACTGAGCATGTCTAACATTCTACTACACACTTTGTTTTGGAATTTTAAAACTTACCATAATTTGTATATGTGATAGAAACTTTGATAGAGAGCAAACTGAGATGGTTGAACAGTGACTTATCACATCCAACTGTATAAGATGGTAAATTTCATCTTTGTGTTAGGATTTAACACCTGATACTAATAGTATAACACATAAAACCAGGTCACTACACACCTATTTCTTAATATTTTTAATAAATAGACAATTATTCAGAAGTTAAGATTAAATATTATAGATTTAATTTAATCAAGACAGAGTTAGAATGGGATAATACTAATCAAATCAAATGAATGATTTTGGACAATTAATTGTAAAGCGAAACAACATGGATAAAGAATAGCCCAAGCATTTGCTCAAACTTTACAATTCATGAACAAATATGAATTGGCATCAAATTGAAAATTAAATTGTAGAGGAAAAAAGAATGCTGATGTTTAACTAATGAATAATGTCAGAAGTAATTTCCTTAATTGAGTAAGCTAGAATTTCAGTAATAAAGGTCTGGTGATTTAATGTTGCATAAACATAAAATAGATACTAGAACATTGTCCAGTTTATTTTTACGTGAGTGGATGCATTTAAGCCTCCTTTAATAACGAGGAGGGGGCCATTGTGGATGTTCTGCAGATATAACTTGGTAACTTCCTGGTCCACTATGTACAAATTAAATTAATAACTTAATATTCTTTACATATAGTTCTACAGTTTAAAACTAGTTAAAAGCAACTTAATGAGTACTCACCAAGCATAAGTGTCGTTCCACCAGTGAAGTTTTACAATTTTCTAACATTGGTGATATGAGTGGTCACTACCGCCGTGTTATTCCAATTACGAGCTCAAAGCAAATGGAGGCCTTCCGATGAAAGTGATACTTCCTGACTTTTGGCTGGTATAACCCGAGGCAATGGATGTGTATTGTTATGTAATATTATCTACTCTCAACATGTTTCACAGGGAGACGCACAAGCGCAACATTTTGGTTACGTCACTACTGGTTATGACGTTCTGGTTGGTTACAAAGGTACGGTGGAGTGGCGGCTGTACGTGACGGTAGAGGCGTTGAAGGATTGACTGCCCCCTCTCATGCTAAAACTATAGTTACGATGGTGTTCTTGTGGTCCTCAAGGGTAGCAATGCAAACTATTACTGTTTGGTGTATAAGGTTGTTGGCAGGCAATGGCACCCATCGAAACCTTAGACCAGTGAACTTTGAGTGAAGGGGGGAGTAATATTCCTATGAATGTAGTATCGTATAGAGTATGTGTTCCAATTACAGTAAAGTATCCACTTAATTGTAATTATATACCAAAATTATTTAAATAAATTGATCAATGCTTTGATGTTATCTATGTTTATATGAGAAAGATATATTACGATGAATATGTTCTTCGATTGACGAACATAGTTAAAAAGTTATATTACATAGAAAAATTGTAAAAAAAAAGTTATCATGTTGAAATGTTAATATTGGAATAATTAAATATTTCAAATATGCATAAATTATACAAACACTTGCTTAATAATCTGGAAGAGGTACAAAATTGGTAGCTCTCTACTTTTCCTTTCCCTGCAACATAGTTTTATCACCCAGAATGATAAAACTAGTCGTGGGTCTGTGGTCACACGTTCTACTAATCCTTTGCGATTTGACAAATCTTTCTATTCTTTTGTCCAAATATCGCAAATTTCGACATTCAGTGGATGATCTTATTACATCTGGCTGATCTTTATCGAGTAACTCTCATTCTTTGAAAGGTAAATGTTTTTCTGAATGTGAATATTAAACAAATTTCTTAAACATGGAGGCAACGAAATGAAGAACTGCCATGATAACACAGAAGGTGAGTGACAAACAAACAAATTTTGGATTATTTTCTCCTAAGTTTCGACAACAAATATACGCTTTTCGTGCCCTTGAATGATACGTTTGCAATGTTCCTCATTAGACGTCTTATTACGTAAGTAATCTGCAGTTGTAAAGTTCTATATTAATTGTCAGCTAATATTTTAATACTAAGGAACGTAGGCTGCGTGTTGCCTAGGGCTATGGCTACACCGTTGTTGCAAATTCTCTAGTGTTTACTAAGTTTCTCCAACGTTTACTAACTTTCTCCAACGTTGGTAAATCGAAGTTTATCTGTATTGCTAACATGTATTTGGATGATAATTGCTTCCAAACATTTGTATTGAAATTTTGGCAGTTACTACTTAATATTTAGTGGAAAGTTTTCCTTGAACGCAGGTGGGTATTTTCGACAGCTTTTGGACGCTGTGCGTCTCCTATCGCTGTCATTCCCGTTGCTGCTATAGGTCAAGTTCAACGTATATATTGTGTGATATCATATGGGGTTTACAGTAGGTAACTTAGCCGCCCGTGTCGGCCATCTTGGAAATACTAAATGCAATATAGTCTTGTCACGAGTTACACGTTACTCAATTTTCCAACCAGTATATCAAAACAATAGGTTTAACACTTTCTTATGTGGAGTAATAACAGCTTCTATTTAAATCTTAAATTAATATCAGTTTAATGTCAATCTTTAAAAGTGTACCCCATCGGTAGGTTTCTATAATCACAGTTTATTGTGTCTCGTACCGAGGTACCCAAAATGATTTTCTCATTGGATTTTCAAATACTAGGATTCGTGATCGACAAGTGATTAAGTCTGAGACTCTTAGTAAAGATTCATAGTTCTGTCAAATTATGATCTTGATTGTGTTTTTAATTTTTGCTTTCACGAACTATAAAATAATACTAATGATAATACTCATTATAGTATTTGGTGTCCACGTTATATTTGTGTAATACTGTAATCTAATAGTCAATTGTTTAGATGGTTGATCAATTGTGATTACTTAAAGTTTAACAATTCAAGCAGTGATATATTATTCATAAATAAAAATAATGAAATGTGTACAACTAGGCCTCAACCTGATTAAATATTGGGACTCAATCAATCCATCAATAAATCAATCTATCAATTATATACTCAGATGATACCACTGGCAAACACTACAGGCCCCAAAACGTCAAATTACAAAGGTTTCGTAAGAAATTAATTTTGTATATACTTTTTATATTAAAGTAGCAGATCCCAGCACTTGATTCCCTTACATATCAGTATAATATATATATTATATATATATATTACCATCTGCTTCTTATACTGGCTAAATACAGAAATAAGAAGAATTCATGTGAATTGAAAGAAATTCCAGAATAAATATTACTCCTAACAATTATAATGTACTCACATATATCAGAAGATATTTTGGTTCCTATATTTTGCTAATATTGTGCAGTTTTGATATTTTGAATTATGTATTATAAGCTAAGCCTAGCCTATAGGCTTCCAAATGAACTGTTCCTAGTTGTATACTTCTTATGCCTTAAACTAGGGCTGTTAGAATGTATACCTCACGTGTCTAGCTGCAGGGAATTAAGGGTATAATAAGTGCTGACATAACCTGCCGAATATTATAACATGTAGGCATATATTAACTTCGCTCATACAATTAAAAAATATCATACATGATATAATATGTACAACATGTACATCATAAAACGAAAAATTATCGTAAACGTGAACTAAAGAGCAATACCTTCTAATTAATACTTAACACATTTTACAGAATCCAATATTGCAACATTAATATTTGTTCAAACTTCACTGCTTTATATTTGCAAAAGAAGCCAGTTTTGTTTCTGTGGGTGGAGAGTGGGCGGTTTTGGTTGGAATGTAAGCCTACAACTTGGAAACAATGGACGGGTTTTGACATTATTTGCCGGAGAAATTCGGAGAGGGGAATTGCCCTATTACGGTTACCTAATTAATACTTCATGATTATGTAAAACCCTGTATTGCCATGCGAGACTTAACAATTGTGTCATGTAAGCCAATTTAGTAACAATAGTATGATGTGTCACAGATTTTGTGATCACTAGCCTATATGAGAATGATCCAGTTATCCACCAACAATGTGGTTGTGATAACCAATTCAAATGAAGCGATTCTTCACGGAACTAATTAGAAATGGTTTAAGCTCTCTTATGAACCGGAACAGAAGCAAATCTAAACAAGTGGTTCTCAACCCCCCTCCCCCCACCCCACCCCCGCTCCAATAAAGAAGTTATTGACACCTGGTGATGTTAACCTTCTGTGCAGTGTCGATTTTATCTACAACCCTCTCTATATATATAGTTATACCACCTACTGGTGTACAGTTAAACTTGTGTGATGACGAAATACGAGATAATGGTTGATTGCAAGTTAATCAGTAATAGGGGGAGCTATTGGTCTTTATCTTTTGAACGGCTCCAGATTATACATATTCAATTACAATTAATAGTTCCCTAATAAGAAAACGAGATCGATGTTAAGTTGGTGGCTCATTGGATACTCTATTCCTATAGTCCAAATTCTGTTATCTTTAACCATAAGAAAGTAAAATGGTACAGGTAACGACTTGTATGCTAGTATAATAACATATTTGGAGATTATGGAAGACAATATTTTATTTAACCGCCATTTTAGTAATTGATTTCGTTCTTCTGATAGTCTTTATGCTTTTATTTGGATGCTTATTGAGGCCGGTATTCCTCGAAATCCCTTATTACCAATAAAACTACCAAAACCTGTCTCTGCATTTTCTGCTGTCCCTCAAAGTTAAATGTTCTCTCTCCTTTCTCTTTCCTCTTTGGAGGCGGTAACTAGTTGTCACTTAGACCTCCTAGAATAAAATACTTTAAGTTAAAAACATGCTGGCAAATATAAGTGGAACGTTTTGAACAGATTTAATAGAAAATAATATTGACGAACATTTCTGCATCATAATTACTTTACACTATAATATGAGTAAACTCCACAGATGAAGTCCCAGGCATTAGACAATAGACACTGAGTATGTGATCGAAAACTTAGCAAATTGATGGGGTGGTTCATTAACAATGTTTACGGAGCTTGCTGCTAAGTTATTTCCGGGCGCATGTGCTCATAAAAGGTTAAAATATTTAATATTGGAATATACTTTAAAATAACGGGGGAAAAAGGCTTGGACTTATGGACCTCTACAGACCTCTAGGAAGTTAGGAATTAATTATTTACTCTTGACAAGATTAATAACATTTCTGTGTGCATATATTTACAATTTTATGAAATATTTTGGTTTTATTATCTTTATATTTTGTAGACCTAATTGCAAGTAATGTCCTAAATTAATTTGCCAACAGTTTCCACACAATTGGCATCATCATTACTTGACAAGTGGAAAGGTTAAGAGCATTCGTTATCAAATCAATCGGTTCTATTTTGATCCGTGTCATTTCTGAGGATAAATTACATATTCTTCTTTGCCTATTTTAACACAATGTACTAGTTTATTTAAAGGGGATTTGGGAAGCATGGTAATTACTCCTTGTTATATATAGTAGGTGTATTTACGTGCAATGTGTGTCTTTAAGCTATGGATAATTAAAGTAGTGTATGATCGCAGCTTAAAGCTATGGATATTTTAAGGCTATGGATATTTAAGGCATGTAGATCGCGCCTTAAGCTATGGATGGTTAAGGCAGTGTGTAATCGCACCTTTAAGATATGGATGGTTATAACGTGTTATGAAATTCAGATTTCTGTCAAATAAAAAGTAACTTTTGACATGCCCGTGGCAAGAAATTCGTTAGCCTTATAGAATAATCCATTATTACGGTGCACAACCACACGCCATATGTATTGTGTCAGCTTCGGTGATGTAAGTGTTCACGCCGGTGAAAGCATTTCTCATTATACCGAACAGGGCCTTGTTGGTTTCCCTACTAGGGGCTTGTGCAACCTTTCATTAGTTACGATATCTTCAAAGGTTTGTTTCTATTTTCTTTTTCCAGTACAGTTTTTATACCGCAATCAGATGAGATGGAATTTTTCATCTATTAACTGATCATTTTACATTTCAGTTTGTTGAAACAAACTTCAACATGCAACAGAGTTAAACAAGTCACATAATGTTCAAATTGGAAAAGAGGACCAGGATTAGGGTTAACCCTAGGATATTCAAACCATGGACTTTGTATTATATAGTCACTGGTTCGAATCCCGTACTTATTTATGTGCTCTTTTCATTATTATAATTACCTGCCACTTCTCCGTCCTGTATTTACTTAGTAAAGATGTTCTGTGGTAAGGAAACAATGTTGGCACTGGGACAAAATATGTAAGTTTGTACTATATATGCTTGCTTTATACTGCACACACTTTATCATGCGCCTAAAATTGTTGTACGTGATGCTACAAATTTGTTTACTTAGCTTTGCACCCACACATACACACTGACATCATATACGTTCCCGTTGAACCTCTTAAACTGTAATGGTTAATTATATTCATACCTAACAGATTACACATATGTCTGTGCTATTGCTCACAAACTATACAAATTTACAATATAACTCATACGTTATATCGCATTTCTTGACCCTCTATGAAGAAAGGGATTATTCACGCACAAGCGAAGTCTTTTTCAGAAGATCGGAATGCTATATTTATTTTCTTAGCACGTGCAATCACAACTGAAGGATCATTAGATTTCTTGCCTGACGAGAAGATGCTTGTCTTATTCTTATGATCTTTCTTATTGTCTTTATACGTTCAGTCTGTGTAACCTCAATTAAACATTGTCTGAGTACAGGTGACGTAGTACTCCCCAGATTGGCCATAAACGTGATGCTTAGTTGCTACTGACCTACAAACCCACATCAAAACATTAATGTCATGTTCTGTTACAAGATAACATCTCCATCTGAAGTTTGTGACTTCAACGTTTCAGACTGATTTAGGCAGTTGGGAGGTACTGTAACATGTGTTGTTTAATATATTAGGTTAATATACAAACAGGTATTCACTTTAAACCATAAAGGACCGTAAAATGAAGTGAATGCCTCCATTGATCATTCTGAGTTATTTATTAAGTTTAAGTGAACGATTTGAATCCGAATTACAGTTTAGCATCAAACTTGCAAACATCTCCTTCGAGTTTGAAAGGTTAAGCTATATTTTGTAGATTTATTTTTAGAAACGTGAGTAGGTGAGCTTACTGGAGTAAAGGTTCATTTGAAGCATTGTTTTTATATTAGTGTTTAGTTTGATGCCATATGTGATTAATACTGTTAGCAACTTCGTTCATAAACATTTCTATTAATGTCACCGGATGAAGGGTGTACTTTGGATCAGCGGTTGGTCGATTGCATTCTAATAACGAAGATGAAAAAAGGTGGAAAAACAAAAACCTTCATTAATCCACGTTTTTGCAGGCTTTTGTAGCAAAGGGGGATTGTTCGTCACGTGATGGTGAGCATGACCCATAATACCATTTATATGCAAAAACATCTATTTAAATAATCACGGTTGTTTAAAAAGCATTTTATTTGATCTAAGCTCAAAAATTGAGCTGTCATTTGGAAGCACATAATGAATATTCAAAATAGAAGTCTGAGTTTAATTTTTTTCCTTAATTGTGGACCCTAATTTGATATTTCAAACAAGGCATTATAAATTTGTCCGACAAAGTATTAGTAGTTGAATTCTGACTCTCCGTTATCTACCGACTACAATTCGTTTTGTAAATAGTCTTTGTTTAGTAGCAGAGTAAAACTAATTTTGGAGACATTATTTACTACCGGTGTTATACTGACAGGATGTGTGAAAACAGTAATAATTGAATATAATATATGATGTTAGTTGACTATAATTCGTTTCATGAATATAGCATATTATACATTTGTTGACTATAATTCGTTTCATAATATAGTATATTATATATTAGTTGACTATAATTCGTTTCATAATATAGTATATTATATTAGTTGACCATAATTCGTTTCATGAATATAGTATATTTTATATTTGTTGACTATAATTCGTTTCATAATATAGTATATTATATTACTTGACCATAATTCGTTTCATGAATATGGTGTATTATATATTAATTGACTTTAATTCGTTTCATAAATATAGTAGAGTATATTATATATTGTGGACTATAATTCGTTTTATAAATATAATATATTAGTTGACTATAATTCGTTTTATAAACATTGTATACTAGTTGACTATAATTCGTTTCATGATAAAGTATATTATATATATGTTGACTGTTATTCGTTCATAAATATAGTGTATTATATCTTAGTTGACTTTAATTCGTTTCATAAATATAGTATATTAATTGAATATAATTCGTTTCGTAAAATATAGTATATTATATATTAGATGACTAGAATTCGTTTCATAAATATGATATTTTATATTAGTTGACTTAAATTCGCTTGGTAAATAGAGTCATTATTTACTAAAGTTGATGAACATTGGTTGATAAATATATTCTTTTTTTTTACTGTACAGACTAAAATTCGTTTCGTGAAATAACTTTATCCTTTAATTTGTATATAATCGACTACAATTCGTTTGTTAAATTGGTTGAAAACATGCGTGGAGGGGTTGAAATGGAAGAACTATACACTAATATTAAATAGAATATATCATTTTGTCTATTGCTAACCGCCCAAATTGCTGCTTATTTCATCATTGAAATACAGCGGGGGTGTTGTTGCCAAGTTCATATTGAGTGAACCGTGATACGTGTGTGTAGTTGTCAATGCACATACCTGTTATATATGATGGACTGTATATACAGTCGATATGCATTATACATAGCCTGTGTTCTGTTAAGACATCTGTTGATTTCCAAATCCTCTGTGATTTTCGTTAACCTCACCTGAGCGTTGTGGTGAATGAGTAAACATGCCAATGAGGTGACTCATGGTTTTCGGTCAAAAATCGGCGCAGTTGTGGTCTTAAATAATCGGTGAAAAGTGAACAATGACAAATTTTAAAATATTTGGACTGAAAATTATGTATCTTACTAAATCTTATAAAAAACAGAGCCAGGAATCCCAGGAGACTAAACTAAACAAAAAAAGATATGATTTTAGGCCCTTTTTTCATAGTTTTAAATTATTCTTGTCTAATGTTTGTTCCAAAATGTTCAAAGGTTTGAAGTAAATGTATTACATACAGGGAGACAGAAAAGAGGGGGTGGATGGGGTATGGATGGGGGTGTAGTGGGGATAGAGAATTTCAGATAGAATTTGTATTTTCACAAAGATGTTACGAGGAAGCTCCGCATCATGCATACATACATACTAATGTTTAAAACTCCTTGTCAGCAGACTAGTGCAGTCTCTACCTACACCAGCATCCAAGCTCGATATAACCCGCTTAGAGCTTGCTCTAATTCTGTCTGTTCTTGTTGACATGTCAAGTATGCTGGATGATTAAACATACTCTGTTCGAAAGTGAAAATGTCTCTTTTAATTTTTGTGTTAAGACAGCGTTGTCATATGTTTTAATACACACCACGTACCGTACGGTTTACAGACATATCATCGCAGGATGATGTACCACAGTGCGTTTGACAGGTTATAGCGAGGCACCTGACAGGGCGTATTACATTGAAATATCCTTGTGCGAACTCGTTAACTGTTAACTTCGGAAGTTTAGTTGATCGAATAACAGAAACTTAATACCGAATATAGCTGTTTTTATTGCACAATAGGGCAGCATGGTAATACTAGTTTCTCTCAGCGCAGGTATTTATTAATATTTACAAATCTTACCTAAATTATTACGTAACATAAAATTATCAAACAAAAGAAACTAAGACAAGATATGTATACATCTTATAACTAATAAGATTCATGTTTGATGTCATGGGGGTGCGGGGGTGGATGTATCCACATTGTGTATGTGAACTGTATTTAATGGTGCGTATTAAGTGTTACTTTGAACGAGACGTTGGTTATGGAATAAACGACAAACACGGTTGAAACCGATTGTGCTGAGTTTGCTCCCGAACTGACGTTATATTGACGGTAATAAATTCAAAAGTCCCTCAGTATATAAATTGAGAGATTTTAGCCTTAAATTATTGTGAGAACATTAATGTAGATGCTGTTTATACGCAACCTCTAGGTCCGACATTACTCTTTTGATGAATGAGACCTACCTACGTACCAAACTGCCGTAAATACCCGGCTGAAGATTACACGCCAAGACGCGTAGAAAGTTAATGATGAAAACGAATATCCTCTCTATAGTACAACAGGATTCGTCGTGGATTGGGGGTCCTAAAGGGCTTTTTGAATCGTAAAAGTCCCCTCCTAATCGTAGTTTTATTTTTCTCTTAAGTCAATGTATTCTTCTTAATCATTATATGGGAGAAAAGTCAACACAATTCATTTACTTTATCAGAATTCGTTAAGATCTTATTCCGGCGGAGTGACGTAGGCAGGCCGCGTCGAGATGTTGTAACCACCTTTAGAATGGACACACTGCATGCAAAATTAATTGCTGAGTCTACTATTGGAACCCCTCTCCCACCCCACCCCCCCCCCCTCTCGACCCGGTGGTCCCTCCCTTCCCAGTTTCTCGTCCCTTGTTCCGTTTCGTATTCTCAATAAAAATGAATGTATTTTTGCAAGCAGTTTTCGAAACAATTTCGACAATAATTTGGACAAGAAATGTTAGTATTAAAACAAACGATTACAAACTCTCTTGTCAGGCAATCTAAACATGATATTTTCTTACCTAGGTTTAGCCAATTCAACTTCAATAAATAAAATAGTAATACACCATTCAAATGATTTAACCAATCGTTTCTGATTTACTCAAATTTGCTTTAATTTGTGACATATAATATTCCACATCTCCACGCTTTGAGGTGTCTGTTTGGTGGTGAGGGTATGGGAGGGGGCGGTAGGTGGAAACTATAATAAGGTAATTCGATCATTACCACTACCGTATCTTTGTGCAGAGACACTAAAATCTAAGACATTACATATGCCGTATGCTTGCCTGCTACGGACGTTAATACATGTGTCAAATGTCGGATAAGGAATGCATGAAACAATGTTATAGCGCAACAAAATAACTTTCATGTTCCATTCTAGACATAGTATGATATACATAATGTCATAATGGCGTCATTGTCACGTGTTTAATGGCTATTATAATGATCATTGTAAGGTTACAATATTGTCACTCAACCTTGCGGAATACTTTTCCAGGGCTTGTCATGTGTTATTTTGGCGGTTTGCTGCCATCTATAATGGCAAAACAGATTTGTGAATTCTATGGATTGATAATATAATATGTAACCATATTAATGTAAGGTACATCAACGAATAGAGGTGTTAATAATGCTCAGTTCCGTTGTCATCGCTTAATCGCTTTCAGATTAATGTAGTCATGGCAAAATGGTCCTTGTCATTTATAAATACCAGCTCCCTGCGGGTATCATGCCGCTACAGTAAAGTTATGTTTACTATACACACAGCCCCTGATATGAAGAGCAACACGATACTTCATTATTGTTTAATACTATTAAATATATGATTTGTACACATCTGGAGTCCACTCACCCGTGTGAGGAGGGGGTAGGGGTGGGGTGTGAAAATGAGACAGTGGGGGCCAAGCGATCCTCGGGGTATCGAGACAAAATGGGTTTCATAAAAGCCGAGTGTGCTAGTTAACATTTAAACTGAGTTATTATCGTTGTGTCTGAATGCCATGGTGGTAGGATAAAAGCCACAACTTTCAATATGTGAAGTCTGCATATAAAGGATGGGATGTGCAAGCCAAGTACGTCATCGGGTAATTATTTTTTTCCTTGTAACGATCTTTGTTTCAGTCTATGAATATGGAGTGACTTCGATTTGAGTCAAAGATTTAAAGATATTGTACGGATTTTGTCTTATGATTCAAGTTAATTAACGTATAAAGTTAGAATCGATTGAATTATGGATGATCACATTACATGAAGTGATGATAGTTGCAGACCAGATTCCACGACAGACTGTTGTAAGTATAAGCCTCGTTAGGGTATAGTCATCACTATATATAGACTCTTATATTATAGAAATGTAGGGTATTGTATACTTGGTTGTAAACAAAACCTAAATCCCAAAGATTCTAGGATACACGCCAGGAGCGATTCCATGTCAAAACCTTCCTTAATACCTGCCATCGACGCCTTGTCTCTAATCCCGAAATATGTGACAATTATTTGGATAAGCTCAACACGCATAGGCAGTAGCTAAGGAACAGGCTGTCGTGTCAATCAAGCAGGATAAACAAACGACTGGGGATGCACATCTAAAATGTAATTTTACAATAACTGGTACTGGTGTCGATGGATGGTAAGCCCAATTGGAAACTAAGTCACACTTTTCTACGGAGGTGGAACACTGAGTTCTTTAAATATCAAAAGCTGGTATTCGTTGTCTCAAGAATAAATTATGAGTCACAAAACGAAAGAGGGTGTAAGTAAAATATGATATTTGATTTAGATATAATGTAGCCAATGTATACCAACATCAAATATAATGTAAGGTAACCAGAGGATGAGTAGTTATATCGTATACAATTTGATATTCAGTCTTAATCTGGTAATAAACTTTTGTGGTGTGAGAGACATGATTTGTGTGTGTTCATCTATGTTTATAAAGACATTTTAAAACTAAAGAAAGGAACATTAAACTCTGCTCTCTGCCACACAGGAACAAAGTTCATTCGGTTTCACTTTGTTTGTCTTGCATGTTACATGGACTAAAGCCTGAAAAATCATTTCTGAAATCGATAAACAAGTATAAATATGATGCTAAGTTTTTTTTTAAATAGGTACCGCTACTTACTGACAAAGTGCCAACAAACAAAGAACATACGATTTATAATTTAAAAAAGATATATTAATTAAACAAAGAAAGAACGAAATATATATCTCTCTCTCACACACTTTCTCTCGAAATTGTGAAATTGAAGACCGTTTAGTGGACCGAAGTTCAAGAAACAAAGGACTTAGGTCTAAATGCCTGACTATACTAACAGCAGGAATTGACGGGCATTGAAGGGATCAGTCGTTTTATTGTATTGGATATAGAAGATACTTCTTCACAATTCGCTGGTTATCTCTGATGATATACTTTGTGTACATTATATTTATATCGTTATAACAAAGACAGATTTCTACCAATGTATATATCAAGCTATTCACTATGAATAAAAGAAGATATATTCTTCGCTCCATATTTCTTTACAAATTTACAAACTTTTGAAGGGTGTGACACCATTCAAGACCAAACTTGCTTTCCTTATCTTTCTCAGGTTTTGCAAGATTTTTCCGAAAGGTTAAGAGGACATTTGGCCTTAGGTCATCTTCTCTTGATTTATGAAAATGGTTTTGACCGAAAGTTTGATGTCCACACATTTTGACCATCTACTGAACACGTATCGTTAGGGAGGTCTAGCCCATTAAAAATTGATAGCTAAGGCACCGGTCACCAATAAGCAAAATATTCTTCCTTTTTGTTAGCCAGAAAGCTTCAAATGCCTTTGCAATTTATCCATTAAAGATTGTTTATTATGGTTCAAGTAAACTATTTTGGCAACAACTTGATAAAACGATGAATTTTTTTCGTTAAATATGAAAGTTAAATCGATGATTTGTGGCCCTTGGTTAAAGATTTTCGAGCTAACCGATGGCCCCAAACTATTAATATTTACGATGATTTGGAGTTTGCAATTCAGCCGCCTGGACACATTAAACCGACGCTCACACCTAAAAGCTCTGAGATTGACCACTCGCGAAATTAGGTTCCAAAGTTTGATATGTCAGCCTGTGCTATCTCTCGTAAGAATCTTAGGGGTTGGTTACTCCCCGGTTAGAGGTTAGATGAAGTCGAAATGTCAATATAAGCTTTTCAAGAATGAAACTTAAGACTACATTTATTATGGTTTGATTCTGGTGTACTCCCATGTACTCGTCAATTTATATTCAAACATTAATGTAAAGCCTTTATTCCATGAACAGAAAATTGATTAAGAAAGTAAAGTAAAGGGGTCGATGTATAAACCACAAATCTAAAGGTTCCCAAAAAATAAAAATAAATCGCCAATTTCCGTACCTCGTCCATGTATCTCAACATCTCAGCCACTAAAACTAAAATTAATTCGGTAATATTTCTTTCTATGAAGACGTCTTTCTGTTGCTGTGGACTTTATATGGAATAGGCACATGCTACACTATATGTTTCCATATAACCATAACATGAGAAAAAGGGTAATGGACTGAGTCACAACAATTAGTTGTAACCGAAACGTAACGAGTACTTAGAAGCACTTGCCTGGTGAACAACTTGGCTGAAGTCGACAGGTTTTTCGTTCCTTTTTCTCTCTTGTTTATTCTGATATGTGAAACGCGTTGGGTGGGGAACGGGGGGGGGGGGGGGGCAAGGAACCAAGTTAGCGATAAATGAATGTTTCTACAAGGCTCTAAATATTTTGTAACCCAGATAGTTTCCACGTTAGCATTTTGCACAAGCAACATGGAAATTGGAAAGAATCATCATAATTTGGACCTGAAGTTGACGAAGCAAGTGACTATACACGGACTATACCGTACTGTATGTCTTGAGGTGTATTAGGCCTACTACCATCGTGTTACAGTTCCTATACTTCACTCAACACATCGATCTTGTTACCTGGTTTTCATGGTCTCAGCCGTCCACAGTTCACGGCCATATTGTCGACAGAGGTACGGCAATAATGTCACGGGGTCATATCATGCGGGTTTCTACGGCGAGAATGTCAACGGAGTCGTACTGCATCTTCCATCATAACAGGAGAATTCTAGACCTAAGAAGACTCCAAATCTGCTGCCTGTCATGGTTGTTGTATACCTGCATCAGCATAATGCAAGGTCAACACAAAAGATAGATTGTATAGTAAAGGTGCATTTAACCTAATAGACTAAGCTAACCCCGTCAGGAATTCTGCAATCAATACCAAACATAATGAGGCAATAAATAAGGGCCCTTTACGTAGATTATAGGGTACATCAGTGGCAGATCCAGGATGTTTCGAAAAGGAGATGAGGGGTGGGGGAGGATGGGAGAGGGGAGGGGCTCGAGGAAACTACATATATTAATACCGATATAACGGTGTATATATAGGAATACATAGAAAAAATTGTATACAACAAACATTCCTATCTTTATGTACGGTCTGTTGAAAGTTTGGAAGCCAGAGATTTAGTCCATTGAAATGGATCTGGTAATATTAAGAGAGATAACGAGTCTTTATTAGTTTTTTTTTTTTGGAACATGTATTGCGACGTCATCGTGTCGCAATATTACTTAATCACTGACATTAATTGTGTTAATGTCATTGAATTCATATTATATGATACTGCAATTCATTCTGAATAGAATGTAATTTTGTATTTATTATACATTCAACTTTCACCGAAAATACTTGTAATTTGAAACAAGTGTAAGGACCGGGTGTTCCTGATGAGAGTTGAGGGCTGCGTTTTTGCTGACGTCATGGTGGTCCATATGACAAGTGTCAAAGTTCACAGATGTCCCCCTCAGATGAAGAGCGCAGGATTTCTGCAAGGATTACAAACTGTCTGTAGTGGTATGGTCACCATTTGTCTTGAATCACGAGGGTCCTCCAATCAAGTAGCAGGTGTGCTCAGCTGTCATTTTGACAGGATAACGGTAACTTGACCCAGTTAAAAAAAATCAGGACATTGTTCTAATTATGCTTTGGGTAGAAAAGTCTATAATCTCTGAGACTGTGACCTTGTTCTAGAATAAAGGACCGCATTTATGAACTCACATTTATGCCGGGTGGCAAATGCTCAGCTTATATACATTGGATTAGACGGAGTCATAAATCTTTACACGAGGCAATAGTCTAACAAGTTTATACTAATTTCAATAATAATGATATATCCTCAAAGTTTACAAGAAAGTAGATCAAATTTTTCAGCTTTTTTCGGCTATGAAGGCAGTTCGTTGCGCTTCTCTTTTCTATGGCACACATGAACATAATTTTAACATGTGAATGTGATATGTGATCAACCTAATATATATGCGGATGTGCATAGGCCTTGACGATGTTCCGTGGAAGGTTAGCGGGCATCACGTATTAAATCTATACGACGCTATGCTTTGCTCAAGTCGTTTCATGTATCCGGGCATAACTTACATTATTCAACGCTGGCTTATTGAATAAATTGCCCAGTGTTGTTACTCTTTTGATTTGCATATGCTACACTTTTGTATTATGTTTCAGAATGCTTGAAATGCATGTTTTCTTGAAAGTCATTGTACAATAGTTTAATCTGGAAGGATTCACTGCATACTTAAAGCGAATTTTTAATGGGTTTAAACTCGGTCACGAAATTTATTGATAAATCATGGTTTCTGTAACCTCTGTAGAAAACCGTTAGGCCATACGTAACGTTTGTCCTATTTATTTTGAAACAAAAAATTAAGAGTAAAACCATTAAACTCTGTCAATGTGTCTCTGTCTCTGTGTGTCCTTCTTTGTAATAGATATCGCTTTGGAACAGACGTCTATTGTAAAGTGTTCTCATGCAATTTACAAAGAAAACTAGAAAATGAGAACTTTATTTGGTATGTAGATGCCACCTATTTTGATAAGTTCTCACGCAGCATTTCAAAACGAATTAAAACATCGTGCATCGCGGCCAAAAGTATTTCGTTCGATTGATGTTCCTATCACGTGGTGCGATTTTGAGTTATCAATTGCAAGGAGAAAGTAAAACAATTCAGATTAGTTGTTAACAACACCTTTTGTCAAACTTGATGTTTGACTGCGATCCACGTGACTTGAAATGATTGATGAATAAGACATTGACACGGTATTAAACAAGTGTCCAAATAATTTACATCAAAACTATGATTTAGTTGAGTTGTAATCACGTGCTATCTTTCAAAATATATATCAATAAATATGCGTTACTCGTGCTTCTCTTTCCCGCACGTTTCGATGTTAACAATATCGTAGCTCTTTGATGTAGTGTGTCAGTATATTGTTGATGTAGTGTGTGACGTGGATTTAGTTTGTGATGTGGATATACTGTGATGTAGGGACGATGTAGTGTATGATAATGATGTAGTGTGTGATGTTGATATACTGTGGTGTACCGTAATGTACTGTAATGTACTTTATACTGCGATGTACTATGTACTGTGATGTATTATGTACTGTGATGTACTATGTACTGTGATGTACTATGTACTGCGATGTACTATGTACTGTGATGTACTATGTACTGTGATGTACTATGTACTGTGATGTACTATGTACTGTGATGTACTATGTACTGTGATGTACTATGTACTGTGATGTACGATGTACTGTGATGTACTATGTACTGTGATGTACTATGTACTGTGATGTACTATGTACTGTGATGTACTATGTACTGTGATGTACGATGTACTGTGATGTACTATATACTGTGATGTACTCTGTACTGTGATGTACTATGTACTGTGATGTACTATGCACTGTGATGTACTATGAACTGTGATGTACTATGTACTGTGATGTACTATGTACTGTGATGTACTGTGTACTGTGATGTACTATGTACTGTGATGTACTATGTACTGTGATGTACTATGTACTGTGATGTACGATGTACTGTGATGTACTATGTACTGCGATGTACTATGTACTGCGATGTACTGTGTACTGTGATGTACTGTGTACTGTGATGTACTGTGTACTGTGATGTACTATGTACTGTGATGTACTTTATGTACTGTAATGTACGATGTACTGTGATGTACTATGTACTGCGATGTACTATGTACTGCGATGTACTATGTACTGTGATGTACTGTGTACTGTGATGTACTATGTACTGCGATGTACTGTGTACTGTGATGTACTGTGTACTGTGATGTACTGTGTACTGTGATGTACTATGTACTGTGATGTACTATGTACTGTGATGTACTATGTACTGTGATGTACTATGTACTGGATGTACTATGTACTGTGATGTACTATGTACTGTGATGTACGATGTACTGTGATGTACTATGCACTGTGATGTACTATGTACTGTGATGTACTATGTACTGTGATGTACTATGTACTGTGATGTACTATGTACTGTGATGTACTGTGGTGTAAAGTACTAGTATAATATTGTAGTAATAATAAATATATTACTACTAGATATATAACTAATACAATTCTAGATATAATAGTATATAATACTATAATAATACTTATATAATACTAATTATTCCAGATATAATAGTAACAAAATACTAGAATAATACTAACATAACAGTTGATATAATACTACATAATAGCAACATAATACTAGAATAATACTAATATGTTAGTATTATAGTAATAATACTTATAAATTAGTAAATATAATTCTAGATATAATGGTAACATAATACTAGAATAATACTAATATAACAGTTGATATAATACTGCATAATAGTAACATTATACTAGAATAATACTAATATATTAGTAAATATAATTCTAGATATAATGGTAACATAATACTAAAAAAAACTTATATAACACTAATAATACCAGATATAATAGTAACATAATATTAGAATAATACTAATATAATACTAATAATTCCAGATATATAATAGCAACATAATATTAGAATAATACAAATATATTAGAAGATATAATTCTAGATAATATTATAAATATCATAGTAACATAATACTAGAATAACACTAATATAATACTCATAATTCCAGATATAATAATAACATAATACTAGAATAATACTAATATAATACTAATAATTATAGATATAATAGTAACATAATATTAGAATAATACTAATATAATACTAATAATTCCAGATATATAATAGCAACATAATATTAGAATAATAGTAATATAGCAGTTGATATAATACTGCATAATAGTAACATAATACTAGAATAATACTAATATAATACTCATAATTCCAGATATAATAATAATAATACTAGAATAATACTAATATAATACTAATAATTATAGATATAATGGTAACATAATATTAGAATAATACTAATATAATAGTAGATGTAATAGTAATATAATACTAGATATAATACTAGATATTATACTTGATATACTAATAGAAACACTTAAGTCAGTTTATTTACTTGCGTACTAAATCTGTAGAGAGGTTGATGGCGAGGTCAGGTCAGCCCTAATTGATTTCTTTTATAATTATAAGCATTCTCCGACTTGATCAAATATCGATTTCATACACAAACAGTTATGGTTTATTACGCTTTGAGATAAAAAATGACCTTTTCCCCCATATTTTTCATAAAATGTGAAAATGTTAATTTGTTAAACCCGAAATTGTCATTTTTCTTTCAAGTCTCAAAATTTCAACTGATTTGTGAAGCGATTGATTGAGAAAAAGATAAGTTCCTGTCTTTAGTGGGTCACTGACTGTGTCAATAGCCCAAGCCTCATATTCAGACTTCTAGTTTGGTTTTATAGAATTCTACAGCAACTCTAGACGACGAGCCCACACATTTCTCGTATATATTTCTTGTATTGTGGTGGCCGTGATGCGTGTAATTGTCAAACCGGTAGCGTGATACATCAATAAATTCCCATAAGGCTCATTTCACGACTAATTGAAAACGTCAAAATCTTCACCCATATGACAGTCTGATGGAGGCAAATCAGTTAAATATTATAGGTTACCAGCTTTTCAGTCTGGAAATTAAACTCTGATATTCAGACAACAAATCTGCTCTGCCTTTGGTAAAATATTACATATTTCTTTCAGTTTCTGGCTTTTAAACCCTGCAAATCCCAGAGGTCTCGTAAACACTAATGAAAATGAGAAGTCTATTGTTTTACATGAAAGATGACAGCTAAACTCACCTGGAGAGATGATAGATCCTCGGTGTGACGTCACTAAGCCGCGAGTTTCATACCTGTTATTTTGAAATATTTAAAATTTAAAAAAAGGTATTTCTTTTTAGATTTAGGTCTGTGAAGAAAACGCGAAAGAAAGAAGAATATGTTTTGTGTAATGTTGACGGTGATTCACAGAATCGAAGTAATAGAAACGCATATATGTTGGAAAGGTTTATCCTTACAAAGGAAATATCAATATTCATGAGGGAGTTAAGATGAAAAGTTGGAAGGAAAACGGAGGAAACAAGCAAATGAAAGCGAATACATTTGTGTTGTTATTAGCAAAGTTTAAAACATTATAATATGATAACCATAATTATGAGGACTTGGTGTAGTATAAGAAATTATTTAAAAAAAAATCTTCTTGAAAATAAAAATATATGAGGTTGTCTTATTTGTTTCCTAGATTTCATGAATGAAGTGCGACGTTCAAGAAATCATGAGATGTCGGCTCCTCTTGGTCTTAAAACGAAGATGAGGTGGCATTGACCATTTCTACTTGGTTGCACCTCACGATATGAGGAGGCGGCGATACCGATGTTTGTACCGGGCGGAATGGTAGGCTTCGGTTGCATGAGTGTACCTCAGGAGATGAGGCGGCCATGATAGGTTTCACTGGGGTTGTGCCTCACGAGATGAGGATTACTGCTGAGCAGATGACACGCAATCTTTGAACAGAAGTGTAGGTACGTAAGCTGATGAAGTCTTTACTGTTCGTTTTATACTTTGATTCATGTTATTTGTGATCCACCCGATACTGCATGTGCATTATAAACTTCAACGAGAAAGACTTCTCATTTTGGAAGTGCCCACAACGATGACTCTTTGGAGCACGTGACATTATTATCTGAGAGTAAAAACTAAAAGCTTTGCATACGGTGTCCATTCATCCAAAGAATGATTTAAGTCTTCCCTTTACAACAGTTCTTCTTTTCGTAATTAAAAGAGTAAATGTGAAGCTTAACCAAGGTAATGCATCACATCACCTATTCTAAGTAAGCTGCCACCGTTACATTATAATGATGATAGCTTAATAGCCTAATGTGCCTATTGTGTGAGATTACCATTGTTTCACATTACGGTCATATACTCATACGGTAGGCTCAGGCTTATGTAAGCCTGTGTTGGGGTGCTAATTCCAAGGTTCTGGCTTATTGAAGCCTGTGTAGAGGTGCTGATTACTTATATAGTTATGCTCTATGGAAGGCTCGGGCATGTTGAAGCATGTGTCTGTCGGGGTGATTGGAGTTGTTCCACGAAACTTGCATGCTGCGTATATAGACAAGTCTAACTTTACACAAATCAAACGGTTGTCTCCCCTGCTTCTTTTTCAACTTCCTTCTCCTCCCATCAGTCCATCCATGAAATGGCGATGATTGATTATAGTCCAAGCATTCACTGAAGAATACTGGTCTTAAGACTCTTTGTATGTTAACATTCATGTTGTTAAAATTACAGTATATTATATAATTTTAATTTTTTTTATTGAAAGTATCTTTAAAGGAGTGGACCAATGAAAGTTTGAATAAGGTATAAATATTCCCCACGTCCAATCAATTATAACTTTCAAATATAGGGAATATTGCAGTGACACATATAATAGAAACAGAAATGTATCCTTGGTCTTTTAGTAAACAGTAAGTTTGCTTTGACAATAGTTGGATAAAATCTTATCAAAGCATAACTATGACCATATTTGCAGTTACCGGTACCATTTATCAAGTACCTTCGTGTTTACCTTTTTGCTATAACTGTCTCACATGATTTACCTTTGAAATTAACCCATCCAAGACAAAGCAAGTCTCGGCGCCTCTTTGTCTGTCGGGGATCTTTCTTTCGTAAATCACAGGTTTGCCTCTTAGGATTATCTTATCTTTGGCGTACTATAAAATTAAATACAAATTTCTTATCAAAATCTTCAGCGAGCCATTTCTAATAACCTCCATTGTTATCTTTCTACGACTGTTGCTAAGGGAAGGCAAATGATATAGTGTTTGTTGAAGTTAACAGCTATTAGCTAAGAATCACTTGTGTTCTTTTTATTGAACCATTTCCTTTATTTGATTGGTAACATCTATAGGCATTATTTATCATTTATAACTAAGGGTTCATTCTCATATAGGGTAGAATCCTATCCCGTGTTATGTCTTTATGTCAATTACGAGAACAATTTATGAATCGACCTCTTAACGTTCTACTTCAAAAGCCATCCACTTCTGTTCTAGCTCAGTAAAAGGACTTCAAATTTGACTAAATATTAAATAAAGAATGTCATTAAATGTAAACAACAGCCACCCCTCCCATCGAAAGCGCAACCCTGCTAGTCATGTTAAAATATGACCATATATTTAATATATCAATGTTTCTGGAAGGCGCTAAGCTTGTTTGTCACAGATAATACTCAAGAATTATGTTTTGAACATTAAAATACACCCGTCATAACGATAACATTGAAAGTACACCACATAGTACTAGAAGTCATTATTATCCAAGCCCTTGAAAATGAAATTTCGAAACTGACACATTGAATGTTAAATTATATGCCTCCTAGCGATTCCCTGTGCTAAATTATGACCTGGAAGTCACAGAATGAGGGAAGAGGGATACATTGAAGCTACCGGTGATAAAATAAATGACTCAATTCCAGTTTCGAAACCATGAACAAACAACACTCGAGTTATGTTGAGAGACGTCAGAGGTAATTGACAATTTACATGTCACGTTTTTGCCCTGACGGCGTTCGATGCAATCCCAAAGTTTGTTTTGTTGCATTGCTTTCTCAAATCTGGAGGAAAAATTCAACAAAACGAAGAATACTTATGTCAACATTGTGAGAAATATTAAAAAGTAAACATTGTGAGAAATATTTAAAACAAGTAACAATTGTGAGAAATATTAAAAAGTAAACATTGTGAGAACTATTTGAAAAAAGTAAAAATTGTGAGAAATATTAAAAAAGTAAACTTTGTGAGAAATATTAAAAAAGTAAACATTGTGTGAAATATTAAAAAAATTAAAAAATGTGAGAAATATTAAAAAGACAAATGATAAGCATGTGTGTCAATCATTTGCTCCAACTTAAATATGTTCTTTGTTCATCGGTCGAACATCAATACTAAATCATACATGTTGACAAACAGAGTGTGTTTTAAACGTAAGTTAAATTCTCAGTTAGCGCATTACAATAGTGAGTGATCTTGTGATGTATTGGAGATTTACACACCTGCTTGGGTGTCGCCTATGATGCTGCTTTTATATCTGTATCACCAAACATCTCCTGATTAAAGCCTTTAAAGTTTAGAGATTGTTTAATTCATCTGATTGTTAACCGAGATAATCCCTTAATTTCATTAGGAATGGTATGCGTTAGTTTCCTTTGACAATTTTCCACATAAAATATAATGTAAAACCTTGCAAACATGTAAATAAAATATGCAAATCTCCAGATTCCTTGCATCTCCTACTTTGGCATGAAACGCGTCTCCTCGCACACCTTGCCTGCACTTTGACGGTTCGAAATGTAGGCCAATTTTAGATCGATAGCCGTATCCGCTAGCGAGGGTCAGAAATGACGTAATTCGTCTGACGTCATTAACAAGAAATACTTCACTCTGCTTCGTTCGAAGATCCATGTGTTATGACTATCTCTAAATCATGTTTATTAAGACCTTTGTAGAAGGCATGTCCGCCCCTTACGAGTTATGTGTTTCGATAAATTAAGCCGAGGGCTAAGTGTTGCTTGATAAAGCGTACTAAACGTCAGAAGGTGAACGCTGCTACGTTTATATGGTTATCCAATACTAAACTTCAAAGGCTATTTTATGTTCTGTGTCATTATAGGAATGAATCAGTCTGACATCTTGTAAAATTCTATGTGAGTTATCAGTAATGGACGTCGATTTTATCTCGCTATGATACTTGGTATAGGTTTAAAGTGTTTGAGACCACCACCGATTTAAAGATCATTCTTAAAAACTGCCACTTTCAGGGATTTTAACGAGGAGGGGGCATGGCCCGACGTAAATTGTATCAGAAATATTAATGCAAGCTATATATTTTTGGTAGATAACAATACCCTTTGATTAATAAAAAGATTACACGAGGAACTATAGATTAAACGTTAGTACAATACTGCAACTTACGAACAAAGTGAAAGTTGAAGTACGACAGACACAATAAACTAGGGCAATGAATCATAGCTCGTTGTATCTTAGCTCCTTATAGATCTGATTCAGTTAGGCTATTCGCACTGTTAATTTAACAGAGACCTTGCTATGCTAATGAGGACGAGCGGGCTTTATCTCTCATCTACTTCAGTCTGACCTCTTCGGCCATTGACTAGTACTATCGTCAAAAACCGACAGGATTTGGGACAAAGCGAATCATAGCCCCATTTAATACTAAGATTGCTTATCGCAGGTCCTATATGCACCCTGGCTTTTTATGTCGAGTCAGACCATCAAAACTTAGTACTTTGTGGCTGTTTGTTAGAATATTATTAAGTTGAAGCATCTTCAACCATTTATTTGTTCATATGTTTGTCTAGCTTGTACCGATATAACTACCTTCGTCTTATTAGTAAACACAAGAGATTCATCGAACATGTAAACATGTCTACAAAAGAAGCTCATTAACACGTGACCACCAAGTTATTTGTGTCCTGCCACCACAAACATGTTGAGCATTTCACATCTTCATCTGAGGTTCAATATTATACATGAATTGGACATTTGTCTCACTGATTCATGGAACATCTTATCAGATCTGCTCATGAGGCTCACCGATTGGAGGAGAGATCAAGATTGTGGGGTCTGGTCCTGAGTACGCAAGCTTTCACACTAAAAAAGTTGACCATTATTGCTTTCTCAAACGACAACCTGTTTGTTCAAGTTAAGATCATTATAGAGAAAGTGAAATTGTTGTTTCCGCCGCGCCCAACGTCAAATTTTCTTTCATCCTTGGCATCATTCCTGGTACATCATTCCATTAAGCTGCATGTACCTCATAGTATGGAAATATGTAAAACTCTATTAAAACTACAGTTAAGCATAATGCTCAAATTTAATGTTTCTCTTGACTGCCATCATGTATGATTATTAGTCAAATGTAAATACTTTTCGTTCCCGAAATAACTTTCCTACTTTGAACGACGCATTAGTCTTGTTTAAGTGCTGTGTCATGTACAGTCACGCTCAATCTGAACTTCCTACTACATAGACTATTGATAAGAGCTCGCATTATGAAGAAAGACGATTAGGGCTAGTGTCTCACTGTGTTTTCAAATTGGCAGAACTCGCTGAAACGATCTCTAGCGTGTATAGCGTACAATAAACCTCATCAGTCTGTGAATCAGTCATTGCGCAGATGAGGTCATCAAACAACAACTTCAATTTTCGGTTTTGTGAAATTCAGCCTGTTAGGATATAACAACAATGAAAGCGTTGAATCACATCAGAACTAATACTAAACAACATGTTTAGCTGACACTATAGAGGGTTTTTACGTGATACATAAACCTTATCATAATGTTATAGTCCGTCTCACGTTAATGTCCACTTCTTGCTTAATTTAGCTTCTCCATGTCATTATATGTCATTGCCATTGCGGTGTATGATCCTTCTCGTCATTCTTGAAGCTAAATAGAAACCCGTACATTATTCGCCTTTAAGTTTCCACTATGTCATTCTGTTGCAGCGCCATCCCAGAATGACGCCCCGACTGGTACTTACGAAGTGCAAGTATAAGACAGGACACGGTTGCAACGGTTTTGTACACAGGTGTAACACCACAATTAATTGCTCTCATTGACTTATACACTAAATTCGTCAAGTAGATAGTTTTCAACTGACATGGCCTGCCCACCATACGATAGCCAAATGCCAAAAATAAAAGAATACAGTAGGTCACTTCAGAACTATTTTCCGACAATGGTTTAACCTCTCAATCGGACGTGTACTACACTAATTGTCTGTGTCGGATTTGCCCCAATCTTTGTCTAGGAATTCCTCTACTACCCCACATTCAACAAACAATTTATCCAAGGGCGTAGGAACCGGGGGGCTGGGGGGGGGCGCCAGCCCCCCCAGTGAAAAATGTGGAGGGGCGGAAGTATCATTCCGCCCCCCCCCCCCCCCCGCTTCGCAAGTCAGAAAACCCCTTTTTCATTTCCAAATGAGAAAAAAAATAATTTGGAGCACCAAATTGCATCTAAGGCCAGGTGAAAATACAAAATTAAGTTTACAAAATGGAGTGGGTGTTGAAGTGTGCTATATTGCACCAAATTGCATCTGAGGCTACCTGGAAATGGAAAAAATTCCAAAGGGGAGAGGGACACCCCTCCCCTTAGACCCATAGACGTACGAGGCGGGGGCAGACTGCCCCCTTAATTTCCAGAGGACAAGAAATTCGGGCAAAAGTCCTGAAAAATTCGGGCAGCCTAAGAGGAGATTTTTTTTCATATATATATAAATATGCAGTAGCTTGCCCGGATCTTTTTCAATTTTTTGACGGACAATTCCATGTTTACTTTATTTAGTATCATGATGCCCGAATATTTCCGTGTAACACCACCGTAAGCACAGCTCATCTGGGCTACCACGCTTTTTGCACGATCAATTTTTTTTTTCTAACTTGTCAACTGTACACCTGGACATTTCCGACATGAGTGTATATAAGAAACATTTTCTTTTTCATGGATGGTAAGGGGGTGGGGGGGGGGGGGGGCCTACAAGCCTTGAAGTACAGATTTATCATATTCTTTGTTATATTTTATACTTTTTTGTGAGAAAAATTGCAGTCTCACCTGACGCAGCGACATTATCCCGCCTACGTGTCGTTGAACAATGTATGTTTTTCTGGAGGTAGCTGAGTACTGTGTTAAAATAATAAATACGGTAACTAAAAAGGAGCTTAAAAAATATACTGTCCTATTTTTCCCCTTCAAAGTGACGTTACCATTTTTCTTCTTCTAATTTACCAAATTTTGGGGAAGTGTAAATTTCTAAAACGTGAGGTTATAAAATAAAGAATGTTTTGATGCAACTTGCAAGGCCTCAGAAGTGCCATTTCCTGCAATCTGAGAGGCATTTTTTGCCAAAAATTTTCTTGTACGCTACGCGCCAACCAATGGTGGCGCTCCGCTTAGATAGTGTCATGGGAACTTTCGGGCACAAAAATTTCTGCCCCCCCAAACTGAAATGGTCCCATACGCCTATGCTAAGACCCCTCCCCAGACCGGCCATCAGTCTTCAGCCCCCCCACTCAAAAGTACCTTCCTACGCCACTGAATTTATCTTTGCATTCTGTCTTCCTCTAAGACCTGAGCTCATGCCAGGCTCTCAGGACTCAATTTTGAGCAGAGTATGTCATATATGTGTGGAATAATGAATCGTCTTGCAAAGAATCACAAGGAAGATATTGCACTGAATTTGTACACTACTCTAATTGTGGTTTGGTACCAAAAAGCGAGTTTGTTGTATGCAATTGTTTTGGGCAAGACCGTGAAAAGTGGTCATTCAAATCTTTCTTGAAGCAATGGTAGAGTATTGTTTTTTTAGATCGGATTATTAATAGTCGTCAATATACACAGGGAAAACCTCTTTATAGTGCAAGCATGTACGCCCCTATGTATGATTAAGAAGCTTGTTGTTAAAAAATTATCTCAAATTTGAGTGGACTCCTTCATCAATGTTGAAAATATTAAGATTAGATATTGTCGCCTTTGTAATGCTGTATACATTATATTTAATATACCGAAATAGTTTACTAACCCTCATCGTCATACCATCTTTCTGGTTGTGTTTTTTTGTGGAAGGTTTGACTGTTTTCAATCAGCTTCGTATAGGCAGGGACGTAGCTAAGGCCTGATGATTGGGGGGGTGTAGTGGCTGAAATTCCAACTGGATGGGTTTTGGAGCCAGAAAATTCCGACTGCTGCCTTGTACCCCCCCCCCCCCCGCACTAATCGTCAACGATACGGTCAGTGTCAGTCAGACACCCCATCTCTCGCGACTGCACTTATGTTCCGAACTTTTTTCGATACATTTGTACCTTATGGGGCAAAGTTTTTGCTTATGTTGATGGCACTTTTAAGCTTCCGTAGATTAGCATTGGTGTTTTAATTGTATACCGTAGAGACAATGTATACCCCAACGACGTAGCCAGGAGTTTGAAAGAGGGAACACCTTTTGCGATTGATATGAGGGAGGAGTCTAAGGGGAGGGGTCTCCCCCTCCCCTTTGAGATATTTTTGAACAATTGAAGGTCCTTAGATGCGATCTGGTGCAATTTGTTGCCAGTTTCATCATTATCATATGATATCATATTATCAGCAGATTTTGTTTCCTGTTCGAATTCTTTTACATGTTCTTTTACATAATATACCAGAAATACATTTGACGAACTAAACTGATGGACAATATAAACTTTCATATTTTTTAAGACAGCCAGATGTGCAGTGGCGTAAAAACAAATATTGTTATCGCCGTGTATTAGCAGTGTAATAACAACAGTTTTTAAACATATTTTTCGACACTGAAAGGGGGAGCAGTCGCTCCCCTGCTCTCCCTGGCTACGTCCCTGTATATCCTGAACTTACTTGAAGCTAGCGAACAGGGTCGACCCACCCAATAGCAAAATTAATACATAAATTATCCGAATTGAAGCTGGCGAACGTTGTATTTTTTTTTAGAGTATTCAAAATCATACGAAGTTTTGTATGGTGGAGTATAAGGATCGCGAGATACAATTTCTCAATGTGACGAGGAAAACGTGGTAAATATGACTGATTAAAGGTCAATTTTGATCGAAAATTTTATGCCACTCACAAATTACAAGAACATATGAAAATAAGAGTGCGACAGTCAGAAAAATTAGAGTGCGACAGTCGGAAATTCCGAATTGAAGCTGTCGACAGTCGGAAATTCCGACAGTCGGAAATTCCGACTGTCACACTCAAATTTTCCAACTATCGTCATTTTTACCAAGATTGGGGGGGTGAGACACCCCCCACACCCCCCTCTAGCGACGTTCCTGCGTATAGGCCTATTAAAATGTTTGAAAATAACATAACATAACATTAGCACATTTAGTGTTATTGGTACTCGTAATGAATTAGTATGCAATTTTGGTTGGGTTAACTCATTTCAGCACAAAAAAATGGTTAGGGATTAGGGTATTAAAATAAAGAAGATCGAATATTACTTCAGTCGGCCGCATAACGAGTTTTATCTTCCTAAAACACGGTAAACGGTATCAGTCTGATTCTTACATTGTAGTTGAGGCGTATAAATATAACAAATACATCGTCATTTTCAAAACGTGGTATCCTACATGGTAGAAACACATCATATCACACATACATAGTTACACAATGTGACACACAACACAATGATATGAAACTTAGCCTAACCATTTAACTTCCATAGCAACCATCACACGACGTATGACTACTGCTGGAATATGAAATGTTCTAGAAATCATTGTCTTATACCACTGTTTCCCCGAAGGTATTTTTCACTACCTTTTCTTGCATAAACTCAACGTCATACTGTTTTGGCAGCTTTAAATAATAACGTCAAAAAGTTAGTGGGAAAAAAATGGGTAGAAAAATATCATGAGCTCCTGGGTGCTTGTAAATGTTGAAACATCTTTTACGATGTAGGTTACTTGTAGACAAACATAACGTAAATTATAAATGGCAGCAAACGTCAGGAAATGTTTTGCGACTTCGTAACCTACCACGACAACTAAACTATGAGCCTGGAACTTAGCTACTATATACTGCGAATAGTGGAGATGACAGAATTCAACAGATTTTTGCTGTCAATGTGTCAAGAATTTTATTCTGACTTTTATCTTGACCATTCGGTTAGTAAGAGTACAATCACGCGGATGGTAGCGACATGCGAGAGTTTCAACTGTAAATCTTAACAGCAGCTGTAGCATGCCTCTATATATAGTGTATACTTGATTGATGACCGCTTATACGATGCATGTATAGGTCATTGTGAAATATTAAGCATGTAGAGGAGTCAAGGACTTTAGGAAGGTAACGTAAACAAGTAAACGTAAACTCAAAAGCAAAACAACAACAACAACAGATTACCTACCCTCACTCCACCCCACCCCCCACCCCCCTCGAAAGAACAAAAAGATTCATGTATACACGTAATACCACAATATATCCGAAATTTCCTGCAATTAATTTGGTTAAATCGCTGGGTAGAATGAAATTCCCTCGTTAAAATAAATGTAGGCATGAAAATATTCTTATCCCTGGCATTTGGTGGGGGGGATATGGTGTATTACATCCCCTCCACCCATTTTCATGGGGGGGATATATCCCCCCTTCCCCCCCCCCCCCCCAGGATCGCCGCCCATGATTATGAGTTAAACAAGGCATGTTTAAGGAGAGAGTGTGGCTTTAAACAAAGCATGTTTAAGGAGAGAGTGTGGCTTTAAACAAGGCATGTTTAAGGAGAAAGTGTGGCCTTAAACAAGGCATGTATAGGGAGAGAGCATGACTTTAAACAAGGCATGTTTAAGAAGAGAATGTGGCTCTAAACAAGGCATGTTTAAGGAGAGAGTATGGCTTTAAGTGATTGACTTATCTATTGAGAACATGTCCTAACGTATTACAATTCTCGAATCGGTAGTTTATACTTATAAAATACGTTCTTGTCTAAATTTCAAGCAGCACCAATATCACTTAAAACTGTTTCCCAATTTTACTTTACCTTTTTCTATAAAGTATTATTTTGTAATCATATCTTTTTTTTAATTTTCTATTTGGTGGTCGGCTTTTAACGGAAGACACCTGCCCGAGGTCTGACTTATAACCTCCTATAACTTCAATTACAGCGTCAACCTTAAAAAAAAAAGAAAAAAAATATATATATATAACCACTCTTTCTTTTAGTCTCAAATCAAACGCAAAATGATGTTTTCGTATCAACGGAAGAGTTGGATTGCAAAATTATTTCTCCTTTGGGAGACCAGGTATGCATTGGTAAATTAGAATGGCATTGTTTTAATTGCTTCTCAGTTTTAGGCCAAATGTACTCCTATTCGTATATCTTTCGTCAGGTCTTCGAATTTCTCAGAGAGAGCAATAAAACAAAAATTGTCTGAATGTACAATGAAGGTGACCATGACTTTTATTGAGAAAGTATGTTTCCATTTCGGAAGTTCTTTGAAGGAGCTCGATAAACTGTCTGATCACTTCAAAATCATTTCAGGTATAAAAGTTTACCTTCGTAAACATGATAAAGGTAATCATTTCTCTTTCTGCTCCCAACTTTCGATCTTTATGTTCGCGACGGGTATAGTACAAAGAATTAATCTATGGTAGGCCAATCTAACACCTGGTTATCCGTTATTGATCATAGCTTCCTTCTATTGATCAGATATCTATTCTATTGATTATAGATATTTATTACATTGAATATATTAAATATCTGCTATATTATTTTGATCAGTTATATTTTACGTGGATTAGATATATATTATATTGATTAGATATCTATAATATCGACCAGATATATCTCATATTTATTAGATATATATTGTATTGATCAGTTATCGATTGCATTGATTACATAGCATTTCTATATTGATAAACTATCTGTTATATTGATCGAATATCAGTAGTCCTAATCAGGTATATACAAAATGCTTAACAGATATATATTGTATTAATCAAGAACAAACGTTTCAATGTGCTGATATTATGTTGCTTTCCATTAGCCTTGGATCTCAATATATAGGCCAGATAAATATATATATATAGGACACGGTACCTTCTTGAGGGGTGGTTTGCTGTTTAGTTTTATATTTTGCGGTTCTGTAATCGCAGAATAATGCTCACTATCTTTTTGTCACAAAAGCCGACACAACGTTTCAATTCTACCTTCATATGACAGCTAATGGACCGTACGATGCTATGAAACGCATAAAATGGACTGGCACATTCCATTTTGCTTTGGATTATTTTTAGATCCAGGCCCTAGCATGACCTCTTCTCGATGAAATTATAAATCATATCTCTGCTGGAGCTTACCCTAGGTCATGTAAATTACTATGTGCTGGTTATGCATAAACATGAGGGTTCCGTGCGCACAAAGCCAATCGGGACAATGTCATCATGTTATTATCAATCAACTTTGATGCACGTTTCTAAAGCCCTTGTAGGGACAGTATATGTAAATAGTATCGCTCATTTATCTAATTTTGTTGATATTTAGATCCCTGCCCATACAAACTTTGCAACCGATACGCATATTAAAACAATAACATTTATATTACAACTATTATGGGACAACCCTGAGTACGAAAGGTAAAGTTTGTAATGTACTCCGTTGGGTGTATGAAAGGTTTACTTAAACCATTTTCTTAATCTACCTTCCTGTCTAAGTTTACCATCATTTGCTTTCTCCCTGTTATGCCAGTACTCAACATGTTCTCGAACATGGAAACTCTGTGAATCTTTCGGCGCTAATTTGAACTTCGATTTATATCGACTTTTGCTTTTCAGATACAAAACAATTTCCAACCTCTCCCTGACTCTGTGACTTCAAAGATTTATGCCACTCGTGTTGTTTGTTAAGTTAGTCATGAAACCTCTGGATAATAAACCTTATAGGTAACTGTTATTGGAGCTGGCGGTATTGGTAGTTCTAAGTTGTTTTTATTACTCGTTGACCCAATCCTGGAGCACTCAGGGAATAAATTAATTTCTAACGCCGGGCGATTACAATACTTCATGTGCCATTTATCTCTGCTTGATATCTCCTGCCTATTTGTGTCTTCATAGGGTACAATGCCACGTAACTCTTACCCAGCAAGATTGGATACCAATCCATTTAGACACCTATGTCGTAGAAGATGCCCTAAATACAGTTATCATCGAGACCGTTTCACTGACCCGAATTCTAACGTGAATTCATTCATCGGAAGACAGAATTAAAGACCTGCGTAAAATTGATATAGTGTATACCAATCTCTCCGACATGTTTAACATTTACTTAATGTTAATGTCATGTAAGAGTCACTTCGAGTGTAACTACCGAGTATTCGCACCTTCAACGGATCAATTTTCACTCTATCCGAACAGTAACCGTTGGCCTTTATTTGAAATATAATAAATTACAAATTTACTGCACTCACACGGGGCTTTTAGCGAAAGAATGTTTTAAGAACACAACCATTCTAATGTCACACAAATATATACGTTATTGAAAAGACTGTCGGATTAATGCTGCGCTGGAAATGATGCGTTTGCATCGTCGTCACGGGAGAATTATCAATCAGTTTTAAGCAATCGTTTACTTAATTGATAAAGATGAATACCACATTTGGTATCCAAGTGATGGCAGTCTCTTAATATGCAGAAGATGAAATGTTCTTCTGTCCACAGTCTGTGTAAGCTTAATTGTAATGCTTGTAATCTGACGGAGTATTGAATTTTTATTTTATTATTGAAACAACTTGACTGTGCAAAGACAGTTTGTTCATTTCGAAGAGCATGTGAGCATTTATTTAAGGAGCATTGTTTTATGAGGTACGGTACTATCCATCCATGATCCATCCATGCTCAGAGTTAAACCCCATTTCTATAGCTCCAAACTTCATTCATCACATGGACGCCGACGGGAATCCACTGACTTATCGATCAATCAGGATGGTCTCCATGGAGACGTAACTAATCATCAGAATCGGCGACTAACACAAAATGACTGCCAACCATGAACTTTTAAACTTTATACACAAGCATTTTACTTTATATATGAAACGTAATGGTATTGTTAAGGCCACAGACGTATATCGAGTGTGTCACTGAAACGCCGAACCTACAGATGCTTGTTTCTCATTAATGATACATAACATCTTACAGGCCTTCGGATTAGCGAAGCCATATCCTTAACTAATTAAAGTGCAGTATACCTGATGTGTCAAGATGTTGACACCTCTTGGAGGTTTCGGAAGTGAGTAAGTGAACTTCGAGGCTAGGTTTCCATCAGCCAATCGCTTGTACATTATTACGTGTAACGATTGACAAGGCCCCACTCACCCCTACACCTGTAGATTTGTTTGATGAAAGACATTCTCATCGATTCGATGTTTCAAACACAACCCTTTTACATCACCGGGAAGTCGAAACAATCCATAAACTCCGATAAGGTCACGTTAAAGGGAGGCTTTGCTTAGTAAATCATGGACAATTTCATAAGTGTTTATTTACCAAGCAGAGTTAGGCAGTTCTATTAGTGCCCATCCTTATAGCGCATTTATATTACGTAGATGCCAAATGTCACCAATTTAAATAACTACGTTGCTGCCGAAATTAACAGGTTTTACTTTGGTTACATTGGAAGAAACAGTTTCTCACAAATCAAAGATTAGGTACCAGTTCCCTCGTCCCTCCACTGCCTTATTGCTTGTCTGATTCTGGAGTCTTATGAAAGTAAAGGCAAGCTGTAACACAGACTCAGATGATATATCCTGTGTAACGTAAGAATTGATGATCCATCATGTATAAGACTTGTGGCTAATGCGACGACAAGTCTAGTTTCACGCTAGATTTGTATGTATACAGTCACGATATTGTTGAACTGAAGAAAAGGTCCAGGTGTCGATCTGAATATGCAAGAAAACATGCATATTCATCAACAGTGGCTGCCGTCTTAGCCAGTTGGGACAATTCCTGGTGTTATAGTACCACTTTAAACGGTATTTTCATGTCATGCTTCAACGTATATGTTGTACTGACAGCATTGGCAGTTCTGCATATTGTGACGGGGTCCGGTACCGTAATAAAGTAACAACAGTAACAAGTATTAAGTAATAATTGGTGACCAGGTTTATTCCTCCTCTCTCTTTCCGTTTTTTCTCTTAACTCCTTCTCCACTCCCAACTCAATCTCACGCCAAAATCCAACAAAGTAAAGAATGTCCCTCTATAGTAAGAGTCGTACACCGAATTAGACTAACAACAAGGGGACACTCTCCAGGCATGAACAAACACAAAAGGCACCCGAGGTGCAGGAATTCGGCCATGCAAATACACGTTGTCTCCCACGGACATGCGCAGTCGGCCGGAGAGCGCCCCCTGTAACACGGGTGGAAGAACCACAAAACAACAAGCAATCAACAGACTGTGACAATATTTATCTCATATTGACACAGGACATTCATACTATTCTCATTTACTGTCCCAACAAGTCCTTCTAAGTGTGGCATGAGACTACCGTGTATAGAAGATTGTCCCAGCTGGGAGTGTCGTCTAAATTTGGCATCTCTACTCTGATAAGAAATCCAGTACGAGTATAAACAAATATAGTAAGTGACTTAAAACTGTGCAAATTGCTGAACCTAGCTTACCAAACCTACTTGGGACCTTTTGGAGTACCTTGGTACTTAATTAAGCCAGATAAGGGGCACATATGGAGACCAACAAGGACTCCTGATGCTAGGTTAAATTAAGCCTAACAAGGTAAGTGAGGGGAACATGTGAAGACCAACAAAGACTCCTTATGCTAGGTTAAATAAGGCCCAACAAGGTAAGTAAGGGGCACATGTGGAGACCAACAAAGACTCCTGATGTTAGGTTAAATTAAGCCCAACAGGGTAAGCAAGGGGAACATGTGCACTAGTGTCTAATTAACGACGGTAGCAAGCTGTGTGTGTATTTTTTGGGATCGATGGTTGTGTCTAGCACTTCTGTTACACCTCATTCGAAACTAGGTCAGATTACCGGCATCAGACGTTTCTTTGTGCGCGAGCCTTCACTCCCTTAAAGTTTAAGCCCAACCATCAGTAGAATCCTTTTCTGATATCCAACAAAGGATAGTTCGAGTATAAAGAGCCACTTTGAGGTAAAACTCAATTGTAACTAAAAGTAAACTATTTATTTCCAAAAGGCAACAGCGAGGAAAATGTGGAACAGGTTCATCGGTGACAATGCGACTTGAAGCTTACCCTTTTGATTTCTATTCTAGTGTTTTATGATGCAATAAATTGGATGTAAACACCGTGTTTTGGGGGTTAACAACAAAAATAAACCAAGTTGGAATTGTTACTGATAACTCGCACACGATAATCTCTCCGTGCGTTACTTTAAGGGGCTTGACTTGACTTCCACGCATATCATCCAAGGTGCAAAAAGATTGACCATCTTGAAGGGCGTTTGCATAAACACATCGTAAATTAAGCCTTTGAGTTTTGTCTCAAGGTCAGCAATAGATTCTGCCGAGGACAGGTTTGGTTGACGAGCAAAGTGAAAGATGGTGTAGTAATGTGACTGTTTATGCCATCTTCCTATGGAAGGCCGTTCAATTCAGAACTAAGTGTCAGGTCGTGCCTCTTCACATGTTGATCCATGGAAAATGAAAAATTATTTGTTAGACGGAATGTTTCTCAAGCTATACGTCATTCTATTAGAGCGCTGCATTCGTCGTTTCAGAAGCAAACTGCAATATAATAGAAAGATTTATAGCCAATGGAAGAATGTTTATGCTCAATGCGTATTGTCATCAATCAACAGAACAAAAAGACATTACCCAAATCGTTAGTGAGATTTGACAAGGTGAGAATTTTCCTGCAAGATAATGTTCTGTTTTGTTTTTACCTGGCAGAGATGGGTGAGCAAGAATTCCTATTGTGAACGTATCCCAAGAACCTCTGTTGTCGCAAGTTATCCTGGTATAGTGAAAGTACAAGAACGATATTCAGGAGAGAGTCATAACCTGACGAGAAAGAAAAACAAGATCACATAGTACATGTACAACTTTTGGATTTCGAAAACTCCAGCTAGATCCTGAAGATCCAACTCCTAACCCGGTCCTAGTTTTACTTAGACGTGGTTCTTCAAAACCATCGGTGAATAGCTATCTCTCTGAACTGGCCAATGGGTACTGCCCTGTAGGATAGGTTGTACTTTGTAAGAGCACGGAAGGTTGAACCTGTGAGCCTGTAACAGCTTACTTATATAATACGAGTAAAGGTGTAATGAAGTAGTCATCCTGATACAAATGTGGCAGAGTCACTCTAGGCTGATGGAACCATGTCTTAACCTTGTGTTAGGAAACGTTTCTGAGAGATGTACACCTCCAATATTTTATCCCGTATGATCCTCCGGGAAAGCTCCAATGTTATCCTGAAAACATGCCGTAAGACTGAATATAACGGTTAATCGCTTGAACATGGTTGTCTGACAACAAGAAATAAACAAGGAATACAAACTAACACATGCGATGCTGTATACAACTATGCGAAGAAAGTAACAAAGATCTGTTTATTATTTGATGCGCAATAACAAATTAAGGTCAACAGAGGCCTATCCAACGACATATTCAACCTCGTTGATAAATTGCTTTCATTGAACATCACCACGTATTGGCAGGTTGCTGTGCTACAACGATGGCAATGGACAGGCAACTAAAAATTGAGAGTGAACGTTTTCCAAACATTGCAGTTCATGACTTAACCACCTTTATATGCATCCCTTACCTTACAAAGATTATGATGCCTTTGTAGTTGATTCAGTAAACGAACCATATCTCAGCGGAATATTACAGTTTGCATAAATGAGTTGACCTTATGACCTCGCCCTCTGCCCATTATGAGTACGATGGACTGAAGGATTGCTATTGGCTATCCGCTTATAAATCTTGTTATTTGGGTCTATATGTTTATTTTTCTTTAGATTCTGGTCTCTAAGAATTTGAACTACTTTAAGTTAAACGCATGTTTTACTGTTTAAATGTAAAATTAATATTAAGGAAGAAGTCCTCAAGTTTGAAATTGATGTAACAATCCCTTTATTGCTCTGATTCATAAGTATTAATTTTTTTCTCTCCTGGTGAGTGAAATTGCAACATGAGTTACAATTTGTGACAAAGTATTAGTTATCAAGTGTCTCCACCCGCTTAGGCTACTATGCATACGGACAATTCATTAATTATTAGCATCATACCTTGTACATTGCGTTCGTTCAATCTCGCAGAAATGGTATACCTCTTGGTTGAAAATTGGACTTGTCTCTGAGAGCGTTGGAGTTAGCAGAGATTCCTATCTGTGAAGCTTTCGTTGTTTCAGTTCAACAAGTGTGTTTAGTCGTGTGACGGAATTTTCGTGGTATTCTCTTCTGGAATGTCCGCATCTGTCGTCAGGTCGTACAGAATTCATATGATTACCCTAATTGCCTTTATTTGAAGGATGATTTCATTCGAAACCATGAGATAATTGAGTCCCTTGCCTCCTTATTACCGAGCCTGTAAATTGGAATCTCTTAACAACTATGGATTGTTTGCCTCTTTGAAAGAAATATATGGTGACATAAATTGCTCCATAACTTGACTTAAAACGACCATTGATTAATATGAATATTGTGAATACAAACTCCACGCGCAACTTTGGAAAAAATGCCTTTTGTCATTTACATCGTGCTGGTGTGAGGGCTCTGGAGATGAGTGTATATATGTGCTGCACAAATGACCCATTAATTTAAAGTTTATAGGCACCTCCCACATAGTGAAGCCCGTATCAGTCAGTTTGTTTTGTGAAATCGACCATCAAGATGAGAGAGGTAATTATTGAAATTTGTGGACACAGCACAGATACATAATAACGACATTTCTGTTTAGTGAACCTTTGATGAGTTCGCCACGCGCAGCAAAGCAAACCGAAACCACTATATTTGCCTAAAATGCCGATATTTTGCCTACATTATTGTAGTACATCTGTCAACGCCTCAAGCGGATCCTTGGGGCTCACGGTACACCTCTCTGACCCCTGGTTCCTCTCATGGTAGCCATTACCGCCTCGACGATTAATTTCTAGGCGATAAAGTGTCGTTAGTTTTTTGACAGGTTAAGTTAACAGTTTGTCTACTTCAATTTTTTGAGAGGTTTTGTGATGGATAACAACCTCTTGCCATCAGGGACCACATTTTGATGTTGTTATTTTCACTTCTTGCAATAACTCGCAAAGAATTGTCGACGTTTTGCTACATGGAGATTATGATTAATGTTCCAGTCAGGTCGCGGTTCCAGTATGACTCGAAAAAAATCTGATAAAGGCATCGATTGTAAAACCCCTCGTACCATATTTTGGACGATGTGTAAGGTAACAAAGCCGTTCAATGTGTAGGCTACACTAACAGACGGTCAAGGATAATTTTTCACGAGCGGATGCTCGGTGGGAGTAACAAGGATTCAACAGAAAGCACACGGCCCTGTCAAGGTGAATTGCATAATACTATGTTGTACGTCTGGTCAGTTCAGTACAGCAGCACCATATCATATATGGACGGTAGGTCGCCACATTTAATGTACTTATTTTGTTCACCACATGTACGTCTCCACATCGCCAAATTATATGTAAGTCACTAAATCACATCTTCGTCACTGCATCACAGTTACGTTTCGGCATCACATGTTCGTCACCGCTGCACCACATGCACGTCACTGCATCACATGTACGTTGTCACCGCATTAGTCTTAGTCTGAGCAGCTCCCTGGAATGAGCAGCTCCCAGGTCTGAGCAGCTCCCTGGTATGAACAGCTCCCTGGTATGAGCAGCACCCTGGTATGAGCAGCACCCTGGTATTTGCAGCTTCCTGGTATCAGCAGCTCCCTGGTATGAGCAGCTTCCTGGTATGAACAGCTCTCTGGTATGAGCAGCTCCCTGATATGAGCAGCTCCCTGATATGAGCAGCTCCCTGGTATGAGCAGCTCCCTGGTATGAGCAGCTCCCTGGTATGAACAGCTCCCTGGTATGAGCAGCTCCCCGGTATGAGCAGCTCCCTGGTATGAGCAGCTCCCTGATATGAACAGCTCCCTGGTATGAGCAGCTCCCTGGTATGAGCAGCTCCCTGGTATGAGCAGCTCCCTGGTATGAGCAGCTTCCTGGTATGAACAGCTCTCTGGTATGAGCAGCTCCCTGATATGAGCAGCTCCCTGGTATGAGCAGCTCCCTGGTATGAGCAGCTCCCTGGTATGAGCAGCTCCCTGGTATGAACAGCTCGCTGGTATGAGCAGCACCCTGGTATGAGCAGCACCCTGGTATTTGCAGCTTCCTGGTATCAGCAGCTCCCTGGTATGAGCCGCTCCCTGGTATGAGCAGTTCCCTGGTATGAGCAGTTCCCTTGTATGAGTAGTTCCCTGGTATGAGCAGCTCCCTGGTTGAGCAGCTCCCTGGTATCAGCAGCTCCCTGGTATCAGCAGCTCCCTGGTATGAGCAGCTTAAAATTATTGTATTTTATTGCACAATACGTAAAGCACGTCAGAGATGCAAAAAGCAGCCAACTCAGTAAAGCGTGACCTGTATATATAATTATTCATGATGTAAGGACACACCTTTGTTCAAGTTGCCTTCTGTATACACATAACGTGAAGAAAAAACGTTAAAAAGCTAACCTTTGGACATGACGTCATATAAACGATACCAATGGTGACGGGAGAGAGGGGAGGGTGTGTCATTGTTTGGTCCTTAGTGGTGACAGTGAGGGCAATGAACGATGCATGTGAGATTCAATGCATCGATGACTATTTCAGTAAATTTTATTTATTTACGATCTGAATAATAGTTGACTGCAGTTTAGTATAATCACGCTCTAGAGTATCGTATTTATACAACATCCTCGTTGTTTCATGTTTTCTGGATGTCGCCAGTCAACAAGACGATAAACCGACGCCTACAATTATTAGCAATTAACAGCTATAATTTGTCAGATCTCGTTAGTATAACATACTCATTCTTTTATTCTAATATTTATGAATGTTTTAATGTGATGGGGAATATCAATGAAAATTACAGCAGTGGTTACAAAGGGAACTGTTACTATTTAAGTCGCTAATAGTACTACACGTGGGGCAGTTCAAGTAAGTAGTTGGTTAGTGGGCCAATTGTAGCAACTCAAGGGAGTTCCGAGCCACGCATAGTAATTAGGGGCCGGGCACATGTTCGAGATGTTAAACGACCCATGCGTTTTTTGTTGTTTGGCGTGTATGCAATATCAAGTGGATATAAATTGAAAGGGAAAGTCTTATTTGTCTCTCCAAACATAAAGGATTTAAATCTTATTTCGAACTAGGAGCTAACAAGCGAGGTATTTCCTTTGATTCACTTCTGAAGGTGTATGAAATGTATGTTATACGACAACTTTAAATGTACAAGATGGTTAACTTGAGGAGGTTCGAATGGAAGCCATCTTTCCAGAGCCTTATTGCTATAGGGAGGTCAAAGGTCATTTGTAAACAAAGGTCAAAGTCTGAAGACTACAAATACGTGAGAACTGAGTTCAGTTAGTAAAGCTTAAAATGAACGTCATTCTTGGTATGTAGATCCAAACAGACAAGGAATCGCTCAGCCTATATGGTTTCTGTGAAGCCAACAGATTCCTGTTGGGGCATCGACCTGGGAACCACGTGACTTCACCATTCGTGGAAATGATATTGTTGCTGTGGGGGTCATTGATGTAAAAAGTAACACATTTATATTGGTGTCCTGGGTGAACTGGGATAGTAAATTGAAGAAAGTGTTATTATCAATTAGTGATTTGAGGACTTACTCGTTAACCACAAATTGTAACTATTCTTTGTAGTTTGAATCAGGTGATATCCCTCTCATGGGAGACATAAGCAATATCAGACGCAGTAAACCCTTGACCAGCACCTGTTTGGTCAGATCCATTAGCGTATAGAAGCAAACGGTATGACCAAGATATCGTACATGTAAATATCGAACTGTTTCATAAACCAGTCATAAATAGCCGCTTAATAAGCATCGGATCAAAGACCTATTTACACATTCAAGTTATTATACATTAATTCTAATTCTTCACTGGAAGCAAGTGTTTGTTGATTCTGTTCCAACTGGTTTGCAGAATGTGTTTAAAGTGAAGTTCACGTTAACTGTTCGTAATTTTTAAAACATGCCATTGATTATCATGAAACTCTCTTTCCTCAAATTTCTATTACCAATAGGCTAGTCATGAACAAAATCAAATTTATTTCGAAATACTAATGTTGGTGTAGGTTTACTTAAATGAATGAGACTTGATAACATTGTAGTAATTATGTGAGCCGATCAATTAACCACGTGGTTACAATATGTTTCAATTTTCGATACATTACAGCAATATCTTTAAGGCCATTTGCTTGTTATTTATAGCCCATCTTCATCTAATATGCCAAGTGCAGTTTGCACTTCCAGCAGTATATTATATACTAAGTTAGATACTATCTTAGTTAACAGTAACAAACTCACCTCGTTGAACCCTGGTACTAAACACAAGAATGAATAAAATATAGTATCTTCCCTGGGTGTAATCTCTTGAGGCCTGGATAAACAGAATTGATTTTGAGATAACCCTTCTTCATACTTTATGAATTATTTTTATTGGATTAACTTTATGATGTTATTTTACTGTTTAAATGTTATCACAAATAGTGTTTTGTCTCGACGTATGATCATATTAGTGTGTAAAAGTAAGTTGGTCTGACGTTTCGATCCTAGCAGGATCTTCTTCAAAGGCTAAATGACAAGTAAAAGTAACAGAAGGGACAAAAACACGCACAGAATACAGACAGGTTAATGAGCATGGTGAACACAAAGAGGTGTATGAAAGGGGATTGATAGACAAGGGATGGAGAGAAGAAAGAAAGAAACCAACAGGGGAAGATGAGAGGTAGGAGATAAACAGTGTCCCTTCTGTTACTGTTCCTTGTCATTTAGCCTTTGAAGAAGATCCTGCTAGGATCGAAACGTCAGACCAACTTACTTTTACACATTCTCCTACACAGGCTCTCTAGTGGATAAGCAGTTTGCTAACAGTTTATTTTATTTTGATCATATTAGTGTTCAGACTTAACTTGATATACAGGTTCACAATAAACAGGTTGTAATATACGTCATCAAAAGTGAACAACATAAGCATGTCTATCATGCATATATAGGGGGAAATGGTATCATTGTTGTTTTGTTTACATTTTATCCTCACATGCTCCAAAAATGACTAAAATAATCTAAAAGTGCAACAGAAATGTTACCATCTCCAGACGTAGTGTATACACATTGTGAATAAAATTATACCTATATTATGTATCTTGTATTCTATCTCTTTGTGGTTGTGTGGTTGTTCGGTGTTATTGTATGATATATGGACTGCAGAATATTATCACGCTGTGTTTTAGCCATGCATGCTTTATACAGGTTTATGACAATGAAATACAATTAAAAAGACAATCCGGGACATCATGGACAGAGATCATGCACCTCCCTTTAATAAAGATAAGTTTCACACTATTGTATTCGGATTGGTTTCAATAGTTCCAGTCTATCTACATAATTCATGGTTTCGCTTTGAGGCCAACTTACGTATCGTAAATAAGTATGTATCATAAAATTACTGAACTGTAATTTACAACACTGACTGGTCTGTTTCGCGTCCCTAGTTGTTTACGTTGGGTGCTTAGCAACGAGTTCTAGGGAGCACAGTGGCAACAAATTACGTTCATCATTCCTAAACTATATTTCTTGAAAGGCCTACAAGCAACTAAATAGCTAATACGTACAATACCCGCCACCCCGTTCCGGCCATATCCATCGTCTGTTAGAGTAGCGGCTCCCTGGACTTCCATGAAAACTCATTCCTGTATATTTCCAACACATGCACCCCTCCTTCCCCCTGGGACCATGGCTATGTTTGTTCGGCAACGTCAATGGAAGTAACATGGCATTGTTTACAGGTATACCAAAACAGGGGCAGAAATGCCACGCAAAGATAATGATTAATTCATGGACCGCCCTGATCAAATCGCCGTAACACTCTCTTACAGATACATACATGCATAGATTGTATGTAAATCATGTAGTTTTAATTCACAACTGGAACTTGATTTGCATTCGTTGACATTTTGCTTTCAATGTTTAGCCTATAGTTGAGAATGAATGTGCCTGTCTATTGGGTTTTCTGTACTGATTCTCGAATGAGTTTCTTAGTTGGTTACTTCTCGGCATGGTTTACATGAGCTGAGCACATATAATATGTTATATAGTATGATATGATATGTATTATGGGTGAATTTAATATTCACGATGTTATTAATATATCATAACCCTTTACGTGTATGTGCAGGCAACAACTAACAACTGTTTGACATTAATATTTACAGTGATGCCAGACGAGCATTTCTTGAATATGCCACAATTATGTTGACTTAAAAACGTCATATTTGTTTTTGGTAATGTCGTGATAATATTATAACTGTGTCAAAGGTAACCCTGACCATACGTGACGCTTCATCCATGTATGATCAAACACCGTATTTTCATAGGGTACGAAACTTGGATATCGGTATATATATATATATATATATATATATATATATATATATATATATATATATATATATATATATATATATATGTATATATATATATATATATATATATATATATATATATATATATATATATAATAATTATAATAAAAATAATAATAATAATAGAAACGACTGTGCATTCAGAAATTAATTTTGTCCCTTTCCACTCTTTTCTCTCTTTACATTTGTAGGAAATGATGCGCATGAAACTGGTCTTGAAGAGAGTGAAAAGAGGGTTAACCTGGGGCTCGTACAAGGATTCAGTCTGTACAGAATAGTACAAATTATTGTGCCCCAGAATTTGCACAAATCTTCAGTGCAGTACTTTAGATTATAAGTCAACGTCTCTAAGACCTAGACGTTTTCAGTGGTTAAATGTTGCTCCTCACTATTGTTTTCATTTTCTGTATCATCACCATATAATATTTCAGCAACGAGGGCCCCAAGTATTCGTCTCTGGATATCCAAGCGTCGTTCTCACCAATAAACATATTCCCCACGATGCTCTTTGAAGGCAAAAACTTGACTACAATTACCTAAATTACCCTCAATTACTATACATGTACTTCCATTTCTTTTTGAGTTTAGTTTGAATCCACGCTTGTTAGCACTTTGGATACCCACGCCCGACGAAAGGCTCGGATCATTAAACTTCATACCGAATCACCTTGTTTCAATGACGATATTCGAAATGCGAGGAAAGTCTGTCGTCAGCTAGAACGCAATGGCGAAAAGATGGCGAACTTGAAATACATCGACAAGAATATAAATATATCAGAGGCTTCCTGATATTGGTAGATTGAAAACTCAAGCGAAAATAAAGTGCTTATTCCTCTCTGGTATGAGAGACAGGTGGTGACCAAGAGAAGCTTATTGGTATCGTTACAAATCTTGTGCACAAGTCTAGAGTTCCAGTTCTCTCATCACAAATGTGAATCTTGCCCTAAAATGTGCAGACTGTTTTCTTCAGAAGATTGAAAATAAACATTTCCATTACCTTTTGTGGATCCATCTGCTAATTTTGACTTATATCTGCCACATAGATCATCAACATTTGATCCTGCTAGTGAACATGAAAAAATCAGGAAAATCTTCATGAAGTCGCCTACAGAGTCATGTGAACTTGACCCTGTTCCCACCTCAATTATCAAACAGAGAGTTGACGTGTTTGAGCTGCTCATAGCAAGAATTGTCAATAAGTCTGGCATCAGGCTTCTTACCTGAAAGCTAAAAACTTGGCTAACTAAAATCACTATTGAAGAAGGCAGATTTGAACAAGGAAGTGTGCTTAACAAATACCGCCCAATTTCAAATTTCAAAATCCTTGGAAAGACAATTGTACGTGTTGTTTCAGCAAGGATTTCTAATTATATGCAAACCCATAGGCTCACAGATATTTTTCAATCTTGTCAGCAGCGGGTGTTAATTTTTTTTTGCCGTTCCTTTAACATTACTGCATTATCATATTGTGTGGTGTTGCGTGTTCCTGCTCCGTTTGCCTCTGTTAGTGAATTTATAATTCCAGAACGGGTGCTAAAGGTTGGAATAGATGGCGCTATGATGGTAAACATGGTGTCTGTCGTGTTGCAACATTTAAGATACATTGTAAAGATTGGGCGAATTTGCAAACGCCCACTCACTGGGTTGATGCAAACGCCTGTGGTAGATTGATCGTATGATGAAGTTATCAGTAAGTTGTCAGTATAGAGAAGATGATTCCGAATGTTGAAATTGACAAATAATGAAAATGTTTTCGCAATTTTCTATTTAAGATACACAATATTTCAGAGTCTTATATACCGTGTTCTTAATTTTAGACTGACAGCCACAATTGTCAATGTTGTCATGACAACGGTAGTAAATTATGATAACTTGAGCATTTATACCCCATTCATGAATTTATCAATAAGAGACCAACATTGGGGTCAATAAGATTGGTCAATAAGAGACCATCCATGCAATACGTATAGGACCAAACAACAACATAAACGCCGTGTAAACTACTCCCTGCTAATGTGTATAAGGATTCGGGTTTGTTTATGATTAGAATTAGACAGTGCCCATACTTAGCTATCATACACAGTATTGTTCTCATATTAATCTTAATATCTTTATATTGCTTTGTCGATCTTGTAATTATTTACAGGAAGGTTCAGAGATGGCTTAAGAAATTATGATTTTCCTGACATGGTTTTCTTCGTGAAGATGAGATGAAGAAACTCCTTTTATAAAACAAACTTAGATCACTGTTTGCTCTTTGATGGTGTTAATCTATAAACTCTTTTTTAATTATATTGTTCCTGGTTACAATTACTATTTCATGACGGATTATCGTTGTTGTAATGTGTTGTCTCTCGGATAATAGAGAACAGGTTTTAACAAATGACTTATACTACATTGTTTGTAAACTTGTCAATGTATAAATGTATTATAATAGAAAACGTATAATTATTTCAAATTAAATCATTTAAATGTCAACATGAACGTACCAGTTGCACGAAATATAATACAATAGTCAGCAGTGCTGTCCATTCACTGTGGTCATTTGCTGCTATAAAAAGTAAAGAGAGGGCGTGCTTTGGTCAATGTGACTTTCTTTACTGAAATTGTAAGATTGAGTTCCTAATTGGCTAATACAAATAGTCGGGCACGCCAAAGTGTCAACACTACCTTTCAGCCTACTCCTTGGTGTCTCTTTCTTCTATGATAGATATAAACACCTTTCTCTAAATTTCCATCACCGCAAACGAAGCACGAATGTTCTTTGCTTACTCAAGTGTCATTGTGACATTAGCGACAGAAAAACAAAAAACCCTCGAGACCTCCTTAAAGAAGATTCCGTTGCAAATATTTCCAAGCCAAACCTTCATTTCAGGCAAGCTTTGTTTGGCTATTTTGGCGCGGTTTTTGACAACTGGTAAACTGCAAGGCGATATGACTTTTGATTTGGGGTTGTTGAAGTGACGGCGGAGAAAGGCTTCAATCAACAAAACGCATTTCACTTTAACGCCAAGCCCCTTGGATTGTTGCTTCGAAACAATTACAGAAAAGGTCATGCATGACAGCCCGTGTGTAGCAATGATTAAGCTTACACCTATCCATTGGCACCTACCTTCAAAAATTCAGAATGCCATCTGAAGGAAGTAATGAAACTAAGGAGCTGTTCTTATCATCTTCAAAATATAGCTAGATATAACATGACCACTCGTTACACAAAAACTCTGTGTTCGTCTGTTATTTATTTATACTTTACAGGTATATCCTGATGTATGGTTTCTATACAGATATAACTAAAGTCAATACCGTCGAAATAGGTATGTGATATTAAGAAATACACTCTCAGTATATGAAATCATTTGAATAAATGAGTATTGTGTGACATCACAATATTACTCGAAACGCACGAGGAACTATGAAATTAAACATTACCTCCAATGATTGTCAATGAAAAAAAAAACATTTATTATTTGACACCAAATTCACTGCATTGGATAAATGGTTAATAACTCAGTAGTTTGTAGAAACCAAACGGTTGTAAGACTTAAAGAAATCAGAACACACATCGAGTCATGTGATTAGATGATATGCAGGAGCAGCATTGTATAAATCGTAGTCAGGTTTAGATACAGCTGGTTGCTGAGTTGTAGCTTATTGTCGAATCCTCTTTAAATGGACTCGAGACAATAAGTCTGTTTCTTCAAGCGAAATCAAACCCCGCCATCATCTGTACATGTTACCACAACAGACAAACCAGCGCAGAATGCAACTATAAGACAGTATAGTCTAACAAGGAGCTGACGTTGCCCTCCATAGAGTCTCATTATTTGATACCCTGGTCCTAACTTAAACCATGTTAAACAATGTAATGCCTCATCATCCCCAATGCCGCTCAACTTGGACCCTAAGATAAGCTATCCCTTTACAAACTGTTAAGATAACTTGAGAGATAATCTACAAATGAATTCAAAACATTTCATGGAAATACATAGGCAATGTAGATACTTGACGAAATGCTGGCTGGTAGAGACAAGAAAAGAGTATTTAGTTTGCCTGTGTTCGATGTCTGTCATTAAATCGAGAGCAAGGTTTGTTCAGTTCGAGGAGGCTCTGTCTTCAGCTAAAGTTATGTATTTGTGATTCAGTTCTCAGGATGAGTGTTGATAACTCGGCCAAGTACCAACATAGATGAGGAACCAGTGTTATTACATCGAGCTATAACAAGACCGTCAGTATTGCCTGAAATTGCTTAAAGATGTCAAAACTACTCTCCTGGATTTTCTGATTTTACAATTAATCTATTGAAAAGATGGATACAATTATATGCTTGAAGGGGGACGGGGGGGGGGGGGGTTGGGGGAGATGTTTTATGTTTTAATTATTATTGAAAGTTAAACATTAGTAATGATACTTTGAGTTCTAGCATGTTTTTCTCTGGGTGGGGAGGGCACCCGATTCACACAGAGAAGACAGTTATAATATACTGTAAATCTTACAGTTTTGTACCAAAGTAAAAACTGGATCGTGCTATAAATCGGTAGCATGTCCTATAAGGATTACAGTAACAACTGAGGATAGGCTATGTGTAAATCGCAACAAATCCAGTTGTTGGGATTTGTTGGAATTACACATATCCTCAGTTTTCACTGTAATCCTAAATAGCACATGCTACCGATTTATAGCACGATCCAGTTTTTATTGTGGTACTGCATGCGGTAATATCTGTACGGTGAATCGGCTGAGGTGGGGGCGGAGGCGGGGGCGGGGAGGGGGCGGGGGCTGTGGGGCGGAGGAAAGTAAATGGGTGACTTTTACAGTCTCGTTGTTTCATTCATGAGCGACTTTTAAAACATAATTGCAAACCTATTTGGGGTGGGGGGGGGGGAGGATTCACCCCTCTCATACCCGCCATCCTCGATAACCCCTCGCTATATTTTCGTTATCATGGCCACTATTACCCCATTTCACTCTCAATGCAGTGCAATGCTAAGAGGAATCGATATCATCTTTTTTACCCTATCGCTTCTGATTCCTTATATGCCATTTCAGGTCATCTGAAAAGTCTGTAAAATTGTAGTGTTGTTATAGTTTGACGTCAACATAACCATATATTAGAAAGCCATTCTTACTTCGTACTTAGTCGAAATTTAGATTTATGATTTATTTTAATGAATTTCGAGATGATTTTAATTCATTCAGGCTTTGCGGACGGTAAAGTGATGACAGGATAGGAAACATTTTAAAATGCTCTTTAAGAGTCTTGTTGACAAATTGTTTGATATTCAAGACGAATTTTAGTTAAAACGATCCCTGGAGATTTACCTCATATTTGTCATCACCCTTGTAATAGAAGGGGGGAATTGATGAAAGCCACTGGCTTAAATTAAATCCTGCCAACTAATCTCATTGGCTGACATGCTTTTAAAACTTGCAAAAGGTCATGGGCATTCAGTTGAATTGTCAACACATTACTTGACCTTCACGTACATGCTATAGTTTTCGAGAAACTATAAGATCATCATTTTATAATATTTCCACAAAGCCAAAGAAAGGATTTTCTGTCGAGTTTGATTCAGAAAGAGCAAATGACAGTGTCTTAAACATCTCAGAAACTTAGGGTAGAATATTATAATTGACAAATCAACAACATGCTTAGACTTAACCATACAACAGTGCACCTCGTTGTTCTGTACTGAAACAAGGAAACCAACCATTACTGGGCCTTCATGTAGTTATGATTACAAAGAAGCAGTGGCGGAGCTATAGGGGTATTGGTCAATGGGGCGAGAATGGTCTGTAGGGGCGCTTCCGACACTATCTAAGCGGAGCGCCACCACGGGTTGGCGCGGAGCGTACCGAAATTTTTGAGTAAAGATACTCCCTATAGATCGCGGGAAATGACCCTTTCCGGGCCTTGCTAGTTTGCAGATAAACGTAGTATAAATAGGTGTCATCGCCAATAAATGTGACAAATGTCAATAGGTAGATGAGAGCGCAATAACAAAGTCAATAATCGCGAATAAGTAAAAAGTGGTGAAAAGCTGAAAAGGGCGCCAGCAGTCCATTTGAGTCCGTCAGGGGGGGGGGGGGCATCCGCCCCCTGACTGTATGGACGCTCCGCCACTGCAAAGAAGTATTCCTGTCATTGAGAAAAACAACAACCATTCTTACTTTCATCTATGTAGACTTAGCTTGTGATAAATGACCCATTCATGCACCCTCACCCCCTCGCACCCTCTCTGCCTCTCATCTTAATCCAAGTATGCTGCAAATAAAGTTATTTGACCAGCCTGCTAGTTCGTTTAATATGTGACGCCATTGTCTCACCACGTCGTTCTTGTGTTCTCTTCTCAGCATGTTCGTGGTAAAAGTATAAGTTGGAATTTACCAGCAACTCTTTCCAAAACAAAATAATGAAAATGGTTAAGGAAGCAAGTTCTACATGATGTGAATTTAAGAGTTGCTCAAGTCTTCTGTCTTGTGTAACAATCCTGAACAAGGTGCGTGATATTTACTATTTGGGGGAGTTGTTCGTTTTGTGTATCCTTGCCATATTAGTTTATATAGTGGTGATTCTGTGAAGGGGGGTATTTCTGATAGTGAGAGGGGATACATTGTTATTCAATGGGATTGCAGGTGTTTTAAGGGGTGTGGCCCTGGTAGGTGTCCAGGAGACGAATTACCTCTCGTATATAGCCAGATGGGATAAAGGGGAAAAGTTATATAGGGGTTCACCTTACCATCCGATTACCCCTCCCCGATGTATCCACCCCCATACCCCCTGACTATAAAACAACAATGACATCATTGTATATTTAAGTGATGATATATCTGGAGCGAGGTGGTCCCCAACAACCCATCAACAGATGTGTCAAAAACCAGGTCTGAACCAAGAACGGCCCATATGCGAAACAGAATTGTTCGAGGCGTTGATGCAAATACACAGTGGTTTATTTTTCTTTAAAACTATAAATAAATTTTAAGCTAAATACATAGATAAATGTCACCATAATGAGGTCATGATTGTAACGATGGCCTACTTAAGTACAATAAAACACTCAACGCATAGAAACATGTCGTTCAAATCAGAATATATTGATAACGTTTCTCTGTAGGTTGGATGATGGTCCTTTCATCTATACCGCAAGTTCCACTATAGAGAATCAAGTTAAATCAAACGCCGTTTATTATTTTTTCCTCTATATAGTTGTTTATCGATCTATTTACTTCAATTCAACATCCAGAGCATAATGTCTTTCCTATACCAGACAATAGGAATAAACATAAATAAGTTCAAAGTAAGCCGGCGAGACGAGAAACAATCAAAATTCAATATTTTACTTGCCCTTTAAATATATATTAATTTCACCGTCGAGTAATAAACAATGCAATTTGGTTGAACCTAACCTTTGTGTATGCATAATCCCTTGCAGGGGTAAAGATCAGTTTTTTTCAAACACCGATTACTGATGCCAACTGATTACAGCATTTATACTTAATCGGTACCATCTTTGTATTCTGAAGATAAAATAATAATAATCAAGTTCTTTGTTTATTTCTTTGGAAACATTTGCGTTACTTTTCGGTATATGACTCTGACATATGTTTATGTGAAAGTCATAAGAGTTAAAGAGTAATTATTAAGAAAGCTATGAAAAACATCAAACAAGACACTTGACGCTGTTAATCAGCAGGAACAATGTACAATGAACGGATTAAAATCCTTCTTTCTCGCCTCTCTAGCGAAACAACAGTGTTTAAAGTATTTATAGGCTTGATGACACACGTGTTATGAAAGAAAGAACGGCAATGTTTTACATCGTTTGAAATGAACTGTAAGATTATTCTTGGTTTCAGCTTCATCTTAATTATGTTGTTTAAAATGAAAACATCAAATACCCAACAAAGACCCTTCCCCTCCCCTCCCCCACCCCTTCCTTGCATCATGGCGAAGAAGAACCAACGTTGGATAATTGTGGCCAGACCTGTAAAGATAACTTCAAATTTCCAAATTCCTCTAAGAGTCAAATTCATTGCTACAAGAAAGAACATCGTTAGAAATATTGAGTAGACTACAGCAGACAAAATTTGAGTAAAGTTAGAAGGTGCTGACAGGTTTCAAATTAGAGAATGGGCGGAATTACGAACAAGTATGAAATGAAAATAAATGAAAATTGTCTCCATTGAAGCCCGAGGCAATTTCGTTCTTTTACTCTTCGTGGACAACTTGCCAGCAAATCTCTCAGCAATTCTGAACACGATGTAAGGCAAACCTAGAAATGAGTGTTCGGGGAGGTAACAGTCACATGAAGCGAATATTTTGGCATATAAATCGACCGTGTGGCGTCAATATGTCACTGAACAAAAGATTTTGATTACTCCGACACCATCAGACGTTTTAACTTCACACCTTGGGATTACAGTGTCCGAGTTATTACTACAAACTTTAATGCGAAAAAAGGAAACAGGTGCCGTGATGATGCTTTTGTTTCTCAGGGAGAAAGGCAAATTATATATTATCATAAGTTTATTTTATGATTTTTTTATCTCAATATTATTTTATTTTTTATCTTCAACCGGATTATTTTCAGTTCAAAGACGAGAGATACTTCTTCTCTGGTTGTATTTTCTTCCTTTGGTTTTTATTTGTTTTCTGGTTTGTTTAAGTTTGCACACATCCTGAACAGAAACACATACAACTACAAGCTCAGTTGTATACGGTAGCAACTGCAGATTATTACCATATTCACAACGCTTGTTTATGTGTTTGTGTCATTGTTAAACGAGAATATAATTTGTCACCACACCCTTGCATCCCATATTCATACTTTGTACCCTATAAACCACATGGTTGCCCAACTCTCTACTTCCGTATGGAGAACCCATTTAACTAATTACTTGTTTCCTGATAACTTAATTTATTGCTTTCATCTGGAATTGCTGATACCATCAAACATATTAGGCCTTGCGATAACTGCAATTTAGTGATAGGTATCATCAAACCATTTGTTGATATCACAAATCAGTCCATATCTTAATATAAATATCAGCAATTTACTGAATTGTTGATATCTTCAAATGAATTAAGAGATATAAGCAATTTTGACACTTTTTCGTATCTTCGAAGACCAGTTTCGCAAATGGCGGAATAATTTGAAATGATTTCGAATATGTGAGGCACAATGCAATTGCGACATAATGCCTTGTGTATGCTTGCCGTAGTTGTCGCATAAGGCAAAGCATTATTATAGGCCTAACTTGGTTCTCGTTTCTCATTTGTTTCTCAATTACGTCTTTTGTTATGTATAACATACACAGCATCACACACCGTCAGGTCTGGTGGGAAGTGGTTGATCAAAGTTTATCTTACGGACTCGGTGAGACGCGACAGCAAGACACATTTCAACTGTAGGTAGGCTAATTGGGTGAAACAGAGGGCGCTACATCGCATTTGAGCAGAAGTGTTATGTTTGTTTAATTATTGATATCTTCAAATCATTTGTTGAATTATAACGAGATTCTTTGGACAGTATGACATCTGGACAGAGAAAGGCGTTGCTTACCGTCCGTAATCACCCTTACATAACTAAGCTGTAAGAAAATTATGGTAAAACAAAAATCACACCTGTCATTCTTGGGTAGGGATGGGTAATTGGAGGGTTGGGGGTGGCTGAAAACAGAGCAGAAAATGTTCTGGCCTTGAGTCTGACACTCATACATTCCACACTAACTGTCTCATTTAGTATAATTTAGTTTAGATATTTGCCAAATTATACCATTGTAGGGTTTCATAAGAAAGAAAAAAGCTGATGCTAAGGATAACACAAGAACAGATATAAAGTGGGTTTTAGTGGTACACAAACCACAATTCAGTTGTTGCCATTGTTATCAATTATAGTATTTACAGAATTATTCATATCATAAAAATAAACAAGATGAGGAATTTCTTAGCTGGATAGATTGTAACACTACCTTTATGTAACACACTTCACATATGATGATATCATCATACCTGGTCATGAGTGGGTCCAAAACTGGGGTGGGGGTAGGTCCAGATTTAAGGTGGTAGGTCCAGAACTGGGGTGGGGGTAGGTCCAGATTTAAGGTGGTAGGTCCAGAACTGGGGTGGGGGTAGGTCCAGATTTAAGGTGGTAGGTCCAGAACTAGAATGTAGGTCTTAAAATATAGGATCATATGAAGTGCAAATAAAGAACCAACTTTCAGTCAATCAAGCTGATTGTAAATTTGTGGAATGTATATTTTTATGTATATTTGGCAATTGGAAACTCCTCAATGTATGCAAATAGTTGGAAGAATAACAACCCATGAATACCATATTTTGATACAATTTGTTGAAATTTGTTTCACCTGCTAAAGTTCCAAGTTGCCAATGTATAAACTAAATTTGATGGACAATTCTTGAAATGTAATAGAAGATTAAAAGTATATGGCTGGATCATACAAGGCATAGAAACAGGGTAGCTGGAGGGCTGGAGGGAATCACTTACAATGAGATATATACTACAGGTTGCTATTGCTGCAAGTACTATAAAAAAAATACTTTAAAAATACATCAATCTTGTGTGTTTTTAAAGTTAGATTTAAACTAGTATATTGACAGAAGGGTCAGGATGACACCTTTGAAAAAATTGGATGGAATTGATGATAACTTTTCATCAAATTCAAATGAATACACATCATCTTATCTCAAATTCTAAACGATTTGGAATACTTCCTTTGACCTAAAATAGTGTAGGTAGGCTGATAGTTAGCCTAACAAGATAATGAATTACAACTGTCACTCGAATGGTTTAGAAGCCTAAGCCTGTTTTTATTGACCAGGCTAAGATTTCATAAAAAGTAATTGCAGAATTTCTGAAGTCAACAAAGCAATACATATGTTTGAAAAGAACACATTCCAGCAAGAACAGGATTACAAAACCCTGTGCTTGACCAACTGAGCGATCAAGCCTTAATTTGGTGGTTATCCCAACATAGCCATTTTTGCTAGGTTGCTATCTAAAGTTAAATTACCTCGCACACTGTGTAACCAGGAATCATATCCAGTTCTGACCAACAATTTACTATCTCTCTGAACCTCCTATTCAGACTCATTAAAATTACCTACATCATAACATTTTTAAACAACACTTCTGAATAACAAGTCTTTAAGAGTATTATTTTTAGGGGAAATGAAATATTTATTTTCTTTATTTTCTCAACAAATCTTCACTTCTTTTTGCCTTTCTTTCCCTTCTTTCCCTTTTTCTTGTTCTTAGCCTTCAACATTTTCCTACATTTGTAGGACCTCCAGAAGGATTGTACAATCGTGGCAGCTTTGATCATCGCTGCTAGCTCCCTCTGCTGTTGCTCCCGTTTCTCCTGGGCTATCTTCCTCTCCTCCACGATGGTGGTATACTCTGCCTCTAGGGTCTTAAATCGTTCCTCCAGCTCGTTCAACTGAGCCTTTTCTTCGGTGTAAATGCTGTCCAGGTCCTCATACTCTTCCTGAGAAAATAATCGGTACTTCTATTTCATCTTTTGCTTCTATCCACAATACACATTGTGCACATGCTTTACAAGAGGTGGGGAGGAGTGGGTACAGCCAAAGGTACTTGGTTCAATTAAAGGGATCAGGGAAAATAATAAGGAGATTCTTATATATCCTATGGTAATGAGAGTCTCTGACATAGCATCAAGTTTACTGGATGAAGATTCACATATTTGCAAGAGTTGCTGAACAAAAAACCAACGTATCATTTAATTGTCTTTCTTTTTTTCTTTAGATTCAGGTATGTGGTACTGTAACTAACTGGTTGGGTAAATCTACTTAATATTCTTCACAAAGTCCAAAAACATTTGAATTGTGTCCAAAGACATACAATCAGCCAATCGTTTGCCTAAGAGCAGTTCATAATAATAGCAAGGTTATATCTCATACTTATACACACAACAGGCTAGGCTAGGCCAAGGCACAAATCATGACATAAGGCTAGGCTAGGCCAAGGCACAAATCATGACATTCAAACTATTTGACCAAAGTTGACCTGACAATCTATATCCCAGGTTCTCAATTTTCTATTTATTAGTTTGCCAACAAACATGCAGTATCAACAGTGACTTCCTTAAACTTGCATTTTACTATCATTCTCAGGGGCATAGAAACCAGTTCATATTTAGTGATTTAACACATCTCTATGTCTAGGGATAGTGTAGAGGGTCTGTACCTAAAGGAAGGTCCATATTTCTTGTTATCCATGAAATTTGAAGACATTTTTGCGGCACACCAAACTGTAGAGGTGATACTTTAAATTGCTAATCTCTAACCTGTCTTTCACCCATATCCTGGTCATACTTCTGAATCCAGTTCTCTACTTCAGTTTCAATTTTATATTTCCTCTGAAAAACAAAAAACACAAAATGAACTTCAATTTAATTGAAATGGTTCAAAAACTTGTCTTAGATACACAAGCATTTCAGGCATGGTAAACTATTGCTTGACCCTAGTTTCTACAACAAATAGACTCCCATATTCCTAGTGCATTACTTCCTTCTTAAAGTTGGAAATTTTTTTTATGACTTATATAAATAATAAAACCAAGTCATGCATAGCATCAAACAACAGCTTCTGTGTATGACTATGTATGGACTATTTAGTATTGTAGAATGAGGCTCTGACACAGTACATGTTAAAATGGCGTTAGTTCGGAGCATCGTGCGGGCAAACCAAGGACATGAACAACAACAACACGGTAAGCCAAAACTCACTTCATTTGATTAATGATTTCCATATTTACAGCGTTTAATTGCTGCTACAGCCAAACATGGCTGAAAATGTATTTTTTTTTGTTAAGCTTAGTTATTAGGGTCTCTAGACTTCACAGAAATGCAGCCACCTTTTTATGAGCAAAGAGTAAACATCACCAGTAGTAGTGGCAAATTTCACTGGGGTTTTCCTGATATGCAGTTTTCATTTGCCTGAGGTTTGTTATGAGTGGCTTGAATCATTGCTGATATGCTGAGCGTCTTGTACTGATCTCAAGTCTTATATTTATTTTGCTTCCTCTCTGCTGGTTCTCTCTTAGCTTAATTGCTGGATGCTTAGTTTGGCTCTGTTAAATAACAGAACATAACATTTTGCAAATGTAGGCATATTTTCTATTCCTTCTTCTTTCCTTTTTGTTTTCTTTGTGAGTGCGACTGGGGTGGAAGTTCGTTCGGGATCAGTATAATTTACATGTGAACATGAAAATAACATGATAAGAAGATCGAAATGACACAAAACAAACAATTTTCTCATTATTAGTCTGTGTTTAAACACTGGAAAGGTAACCGTTTGAGCAAAGATAAACTATACAAAAGATCGGCACACTTTTGCCACGATAAAGTGTATTGTCTGCAGAACAAAAGAATGTAGCAACGTTGGTGCCAGGATCGTCCAAGTTGCTTCGGAGAGTTAGTCATGCATATCTTTAAGCTCCTCCCATTCTGCATAGGACTTCTGCAGGGCTAGGGAGCTCATTTTATGGTGTGTGCACAAAGTGTAAAGGGGTCATTGTGCAGTTGTGGCTGCGCCTGGCACAGACTAGATTTGGCTATGTTCCCTATTTAATCGGTACATATTAAATGAAATATAGGCTTTAGCACAGTATAGGTGTGTAGTATGTTTGATAGATTCAAAATGTAATAGTAGCATTACATTACACAGAATTATTATGACACTGCGTTATATTTTACATTTCACATTACTTTTGAATTATGCAAATGCTTTAGCCATAGCATACAATCTGGTAAGGGTAAATGTAGTTTGCCTGAGCAGTACACACAATGTTATAACAGACTTTGTGTCAACCTAGGGCAAGTTCTACACCCCCTACCTTCCCCATCCCAGATACTTCCACTCCAAGCTTTGGCTGATAGCAAAAACAAGTAATCTGACAGTGATACTGTATGTCTTGCATCATATTCTCAAATCTCTGAGATCAGAGATATTTAGTGACACTACAGGAGCACATAAGGTAATTTCCTATGCAGCTTGGCTGCAAGATGCTGCAGCCTCCTCCTACTGATATGGTACCAACAGTAAGCTTGTTAAAGTATTGTTTTCAAGACAGTACTGCCTATTCAGATCATCCTATCAGTTGTAATGTTGTAAATTCATTTGTCATTTAAGTCATTTTCTTGAACCTCAGGAAGAAGTATGAGGAAGGCTCACATTGATACCACCAACCCGCTCCTGTAACCATATGTCATAAATTAAGATGTTACATGAAATACCTTTCTCAAAGTCAGTTCACTCTCTCTGTGTTCTGCTGTCATTGCTGCGAGCTTGTTTCTTAGTTTTTGCACCTCTCCTTGTAGAGTGGTCTGTTTTCCCTCGGAGTTCTTTAAGTCTGCTTGCTGTGATTTGTCTGCTTCCAGCCTGGTTCTTCTGATGTGTTCCTCGGAGAACTTTTCCAGTTGATGGCGGTCTCCTTTCAGTCTTCTTATCTCGTCATTTCTCTTTGATATCTACCAAATAATTTACATATAGTCAAAAGATACCTTACAACAAGGAAAGTTAAGTAGGTGTAAGGAATGAATACTTTACAGTAACATGCTTATAGAGAGAAATAAAGAGATACACATGTTATGCTATGGAAACAAACTTCCTGACTGGCCTTCAAAATAGAAAGATAATGATGCAGTTCCACAGTCTTGAAGGTCAAACAGTTGGATATATAAACAAATTTTTCATGAATTCTAAAAGACCTGCCAAAAAATTGCAACATGTTTACTCTGGCTAACTCATTGCTTACTTCATTGTGCAGTTTTGTCCTCCCCTTCCCAATGTTTCAATACACCATCTCTGAGTCAACATGTTTACTCTGGCTAACTCATTGCTTATTTCAATGTGCAGTTTTGTCCTCCCCTTCACAATGTTTCAATACACCATCTCTGAGTTAACATGTTTACTCTGGCCAACTCATTGCTTACTTCAGTAGGCAGTTTTGTCTTCCCCTTCACAATGTTTCAATACACCAGAGTCAACATGTTTACTCTGGCTAACTCATTGCTAACTTCAGTGGGCAGTTTTATCCTCCCGTTCACAATGTTTCAATACACCATCTCTGAGTCAACATGTTTACTCTGTCTAACTCATTGCCAACTGCAGTGTACAGTTTAGTCTTCTCATTTTTCAGCAGATCACTCAGAACCTCAAAGGGACAACATCTATTTCATTTTCTCTAAGAATTGTAACTCTAGAGATACATTATTTTGCCCAAGCCATTTAATATTTTCCAAGTACAGCAATTGGATAGCCTCTTCATGAAACTCTCAATCTCAATCAGTTACAACCGTTTGTTTTCCAAAGGGTGGAGACTTTGTCTAATCCAATGCAGACAATGTCCTATCCCTCCAATTTATATCCATTTTAAGTTGTAAACCTTTGACGTTTACCACAAATTCCATCATCCCTGGTGCAAGTCTGAGAGTATGATTAAATAAAGAAACAAGGTTTGCAGTAACTTTATTTCCCTTCAACGTTTGTGTAAAACAATACCAGCAGGTGCTTTGAATACTCACTTCTGTGTCTTTTTCTGCTAATTCACCTTCTAGTTCTGTGGATAGTTTCTCCATAACTTCACGGTTTTTCTTTTCTCTAACGGATATCTCCTGCAGGTATTCCATCTTTTCTTTCTCTTCAAGAGGAGTTGTTAGTAACCTCTCCAAGATAAACCCTTTGAGATCCTTCAAGTAAAGTATCATCTGAGATGCTCTCTCATCACGTTCTTTCACCTCAGACCTCAGAGAGTTCACCAGGGCTGGGCTAGGGCCAAACATTCTAAGGAGATTCTTGCAAGAAAATGTTACTTGATACTCCTGAGCTGTAATCATTTTCACTAAATTATTTTCGATTTCATCGATTTCATCAACCTCACTTTGCATTTGTTCTTCCTTTGATTTAATGCTTTCTCTCGGACTTCCTTCCTCGGATCCCATTTGACTATCTTCGTCCTCTGCCTGTCTTGCTAGCTCTTCTTCTGCTATTGCCTTGGCCTCTCTGTGTTCCTTCAACTTCATAAAAGTGTCTTGCAGATTGTTTTGTAGGTTACCATGTTCATGTAAAGCTGTCTGGAGATCATCACTTAACATACTGCTATATTTGTTCACATTCTGAATAGCATAAGGCAAAAGGCTAACAATTTCAGTTTTCTTGATGCTTTCATCCAGAACTGCAAGGACTCTCTGGGATTCAACTGTTGTCAATTTTTTCCTTCCCGGGTCCAAAATACTTAGGGGGTCTGAAAACAAAAGACAGCAATAAGTTCTATTTCAGCTATCTTGATGCTAACAAAGAGAAATGTATATAAAATATGTTTGGCAAAGCACAATTACAGTACTTTTACACATACAGTGCTAGTTCCAAAAGAAATATATCGTGGTGATTGATAACATTGCATGTCCCCTAACTGTTCTGTATTACGTAGCTGCACTGGTAGACACTGCAGTTGCAGTGTTCATTAAACAAATTGTAAACACTTTATCGAATGCAACTTTGGTGAATTATTTCCCCCATGTTCCTGAAAACTGTGAGCAAAATAAAGTGTTAGCAGTTTGCTAACAGTTTTTGTTTTATTTTGACTTTCAGCTGCTCTGTTACTGTCTCCCTTTGGGTGATCCTCCATTCACTTTGTATTTGTAATTGTATTTTGTGTCTGAGTTTTCCATTTTCTTTCTGCCATTTACTCATCCCGCTGTTTTCACCATGTCTCACCATTTTTGTTTGTTTCAGAAGCTCAGGAAATCCTCTTACATCAATCTCTTAGGTGTTCATCCTGCTCATTAACCTACCTGTAATCTGTGCTTGTATTTTGTCCCTTGTAGTTTCTGTAAATGTCATTTAAACTCCGAAGAAGATCCTGCTAGAATGAAAACTTAAGGTCCACTTACGTTTACATATTATTATTATTATTAAGTTACTGGATACCATTCTACAACATATAGCATGGACACTTCGAAGTTCGGACACTTAAGCCTTAAAACACCCCAAAACTATATCTTCTGGTCTAAATCACCTGAAAATATACTTGATATGGTGGGAGAATTGTGTTATATTACAATACACGGCCAAACTTTCTTTCCTGCAAACTGTTTTCACGTTGTATTTCAAGAAGATTCTTCGTGATTGTGGAACTGGTATATCTTTGCTAGAGTATTGCAAAGTTCGGACACCCAACCCACAGTGTGGCGCTGGTGATAAAATTGGTGGCACAGTTGCTCTTTCAGTAATTATAACAGACTTCATAGATCTCCGTCATTTTATTGATAAATATGTAAGTACTTACTTACACACGGGTCATTTTGGAGAGATAATAACTGTAGCTTTGTAGTTTTTCGTGAAATTGGCTGTTGCTATAGGTTGTCATGGTGAAATCGTGTACTTCTTAGGGTGTCCGAACTTCGCAGTGTTCCGAACTTCACAATACTGACTATACACATAACATTGCATCACAAACACAACAGCTATTAAAAATTAAATAGAAATTTCTTACCAGTCTTAACTGGTTGAGACTTTGGCGGTTTTGGTCTATGAACAGCTTTGAACTTTTGTGGAGGCTGTGGATTGGGCTTCTCTGCTCTTTCTTTTGGTCCTTCAGATCGAACTTTGTCAAGGAGACGGAAAGTCTCCATGACAGCCATGTCAGCAAAAGACATCGTTGTTCCTTTCAGAAATGCACTTCAATAAAATTATAAATGCTGAAATAAAAAAGGAGGATTTCCAGTAAATGACATAAAATTATGAAAAACGCTGAATATACTGTGAGCTAGTCTTGTAACATTCTAGGCAATACTGACTAAAGCTACACTAAAAGTAAAAGTAACAAAGTGGCTATTCTTACGACCGTTCGTAAGAATAATTTCCGACTACGCATGCGCAGTTGCTATTTTTATGACAGGAGAACTATTTTTTACGACCAGGAGTAACAATAATTTTCGGTTAGTGTTAGGATTGGGGTTTAGGGTTAAAGTTAGGGTTACCCCTACTACATGCGCAGTTGCTTTATTTACTTTACTGCGCTTGAATTTGCCTTTGTCGTAAGAAAAGTTGGTAAATAATTGTTACGACTAGTCGTAGGAATAGCCAGGCCTAAGAGTAAACCAATTTTAGTTAGGCCTAGCCTAGGCTATAGTGACTGGCCTAGCCTAGGCTATAGTGACTAGCCTAGCGTAGGCCCTGTAATTGGCCTAAGTAAAACTTACAGTTTACTAATAACACGAGATGTTACTAGTTTTATTGTCGTTTGTTTGTGGGTTAAGACAATGTTCTTCAGATCCTAGTCGCTGAACGGTATATCATTTACAATACAACGGCAGTATACTATGTATTGTAACTGGTTCTTATTACGGCTTGCCAAAGAATACAGTTGACATTTTAAGGCTACAGTGCTATCGTATCGGTACTCCTCCTGGTTGCTACGTAAACAAATAGGCGAGATCGAAAACGGTCGAAACTGTGACATTTGACCTCAGCGAGAGTAATGATCTGATTGCTCATGTAAACATTGAAATGGGTGTATAGCCTATATGATTTGGAGGTAGACACGAAAGCAAGTTACGAAGCAAATTTGCAGAAAAATAAGTGCGATGTTATTCTTAACTTCGAGGAAGTAAGTAGACAGATTATGGACCGAGAAGATGAAATAGGTAAGGCTCTCGTAAAAAGTCCTATTCCTACATAAGCCCTAACAACTTAGTCATAACTTGAGTTGTACAGCCCAACGAAGTAGCCTATGGAGTATGGTGTCGTATGATGTTTGTGGTAGGCCTAAATAAAGTCTAGTGTTACAGTAGTACTACTGACAGTGGTAGGCCTAGTAATATTAGGCATAACAATCGAATAGTCCAGTTAATGATCATAACGATTAAAGCCCCCAAAAAATTCTGTGAACTAAATCTGCGAGCAAACCTGTTACAGGCGAGGTCCAGGCCTTGCAATTGCAAAACTTGCCTTCACACAGCCTTATTATATGTATTATGCTGTATGTGCATACTGTACATATACAGTAACATATACTTTGTACACTTCAGAGTACAGACCACTGATCTTGGTGGTACAGACCCTGGTGGTCGGGACCATGCTTACTTTCCTCACAGCCGCGCGCACGTATGACAAGCTAGCTTGAGTACAACGTTTACATGCAGTACTATACCGTGCATGTGGGCATATGGCATGCTCATTATGTTGCTGTAATGTGCTGTATACCCTGAGCTTACCCGGTTCTCTGGAAATGATCGGAAACGATTACAGAAATCACTTTTCACTACTGGTGAGAATTCCAGCGACACAACATGAGTAGTCATGAACAGTGTCAAACACCACATAAAATGTCAATAACCCTTCATAACAGTTCTATCCAATGTTTGTGGATTTCCGTAAGACTAGTCACTTAGAGGAAGCCAATTTAGCCTTAGACTGCTAGACTAGGCCTGCGTAGCCTAACGTTATCTTACTCATCCACAAGGCTAAATCGATACATTTTAGTATTACTCACGTATGGCTCTCGCGCAGGATGCATCATTTTAAAAGTCCAAGTGCTTACATTTGGACAAATAAAAATTCCTTAGGACCACCAAATTAAAAGGCAATTCGTTATCCAAAGGAAAACCTTTAAACTTTCTTAAAAATGAGCCCTGATTATAACTACCTTGGAGACTCATTCAATTTCTACTACAAATTTACAAAACCTGTAAACAAGCAAACTAATCAAGCAAGGCGTACTTCCCTTTTTGTGACCTATGACCTGTTGCCCCTGGATTTACAGATCCAATTGTTTGACCAAACTGTCCTTCCCACTCTTTTATACGGCTGTGAACTTTGGGGATCCGTCAGATCGAAGCTTCCATCTTAAGTATATAAAACATGTTCTCGGGTTATCTAGACCACGCTCATCTGTATGGCCTATGGAGAATCAGGCCGTCATAAAATAATTAAAGCTATTGAAATTAGGATGGTATATAACCTTTTGGTGTGAATTACTTAACAGTTGTGAGCACAAACTTTCTCATATGTTCCTTAAACTTTTAAGATCTTTTCATGATAATGGTGTGTACAGTTCATCCTGGCTAGTTGAAGTTGAAAATATTACTTATTAAATGTATAAAAAGTGGAATGTCCTGTGTTTGGAATATTCTTAATGAAGGTGTACTCTTCACAGACAATACCTTGTACATAATATCTAAGTCTTGGCTCAAAGCGACCATAGATCAACAACTAAGGGATATTTACGAACACGACTAGCTAGGCGATATTAACAATAACTATCAATACAAAACTCTACAGAATGTGTAAAGAGAAACTTGAGTTTGAAACTTATTTGACTAACTAAAATTCCCCCACAGAGTAAACTAGTAAATTCCGCTATGTAAATAGTCAACTCCCTATCGTACAAGGAAGGTTCACAAACATTGATTTTCATGAAAGATTGTGTGAGTTATGTGACCAAAATTCATTAGGAGACGAATTTCATTATGTCTTTTATTGTCCTTACTTTTCAGCCAATAGGATTGATTTTAGGAAAAGACCCAGTTCTATTAAAATGAAGCATTTGTTTCAATCATTGGGTAAAAATGTCCTTGAAATCTAAGTAAATTTTGTAGTTAAACTCTAAAAACGTTTGTCTCTGAGAAAGTTTCTTTCTCTTAACAGTCTCTGGTGCCATGTTTTCACTTTCAGACATTTCTAAAGTCCTGCTCCACCCCCCCCCCCCCACCCTCTTTTTCCTCTCAAACTATTATTCAGCACAAATTGTGTGTCATTCCTTTTTTCTTTCCTTTTCATCCCTTATTCTCTAAAGTTATCTGTTATTTGTAATTTTGTTAATCTCTGGATTGTTGTTGAAATGTACCATGTAAATGTCTCTTATACCTCACTGAGGTGATGTGGAGAAATAAACTGAAACTAATGACACTGCAGTGAAGGTTCAGTAATTGTAACAATGTTGATTTCTGTTGAGCTGGTATATGAAAATACCTTTTGATGAAAAATGACCTTTTTCACTTTGATATTTTGTTAATCAAAATTTACTTAATCCATTTTTTTTTTCAGGACTGATAGAGGAAGAGGAAGATGATGACATTACTGGAGAAATCCCTACTATAGCATTTCCCTCCAGTTCAACATCAATTGGTTCCATCAATCATTTTCCAGATGACAAGAGATGGGAACTCAATTACCAAGAAGCAGCAATTTACCTGCAGGAAGGCGAAAACAACAACCGCTTTGATACACATCCTAGTAACCAGAGTGCCTTGCCCGCTTACCTGATTGTTCATAATACCTACTTCTTTCTAATTGATTTGGCTGCGTCAATTCTTCTAATGAGCCTAGCTTTAATCGAAAGCCCAGCTGTACCTGTCATAGAAGTAGATGAATTTGTGAGCCAATATTTTATTTACATCTTCTATACCCATTTAAGCAATAATTATTCATTCAATCATGTGTGTTTTGAGTTTGGGACACTTGATATTACATATTTGGTTTCAGAACAATCCAAAATGGTTGCAGTTAATAAGTTTGACTGAAGAATGAAGAAAAGTAGAACAATTTGTGAATTTCTGGTTGCTAACACAACTTACATGTGACAAATTCCAACGTCAGGTAAGAGTGTCAAGGTCTTTGGGTGTAACAGGTAACAATTACCATGTGCGGTTTCTATGGGAACAACATACATTTTAAGCCAAATGTTTACCAAAATTGTCAGACATTTAGCCAGGTATAGTGCAAAGCAAAGTATGGGAAATGAACAGACTAATTTGACCCACACAAAACAGAAGCAGAAATAATTGCAAATCCAGGAACATTTTTTGTTTGTTCAATAAGTCTGTCTCTGATGATCAGAATGCAGCAATCTTGTGATTTTGATTTTCAGATTCATGTCTCTTTAGAGCTATTTCTTCGAATTTTCTATTTTCAGATTCATGTCTCTTTAGAGCTATTTCTTCGAATTTTCTATTTTCAGATTCATGTCTCTTTAGAGCTATTTCTTTGGGTTTTCTATTTTCAGATTCATGCCTCTTTAGAGCTATTTCTTTGGGTTTTTTATTTTCAGATTCATGCCTCTTTAGAGCTCTTTTGTTTGACTCTGATTGCCATTGGCGTTGGAATGAAGATGCGATGGCTGGGATTGAAATCATTCCTGAAGCACAAACGAACAGCAATAAAAGTGAGCAGCAATAAACCACTTCCTAATAAGGATCTTGAACGGAAATGAATCTTTACTTGTTGACGAGCAGTTCAATTGAGAGTGCAATTTTCCTATATATAGCAGAATCAAATGTCAGGAATTTGTTGCAATGGACTGATAATGTACCTGTGACAATTTTGTACTCACCAATTGGATACAGAAAGATAAATATATTTTTGACAATCTTTGATCAGAACCTGAAAGCATTTCATCTTTTATGTCTCAAAAGAACACAACATGTCTGAGCAAACAGTCAAATATGTAGAATTATCTTATGCACTGCTATTTATAATCATGTGGCTGCAGTTACTGTACACATCAAAAGAAGCTCCTCTTAGTTTGTGATATCCGGGGCTGATTTATAATTAGTCACCTGGGAGCATGCTTTATAATTTCAGTCCTTGATGAACTATTCGTGTACTATACTGCTGACACTCAGGAGACACATTTTTGTAAGATATTGTTTTAAAGTGTTGTGAATTATCATGGTTTTATTTCCATGTAGGCTGTTGTTCTACTCATCATGTATGTGGAGGCTATTATAGTCATAATCCGACATCAGAGCCACTTTCGTGTCACCAGAGCGCTACGGCCTTTCTTTTTCATTGATTGTCACTACAGCAGAGGAGTTAGGAGGTAAGTAGGATACTATACTGCTTCTTATTGGTTTTGTCACTACTGCTGGGAGGAGGCTTCAGCCCTGGCAGTCATAGGGGCCCCTTCATTAGGAACCCGGTGGCTAGAGGACTTGTGAGTAAAACCCCATTGGAATTGTCCTCCTCTGGGGAACAGTCCAGTCACAGGGAACTATTTCTTATTTTTATTTTTTATTTTTTTTTAGCACAAGGGTACATCCCGGCAGGATGGGTTTGCCAGGTCTGGGGCAACCTCCCATTATATTTCCTAAGTAGCTCCCTTCTCTCTTTTAAAGCTTCCAAGTTTTTGTACTGCGTGTCTACAACCTCATTCGTTACTTTAAATTGCTCGATCGTCTGGTTTTCACGATCCCCATAAAAAAAGGGAAAAAAAGAAGTTCCAATTAACCTGTTTGAGCCGTGCCTTGCACGGCTTAAACAAGTCTTTCACTCTTTCATGTTTTGATCGTGCTTTATGACACCGTCATGCAAGTTGTTTTCAAGGTAAACACACCCTCTTAATTTCTAATTGGTTCTGTCAGCCAATTGTTAATGTGCACTCAACTGATGCTTTCAATGAAATCACAACAATTGATGCATTCAACTTGTTCATACCATTCATGGCACAGTTATTAATAACTTAGCAAGCATACGCAAGGTTCCAAGCAGGGAACTATACTTAATAACTTAGCAAGCATACGCAAGGTTCCAAGCAGGGAACTATACTTAATAACTTAGCAAGCATACGCAAGGTTCCAAGCAGGGAACAGTTATTAATAACTTAGCAAGCATATGCAAGGTTCCAAGCAGGGAACTATACTTAATAACTTAGCAAGCATATGCAAGGTTCCAAGCAGGGAACTATACTTAATAACTTAGCAAGCATACGCAAGGTTCCAAGCAGGGAACTATACTTAATAACTTAGCAAGCATACGCAAGGTTCCAAGCAGGGAACTATACTTAATAACTTAGCAAGCATACGCAAGGTTCCAAGCAGGGAACTATACTTAATAACTTAGCAAGCATACGCAAGGTTCCAAGCAGGGAACTATACTTAAATTGGAAAAAAATCTATAGCAATAGCAATAAGACTCATGATCAATCTCATGATCAATACAGAATAGCAATAAGACTATCTCATGATCAATCTCACGATCAATACAGAACAGCTTTTGTACGGGCAAAGATGGCAGGCAGACAACTAGTAAGGTAGCATACAACTATTAAAAGCCCCATTGCCTTACACAATAAATACACTAAACACAAAGTAATGTGGTCTCTAAGTCTAGGTAGAAGTTCTCACTAGCTAAACGCTACCCATCACCGGATAGCTGACAAGTTGGCCTTTCATGGCACCATCAATTTTCCATACCATGACCGCGCAGATTTTTGCTATCAGAGCCTGAAGTTTTTGCCACTTGTAAACAAACCTCTTCACCCAGAAGTAAACAATTTTCGTACCCTGCTCCTGGGAGGCTTAAAGGGGTCTAAACTTGCCTCAATTGACTCAATTTTTGCACCACATATACTTCCATTTATGGTCTTAAAACTACATCATAATTGATAACAGGTCAAAAAAAGATGTTCTCCTGCTGCTTTTTGGCACTTTTCCTGAAGAAAAACAATCTGGCGGATAGATATAGACTCTGAAAGGAGTATGCCAGCGTAAGCAAACAAATTATTGTACAAACATAACAAAACAGACATCCTTGTGGTTCCATTTAATATTATATATTGTATCTCAACCTTTAAGCATAGGTACCAGCCTGACAATATATGATTATACCAGATTACATTGAACGTAAAACTAACATGAATCAACACATTGATAGTGTAACACTGACAGTAGAATCTTGTACAATACACTCTGTCAAAAGAAGTAAATGGTGTAGCATAAATGTTTTCATCTTGTTGCTAGTTGAAGAAAGCTTTACAAGGGTTGGAAGAGTTGCTGTTTAGCCCTGATACAGTATTGCAATGCTAGTCCATCACTGTATGCTGTGGTTACAGTAAATTCAGTTATACCTTCAATGCTGCCTCCCAAGGTTTATTTCTTTTAATCATTTCTTTGATATATTTTTATCCTTTTACAGATCTCTTCGTCAGATTTTTCAGTCACTGCCACCAATAGTTGAAATGCTTGTGCTATTATTCTATTTTCTACTCATTTTTGCCACCTTAGGTGAGTCAAGTTGGTTAACTGTGTCTGTCTGTCTGTCTTGTTGAGTGTTAATGTATCTCAAAGTAAGGTATTTCACTTAAGTCACTTAAGTCACTATTTCACTTAAGTCACAAGGTGACTTAGCATTAAAGAATCTATCAGTAACAGTCAATTAATCAATTTACCTCTAACAATGCTAAATATTTGCTTTGGATTGAAAATATTGTAAGACAAAGTGATTCCTTGTTTCTATATTTCAATTGAGCTGCAGTAAATACTTATATTTGGAAAGTTATCCTCCAGAAAACAATTGATAATATATGTTGCAGAGAAGTGCACAAAATGTGTGCAAATGGGATGTTATTTCTCATTAACAGCAATGATACATTAAGGTCTTCCAAAGTTATTTTGTGGACATGTTGGTATGTATGAACAACTCATGATGTGTAAGGTCAAAGGTTATCATCCAGGCTCAACAAGGGTGTGTTGTTCTTGTTAAGCAGTAATCCAACATATTCTCATTTGAAACTGTACTCCAGATTCTCCCCTTGCTCCAGAAACACCCTCTCCCCCAGAACCCCCTCTCCCCAGAAACATCCTCTCCCCCAGAAACACCCTCTCCCCCAACATCCTTCCCCATCATGGGTGGTGGTATTATTTTGGTCCCTGCTCAATGTGATATTGTAAGTATGCAGAAGCCTGTCCGCTTTCATGTCCACTCAGTACATACAGTATGTAGGTGCTAAGGACTGTAAGAGGACCGAGTACCTCTCTTCATTTTGGGTGTTCTTGGCACATACTTTTTCATTTTTCCAGTTATTCATATAGAAATGACAACACACACACTTAGTGAAGGCAATGTGTAAACTGGTACTACATGCTGTGTGTATTAGTCGTTACCAAGAAAGAGTCATGAAGTTTGTATGGAGGGGGTTTAATTATTGGCTCCAATCATTTCATTATCTTTTCTTACCAGGATTCTACTTGTTCTCCAAAATTGACCATAACGACTACTTCCGGACGATGGGGGCCAGCTTTGTAAATTTATTTGTTCTCCAGACTACAGCCAAGTGAGTTGTTGATCAAGAAATGTTGAGTTCTGGAATAGAATGACAGCAAAATAATTCCCTTCAACATTTCCTTGCAAAGTGCTAAACTCACCAAACTTACATCAATAAAGTTGGCGCTGCAGAATACAGCTGCAGCTAAATAAAGATAACCTAGATAATCATTATCTATACTAGACCAATTGTAAGAAGTATATCAAGTGGTTATTGAAGGTTTGTTAAACTCATCATTTGATATGACTATTTGCCCCCTACAGTTATCCCGATGTCATGATGCCTATTAACTCACCATTTGATATTACTATTTGCCCCCTACAGTTATCCCGATGTCATGATGCCTATTAACTCACCATTTGATATGACTATTTGCCCCCTACAGTTATCCCGATGTCATGATGCCTATTAACTCACCATTTGATAGTACTATTTGCCCCCTACAGTTATCCCGATGTCATGATGCCTATTAACTCACCATTTGATATGACTATTTGCCCCCTACAGTTATCCCGATGTCATGATGCCTATTAACTCACCATTTGATAATACTATTTGCCCCCTACAGTTATCCCGATGTCATGATGCCTATTAACTCACCATTTGATATGACTATTTGCCCCCTACAGTTATCCCGATGTCATGATGCCTATTAACTCACCATTTGATATGACTATTTGCCCCCTACAGTTATCCCGATGTCATGATGCCTATTAACTCACCATTTGATATCACTATTTGCCCCCTACAGTTATCCCGATGTCATGATGCCTATTAACTAACCATTTGATATCACTATTTGCCCCCTACAGTTATCCCGATGTCATGATGCCTATTAACTCACCATTTGATATTACTATTTGCCCCCTACAGTTATCCCGATGTCATGATGCCTATTAACTCACCATTTGATATTACTATTTGCCCCCTACAGTTATCCCGATGTCATGATGCCTATATATTAACTAACCATTTGATATTACTATTTGCCCCCTACAGTTATCCCGATGTCATGATGCCTATTAACTAACCATTTGATATCACTATTTGCCCCCTACAGTTATCCCGATGTCATGATGCCTATTAACTCACCATTTGATATTACTATTTGCCCCCTACAGTTATCCCGATGTCATGATGCCTATTAACTCACCATTTGATATTACTATTTGCCCCCTACAGTTATCCCGATGTCATGATGCCTATATATTAACTAACCATTTGATATTACTATTTGCCCCCTACAGTTATCCCGATGTCATGATGCCTATTAACTCACCATTTGATATCACTATTTGCCCCCTACAGTTATCCCGATGTCATGATGCCTATTAACTAACCATTTGATATCACTATTTGCCCCCTACAGTTATCCCGATGTCATGATGCCTATTAACTCACCATTTGATATCACTATTTGCCCCCTACAGTTATCCCGATGTCATGATGCCTATTAACTCACCATTTGATATCACTATTTGCCCCCTACAGTTATCCCGATGTCATGATGCCTATTAACTCACCATTTGATATTACTATTTGCCCCCTACAGTTATCCCGATGTCATGATGCCTATTAACTCACCATTTGATATGACTATTTGCCCCCTACAGTTATCCCGATGTCATGATGCCTATTAACTCACCATTTGATATGACTATTTGCCCCCTACAGTTATCCCGATGTCATGATGCCTATTAACTCACCATTTGATATTACTATTTGCCCCCTACAGTTATCCCGATGTCATGATGCCTATTAACTCACCATTTGATATTACTATTTGCCCCCTACAGTTATCCCGATGTCATGATGCCTATTAACTCACCATTTGATATTACTATTTGCCCCCTACAGTTATCCCGATGTCATGATGCCTATTAACTCACCATTTGATATGACTATTTGCCCCCTACAGTTATCCCGATGTCATGATGCCTATTAACTCACCATTTGATATGACTATTTGCCCCCTACAGTTATCCCGATGTCATGATGCCTATTAACTCACCATTTGATATTACTATTTGCCCCCTACAGTTATCCCGATGTCATGATGCCTATTAACTCACCATTTGATATTACTATTTGCCCCCTACAGTTATCCCGATGTCATGATGCCTATTAACTCACCATTTGATATTACTATTTGCCCCCTACAGTTATCCCGATGTCATGATGCCTATTAACTCACCATTTGATATTACTATTTGCCCCCTACAGTTATCCCGATGTCATGATGCCTATATATTAACTAACCATTTGATATTACTATTTGCCCCCTACAGTTATCCCGATGTCATGATGCCTATTAACTAACCATTTGATATCACTATTTGCCCCCTACAGTTATCCCGATGTCATGATGCCTATTAACTCACCATTTGATATTACTATTTGCCCCCTACAGTTATCCCGATGTCATGATGCCTATTAACTCACCATTTGATATTACTATTTGCCCCCTACAGTTATCCCGATGTCATGATGCCTATATATTAACTAACCATTTGATATTACTATTTGCCCCCTACAGTTATCCCGATGTCATGATGCCTATTAACTCACCATTTGATATGACTATTTGCCCCCTACAGTTATCCCGATGTCATGATGCCTATTAACTCACCATTTGATATTACTATTTGCCCCCTACAGTTATCCCGATGTCATGATGCCTATTAACTCACCATTTGATATTACTATTTGCCCCCTACAGTTATCCCGATGTCATGATGCCTATTAACTCACCATTTGATATTACTATTTGCCCCCTACAGTTATCCCGATGTCATGATGCCTATTAACTCACCATTTGATATTACTATTTGCCCCCTACAGTTATCCCGATGTCATGATGCCTATTAACTCACCATTTGATATGACTATTTGCCCCCTACAGTTATCCCGATGTCATGATGCCTATTAACTCACCATTTGATATGACTATTTGCCCCCTACAGTTATCCCGATGTCATGATGCCTATTAACTCACCATTTGATATTACTATTTGCCCCCTACAGTTATCCCGATGTCATGATGCCTATTAACTCACCATTTGATATTACTATTTGCCCCCTACAGTTATCCCGATGTCATGATGCCTATTAACTCACCATTTGATATTACTATTTGCCCCCTACAGTTATCCCGATGTCATGATGCCTATTAACTCACCATTTGATATTACTATTTGCCCCCTACAGTTATCCCGATGTCATGATGCCTATATATTAACTAACCATTTGATATTACTATTTGCCCCCTACAGTTATCCTGATGTCATGATGCCTATTAACTAACCATTTGATATCACTATTTGCCCCCTACAGTTATCCCGATGTCATGATGCCTATTAACTCACCATTTGATATTACTATTTGCCCCCTACAGTTATCCCGATGTCATGATGCCTATTAACTCACCATTTGATATTACTATTTGCCCCCTACAGTTATCCCGATGTCATGATGCCTATATATTAACTAACCATTTGATATTACTATTTGCCCCCTACAGTTATCCCGATGTCATGATGCCTATTAACTCACCATTTGATATGACTATTTGCCCCCTACAGTTATCCCGATGTCATGATGCCTATTAACTCACCATTTGATATTACTATTTGCCCCCTACAGTTATCCCGATGTCATGATGCCTATTAACTCACCATTTGATATCACTATTTGCCCCCTACAGTTATCCCGATGTCATGATGCCTATTAACTCACCATTTGATATCACTATTTGCCCCCTACAGTTATCCCGATGTCATGATGCCTGCCTACAATAGCTCAAGATGGTCGGCTTTATTTTTCATTGTCTTTCTCATATTGGAGCTCTATTTTCTAACAAATGTTGTAAGTCTCTACCTTGCTCTCAGTTGATGTTGTTGAGTTGCTTTCGTTGTGTCGCTGATGTTGTGGTATTGCTGCTGATGTTGTGTTGTTGCTGTGTTGCTGTTGTAGTGTTGCTGATGTTGTGTGGCTGTTTTTGTGTTGCTGATGTTGTGTTGTTGCTGTGGCAATGTTGCTGATGTTGTGTTGTTGCTGTGGTAGTGTTGCTGATGTTGTGTTGTTGTGTTGCTATAGTTGTGTTGCTGATGTTGTGTTGTTGCTGTGCTGCTGTGGCAGTGTTACTGATGTTGCTGTTGTTGTGTTGCTGATGTTGTGTTGTTGCTGTGGTAGTGTTGCTGATGTTGTGTTGTTGTTGTGTTGCTGATGTTGTGGTGTTGCTGTTGTAGTGTTGCTGATGTTGTGTTGTGTTGCTGATGTTGTGTTGTTGCTGTGGCAGTGTTGCTGATGTTGTATTGTTGTGTTGCTGAAGTTGTGTTGTTGCTGTGTTGCTGTGGTAGTGTTGCTGATGTTGTGTTGTTGTTGTTGTGTTGCTATAGTTGCTGTTGTGTTGCTGACGTTGTTGTTTTGCTGATGTTGTGTTGTTGCTATGTTGCTGTTGTAGTGTTGCTGATGTTGTTGTTGTGTTGCCGATGTTGTGTTGTTGCTGTGGTAGTGTTGCCGATGTTGTGTTGTAGTTGTTGTGTTGCTATAGTTGTGTTGTTGTAGTGTTGCTGATGTTGTTGTTGTGTTGCTGATGTTGTAGTTGTTGCTTTGTTGCTGTTGTAGTGTTCCCATTCAGTACATATAACGTGTTAGCTTTCTGTATCCCACCAATGGCTAAAATGAATGTCAGAATGCTCAGATAATTTCCTACTTAAATAAGACATTGTTGTATGATAGTCACTCCAAATGCAATCCTGTGTTCAGTGTAAGGCCATACCATGCAAGGTTCTGTATGCAGCTTACACAGTGAAACATATACATAATGAGTTCTGTAGACTGTTATAACATTAAGCATTGCCTAGGACTCACAAATTGCTGTATATTTGTATGATAGTATCAGGTTGTCAGTAATATCAGGTTACATAGTATATAACAATGTCACCATATGGAGTTTCCCTTACAAACTGTGTGAAGTGTTGCACACTATATTGTGTTTCACAGCATATTTTACCACCATTTTTAATGTTGCTTTCCTAAAGGTCTGGGTAGTTGAAAGGCCTTGGCCTATTATCTAGTATCAATAGATGTACAGTTGTCTGTATTTTATACAAATTATTATTCTGTATTGCGATTCAAGTTCTCTAAGATATACTTGCCTGAATTCATCTTTTCTCATATTGTATTACATCACAGTTACTGGCAGTAGTCTACAACACTTTCACTGATGTTGAGAAGGAGAAGTTTAAAAGATTGTACTTACATAAGAGACTTGGAGCTTCCATGGCTTTCAGAAGACTTTGCAGCAGAATGGTAAGATCCCCTCTTAACTATCTCATCATTAAGATGTACCTATGTGTGTCACTTAACTATCTCTTTATTAAGATGTACCTATGAGTGTCACTTAATGTGTGTCACTTATATTGAGATATACCTATGTGTCTCTTTACAATCTCTTATATATTGAGATATACCTATGTGTCTCTTTACAATCTAGAGATATACCTATGTGTCTCTTTACAATCTCTTATATATAGAGATATACCTATGTGTCTCTTTACAATCTCTTATATATAGAGATATACCTATGTGTCTCTTTACTATCTCTTAGATCTTGAGATTTACCTACCATGACTATGTTTTGTTTCTGCTCAAACATATTTAATGGCAAGATCAAAGTTGCACTGTTACTAAAAAAGCATCCTTAAGTAACTAAGAAATTAAATTGTTCTTCTTAATTAATTGATAATTAGCTCCTTTATGCTTGTCTGGAGTGTGCAAATTCAATAGTTACACCTTCATGGCAGATTGATGAAACCTTCCTCTCATTAATCAGACTTACAAATATTTGCGGAGGAAGCATTCTCTGACCCTGACAATATCTTTAGGTGAGACAGATCTGTTGCGTGAATTGTATACAAGATAATAACCTAACAGTCAAAACTATATAATAAATACAGTCATCTGGTGTATTTCCTGATCAGTTTTATAGTGAATCACTTTTCTTTTGCAGCATCCAGGCCTTATCTCCTTCCCTCACTTTCTAGGCCTTATGAAGTACTACAAATCAAACCACTCCAAAAGAGATGTTCTCTTGGCCTTCAGAACTCTCAACTCATCAGGGACAGGTTTTATAAACCTCTCTGAGTTTTTTAACATTTACGAAGTTAGCCTCCTCAAGTGGACTGCAAAACAAGATGAAAAACTTTGGTTTGAAAGCCTGTTTCCACCTCTGGATAAACCCTTCAGATTAATCAACTACTTGGTCAATCTCAAGCCTTTTGAAATACTTGTTTGTAAGTAAATTCCTAGCCTTATAATTAAAATATTCACAATGCATGTAGTTACCCTATCCTTGCTGTTCATAGTTGTCTTGTGAGAATGTTTAGTCTTTTGTTGTCCTTGGACAATTGGGCTTATCCTTTGTGTTGTCTGAACAGAAAAGTTATTTGTCCATCAATGTTACCATGGCTCATGGCAAGCATGAACTTCATTATGGAGAATTATTTTGTCTGTCAATTCTCAGACCAGTGAACAATAGTAAGAATTGACTCGATATACATTGTTTGAAGCACAGTTGTAGTCATTGATAGATTACAAGATTCTATTTACATTTATAATATTTCATTTAGCTTTAAGCCATAATCTGGCTTCTTGGTTTGGAAATTATTCAGTTTGCTCAACCGCGTTCTTGTTTCTATTAAGTTGTATTAATTACTTTCATTACTGCAATATACCAAGATCACAGTACTAGTTTCTTATGTGACTATTAAAGGTGGCTTTTTTTGCACAACTGAGAGAATTTTTAATCCTATCTTGCTTGTTATTTCACTATACATTAAAAGTTGATTTTATTAGTAATCTCATTTGAATGATATTGTGCATATCAAATGCATCAAATATCATCAGCAGTTGTGTTATATACTCTTTATTTTCTTTGTCTGTTAGATGCTGTGATAGCATTGAATGGGTCTGTCTTCATCATTTCTACTATTGTAATTTCCGGTAAGTAAACATTCATCATTTCTGTTATAACATTTAATTCTTATAGTTCACAGCCCTATAGTGATAGGAGGCTTGAGACAGCTTCACAGAAAGTCAATGTTTTCTGTGAAGTCTGATAGCAATTGTAAATAATGGCGGGTCGATCTATCAAGGATTCTCCGCCATCAAAGATTTGTGTTAGTTTAATCAATATAATAAAGGTCATGAGTGTTGGATATTTATACAAATTATAAAATTATATCTACAAAGACTTTAATTATCTCATCTGACAATAACGTCTGTAGAGATGACAACATGGAAATATTTAAACAAATATACACCTACTGAATCTGGAAAAGAATGTGAAAAATCATTACAATTTTACAAAGTGAGTGTAAAACATTCATTGCTAACATTGCTATTCATGCTGTTATCTTTCACTGTTACTCATCTAAAAGTCAACAAGTTACCTGAGCTGGGAATGAAGACATATATTGTTTTATCATGACCTTACATTTAAACATTGTTATTTCATTACACCATGCCTTCTCAGGACTCCGCTCAGGTTCATTTTCACATCATTTTTTACAGGCAGATAACTGTTAGATGTACCTTGGTCACACCAGGATGTCCTGTATGACATGTTAATGTGTTCAGTATATGCTTGCAGTATGCTATTACCTTTGCTCAGGATTTTATTACCTTTTCTCAGTATAATATATTTCTGTGTTCAGTATGCTGTGTTACTGTGCCTAGTATGCTATTACCTTTTCTCAGTATAATATATTTCTGTGTTCAGTATTCTGTGTTACTGTGCCTTGTATGCTATTACTTTTTCTCAGTATAATATATTTCTGTGTTCAGTATGCTGTGTTACTGTGCCTAGTATGCTATTACCTTTTCTCAGTATAATATATTTCTGTGTTCAGTATGCTGTGTTACTGTGCCTTGTATGCTATTACTTTTTCTCAGTATAATATATTTCTGTGTTCAGTATGCTGTGTTACTGTGCCTTGTATGCTATTACCTTTTCTCAGTATAATATATTTCTGTGTTCAGTATGCTGTGTTACTGTGCCTAGTATGCTATTACCTTTTCTCAGTATGCTGTCTGTGTTCAGTATGCTGTGTTACTGTGCCTTGTATGCTATTACTTTTACTCAGTATGCTGTTTGTGTTCGGTATGCTGTGTTACTGTGCCTTGTATGCTATTACTTTTTCTCAGTATAATATATTTCTGTGTTCAGTATGCTGTGTTAATGTGCCTTGTATGCTATTACCTTTTCTCAGTATAATATATTTCTGTGTTCAGTATGCTGTGTTACTGTGCCTTGTATGCTATTACCTTTTCTCAGTATAATATATTTCTGTGTTCAGTATGCTGTGTTACTGTGCCTTGTATGCTATTACTTTTACTCAGTATGCTGTTTGTGTTCAGTATGCTGTGTTACTGTGCCTTGTATGCTATTACCTTTTCTCAGTATGCTGTCTGTGTTCAGTATGCTGTGTTACTGTGCCTAGTATGCTATTACCTTTTCTCAGTATAATATATTTCTGTGTTCAGTATGCTGTGTTACTGTGCCTAGTATGCTATTACCTTTTCTCAGTATAATATATTTCTGTGTTCAGTATGCTGTGTTACTGTGCCTTGTATGCTATTACTTTTTCTCAGTATGCTGTTTGTGTTCGGTATGCTGTGTTACTGTGTTGGGTATGCTATTACTGTGCCCATGGCTGCTATTACCTTATTCATATTAATGATATTGTCTTGTGCTTCGTGTTTGCAACATTACATGTTAGCTTTTCCAAACATATCCAAGTGATTTCCTAGCCCTCAGATGTTGGTATTAATTTTTGTTCGATGATTGGTATAAATATTGTTCATAGCTGCATGTGGTAATTATTATCGCAAATACAAGATAATCTTTATGAAGCTATCTGACTGTTTTGTCAGTAACTTGAAATAATTCCTGTTTCATCTGCAGGTACAGGCAGTGCTCAAGAAGTGATGGAAACGTTAGAGGTTGTTCATTGGTACGACATTGCATTTGTCACATGTAAGTCTTTTAATTCTGATTCTGTTTTCCTGTGCAGCAATACTCAAGTTTTTATGGAATGTTTCAATACTTTGCTTCTGTGACTGAGATAATTTTTAATTTAATATGAAGTCAAACTTTTTACCTGTATTTGTGACTTTTAACTATTTTTATTACTATCAAAATTGAGAAGAGCAATTGATTTGGTGTCGTTACAAAGTTATCAGAAATTTGTCAACGAAAGATTCTATTGGGGAGTAAATTACAAAGTGTTTCAAATAGGATTGGATGTGTGAAGTAGAGTAACAGTTTGTTTTCTCCTGAAAATGTTTAACTTAATTTAATTCAGTATGAGTATAATTCAAGCGTTCGTCATGGTTTTACTTTGTGCAGTTTATGGGATAGAGTGTCTGTTGAAGATCCTTGGATTGGGATGTCAAAGATATTTTGGAAACACATGGAATGTGTAAGTAACATGCTGTACCTTTTTCCAAGTACTTCGGTTTTATGGAGAATTTAATTGAACAATACTACAGTTTTATTTAGATATTCACAATTACTATGGTAAATAAGGTTGGTTTATTCCAAATATGGACAACATTTGTCTGGCAAAAATGAAAAATGTAAATTACATATTTACATAATCTAGTGGAACATGTTTATGTACATTGTAAACTTCAAAGTTTTCCCCGAAATGTCTAAGTGTGAGAATGTTGTTGAGATTTAGAGAGGTTGTTTATCACATTTATATAAAGTCTTCCTCTGTAGATTAAACCCCTTTATATGAATATCTTTTGTGAAATAACTGAAATCTTTTGTCATTTGTAGTCTTCGTGTTATATATGACTAGATCTATGGTATCCTGTTTGCTAGATAGGTACAGATCAAACAATGTTACAGTAAATGTTATGGTCTGCTTCACAGAGTTACTCTTGGTATTTTGGGTTGCCTCTCATTGTTGTATTTTTAAACATCTTCAGATTAATACCTTCAAACCTATAGCCCTGATGTACTGATTTACACAAATACAATCAGGATGTTTCTTTATAGAAAATTGCACTGCCATGTGAGGGCTGCACATGAAGTTTAGGCTTTAATTAATATCCTTGTATCCTCTATTGTGCCTTAGTTTTTCTCCTTTTTTCCCCCCTTACATTTTCTCTTTATCTCACTTAGAGCCTTTCTTCTGCCATAATCCTCTGTTTTATTTCCTAGATTTGATTTCATTGTGACAGTAGTCGCCATCTCAGGCATCATCTTCCAAGTTGTAGACACCAACTTTTACTTTGTGGTTATTTTAAGACCCTTACGTTTACTAAGGTAAGTTATTAACCTCTAGAATGTGAAAAGCAACAAACCTATGCTGAGAGTTTTCAATTTTTCTTCAATGTTGTATTTGTAAAGAAACATTCAATGTACGGTATGAATGTGTCAATGATCCCAGTAAATGGAATGAAGATACCTGTGAATAACGTTCTGCACAGTACCAACACAAAGTACAACCAGGGAAGTCAATGATCCCAGTAGGTGGAATGAAGATACCTGTGAATAACGTTCTGCTCAGTACCAACACAAAGTACAACCAGGGAAGTCAATGATCCCAGAAGATGGAATTAAGATACCTGTGAATAATGTTTTGCTTAGTACCAACACAAAGTACAACCAGGGAAGTCAATGATCCCAGTAGGAGGAATGAAGATATCTGTGACAAACGTTTTGCTCAGTACCAACACAAAGTACAACCAGGGAAGTCAATGATCCCAGTAAGAGGAATTAAGATACCTGTGAATAATGTTTTGCTCAGTACCAACACAAAGTACAACCAGGGAAGTCAATGATCCCAGTAAGAGGAATTAAGATACCTGTGAATAATGTTTTGCTCAGTACCAACACAAAGTACAACCAGGGAAGTCAATGATCCCAGTAGGAGGAATTAAGATACCTGTGAATAATGTTTTGCTAAGTACCAACACAAAGTACAACCAGGGAAGTCAATGATCTCAGTAGATGGAATTAAGATACCTGTGAATAATGTTTTGCTTAGTACCAACACAAAGTACAACCAGGGAAGTCAATGATCCCAGTAGATGGAATGAAGATACCTGTGAATAATGTTTTGCTTAGTACCAACACAAAGTACAACCAGGGAAGTCAATGATCCCAGTAGGTGGAATGAAGATACCTGTGAATAACGTTTTGCTTAATATCAACACAGAGTACAACCAGGGAAGTCAATGATCCCAGTAGGAGGAATTAAGATACCTGTGAATAATGTTTTGCTCAGTACCAACACAGAGTACAACCAGGGAAGTCAATGATCCCAGTAAGAGGAATTAAGATACCTGTGAATAATGTTTTGCTCAGTACCAACACAAAGTACAACCAGGGAAGTCAATGATCCCAGTAGGAGGAATTAAGATACCTGTGAATAATGTTTTGCTCAGTACCAACACAAAGTACAACCAGGGAAGTCAATGATCCCAGTAGATGGAATTAAGATACCTGTGAACAATGTTTTGCTCAGTACCAACACAAAGTACAACCAGGGAAGTCAATGATCCCAGTAGGTGGAATGAAGATACCTGTGAATAATGTTTTGCTTAGTACCAACACAAAGTACAACCAGGGAAGTCAATGATCCCAGTAGGAGGAATTAAGATACCTGTGAATAATGTTTTGCTTAGTACCAACACAAAGTACAACCAGGGAAGTCAATGATCCCAGTAGGTGGAATGAAGATACCTGTGAATAATGTTTTGCTTAGTACCAACACAAAGTACAACCAGGGAAGTCAATGATCCCAGTAGGTGGAATTAAGATACCTGTGAATAACGTTTTGCTGAGTACCAACACAAAGTACAACCAGGGAAGTCAATGATCCCAGTAGGAGGAATTAAGATACCTGTGAATAATGTTTTGCTTAATATCAACACAAAGTACAACCAGGGAAGTCAATGATCCCAGTAGGAGGAATGAAGATACCTGTGAATAATGTTTTGCTCAGTACCAACACAAAGTACAACCAGGGAAGTCAATGATCCCAGTAGGTGGAATGAAGATACCTGTGAATAATGTTTTGCTTAGTACCAACACAAAGTACAACCAGGGAAGTCAATGATCCCAGTAGGAGGAATTAAGATACCTGTGAATAATGTTTTGCTTAGTACCAACACAAAGTACAACCAGGGAAGTCAATGATCCCAGTAGGTGGAATTAAGATACCTGTGAATAACGTTTTGCTGAGTACCAACACAAAGTACAACCAGGGAAGTCAATGATCCCAGTAGGAGGAATGAAGATACCTGTGAATAATGTTTTGCTCAATATCAACACAAAGTACAACCAGGGAAGTCAATGATCCCAGTAGGTGGAATTAAGATACCTGTGAATAACGTTTTGCTGAGTACCAACACAAAGTACAACCAGGGAAGTCAATGATCCCAGTAGGAGGAATGAAGATACCTGTGAATAATGTTTTGCTCAATATCAACACAAAGTACAACCAGGGAAGTCAATGATCCCAGTAGGAGGAATTAAGATACCTGTGAATAATGTTCTGCTTAGTACCAACACAAAGTACAACCAGGGAAGTCAATGATCCCAGTAGGAGGAATGAAGATACCTGTGAATAACGTTTTGCTGAGTACCAACACAAAGTACAACCAGGGAAGTCAATGATCCCAGTAGGAGGAATGAAGATACCTGTGAATAATGTTCTGCTTAGTACCAACACAAAGTACAACCAGGGAAGTCAATGATCCCAGTAGGTGGAATTAAGATACCTGTGAATAACGTTTTGCTGAGTACCAACACAAAGTACAACCAGGGAAGTCAATGATCCCAGTAGGAGGAATGAAGATACCTGTGAATAATGTTTTGCTTAATATCAACACAAAATACAACCAGGGAAGGAAATTTAGTTAAGATAATGCTTCATCAGTAACCATGTCAAGTCACTGACTCGTGTTCAACCGTTTTACTTATGTTTTTTAATTTGCAGGCTGTTTAAGGTCCGTAAGAGGTACAGGGATGTTGCTGCCACAGTCAGAGTACTAATGCCCAGAATGTTCAGGTAATTCTAATAATATCAATTGAATTACGGTAATAAAAGTCTATCAAATGCATAACTTTCTTGTCTAATGTGAAGGAGTAAACCATGTTTGGTGGTTGTGAATGAATAATGTGACTACAAATTAGGGCCCACTGTTACCCTTGACTTCCTTCTTAGTAATTGGGGGTCAAACTTGCTGAAAAATAGAAGCATGCAAAAGAATTCTCTCACTGTAAAGATTACCATTGATTACCAATTACCATTGGTGTATCATGATTTTTCTAGTCCGATGCTATTTATTTATGGGTCTGCATGGCCCATACTAATCTGCTATTCTAATGCTATTATTTATGGGTCTGCATGGCCCATACTAATCTGCTATTCTAATGCTATTTATTTCAGCATGGGTCTGCATGGCCCATACATATCTGTTACTCTAATGCTATTATTTATGGATCTGCATGGCCCATACTGATCTGCTATTGTAATGCTATTATTTATGGGTCTGCATGGCCCATACTAATCTGATATTCTAATGCTATTATTTATGGGTCTGCATGGCCCATACTGATCTGCTATTGTAATGCTATTTATTTCAGCATGGGTCTGCATGGCCCATACATATCTGTTACTCTAATGCTATTATTTATGGGTCTGCATGGCCCATACTGATCTGCTATTGTAATGCTATTATTTATGGGTCTGCATGGCCCATACTAATCTGCTATTCTAATGCTATTATTTATGGGTCTGCATGGCCCATACTAATCTGCTATTCTAATGCTATTATTTATGGGTCTGCATGGCCCATACTAATCTGCTATTCTAATGCTATTTATTTCAGCATGGGTCTGCATGGCCCATACTGATCTGATATTGTAATGCTATTATTTATGGGTCTGCATGGCCCATACTAATCTGCTATTCTAATGCTATTATTTATGGGTCTGCATGGCCCATACTAATCTGCTATTCTTGTTCTATTTATTTCAGCATGGGTCTGCATGGCCCATACTAATCTGATATTGTAATGCTATTATTTATGGGTCTGCATGGCCCATACTAATCTGCTATTCTTGTTCTATTTATTTCAGCAAGGGTCTGCATGGCCCATACTGATCTGCTATTGTAATGCTATTATTTATGGGTCTGCATGGCCCATACTAATCTGCTATTCTAATGCTATTTATTTCAGCATGGGTCTTGTTATTGTAGTCATGTACTACTTCTATGCCATTGTGGGAATGGAACTTTTCTCTGAGGCCAAACTCGAAAATTGCTGTCAGTAAGTAGATTTTCTGTATTACGTCTGCAAGATAGTTTGTTAGTAGTAGATTGGCATGACTTGTTAGCTTATTCATTTCTTTTGAAGTTTTTGCTGACTAAAACATTTTTTCATCTCAAGACAATAATACCACTTTCTTCCACTCAAAGAGTTTTACAATTAAAACATTTGTCAAATTATAAGCGTATTTGTGTTTAATTACTATGTTGAAGGTATAATGGCTTACATTTCTTGCAAGTTTGTAAAAGCAGGGTGTTTGTATAAAATACAAATGGAATACGACATAATGGACAACGCCATCATTTCATGTAGCTATGTCTACATCTCAACATGTTCTTTTGTTAAACATGTAATATTCTTAGAGATATTACATAATATTAAATATATTAACCATGCCATGTTTATGAATCGCAGAGGAACAGTTTTATTATCAACCCAGTAACCTGCCATAACATGAATCTAGATTCATAATGGAAACATGATTCAGAGAGTGTAACTTTCATTCAGCTGGCAATTTATATTTTTACTCTCCTTTTGTCTTCTTCTTCGACAGAAATACTACTCTTGAAGAGTTTTATAGTAACAGCTCCTCATATCACTTGTACTTTTACCTCAACAACTTTGAACACATACTAAATGCTTACGGTAAGATTGGTGTTGTAGGAATAGTATAAAGCAGTCCTAATGTTATATCCTAATGTTATAGTCTCTCATTTGTTGTGTTTATCATACAATCAGTATCACACACTGCACACGTCAAACGTTGGTTGTCTTTGTCCCTTGGCTGAAAACTGCAAAATAGTATTTTGTGTCATTCAATTTGATTTTTTTGTATATTTTGTTTGTTTTGTAATTGTGTGTTACAGAAACTATATGTTGCATCAAATTCATACATTACATTTACAAGTTAATGGTATTCTTCACAAACTGGACATAAGTATATGTGCACTGTACGGAACAACCAGAAGCAGAACATAACCAGTAAACATGAAAGGTAAATTAAGCCTTAAAAAATAAATTCTACTTAATTCTGTCATATATTTCTTGATTGAATATTTTCACCAACAGACCATATTTTGTTGTTAGCAGAATTGATGATATTAGAGATTGAAACATGATCTGATAATTCATTAACTCACAGAAGGATATTTAGGTCAGGTTGCTATGGTTACACAAATTTATTTATCTTCAATATCTGGGTGCTTGTTTCTAAATACTTGAATGTTGTATTTCATCAACAGTAACTCTGTTTGAACTAACAGTTGGCAATAATTGGCATGTTATTATGGTAAGTTGTGTTCACTGTCCATTACTTAATCTTTTAATTGATGCTCCAATAGAGTTTATAATGTAGCTGTGGTGTAATTTTTCACATCCAGCCATGCAGGCAGGAGTACAGAGACGTTATTAGGCTGTACTTTAGTGCCACAACAGACATTGTATATCTATAAAACATATATACAGGTCAGTATGCCATGTACTTTAGTGCCACAACAGACATTGTATATCTATCATATACATATATACAGGTCAGTATGTCATGTACTTTGGTGCCACAACAGACATTGTATATCTATCATATACATATATACAGGTCAGTATGTCATGTACTTTAGTGCCACAACAGACATTGTATATCTATCAAACATGTATACAGGTCAGTATGTCATGTACTTTAGTGCCACAACAGACATTGTATATCTATAAAACATATATACAGGTCAGTATGCCATGTACTTTGGTGCCACAACAGACATTGTATATCTATCATATACATATATACAGGTCAGTATGTCATGTACTTTGGTGCCACAACAGACATTGTATATCTATCATACATATATACAGGTCAGTATGTCATGTACTTTGGTGCCACAACAGACATTGTATATCTATCATATACATATATACAGGTCAGTATGTCATGTACTTTAGTGCCACAACAGACATTGTATATCTATCAAACATGTATACAGGTCAGTATGTCATGTACTTTGGTGCCACAACAGACATTGTATATCTATAAAACATATATACAGGTCAGTATGCCATGTACTTTGGTGCCACAACAGACATTGTATATCTATCATATACATATATACAGGTCAGTATGTCATGTACTTTGGTGCCACAACAGACATTGTATATCTATCATACATATATACAGGTCAGTATGTCATGTACTTTGGTGCCACAACAGACATTGTATATCTATAAAACATATATACAGGTCAGTATGCCATGTACTTTGGTGCCACAACAGACATTGTATATCTATCATATACATATATACAGGTCAGTATGTCATGTACTTTGGTGCCACAACAGACATTGTATATCTATCATACATATATACAGGTCAGTATGTCATGTACTTTAGTGCCACAACAGACATTGTATATCTATCAAACATATATACAGGTCAGTATGCCATGTACTTTGGTGCCACAACAGACATTGTATATCTATCATATACATATATACAGGTCAGTATGTCATGTACTTTAGTGCAACAACAGACATTGTATATCGATCAAACATATATACAGGTCAGTATGTCATGTACTTTAGTGCCACAACAGACATTGTATATCTATCATATACATATATACAGGTCAGTATATCTTGCAACAGTAAGTACTGCTGTGATTGTCTGTAAACTCAACAAACTTTCATTTATACAAAACTAAATAAATAACCTACTATTCATTGTTTATTCATCAGAATGCAATTGCTATGACTGTCAGTGAATGGAGTATTCTTTATTTCATCATCTTTTACCTCTCTAGTATGGTGAGTTTTAGGATGAATTTCATTTATTTTAAATTTGTCAGTCATTTTGTCTGGAAAGAAACTCACATTATGTTCATCGAGTAATATAAATTTGGTTACAACCTGCTGGAGTTTCCTTCTGTAAGTTTGAAGCTGCTGCCCTCTGCTTATCAGCTTGTGACTGCACCATTCTATATTTTCATCTTTTCAGGTTGTTGTTACGGTAACTGTTGCATATGTTCTGGAAGCCTTCCTCTTTAGAATGCAGTTTGCACAGAGTGATGCTGCCCGGATTATTGAAGGTGCCGTATATGTCATTATATCCTCAGTAATTAATGGCTTTAGTGAATGTGTGATAGAATTTGTCATCATTCAAAAGTGATGTATGTGCTAGGATAGAACCCTGGATCCTCCATGAACAGCTATATGCAAGGTTATAAACCTGGTCTCATGAGAATGTTTTCAGAGTATGTAGCTACTTTAAAACAGATTTTTATAAAGCTTGATATTTTGATGTTGTGGATTGTAATATTGTGTACAGAAACTGATTTGTGGTTGTGTTGCTTACAAAGAGAGTTCAATTTATTATCAGTCACACAAGGAATCATTCATATCAATGACAATATCAAAGAAGAACATAACCTAAGCTACTTTAAAGCAACAATAATTCATTATCATTGACAATATATCAAAGAAGAACATAACCTAAGCTACTTTAAAGCAACAATAATTCATTATCATTGACAATATCAAAGAAGAACATAACCTAAGCTACTTTAAAGCAACAATAATTCATTATCATTGACAATATCAAAGAAGAACATAACCTAAGCTACTTTAAAGCAACAATAATTCATTATCATTGACAATATCAAAGAAGAACATAACCTAAGCTACTTTAAAGCAACAATAATTCATTATCATTGACAATATCAAAGAAGAACATAACCTAAGCTACTTTAAAGCAACAATCATTCATTATCATTGACAATATATCAAAGAAGAACATAACCTAAGCTACTTTAAAGCAACAATCATTCATTGAGAGAAAACTCACTTCAATGTAACTCTTATTTACAGTATGTCCTCTTCCATTGTCTTATGTGTTTCTGGCCAAAGAGAATTATAAAGTAAAACTCACTTTTAGTCAGAATAGTTGACAGTGTTAGCTACATTCTAAATTGGTTTGTTGACACAAATAACACAACTCATTTTTAATCATGATAGTTGACAGTGTTAGCTACATTCAAAATTGGTTTGTTAACACAAATAACACAACTCACTTTATGTCAGGATGGATGACCCAGTTAGGTTTATTCTAATAGTTTGTTAACACAGATAACAAAATATGTGTGCTGTACTTAGGTGATGCTTGATTGTATTAAAAGTTTTGTCTTTTCAAGGGATGTTAAGATTGTCAATAGTCTACATGTCTTGTAGTATAAAAGATTGATTTCATTTTATTTCACAGCTGACACAGCCATTGAAGTGAATGTAAACCTATATTATGGAGATATGCAATCCATGTTCAAGGAAACAGCATCTGATTTGCAGCTGACAATATTAAAAAATGACCTTAGACTGAGTCAAACTGTAAGTAACCATATGACAGATGTTCTTAGATATTAGGGTTTTAATATCACATTATAAAGACAACATTTTTAATTTAGCCATCCACACTCACATCCTTTCACATAAATGCATGACATCTTGCAGTTTTGGAATACTGTCAATGTGTATTTCCATGGTAACCAAGTTGCATGGTTTTATATTTCTAACACTCCAATTCCCATTTATTTATACACTCCACTTTGTAAACTCTGATTAATTGCTCAATTCTCAGTAATCATAGGCATGTTCTTTAAACCGCATGATTTCTCTCCTTCAACCTGGCTTAATTTGAAATACCACCCAGTTGTGGTCCAACCATAAAGTCTCATAGAGAACCATAAGTCTACCCAGTGAAAAAGGTGAGACAGGCCTACTAGCCAAGTTTTGTAATATCCCCAGCACAGCACAGCACACAAGAATGAACTTAGAGTGATCAAAGAAGCTATGAGTGAAAATCTCTGGCTTGGTGTGTATTTGTAAACGTAAGAGGGCCTGGCGGTTCAATCCTAGCAGGCCCTCTTACTTTTACACATTCTCTTACATAGGCTCTTTAGTGAATAAGCAGTTTGCTAACATTTTTGTTTCATTTTGCTGAGTATTTGTGAGATATGAACACTATCATTACAGTGACAGCACTGACTGCATGTGGCTCAAACATAACTAATTCCATTATGATCATTTTTCCTTTTCTATTAAAGAATTGTGTAGATTTGCTCCTTTGACTGAATTAGTGTTATAGTTTCATATCAAAAGCACTATTCTTGGTTTTAACAGTTTCTCTATATTATTCCCTTCCAGCAAAGCTTACGGTTTAAAGGTGCAAGACCAAGGACAAAGGCAGACTTAAGTAAAACTATGTATGCCAGAGAAGTTGAGGTAAGTTTCATATTCTAAATACTTTAATACTCTTAATAACTCTTAATAATAATAATTGTAATTGTAATAGTAACATAACATTATTTTGCTTCAGTCAGCTACCTTGTCCAAACTTCAATGACACCAGTTAGGTCTGTGCAGAATATTAAAATTCTTTTTCCTGGTACTGGGATCTGAAGTTGTGATTTGGTGTTAATTTTGTCTAACTGCAAAAAATTTAATACTTTGGACAGAATTGTTAGACATTTAGCTATGGTTAAAACTGGTAAAGTAACGATGATGAAACTCAGTTTCAAGGGGAAATAAAAGGTAATTATTTTTTATTGATTTAGGTTATTGCTAACGGCTGTCTGTTCCTGTTTTGAAGATGATGACACTTTCCTATGATATTAATATAGGTCTTACTCCACTACTTACCTCACTGGGCACATATATTCTGTTGACACATCCTTACAGTTATACAGTATTAATATAGGTCTTACTCCACTACTTACCTCACTGGGCACATATTTTCTGTTGTTACATCCTTACAGTTATACAGTTCCTTACATGCAATCATAATCTATTTGGAAATAGTAAATCAGTCAACAACATTTTCACATTGTTTGCAGGAGTGGATTCGAGACTCAGATTTACAGGAACGTAAGGAACTCCGTCGTTTCTTGGTAAGAGAGATGAGTAGGCAGAGTCTTACCACAGTGTGTGCTGTAACTCCCCCTGCTAGGGACAGCCCCCTCCTCACCAGGGTACCCTTCCAGGATAACACGGGGGGATATCCAAATCACATACCAGAGTTGAATGAACAGTCTCCAAATCTGAGAAACATCCAACAGATAAACAATGAACAGGAGGATGAGAGAACAGAATCCATGGAGGATGGTGGGATCAGTGAAGATGCAACAAGGTTTGAAGTTGAAGCTGAGGTTGAGGCTAGGTCTGAGAACAGTTCTGAAGATGTTGAAACAGGAATTAATAACGATGTTGTTTCAGAAAACAGGAAAGAAGATAACAATGAAAGTGAACCAATAGAGAATGGTCCTGATGAATACAATATGGAGAGAAGAACTGTTCTTAATGGAGATCACAACAAAGAAGATGATGCTGATGTACCACCAACAGTGTTGTGAAAGTCAGGGTCAAGCCAAGGTGACTTTGAACATGCTCATGTCAGGTATTGTACATGCTCATGTCAGTTATTCTACATGCTCATGTCAGGTATTGTACATGTTAATGTCAGATATTGTACATGTTTATGTCAGATGTTGTACATTTTAATTGAATTTTAATTGTAATTGCACAAATATTTAAGGTTAGGATTCTGTTTATAATATATCATAATAAATCTAAATAAGATTTGAGTTTTTACATTGACTTACCTGAAGTATTTAAGTTATTAAAGTAAATGGAATAGTAAAGTTAGTAAAGTATGCGTGCTATTGTTCTAATATGCAACTTTTTGTTCAATTGTTAAGAGTTTGAATACTATTTATTACATAATGCATCATTGTGCTAGAAGTATTTTTCCTAAATTGAATTAATGCACAAGCTTTAGTTCACACAAAACTTATTAAGCAATATTAGTTTCATTAGTAGTGAGATGGAAAGGTAATGAATGCAGAGTCCAGATTGATGACTCTTTTACCAAAAATGTGGTTAAGTATTTGACTTCAGTAGACCATGGATGAGGAAAATGGGAACTATCATATGTACATAAAATGAAGAAAATATTTTTATTTTATTGCCAAATCTTACTTGTCTTGTTTCAACATTTTCTCTGCAGTCACGATGTGTTGTAGTACAGTACTATCAGTGTATCAAGTATTTACAAGTACTCAATATTTTGAGTACTGAGTATCACTGTCCAAGTAAGAGTTCTTTGGAATCCAAATACAAGTGTTCTATTCTTCAATCAAGTATTTTTGTCTCTATTCAGTTTCTGAATACTTTAGTAGCACCTGCTCAATAACAGCCTCATCCCTTTATTCTTAATAGAACAATCCTCAGTACTATCCACTGGTATCTGTTGGCTTTACATCTGAAATATACTGATATATATGATCTTTATGAAAGGAATTGTTGTACTAGTATGCCTATTATACAGTACGGGGCTAATATGTCATGAGTGATAGTTTACTAAGCAACGGATCAATTAAGTAAGAATAATTGAAAAGTACACAATGTATACAGTTAAGTGTCCACATTATGAATAGCTAAGGTCTATCCTATAGGAGTCTGATTGGCTTAGTCCTTGGTTCAGTGACAGCTTGTAGTATCTAAGGTCTATACTATAGGAGTCTGATTGGGTAATTCCTTGGTTCAGTGGCAGTGTGTAGTATCTAAGGTCTATCCTATAGGAGTCTGATTGGGTAAGTCCTTGGTTCAGTGGCAGTGTGTAGTATCTAAGGTCTATCCTATAGGAGTCTGATTGGCTAAGTCCTTGGTTCAGTGGCAGCTTGTAGTAACTAAGGTCTATCCTATAGGAGTCTGATTGGGTAATTCCTTGGTTCAGTGACAGTGTGTAGTATCTAAGGTCTATCCTATAGGAGTCTGATTGGGTAATTCCTTGGTTCAGTGGCAGTGTGTAGTATCTAAGGTCTATCCTATAGGAGTCTGATTGGGTAATTCCTTGGTTCAGTGGCAGTGTGTAGTATCTAAGGTCTATCCTATAGGAGTCTGATTGGGTAATTCCTTGGTTCAGTGACAGTGTGTAGTATCTAAGGTCTATCCTATAGGAGTCTGATTGGGTAATTCCTTGGTTCAGTGGCAGTGTGTGGTATCTAAGGTCTATCCTATAGGAGTCTGATTGGGTAATTCCTTGGTTCAGTGACAGTGTGTAGTATCTAAGGTCTATCCTATAGGAGTCTGATTGGCTAAGTCCTTGGTTCAGTGGCAGTGTGTAGTATCTAAGGTCTATCCTATAGGAGTCTGATTGGGTAATTCCAACCTAGATCAAATTATCAGTCTTGCTGAGAATCCTGAAACTGTTTATTTTGTTCATGACCACGATTTTCATGTACTGAGATAGTTGGAGGCAGGTTTGTGTTATATTCAATAAAATATGGAATAAGTAAAAACAAGTAAGAATAATCACATCCACTTGAAAGACCAACAATTTATTGTTTTCAATACACTGCATATTTGAACATGACAAACATTATAAGTTGCATTTACCTCTCAAGCTTATGGCTCTCCACAACCTCCTGTTGCATGTATTATCAACAGAGATCTAACTCTTGCGTATTCCCTCCTGATCATTTACTGCATGTTCACATGGATCTTGTTAACATAAACTTTTAATATCAAACATATTTACTATATCAGGCAGTTTCTCCTGTAACCAAACCATGCTTTAAGTTACCAAATATTCAATAAGTATACCGTGCATGGATGGATGCAACATTAAGCAGCGGACACATTGTGCATTGTAATATTATTATAAAATGGAAAAATTATACTTGTTCTGTGGATGTTCTGTTCAAGGGGCTACATCTACCAAGGGAAGACTTTAAGGATTGGAATGAAAACAACAAATATTAAAAGTTTAAACAGTTTAAAGGATAAAACAAAACCATAATGATTGGTTTATATGAAGAGATAAACTGAGTAAAATCTGTGACAAATTTGATTTCCTTTCGATGATATAACAGATTTAATAGTGTTCCGTCACACTAAAGTCCACACAGACTTAAGGTAGTAGAAACATGACACTGGCCCTTAAGCATATATGCTTAACTATGACACTGGTTTCAGTCTCTTTCTAGTTTCTTCAAATCATAACATGTAATTAAAGCTGATGTGTATCTTTCTGCATATCATGATGTACAGTAGGTAATTGTTACTCTATATTGGCAGTATGTTGCATCTCACTGCAGATAACAGTATTAGTAGATAGTAAGTCTATCAGCAATATATATATTTTGAATATAACTGCAGATCACAGTATAAGTAGCTAGTCTATCAGCAATATATATTTTGCATCTTACCGCAGATCACAGTATCAGTAGTTTACTCTATCAGCAATATATATTTTGCATCTTACTACAGATAAACAGATCACAGTATTAGTAGTGTACTCTATCAGCAATATATAGTTTGCATCTAACTGCAGATAACAGTATCAGTAATTTAGTCTATCAGCAATATATATTTTACATCTTACTGCAGATCACAGTATCAGTAGTTAAGTCTATCAGCAATATATATTTTGCATCTTACTGCAGATCACAGTATCAGTAGTTAAGTCTATCAGCAATATATATTTTGTATCTTACTGCAGATCACAGTATCAGTAGTTAAGTCTATCAGCAATATATATTTTGCATCTTACTGCAGATCACAGTGTCAGTAGTTAAGTCTATCAGCAATATATATTTTGCATCTTACTGCAGATCACAGTATCAGTAGTTAAGTCTATCAGCAATATATACATTGTATATATATTTTGCATCTTACTGCTGATCACAGTTTAGGAAGCTTTATGTTGTGTAGTAATATCAACTAGTACTGGAATCTATCTAGGTTTCTATCTAGGTTCTGTCTAGGTTCTATCTAGGAATCTATCTAGGTTCTAACTAGTACTGGAATCTATCTAGGATTCACACTAAGTCAGTAATCTTCCCAGAAGATAACCATTAATCAATCTTGCACTGCTTACTGGCAACACTTATATACATCTTTATTAAACTTCCCTGGAACAGGCCAAGCTCATACTCGCTATAACTCACTAATACATCTTCAATTTGTTTAAGTTGTACAAATCAGTGATGAATAATAACATGTGAATTTCACTTTACATGAAGTGATAAATCTGCTAACATTTACAGTTAAATACAAAGACAAATTTGTTGTGGATGAATGTGTAGGCTACATATGTAGAGTACAGTAAAAGCTTACATTGGTGAATGACATTACAGCTGTGCAGAATATTGACAATAGATTTTAAGGTAGAATAAAAGAAAAGTTAAAGGCAAGAAAAATGCTTGTCTTAGGAAGGATTAGTTTTAGAAGAGAAAATAAAACAATTGCACAATATAAATAAAGCAACACACAAAATGGGAAAGATAATTATAGTTTCTTATGTATCTTTAAACTTAAGTTGATCATAATACTGTTCTAAACACATGCTGAATAATCATAAATAACTTAAATATTCACTTAAATTGATTACAGGCTTGAAATCAATGTTTCAAAGTCCTTTTGGCATTTCATGAAATGTATTTTGAAAGGAATGTATAAACGTTATTAGTTCTGCCCAAGGCAAACTAGTCCCGAGCTAAGAACATATCGTGTTAAGGAATCTTCTATCCTTGCTTGCTAGTAAGGAACTGCCGATAGTTCATGCAATATCAATAGTGCTCAGCAAGTTCTATAAATAGTCACAAGTGGCATCTAACTACCATCTTGGATGTTACACAGTGGTATCACTGCTCAGCTCAGTGGGTTGATTAGATAACCAGCAGTTACAGTAAGTTGTCTGCAACAGAAAAATCATTTTCATCAGCCAATCAGCTTACAACTGTGCCATTTAATTACCTCCAGAGTTGCAATAACCTACAGTAGGATACGTTATGGGGATGGTTGTAATAACCTAGAGTAGGATATGTTATGAGGATGGTTGTAATAACTACAGTAGGATATGTTATGAGGATGGTTGTAATAACCATCAGTAGGATATATACGTTATGGGGATGGTTGTAATAACCTACAGTGATATGTTATGAGGATGGTTGTAATAACCTACAGTAGGATATGTCATGAGGATGGTTGTAATAACCTACAGTAGGATACATCATGAGGATGGTTGTAATAACCATCAGTAGGATATATATACGTTATGGGGATGGTTGTAATAACCTACAGTGATATGTTATGAGGATGGTTGTAATAACCTACAGTAGGATACATCATGAGGATGGTTGTAATAACCTACAGTAGGATATGTTATGAGGATGGTTGTAATAACCATCAGTAGGATATATACGTTATGGGGATGGTTGTAATAACCTACAGTGATATGTTATGAGGATGGTTGTAATAACCTACAGTAGGATATGTTATGAGGATGGTTGTAATAACGTACAGTAGGGTATGTTATGAGGATGGTTGTAATAACCTACAGTAGGAAACATTATGAGGATGGTTGTAATAACGTACAGTAGGGTATGTTATGAGGATGGTTGTAATAACCTACAGTGATATGTTATGAGGATGGTTGTAATAACCTACAGTAGGATATGTTATGAGGATGGTTGTAATAACCATCAGTAGGATATATACGTTATGGGGATGGTTGTAATAACCTACAGTGATATGTTATGAGGATGGTTGTAATAACGTACAGTAGGGTATGTTATGAGGATGGTTGTAATAACCTACAGTGATATGTTATGAGGATGGTTGTAATAACCTACAGTAGGATATGTTATGAGGATGGTTGTAATAACCATCAGTAGGATATATACGTTATGGGGATGGTTGTAATAACCTACAGTGATATGTTATGAGGATGGTTGTGATAACCTACAGTAGGATATGTTATGAGGATGGTTGTAATAACGTACAGTAGGGTATGTTATGAGGATGGTTGTAATAACCTACAGTAGGAAACATTATGAGGATGGTTGTAATAACGTACAGTAGGGTATGTTATGAGGATGGTTGTAATAACCTACAGTAGGATATGTCATGAGGATGGTTGTAATAACCTACAGTAGGATACATCATGAGGATGGTTGTAATAACCTACAGTAGGATATGTTATGAGGATGGTTGTAATAATGTACAGTGGGGTATGTTATGAGGATGGTTGTAATAACCTACAGTAGGAAACATTATTAGGATGGTTGTAATAACGTACAGTAGGGTATGTTATGAGGATGGTTGTAATAACCTACAGTAGGATACATCATGAGGATGGTTGTAATAACCTACAGTGATATGTTATGAGGATGGTTGTAATAACCTACAGTAGGATATGTTATGAGGATGGTTGTAATAATGTACAGTGGGGTATGTTATGAGGATGGTTGTAATAACGTACAGTGGGGTATGTTATGAGGATGGTTGTAATAACCTACAGTAGGAAACATTATTAGGATGGTTGTGATAACCTACAGTAGGATATGTTATGAGGATGGTTGTAATAACATACAGTGGGGTATGTTATGAGGATGGTTGTAATAACCTACAGTAGGAAACATTATTAGGATGGTTGTAATAACGTACAGTAGGATACGTTATGGGGATGGTTGTAATAACCTAGAGTAGGATACGTTATGAGGATGGTTGTAATAACGTACAGCAGGGTATGTTATGAGGATGGTTGTAATAACCATCAGTAGGATACGTTATGGGGATGGTTGTAATAACCTACATAAAAATTCTTTCTTATGGAACGTTTGATCATGTTGCAACACACAGTAAATACATACATCTCTAGCCCATAAGGGAGAGATGTGAGGCTGATACATTCTGATAATATAATCAACACTTAACATCATGACTCATCAATGTCAGATATTAGAACAGTGTAAATTATACTTACTGTAGGGCTGCACTATATAGAGCAGTCATATACAAACACTGTACTGGGTAAGTGTAGTAAGACTACATGATCACTACCATACACAAAAGTAAAATTTGTTTGCATTTGATAACAAACTGCATTCACCACACAACAGATACAGTGTTTTATCATATTAAATCCAGTTCACTCGTTGACCTTTCCAATCCTCATTCACACCTTGATCCCTGAGCCTGCTTCAACAGCTTTCTCCGAGCTTGTTTCAGAGCCCTGTCGAATATAACCACAACAGTTTGAACAGTTCTGAAGGTACAACTTTGCTCCTGATTCCTGCGATTGAGAGCGAGACTCAAATCTGTAGAGATGCCTCTGTTCCCAGTGTTCTAGAATACTGTCAATTACTCTGTTAAAACACTCCTCAACATTAACACCTTCTTCAACACTCACTTCTACATAGTCCATGTCGTAATTATCAGCAAACATTTGGGCACTCTTTTCTGAGACGGCTCTTTCATTCTGTTTATGACACCTTGTTCCAAGCAATAAAGATTTCATTATCTGATCTTGAGATGAATAAGTCTTCAGGTCTTCATACCTATAAATATAAGAACAGCAAGAATTAAAGCAATGATATTGTACATGTATGCAAAAACATCCTTGGCAATATTGTACTGTATGTAACAAAATGATTAAAAGACAAAGGGGTTTAAAGCATATATTTTGCAGTGCTTAGAGACATATCACATACAGGTGTCACAGAGGGTTATTTTGCAGTGCTTAGAGACATATCACATACAGGTGTCACAGAGGGTTATTTTGCAGTGCGTAGAGACATATATCACATACAGGTGTCACAGAGGGTTATTTTGCAGTGCTTAGAGACATATCAGGTATCACAGAGGGGTTTAAAGCATACTTTGTAGTGCTTAGAGACAAATCACATGTATACAGGTGTCACACAGGGGTTTCAAGCTACATGTCTGGGTATACAATATTTAGAGTTTCTATTTCAGCAAAGATTGTACAATTTTGTATAAATTTACATTTCAATAGAGATGAGAGCACAATGATTAACACAAATATTCATGATCACACACAGTGTACAAGGAAAGCCTGAATTCGTTGGCATGTTAGAGTTGATACCATAGGAGCTCCAGGTTTCCATGGAAAGCACAGTACTGCAATATATATTGTCCTTGGAACTTTGTTTAATGTGGCTTCTGATAGCTGATGTAGTAATTACACAAGGGGTTTTAGAATCTCATGAGGTTGTATGATGTAGACTATACATGTGATGCGCATGCAGAGTAGTCAGAAGGTTGTATGAGTATAGTATACATACTGTACCATGTGAGTATGCTCATGTAGTCTAAAGTTGTATGAGTATACTATTCATATACAGGCGCGTGTGAGTATGCTCATGCAGAGCTCAGTCTAAGGTTGTATGAGTATAGTATACATACCATGTGAGTATACTCATGCAGAGCAGTCTAAGGTTGTATGAGTATAGTATACATACCATGTGAGTATGCTCATGCAGAGCAGTCTAAGGTTGTATGAGTATACCATGTGATGCTCATGCAGAGCAGTCTAAGGTTGTATGAGTATACTATACATTCTATGTGAGTATGCTCATGCAGAGCAGTCTAAGGTTGTATGAGTATACTATACATTCTATGTGAGTATGCTCATGCAGAGCAGTCTAAGGTTGTATGAGTATAGTATACTTACTATGTGAGTATGCTCATGCAGAGCAGTCTAAGGTTGTATGAGTATACCATGTGATGCTCATGCAGAGCAGTCTAAGGTTGTATGAGTATACTATACATTCTATGTGAGTATCCTCATGCAGAGCAGTCTAAGGTTGTATGAGTATACTATACATTCTATGTGAGTATGCTCATGCAGAGCAGTCTAAGGTTGTATGAGTATAGTATACTTACTATGTGAGTATGCTCATGCAGAGCAGTCTAAGGTTGTATGAGTATACTATACATTCTATGTGAGTATGCTCATGCAGAGCAGTCTAAGGTTGTATGAGTATAGTATACTTACTATGTGAGTATGCTCATGCAGAGCAGTCTAAGGTTGTATGAGTATACTATACATTCTATGTGAGTATGCTCATGCAGAGCAGTCTAAGGTTGTATGAGTATAGTATACTTACTATGTGAGTATGCTCATGCAGAGCAGTCTAAGGTTGTATGAGTATACCATGTGATGCTCATGCAGAGCAGTCTAAGGTTGTATGAGTATACTATACATTCTATGTGAGTATCCTCATGCAGAGCAGTCTAAGGTTGTATGAGTATACTATACATTCTATGTGAGTATGCTCATGCAGAGCAGTCTAAGGTTGTATGAGTATAGTATACTTACTATGTGAGTATGCTCATGCAGAGCAGTCTAAGGTTGTATGAGTATACTATACATTCTATGTGAGTATGCTCATGCAGAGCAGTCTAAGGTTGTATGAGTATAGTATACTTACTATGTGAGTATGCTCATGCAGAGCAGTCTAAGGTTGTATGAGTATACTATACATTCTATGTGAGTATGCTCATGCAGAGCAGTCTAAGGTTGTATGAGTATAGTATACTTACTATGTGAGTATGCTCATGCAGAGCAGTCTAAGGTTGTATGAGTATAGTATACTTACTATGTGAGTATGCTCATGCAGAGCAGTCTAAGGTTTAAACCCTGGTAGGCAAACAAGAAGAGGACAAACCTCCCCTAAAGATAAGCTTAACATCTTTAGCAAACAGTTTTATGTAGTTGTGCACATAGTGCAGTAAGTAATTGTGTCATAAGCATGAACTAAATAACCTGGCTGATAAAGCACATGGGGTGACATGTGTGAAATCTGTCTGTAGGTGGCAGCTGTACCAGGCCTGCTACCAAAATACACACACTCTATATACATGTACAGAGTGACTTAATGCATCATCAATGAGAGTAAATTTAAGAGAGTGAACTTCAGTATTTTAATTAAATTGGCTGCAATAAAGTTACTAAAGCCTGAAGGTAATTTAAAATTACAGTAGTTGTTGGGTAGACAGGTACTGTAGTGTATGCTGCACATTGCCATTTGAAATGGAAGGTAAACGATATCACAACATATCACAATAAAGGATATCACAATCTAGATTGCTCAATCTAGGCTGGAAGACATGGAGAAGCTGCTTACCAGTAAATGGACCCATTAAAATAAGTACTGTCATCAGCAATACTCAATGAAACCCATTAAAATAAGTATTGGCACAGCAATACTCAATGGAACCTATATAAATGTGGCTTACTTGCCTCAAATTTACTGACAAACAAGCAATGTATTGCCACTGAATACTGATATCTTTTATATAAACTATATACAGTATTTTTCTTTGGAAATACAGTATCATAAACACATCCTGAGGTACTGTACACTTGTACAGTATGAAGCTAGCATGTTTAGCAGGATTGATTAATTTCTTTAAATTGCAAGTTAAGTTCACTTCAGTTCAGTGTCTCAATTACTGAGCTTTATTTGTCAACTATCCCAATATTTGGTAATAATCCAGGATGTTTATTTCTTAACTGAATGTAATACAATCAGAGGTGGAGTTGCATATTAAATCTATTTATTACACAACCATTAAGATCAATATCTTGCTGTACTTTGAACAATTCTATTGTGTCCAAGATCAGACATAATGATGAAACTATATACACTTACACCATCATAGTGCAATAACCTTAACCAGATGGCAATTTGTGTTTTTTAGTACAGTGAAGAAAGAACATGAATTATTCATCTATACTGCACGAATCAGCTTCTGAATAATGTATGTTTTAAACTGCACATGCTGAAGACATTCAATCGCAGAACCGGAATGCCACAGTTACTATGGACCTGATCTGGTTACTGATTGGAATACAGTAGTATGCAGATTGCAATGTATATGAAGAAAGTTTATTTGCAGAACCAGAATGCCTCAGTGACTGTATGACCCTGCTCTGTGTACTGATTGGCATACAGTACAGTAGTATGTAGGCTATATCTACAGACATTATTCTGGGAATCAAAGATATGCAACAATGTAGCTAAGACAATGAAATCATTGTCTGGTGACTTGCATGTTATTCTATGTGAACACAGCCACTGTGTTCACATATATTTGAGCTGTAAATGTTAAAATGTGTCATCCTGAATTCTATTATAGAAACAACCTACCTACAGTACTGCAGCTGACCCATAAGGTTACACTTCTATTTGGTGTTTTGTGTGAACAATACCTATTCAGAGATCTGCAGAAATCAAACTATTTAGCCAAACACTGTATGCCACGATTACATAAACATGGCCAGTTCAAAATATCAAGGCGAGCAGAACATTGTAGGCCTACTGAAAATCATTGTAGCCTACTACACAGTGAACAATTTTGACCTGCTGCAACAAAGTCATGGATTAAACCAGTCAACAAAATTAATGACTCTAGTGTTAGTGTGATTAGCTACACACACATCTACCCAAGATATGCAAAGTACCACATAATGCAGAAGTCAAGGGCAGTGAGTACCACCTATAGTCAAAGGCAGTTGAGTACCACATCATTCTGCTGTTAGAGGCAGTGAGTTTCACATACCCAGTCACTGGCATTGAGTACCACATTGCAGCAGTCACAGGCATTGAGTACCTCATATTGCAGCAGTCACAGGCATTGAGTACCACATTGCAGCAGTCACAGGCATTGAGTACCTCATATTGCAGCAGTCACAGGCATTGAGTACCACATGTTGCAGGTCAGTCACAGGCATTGAGTACCATATACTGCAGCAGTCACAGGCATTGAGTACCTCATTGTAGCAGTCACAGACATTGAATACAAAATATTGCAGCAGTCACTGGCATTGAGTACCACATTGCAGCAGTCACAGGCACTGAGTACCTCATATTGCAGCAGTCACTGGCATTGAGTACCACATATATTGCAGCAGTCACAGGCATTGAGTACCACATTGCAGCAGTCACAGGCATTGAGTACCTCATATTGCAGCAGTCACTGGCATTGAGTACCACACATTGCAGCAGTCACAGGCATTGAGTACCTCATATTGCAGCAGTCACAGGCATTGAGTACCACTTGTTGCAGGTCAGTCACAGGCATTGAGTACCATATACTGCAGCAGTCTCAGGCAGTGAGTACCTCATTGCAGCAGTCACAGGCATTGAGTACCTCATTGTAGCAGTCACAGGCATTGAGTACCTCATTGTAGCAGCCACAGGCATTGAGTACCCATAATGCAGCAGTCACAGGCATTGAGTACCACATACTGCAGCAGTCTCAGGCAGTCAGTACCTCATTGTAGCAGTCTCAGGCAGTGAGTACCTCATTGTAGCAGTCACAGGCATTGGGTACCTCATTGTAGCAGTCACAGGCATTGAGTACCTCATTGTAGCAGTCACAGGCATTGAGTACCCATAATGCAGCAGTCAGAGTCAGTTGTTTACCATAATTTGGGTTGGGGAGGGGAGGGGGAGGGGATGTATATTTCTGAATGGGCTTTCGCAATTAAACCAAGACAAATCTATCCTCCACAAACAGGGTAGCAAGGTCATTTTGATGGTACTACAGGCGCAGTCAAGACTGTACTTGGTATGAAAATATTTACAACAATCAATTTTGTCTGAAATGACAAGGAGAAAATGTGAAAGCAATGAAGTAGCATCTTCATCAGCCATTTCAAATTTATAACACACAACTTAACAACTATACTAGTGAAGTCCCTAAATTGTGAAACAGATGAACAACAATACACTGAATGGACTTTAGCCAGCCATGGGGATACAGTTGTGCTGTTCCTGCCAAGGTTTTGACAAAGCTTAAGCATTGTCCTGTGACAAAAGTAAACACAGTGTCTAAAATTACAACTACTTGTTTACTCAAGGTTGTCAATCAAAGACAAACAATGAACTTCAAAGCAGTTTCAATTTCAAAATAAATGAGAAGTTGGACTGTGTACAGTACTAACACTATACAAGCAGCAGCAACCACAAAATCAATAAACAAACCTTGTGTTATTAACTTAATTAATGGAATCATAGAGGAAGTCAGAAATGCATCCCAAGATATCTCAGTTTAATGAACTAAAGAAGACAATGAACTTTATAAAATCACTTTAAATCTGCGAACATAGTTCAAGGTCCCTTTGTGCCGTCCAGATATCATTGTCCTTGCACTACATGATGAATGGTATGTGTTCTGTAGTTTTCAAGTCATCATAATAAGCAGGTTCCAGGATTCACACAACAAAGAAGGTACTGAGAGAACTAAATTCAATGAGATCAGCAACTAACATTAAGCAAACAGAGCTCTTGTCATTTATCTGTCTGTCTTATTACTGTGGTTGCCATGGACGATCAGGATGAGTCAGATTTTAATTGCTACGGAGAAGGCACTGACGCTGTCATATACATCCCTCTCACTCAAAGCATGAATCCTTACGGCATCATTATATTTGTGTGTGTTGAAATCTACAAGAAGTATATAGTCTTGGTCAGTCCTTGATGCTGCTATTGCACCCATATACGTATCAATTGAATAATCCACTGAGAATCACAGCATCTTTATAGCTACTGTAGCAACAGTCTTACTCAGTCCCAAGTAAATTACTACTATATATAGCAAGTAATGAAAACAAACTACACTACATTGTGTTGTGTTTGGTATTTTCTATTTTCTACTAATTTGTCAAACTCATGGCAGCTGTAAACAAATCCACAAGAAAATTTTATTTGATCTTTATAACGTCACAAAATTTCTGAGATTGGAAGACAATTAACTTTTATTACAGGAGAGAGAGAAAGAGTCACAACATATATGGGTAAAAGTGAATTATGACAAGTTGAGAATAACAGTTCTAGGAGTACAGTGTTTTCATTTTTACCATTGTAACCACCCTTGTCCTCCTCTTCAAGTTCACTGTACCTTCTGACACACATCACAAACAGATGAGTATCCCCAACACTAATCATGACCTATGGAAAGTTATCATAGTAACCCAATCAAAACCATCTTTTAACCTTGTAACCATTAGGTTCCCCCCCCCCCCCCATTGTCCTCCTCTTCAAGTTCACTGTACCTTCTGACACCCATCACAAACAGATGAGTATCCCCAACACTAATCATGACCTATGGAAAGTTATAGTAACCCAATCAACACCATCTTTTAAAAACTGCAATCTTGACCTTTCAAGATCTCAAGTGATATTTGACCTCTTTAACATGATCCCTTGTTTTTAATTCACCTTGCTGTCATCAAACATGGCTGAAGCAATAACAAGCACCAAGAGTCCTGAATTTCAGATTTTGACTATATATCCTTCCATATTTCCTTCAAAGCTGAGCACTTGTCTTTAGTAAATACTGAACAGTACATATGTGCCAAAACTCGACCAGGTTGGGACTTATTTCCCTCCCATCAGTCATGTTGCAAAAGAATGTCTCCAACAGTTTGACAGACAGACCCAAAGATGATCTGTTTGTGACAGACAGACAGACGGACAAACAATCGCAGCATCATGATGTGAGCTCCATCATAACTTAGCACTTAGGCAATTAAGCTAAAGATATTAATCTAATTAATAGCAAGGCTGTTCTTCTTTCATATTAGCTAATTTGTTTATTTGATTTTTAGTCTGATTGAAAGTTAAACTCATACCAGTGCTGTATGTGGTTGAAGGAATCTTGGTTGGTAACATCAAATACCAGTAGAGCACCATGAGCTCCTTTATAGTGAGATTTGGTTAGACTTCTGTATCTCTCCATACCTGTGGTAATGAGGAGAAAACAATACGCTCTCATTAAATCATTGCTTAGATCTATTCATGTAACACAAAGTAAAGTCATACAGCTACAGATTGTAGGTAGCTTAACCGATTGAAAACTATATTTTTCATGTACAATGTTAACGTATAATAATCATGCCCATCTTAATTAGTTCGACCATAAACTAAACTACAGTATTTAAAATGTTTTGGAAGAAATATGCTAGTTAGAAAAGCTCACTCAGAAATCACACTGTACAGTATATCATCTATTGAATATAGCTGCATACTAAATGCCTAGGGCATTGTCTGCATAAGACAGTATATGAAACCCTCCTCTTTGAAAATTTTGCACAATAAAATATCTGCAGAGCTCAGAGTTCAATGGATTTGTATTTTAATCTGAACAATAGACATGCAGACAGTCCAAAAGGGCAAATCTTTCTTTATAAGTTCAGCAATTAAAATAATGTTTAACTGAAACCAAAAATTATTTTATTATTTATATGCACAACCAACCTGTCAGATGACATTTATAATAAACACAATAGAGAGTGTATATAGCTGTGCTCACGTGCCCTCATAAAATAAATTATGATGGTATATGATTGCATGGGATCATCACAATGTAAAGCAACAACCAGCAACATACAAACTTGAGATATCAAGTCGCTCTAGATTTCACGCAAACACTTACGGGTCCAGGTATTGTGATTAAACATGAAAACATTATAGTTTTTTCTGTTCAATATGCTTTATGAAAATACAAATTGATATCTGTGGCTTTCTTGCATCAAATAGCAAATGAAATCTGACATGTAATTTGAGATCTTTACGCTAGCTTTGGGTAAAAAAATTATGGTAATGCAGGAATAAATCTATGAATATTAAGTCCTGACAAACTCTTATAAATGACAATGGATATATACTGTATGCAGGACTCTGGTAATTGCTTCTAGATGATCAGTTATGACCGTTCACATCGACATCTATAAAGCAGCCGGTTGATGGCCTTTCCAAAAGTTAAAAATTCAATCCGATAATATTTTCTATTGTATGGCATATTAGCAGGTATATAATATTTGATAATGTGCAGCTCTTATGATAATAATAATGGCTGCCCAGGACAAAGACTTATATAAAGTCATTTTTCTGATGGCCCCCTGGATTTGTTGGAAATGGTTCCCATTGTGACATGTACAGTATGCTTTAAATACAATAACATGTAAAGCTGATTGTCTCTGCTTGCTAGAAGCTTGAAATTTATGTTAAGCAGCCTATATATAGCAACTACACATACAAACACAACTCAGCCATTTCATTAATACAAGACAGAAATTTAAGTCAACCAACTTTGAAATATGCAATATGCACCCCCAACCCCAAATTATCCCTCCCCTTTACCCCAAACTCTTCCCTACCCCAATGCCCTCCACTACCCCAAACTGAAACCCCTACTCCAACTCCAACCCTACCCAAACCCGTACCCCAAACCTAGGCTGTCCTACCCAAAAGCCAGACACCCCCCCCCCCCAAAAAAAAAGACTCACTTCTGTTGCTCTGTTATTCTGTTCATGTAGATAAACATGTAGCCTACATTACTGTTACAGTATTCAATGTAGGCCTAGTCCATATAAACCATTTCCTAACTGTTCTTATCATTATTAAAGGGTCTATACAATGAATCCGAAAGAAACATCGCTTGATGGGACCTAAACAATTAACGTTTTAACATTCTATCCATATGAATTAGATAAACTATGTTTTTCATACTTTATACAGTAGTTTTTCTTTCGTCATATTGCCTTAGAGCAATCATAGGCTGCTGCCAATATTAACAGTTCTAAACCAGTTAGAACTAAACCTAACAGTTCTAAACCTTTAGTCAATAGAAACAGGAGAAATCAGTCAGTGTATAAGAAAAAAACATCCCAATTGGATCGTACAGCTACCTGGATTAATTATGTTTCTGCTACGTCAGTGCAAGATTAGCTCAGGCGACACTGTATTTAGACATAGGCCAACACCTATTCAACCATTCACATTTACCTGCAGTATCCCTTATCTCCAATGTCACACGGTGACCTTTCCTTTCCAGTTCTTTCTCGAGAGGCACGTATTTGTTTGCTTCTCCTTTCCTGCCGATAAATGTTTCAACCAGACTTGTTTTACCAGTACCACTGTCCCCGAGCATTATGAGACATAAGCTCCAGTTCAATTGCGCTGAGTTTTTTGGTGATCTTTTCACAGCAATATCCGCCATACTGTCTGCATAAATTTGCAATTTCTTCGAGTATGCTTGTCAAGACGTTGACTGCTGCATGGTAGCGTACATGTATTCCAGACAAATTTCTACACGTGAACAATTAAGTTTCTTCCCGATAGGAAACTCACTCTTTCATGAGAGCTATCCCAAGCTATTGGGCCACAATATACTGTAGCTTTTTTGGAGTTAGTAACAAAACTGCGGTTAATTAATTCTGTTGATCAGGTATACTTCTGTCTCAAGTAACGATAAAACTATGACCGTTGTAAAAAGTCGTTTCAACAGACTTGTAATTTGCCTAAATCAACGAATTTTACGAGTATACCGATGTATCACCGTGCTTCCAACCAAATTCCACTTACAATTTTGGAAGATACCTGTCTATCAGATCGAAGTAGAATCCGTTAACGATGTTAACAACCTCATTTTCTGGAAGACATGTTGTCATTGATTGCTGCCATCAACGGTAATAAAACAAAGAGTGAGCTATTGTCAGTCTCAACGTGTACTGACTGACCTTGATGTGTGCAAGACAAAGATTCCCCTAGTAGTAGCAAGTAGCAGTAATTGCGCAATACATATGACAGCTGACAACTTAAGCGCTTTTGTGGTGACCAAGTACCTCACATAGACTGACTCAATGCCTTTACACAAATTACAGTTGTATGTAAAAATGAAGTATTTGTACACGGGTTCCTCATAGCCTTGAAATATTACCTCCACATTAAAATAAGAAGTGAAACAATAGTTAAGTTCAACGGGTTTTATTCACCGCATGTCTGCATACACAGAAGGCTACAAATTAGAAAAAGGCAAATTACCATCATGTAAAGAACATGGATTTACAAGAGTACTTCGATGTCTTAAACAGCCTAGGAACAGCAACTAATCAATTTTATTATCCATCTGTAAGAAATTTGATAATGATAAATGATTATCAAATATTTTTGGGGATTTTGGTGTCTCCTAAATGAACTTGACCTAGAACTATTTCAAATGGCTGTACCAAAACTCAGTAGTAGAAACTGAAATTGCTATAAAGCGATAAATGTTGTCTTCATCTTTGTAACCAATATAAACTTCAACACTTTCTAACGAAAACAAACTCGACTTATACCTTTGTTACGTATAGTCTGTCTGCCCATGGAGGTAAAAACAGAACACTCATCTTTGACTCTATGACCCTCAGCATGCAACTTCACTGTATTCAAATGAGGCTGATATGTCACGGCCGACAAAACTCCGCTGTTGTCAAGCCTAAAGTGAGAACGGTATTACGTAATATGTTAGCGGATTAGTGGCAAATTATTTGTGAAAGTAATATATGACACTGCCGGTTGGAAACCATATCAGGTTTAATTAGCAAACTTTCGGGTAATTGCATCGCCGTTGAATGGCCAGTAGCCTAATGATAAAAGTGAAGCGTCCACTGGTGATCGAAGGTCTTCTTACGGGAGAGACACATTCTGTACAGTGATTTCGGGTAAAAGTTCGATATTATTCGAAGAGTGGAATCACTAGAATATATGTTGCCTAAGATCCGCATCATGCAACTCACAGGAGCGCATTAAAAACTAATCTGGTAGAAGTAGTACAACGACTAGCCCCCTATATATTAATTAATTTCATTTCATTATATATTTGATCCAATCAAAAAGCAGTATACAAACAACAAAGTATGAAAACACAAAGCGGATCAGGATGTACAAAAGGAAAGCAAATTCCTGTAGCCCGGAGGCCTGTACACCCTTACAATAAGAGACTTGGAACTAAAATAAATATATAATATTCACAAATAAACCATAAGAAATATAAGAATTAAAAATGACAAATTACACATGTGATAAAGCTAAGAAATGTTCCTTAATATTGCACACAAATGACTGGTAAGAACCACACAAGAGCAAATTCCTGGTCTCAGGGGTAAGTTCATTCCAAATCCTAGGAAATTGGTTAAAAAAATTCATTTTTAAAACATTTGTTCTTGCAAAAGCATGATTAAAATTATGTGCAATTAAAATAATTATGATTTTGTTCCTATTTCAATAGACATTCTTTGTAGAAATTGTATTGAAGGTTAATTGTGTTGTTTGATTCTACATGTAGATCGTAATGAAATTTGAAAGGTTTTGTGATATGCATTGATTATTACGGTCAGTTTGATGGTTTGTACTTAGATAATACACACGGTGTACTATATTAATAGACACTCTATAGTTTGTGAGAAAATAAAACTTCATATAGCCTATACCACAGTCGTAACTTGAAAAATTTAATAGTTGTGAATATCCCAATCCCCATGGTTTATTCTGCATGAATTTGATGACATGGTAAAAACTATTGTGAGTCGTCAATAGGCCGGGCTCTTTAAATTATAATCTTATTTGGATTGTACCATTATTATGTATAAATTAACGTTGTTGAAGAGCGGATTATTGTTGCACATAAATTTAACACAGTTCTGGGGGCCTGTGTACTATCTGAATCTGAATGGGTTAATTCGGCAAAAATCCTACTAGAGGATATAAACGTCAACCGAGCGCTACAAACATTGAGTAAGAGTTATAATTTATTAGATAACAAAACAAGAGTTAGTTAGCTTGTCTTCATATTGTGAAACATTCTAGACCAGGTACATTTACAATGTCTGTAGATCATATATAGTTACTTGTTCTACGATCATTGAAGCTATTTTGTTCTTTTAAAACTCACGACTTTTGAAAAAGTGAACAATTTTTTATACATTTTCAAATTGAGTTTTAAATTGTTCGAAAATAGAGTTGTAGAACTTGTAGGCCTTTTTAACCATATCAGTAAGAACGCTATTTTGCTAAGTCGTAGGATATTTTAGTCCGCTCAGACATTTCCTGGTCACAGTCATAACTGCTGTGCACAGGGGGACAATATTTTCTGCGACACCGGAAAGTTTTCCAGCTGACTTGGTTGCACAGTACTACTAGTACAAGCCACGTTCGTTGCCATTTGAAGCAAACTGGGTTCCAATCAGTGACTTCAATTTCTATGAATGGTACCAACAATTTACAGTGACTCGTGAGTAGGCCAACAAGTACAAGCAAGACAGAAAAGGTAATGTAACAAGGCAAATTTTTTGTTTATGGAAACAAGAAGCTGGGCTCATCAATTCAAAGTGTCTTAGGCATTGGTGGCGGGATGTACAGAACTAGGCCAGAGCCGTATATCTAGTTCCGAACTAGGTCTTCGTAATGTTGTCAACATTCTACCTGAATCACCTGATAACCTGGAGCTGGAGCTGGACGTATGCTGTGAAGTATAATGATTCATGATGTAGGCCTTAGGCCCAACTTAGTCTATTCATAATATATGGTGAGGCATGCACACAAAATACATAAGTTAGTCAAGTTCTAGCCTAGGCCTTGTAAAGAAATGCCCAACAGTAACATCAGTCTCACTACTGACACTAGTATATTGTTCTGCTACTGCCAGAACTGGGACATCCACCTACTGACCTACAGTATAGGTCCACACAGTGTGCCCATCTATTTATGTCTTGGGAAGTTGTGCATCCTGTGTTTGTGCTCTATTCCTGTTTGTGCAGTGAGTGTTTGAATGAACAGTTTCTGCTGTTTGGGGTTAACTCAGTTTGTTTCTTTACATATGGCTTCTTTTTCTGACTCAAAAAGGGAAGTGTTTCTTCCTTAATGAGTAACCTTTGTCATAGCATATTGTTGAGGTACGTGACTGCATAGATGCATGATCTGCATATTTAAATTGTTATTATTGCAGATGATTGCACTCTTGCAAATCTTCAAACTGATTTTGTGATGGTCATTCCAAATTAACAACAATTAAAAGGATTGTCTGGTGGCCCAAAGAAGTTACGTTAAAAAATGATAAATAATTTTCCAATGTTGTCAAAGTATGAGAACGCTAATGTTGCGTTTGACAGAGAAACAATTTTTTAATCGTTAAGGATGGACATTTCCAATATGATTAAAACAGTACAGAACGTGACGTCATCTATGCTGCAGATTGCGACATAACCCACACTCTGTACAGTACCTACAGTAATCACAACAAAAACCGCGTTTGTATACAGATTAATTTCATCCTTCATTTTCGGTGAAATTTCTTATAAATTAGATATGTTTTCAAAAACTCCTTGAGCCACCATATATGTAGTAGATCGGAGGTTTTGTTGTCTTTGTGTAACACAAGTTTGAACAGCATGCAGACTCTTCGTTGTTTATACATCGCGCTATCCAGCTCCAACGCGAATAATGTTCGCATGTAGGCTACTCTAACATTTACAATCGGACAGTTCTGCGAAGCCTAAGCTTCTCGGTACTACATTCTGCTCTGACATCGATTCCGCCAAGTTTCATCTTTTGGTGTTCTTAATACTTTCCAAGTTTCCTTTTACCGAAAAGTTGATCCGTGAATATTATTCAGCAATCGAAGAACAGTTTATGAACTGTCGTTTGAGTGTGAGAGTATATTATGTGCACCGCTATATAAGTATACCAACTGGGCATGGTAGGCTGTATACCTTCGCGATATCTACGCAATTATAGGCAAGCACCTGTGCGCTTACACGTGAGAGTGTATTTGCTGCGGAAATGGGAGTGCTAACTTCAAGTCGCCTGTTTTGCCTATTTGCCTGCGCTACGTCAATCACCTAATTGATGCGTTCGAACAAACGGTACTTTTGGTGAGAAAATGGTGAATTTGAAAACCAGATTTGGGGACATTTTTTGCATGGTTAGAAAGAGAAACTACAAGGGCAATGTATCAAAATCTTCCACCAGACAATTCCTTTAAAAGTACTGCAGTTTGACATAAATTTATAATTTTAAAATGGAGCCTAAGATTTAAAGTTCTAACTGTTGGCAAATCAATATATCGGCCTAAATCACATGCACAAATCAATAATAGAAAATTTTCAACTTGTACACAGGTTCATTACTTTAACATTACTAGTTCATTACTTGAACATTACTTGTTCATTACATGGGTTGGAACTTGTTCAAGTTTTTTACCTGAAACAAACTTGACAAACCAATCTATACTGAACATCTAATATTTCTCATAAAGCTCGATTTAATGAAGTATTAGGATTGGGAGTACTAATTTCTTATTTTCCATTGGGTAGATCATTACTGAAAAAAGTCATGTGTGGTTATATTTATCTTATACTGTCATCATTTGTCACATAGTCAGGTGGTTGCTATTTCAGCTGCATAACTAGATAATGTCAGCATTAAAGTCTCATCATTTCATATATATGCCAGTGTGTTGGGTAAATCATTCTTAGTAATTTATTTATGTTTTTAGATCTAGTTCATCATGACGAGCATGGTTGGAATCCAGTATGATTGCATAGTTATTGGTGCTGGAATAGAAGGCTCTGCCACAGCATATCACCTCTCTAAGAAGAAGAAGAAAACACTTTTATTGGAACAGGTAAAGTATGCCTTGTATCGGCTTACTTATAGTAAAACCACAAAATTATTCTGTGATGACATACACTGTACAGGACCAACATATTAAATTTTTTTGCCTGGGTGCGTTGTAATAATTTCAGTCATACAATGTCCACATCTTTGCATAATTTTACCTGAAAGAAATTCCTTTGGTACAGTGGATAGCCTGAGTATTTGGCCAGTTTTAGTTTCTTTTCTTAATTAGATCATTTCTGAAAGTAAGTTTGAAAATAACAAATTACAGGTGAGTTACTTCATCAGAATTAAACAATGTAAGTGCTAACTATTCCAGGCCGTATAAGCTGCTATGGTGGTTTGATGTGGCATATTAAAGCAAATATTGTCTTTATAAAAGTTAGTTTGAATTAAAATGAATCACATATTTTATACCTTAGTAACAAATTACAATATGTAGCTATGAATTTGAAGGCTGGGACTAATGAATTTTCAGCATTATGGTTTTATTTCTCTGCATTATGGTTTAATTAGTTTGGATGTGATATTTCCCTTTTAAATGTCAGACTTATAATTAAGAATAGCATATCTAATGCTAATTATAATGGCTGTTAATTAACTTTGGGAAATCAAAGTTACTTAATTAAAAATATGATAACTTCTCCATATATAGGTAGTTATGCAGATTGATATTGGAATGGGACATATACTGTAGAAAGTTTTGCATAGCAATTCTGTACTGGAGACTAATGCATTCGTTATAAGTGCATCTATTATCAACTTGAAGTTCTGTGTTTTGTCATGACGTTGTAAAGTTTGACATAATGGCTACTGGAAAATTTTCATATCATCTGGGTGCATGATGCTGCAGAAAATTAAAACCTGTTATCTGCAAAATGATGTATTGAGTATAAAATACAGTAGATGGAAACAAAGATTAAATTCAGTGATGTTGAACCTTGGAATGCACATGAGAAATATTTACCGACTGAGCAGTTTGCTTCTAGTATTGTATCATTTGGAGTCTAATAGAGCTGTTAGCCTGTCATTTGAATGATCAAAGTAGTCACAAAGTTTTTCCTTGATTAATTTTGATATCAATACTCAGTGAAATAATAGTCTAACAGTATAGTAAGTAAACGAACAGAATGAGCTTCAATATGAATTGTGCTTAAGACACCCATAATTATTATTTAAATAATCTTTTGCAGGTTCCTTATTTGTGTTTTTTTGTGCTCTGTTTTAGTTTGGTCTACCACATTCCAGAGGCAGTTCTCATGGTCAATCTCGCATCACTAGGTTCTCCTACAGCCAAGAGCATTACATGAAAATGATGGAGGAGGCATTTCCTCTTTGGTCACAATTAGAAAAGGAAACAGAGACCACCTTGTTCAAGTAGGTTTAGTCCTCTATGCTGTCAAGTTTCTAGTTGAACAGTAAAAGATTGTGCTATCTGTAGTTGAGGATGTGAATTGCCTTTCATGAACTAATGCTATGCTCCATAAGGACCATTAGAACATTTTAATTAAACACAAATCCTTCACCTGTATAGTGACTTCACTTTTGTTCAGCTCACCAGTTAAAAGGTCAAATGTCAGATCGACACTTTTCCTTAAGTTGTTGTAAAACTGTATTTTCTTATGAATACAGTGTAATAGGTCTATGCAAGTCAAAAAGTTTTAGTTTCTATGACCTTATGTGAAATTGTTTAGATAGCTACTCCAACCTTAACCCCCCAAAACTACCAGGAATTAATTATAAAGTATTTCAGGATATTAAATATTTTGTTTTTCTGCAGGAATACTAAGTTACTTGTTATCCAGAAACCACCCTATGATCTTCTTGATAACCGGAAGAGGGAGTTACTAAAATGTGGTAAACCATTTAAAGAGCTGACTCATGAAGAACTTAGACAAAACTACCCAGGAATGAAATTATCTAAAGATTTCAGAGCTGTTTTAGATCACTCAGCAGGGACATTGAGGGCTGACAAGGCACTTCGTGGGTTTCAGGTATGTACTTAAATTAAAGATCATAACCGTTTCAAAAAATGCTTACTTTGGTGTTAATTACAATTTTTCTATGTTGCATGTGGTTCCACATAAGAATGAATTCATATAAAAGTGAAGGTAGTGACAAACTGTGCAACAGTGTAGTACAAAAATCTGGGTGAGGTTCAAGTTTGTTAAATGTGGCTGAACTCAATGAGATAAAACCTGTCCTAAAGAGAAAGTAAATAACATTATTGTAAAGGGAACATTGTTCAATGGGTGTGTCATGTCCATGTAACTGTATTTGGCACTTTTTGCCAGTTAAAATATGAACTTATGGTGATGGTCTTCAAAGGTGCCAGCCCAGAAGGCATGCCCTGATTCATCAACATTATAATACTCTTCATGACATATTCACAAGACAGTGGCAACCAATGGCAGTGCAATTTGCTGCCATAGTGTATGATGCAGAGGTTATATCAGGATGATAAGAGACCTTATCACCGACAAGTCCGTTTCGATGTGGACTTCTTACGTCCTGTTCATTTTACAATCAGGTTCAGTTTGAGAAGCAAGGTGGGATTCTAAAAGATGAAGAGAAGGTGCTAAATATTATCCCTGGAAGATATGTGGTTGTTTACACAAACAAAGCTGTGCACAGAGCAAACAGTGTTGTCATAACACCTGGAGCCTGGGCCTCTAAACTCCTTAAACCACTCGGACTGAATATACCATTACAGGTGAGCATTAGAGAGAGATTGTCCTAACTGACCAGTCTGAATGGGAGCAGTAATACTCTCCTAGGAGAATGGATCAAATCTGAACAAACTATTCACATACATACACATAGATGTCTTATGGATGATTGGTAGAATATTGAATGGTCACCTATAAGAATGGCTAATATTCACAGAAACACACATATACCTTATGGATGATTGGTAGAATATTGAATGGTCACCTATAAGAATGACTAATATTCACATAAACACACATGTATATCTAGTGGATGATTGGTAGAATATTGAATGGTCACCTATAAGAATGATCAATATTCACATACACACATATGTCTAGTGGATGATTGGTAGAATATTGAATGGTCACCTATAAGAATGATCAATATTCACATATACACACATATGTCTACTGGATGATTCGTAGAATATTGAATGGTCACCTTTAAGAATGGTCATTATATATCACTCTTTCACATCCATGTTCACATGTTTGGGGAATTTGGTTTGGGCATGAGACATAGCTAGGTGAGTGGTACAATATACAGTATGTGCTGCAATTACCACATGTAAAGTATGTTATTAATGGGAATAATATAAATGATAGAGTAATTGTAACAGTCATTCATCATCCTGGAGTCATGTGACATGGAATCATGGAGTATACTTTTCAAGTCTGTATTATCTGCTAGGATCTAGTGATATTACAATTACATTAACTTTATTTTGCTGTTTGGTTTCAGTGTTAATCACATTGGTGAGTGTGTGTGTATAAGTGTTAATAAGAAGAAACATTACAAGAAGTATCTAAGTATTAAACTAATCGCATAAAGTTTTGCTTCTATGTTCTTTGCCTTGTGATATTTTTGAGCAGGTATGGAGGATAAATGTTTGCTACTGGAGGGAGAAGTTTGGTGATTTTGACAAGATGCCTTGTGTAATTGATGACTCAACTGGAGAGAAGCATGTGTATCTATTGCCTATGCATGAATATCCTGGTCTCGTCAAGGTATGCGGTATTATTATACAGCCATCATTATAGTATAGCTCCTGAATATGTGTAACAAAGGTAACAAATAAGAAATGTGTAACTGTTGCATATGCATCAATATCCTGGTCTTGTCAAGGTATGTGGTATTAGCATACTGTAGTCATCATTAGCATAGTATAGCTCCTGAATATGTTGAACAGAAGTAACAAATAAGAAATGTGTAACTATTGCCTATATATGCATGAATATCCTGGTCTTGTCAAGGTATGTGGTATTAGCATACTGTAGTCATCATTGGCATAGTATGAATATGTTTAACAGAAGTAACAAATTAGAAATGGTCTTGTTTGTGAAGGATATATATGTTTTCTTTTGTAAATGGAAATTCACTTTGTATAGTATATATTTTTATAACTAAGCCTAACTTTGATGATAAGGTGTTACCACATATTGCCATTTGTCCAGTCTGCTGTATCCTAACTATAACAGATTTCTGTCATCACATATCCATCAGATTGCCTACCACAGTGGAATTGATTGTGATCCAGATAGGAGAGATGAACATGCTACAACTGATGATAGAGAAGTTAAATTAATTCAAAGGTTTATCAACAACTACCTTCCAGGAATTGATGGCAATAAGCCAGTCATAACAGAATCCTGCATGTATACTGTGAGTGTTTATAGTGAACAATGTTACTTATATCATGTGTTCTTACAATGAGCAATCTCAATCCTTATGATACTCATGCAAGTTGTTGCTAAGCTTTGTCAGGGACTTCTTAAATGTTCACACATACATAGGTTTAAGGTGTTTGGGGTCAAGGTAGGTCAAACCATGGAATCCTTGTAAATGTTTCTCCTTCTCCTTGGGATTTCCTTTGATCAAGATGGAAGTTGATGGCAGTAGTTGGTAGGTGAGAGGTACAAATGTTGTATAAGGATAAAGGGTTCAAATATCCTTCTTGGTCATAATTGGCCAAAACCTGAAATATTTTTCAAACTGACCATCTTTGTTAGGCATTAATCTAATTTTGACTGAAGTTGGTTCTATATATCAGTTGGCTTGGTTTGCAAGATAGTGCACAGTAATGAAGAGGTTAAATGTCATATGCTGTTGTTATGGGCAAAAGGAAGAATTCAAACTTGTTCACACTGGTTTAAACGAACGGTTTTGTGAAGATATGGGACATTTTATAGTGCAAGAAGGTTGGTCTTATGTCATCTTGAGCCATTGACAACATGAAGTTGATTATACTACTCAGCTATTTCTCTCGGACAGAACTTCACTGTGCTCAATCTTTAACAGACCTGGTTGTCTGGTTTAGTTGCTTGGGCAGGTAAGAACCCTCCCATGTAATCCCTTAGTGTATGGTAACTCCTTCTTCTATCATCATTGAGCTAAACTAGGACTATCTCTCTTTTAACTTGTTGTCATTCAAGAGGAGTTTATTTAATGTGTCCATATGGATATTTATTGTCAAAATATGCTCATAAAAATGGGCTTCAACTGCATTTGCCTGCTTTGAACAAGTGCTAAATGGAATGTTTCTCTAGATCTGTCACTCAATTGATATACATCTGGAGTTTATTCCGAAGCATTGGATGCATTTGTCTAGTCATAACAGTTCACCTTTATTTTTCTTGCTGAAAATTGGGCAATTTTGATCATGTCATGTGTGGAATAAAGTATGAAATGAGGCCAAAGATCATTTGAGGTCAAAGCTAATCCAAACAATTTTGAAAATGTTCCTCTTTCAAACAGAATACTTTGGGAGTTCCTAAAGGCTTATTGAATTTATTAATGGACAATGTTGTAAAGAGGAACAGTATTTTAAATTGTGTTCTCTCTGTTCCTTGTAAAAACAGATAATATGGAATGATTTTCAATCATGGTGTGTGACCCACGATAGGTGTTGCAAGTTTCTCTGCAAAAGTCAATTGAGCTGCAACATTGCCAATGTTGCAGCTGTTGTTTTCTTTTAATATATCTAAGTAGAAGACAGTGAATGTAATAAACAGTAACATTTAAATGTAAACAGTGCCTGTCTAATTGATGTGTTTATCAGAATAAGAATAGTTGATCTTTAGTAAAGTACCACTGGATATTCATGAGTGTAATGTTTATTCATAGGTGACCCCAGATTGGGAACTGGTCCTTGACCACCATCCTTCACATCCGAACATTGTCATTGGATGCGGCTTTTCTGGTGTGTATGCTTATTATATAACATATTTAATAGTTAAGATTCATATCCAAACCATCAGACCTACTGTAGCTAAACCAATGATAATTAGCCTTTCTAACTTGCTCTCCCTCTTGTAGATGATGTCCTTACTAAACCAGTTTAGAAACATTCCAATTGATATTTACGTTCCATGACTATGCTACTTTGGGTATGGTTCATAGTTATGTTTCCAGAATAACAAGAGACTACTAATCATTGAAAGCTTTTGGCTGCTTAATGGTCACTATTCTAGCACTGACTTGCATAAGTTGCATTATTACCATTTTGCACACAGCACTAGAAGTCCATTGTTTGTAAGTGACTTCATTTACATACCCGCATGACTATGCCATCATCCAAAACAATCAAGTGAAGCCATCGCTGGTACTTAGGATTACTAGTGAGTAGGATAGGTAATAATGTGTCATTTAATTATTTTCTTATTAAATTTTTGTTGTTGATAAAATTAGATTTCAGTCTGTGACAAAATATGTGTATGTAATGGAAAAATAACATCAGCGTGCATCACCTTAACAACCAATTTAAATGGGGTGAAGCACAGAAACTTTAAAATAAATTGCTTGTTATATCCAGAGTGTGGGTTCTCTTACACTGTACAGTGGCAATCAAATTAGTAGCATTTAATAGAAGTTTTTTCTTTTTTTCAGGACATGGCTTCAAACTTGCTCCAGTAGTGGGAAAGATTCTCTCTGAGTTGGCAACTGGTCAGGAACCATCTTATGATATATCTGCCCTTAGAATTAGCAGATTTGGCAAGAGTGTGGTTTCAAAAGCTAGTTTGTGAGTGACCCAGATCAATAAGTAAAGCAGTGTGTGATTGTATCAGTTTGGATAAATGCCCAATCATTACATGAAACATTTCTTTAGTTTCAATAGAGATTGCATGGAGATCTAAGAATATCTTTCTATAGATGCAAACAATGTTCATGGTCTGGATGTTGTTAGGTTAAAACAGTGTGTGTTAGTTTCAATAGAGATTGGAGATCTAAGAATATCTTTCTATAGATGCAAACAATGTTCATGGTCTGGATGTTGTTAGGTTAAAACAGTGTGTTATATCCTGTGTATTATTGAATCTGCTTCTTTATCTCTAGTTTTACTTCCCTGTTAATGTATGAAGTAAAGATTATCAGACTCACATAAACAGTGTTTCTCTGTATGATATTGGTGTAATTCCTTTCATGTACGAGCTATACACACAGAACTCCTTGTTCCTCATACAGTCTTCCATAATGGAAACTGCTAGTGATAGGGCAGCTGGCAGACCTAGTAACATATTGTTCTGAAACACTGAGGCATTTAATGTCTCGAATGAGGGGGAGATAAGTTCAGTAGGCAGTTAAGAACTTGTTGAATTTGGAACATGGGTGACCAACAATGTAAGTTGTAGCCTATATGTAGGGAATACAATACTAGTGTTCTTTCATTTTTATAGTAATATTGATTCCTGAGAACAATCAGTATCATGGTTTAGCAAGTGAAGTTCATAAGGCAGTTAAGAGCTGCAGTTAAGAACAGTACTTTGGAACATGGGTGACCAACATTGTAAGTTCTAGCCTATATGTAGGGAATACAATACTAGTGTTCTTTAATATTTATAATATATTGATTCCTGAGAACAATCAGTATCATGGTTTAGCAAGTTACTTAAGATTTAAAAAAAAATATTATTATATATATATATTATTCATATTAAATATAAAAGTTTTTCTATGTACAAATAAGTTTGCCTTGTGTAAACATAAATTCTACAAATTGACTATATTTCATTTCCTTAAAACCTGATTTTTCTTTAGGCCGTAGGACTAATTCTTCATTAATTTCTTTTTTTTCCGATGTTATATGGACCAATGCATTGTTCTTCCATAAACAAGTGCGCATTACAAATAACTGTATAAATTATATGAAAAAATTAGCACAATAATGAAGAGGCTATTTATAAATAACTTTTAATTTCATTTGATAATAATGGTTCATATGAATTGCAATAAAAGGACTAAATACATTTATCATTGACCCATTATTGTATGAAATTTTATTCACTATTTCTGTCATGAAACTTATTTCTTGACATTAATTTATATGAAATTATTAATGAAACACTTTTCAATTTACCAAGATTTTGTCAGTGGTTCTCATTATGTACTAAGGAAAGAAAAATCTCCAGGTTGGAAAATGGACTTAATTGATAAATATAGCATATGTGAGCTGTGTGAGGTTGGGAAGTTCTTTCATCTGAGTATTTCAGCAGTGTTTGTCCAACATTTTGGATAATTCCAAAATGACATTTCTCCATACAGGTTCCTTGTGTTGATTTCATATTTGGGCGGTTCTGTGCAAATCAGTTCATTGATCATGTCAACATATTTAGTGTCACTTTGGTTTGCTAGTGGCTGAATAACTATTCATTAAGGATGGGGCTAAATTGATTTGGCTAAAATCAGCTTGAAAACATGAAATCTCAAGAACTGTAAGTCAAATTGTTTTGATACATAGTAAAATGATAACTCAGGATCCACCTATGGTCCCTATATTGAAACACAAAATCTCAAGAACCATAAATTTATTTCAGTCAATAGTTGGCGCCATGAAAGTACCTATAATCCAATTATTGTCTCTTATTTTCGGTGCAGAACATGCATATTAATGAGTGGGTGGGACATGCAGTAAAAAAAGTGCAATTTCTACAAAAATTGGTACCACGCCTTGAATTCATATTTGGATAGATGCATCGTTATAGGCCAGTCTCGTCATCATTTTCACAGTCATTTGATTTGTCTGAATAAATATTCATCAGGGGTTGGGCCAAATGAGATTTTGGCTTAATTCAGCTAGCAACAGTAAGTTTATTTAAACGGTCAATAGTTCGCACCATGACTGTCAGCTCTTATTATTGGTGCAGACATGCATATTAATGAGTGGCGGGAATCGCAGTAATACACTTAGGTTAGCAGTAAGTCCATAACCGTATATTGGCTACAATTTTTAGGACAAGTACGTTGGTAGACCATGCAACATTTTCAGGTCTGTTTTGATTTTGTTGAATAAATATAACTTGCTGGGCTAAAACAGATTTTGCTAAAATCAGTTCCAAACCACGAAGTCTTTTATCGAATTGACATCTGGTACAATGATACTAGGCTGGGGTAAACCCCATTTGTTTCGCAGCATAGAATATGTATATTGATAGTGAAACACCGTTGGTTTAGCACTTGAGAATACTTCTCCACAAGTACCACACTGTTACGACATGTTAGCTTACAATCTAGCATTTCAAAGGTCCCCACAATGGTTACATTCACATATTTTGTTTCCGACTGAACACTAAAGAAGTGAAAACGTTCTTGTTACTGGTTTGAGTTCACACGTTAAGTCAGAGAACATTCCAGGTAAGCATACATTTCACGTTCTACTTATAGATTTTTAATGAAATACTATTAAACTTAATATGATCCCACATTCGTTTGTATTAAACACGTCATTCTTTCCTGTGTATAACGTCAGCAATTAATACCTCACCCCATTGTTCTGCAACGAAGTACCAGTTTTGCGACTTCGAAGATCTTTCTTTCTTTCCCCTAACCAACTGCAAAGCAGTTTACTATGCACTATATAGCTTCAGATAAGTGGTAAATCCTGTATCGCAGTCTGCACTTAGAGCCTGAAAGGGTATATTTTCACTTAAAATTTGATTTATTAAATGTTTTCACAAACAGTCTACAGTAGTTTCCTCTAGAATAGAGTTATACTAGCTACTAAATTAAGTTACACTACAGTAGCTGTAGGGTTTACAATTTTGCAAATTGAATGGTGTAACCATGAACGGGTGATCAATGGACTACGTTGCATTATTGCAGGTTATTGCACTTACATGTAAGTATAACGCTATTCCTTCATTAGCTTGCGTTGTACCCCAGTTCATGCATTATTCTGTAATAAATGCACTGTAGACTGTTGATTACAGTCTACTAATTCAGGAGTATCAGGTAAAACTACATGTAGGTTAATACCAGCCTTACAGTACCAATATTTAGATGAGATTTTAGACATCCTTGCTTAATTTCATCATGATCCCATTGCTGTGCAAGCTTTTGTATTGTATGTATGAATGGTTGATAAACTATTGTGTGGCTTTAAGTCGGATAGCTACTGTAGTTTCTTTATAATAGTGAGCCTATCCACACTGGGTACGGCTAAGATTTTCAGCTGTCTTACATGTCTACTAAAGCACTTTACCTGCATTGTTTAATAATTAAGACGCGATGTTGAGGAAAGGGTCACCAAGGATGGGAGCAGCTATCTTGGTTTCACACTCATTAGATCTCATAATGTTAGATGCATTTAATGAGTTGCTACCTACTGAAATGTGAAATAAAATGTGTTGTCTTGTTTATGGAGCAAAAGCAAATTACTGGACAATCTTTTTACAGTGGTTGATTTGAAAATCTTCTTAGTGAATATTGTTTTCCATTGTTAATAATTCAATCTTGAAAGCAAAAAGTTCATTTAAGTAGTTTGTATTATTTTCAACAGTCTTTGTGTGATTGTTGATGCCTTCAAGAGTATCGAAGAAACACTGAGCTTTCCATTTGCAATTTGTACTGGTGATAGCAAAGATTTCTGACATCATTTCAGGAAGGCCTTGAAGCATGTCTTAGCTAAAACATGTGCAACTTGTATTTGACTTTGACAGCGTTATTATATTTCTGCTTCACTACATTAGGTAGACTCATCAGCTTACTCTACTGATGTGGGCTTACAACAGACTTAGGGCCTCTGTGGCCTCCATACCAACTGGCAAGTGGCGGAGAATCAGTATAGCCTTCCTGACCGTTCTAATATTCTTTGGCTATATAGCTCCTTGGCTAATACAGAGAAGCAAAACGTCCAAAATGACTACAGACTGCATGACCCTTAAAGTAGAGGAAATACAAAAATCCATTATACCATCAGAAGCAACCATTTTGTACCCAGGAAAGGAAGAGACAGACCAGAAGGTCCTGCCATTTATTGGGAATGGTAAACTTGGGTTTGTGGTTAACCATTTATCTCCTCATAACATCAGGCTCAAGTATGAGATAACAAAAACGGTAATGGCTCCATACCGACCAATGCTTCGTGTCAGTGTACAAAAATACAATGATAAGACTTTGTACGTGGTAAATTATAGGAAGGGAAAAGTGGAGCGAATACAATGTTACTTTGTGATGAACACATGTGTGTGGCTAAATGTAACATCATTTATTCACAGAACAAGACCATCTGTGTTTTATGAGATTGTCACTTTAGAAAATAAATCACCAGTGCCAATCATCCTTGAAATGAGCAGGAATGGACCTTACTATTGGAAGGGCTCTGGAACAAGCACTGAGTCATTCAAAATTAATGGCAAGGAATACCAGTATTCGTTATCATCGGGACGATTCCCTGCACCATACCCACAAGACAAAGCACATCAACATCATATTGCATTAGTGGTGGCTGCAACATCCATCAGCAAGCTTTCTGAAGTACCGCCAGAATCCATCCATCAAATTAAAACTCAGTCAATTATTAAATACTCTGAACCATTCTTAGATGCCCACTCAGAAACTGACATTCTCTCAGAGCTGGTTGATACCGTGGAAGAAGAACTTTTCAGTTTTCTAGGGATGGACATGAGTGAAGTTGAAATGGACCATCTGAACATTTGGTCAGAGAATATTTGGAATAGTCATCTGATGGTGGAGCCTACTGTGGCCGTCAACTCAGAGGAAGATGATGATGATGAAGAAGATAAAATGGTATTAAATACAGAGCTTGGGATGATTACTATCTACTACCTACTGTCATCAGTACCTGCATACTTTGTGCTCCCATCTACTACAAAACAGATGAAGAAGGAGATGCTGCAAGAACTACAACGACCAACATCTTGCTTCAACGGCCAACCAACGATTCATGAAGTGGATTTATGGAAAGGATTACAAAAAGAGGCAGATCTGAATGATTTGCTCTCTCATTGGATGCATGTCTTGTACAAGCATGGATGTTCAGGACTCCTCCGTGCAGGAACACAAGGTATTAATCAAGCTGTCATGCTTAGTTTCTTAGGAGGTCAATTTGCTGACAAGGAACTATCTTTTCATGCAGATCCCTCTTACTTTGAGGGGCAATATCATTTTCACAATCTCTTAATTAACACAACTTTTGTAGACATTGAAATTGATCCGAGGTTGAACAAGCAGACTATACAAGTACGTGTGGTTAGTTCTCACGCTCAAAAGAAGGAACCACTCAAGCTGTATGCATGTGAAGCAGGCTGTGCTTCAGACCCCAAGGAGCTGCAGCCTCAACATCAGACCTTTGAATTAAGATGGACTGAACCATCAACTCCCTTCTTATACATTTCACATAGCAAAGAACACCTCATAAGTTTACGTAAAATCATCCACATCAACAAAAGTAAGCGGTTAGATGAGATACCTCCAAAGTCAGAGTCTGGGAAGGGAGAACCATTCCACATTCCTGTCTTTTTCTGGATTGCCATCTTTAGCATGATCATACTCTTTCATATGTTTTTGATCAAACTGATTTACAATGAGTATTGCAGCGATCGGCCTGGGGCAAGCCGTATCATATCTTGGAAGAGTAGTAAGGAGCAAAGTAAAGCATAAATATCTCAGACAATTGACTCAGATGTGGAGGGAACATTTGTTGGAGCAAATTCAAGGGAATGTAATTTATGTAATATAATGTATGTAATGTATGTAATATTCCCAACCTATGATATTTTGTTACCATACTTGAGGCTGATTTAACAGAAGAAAAGACCATAGAATGATTGGAAGAAGTGTGCTGCTTAACTGTTTTTTCTCTGAAGAACTGATTGCCATTGTTCTGTTTGATGATATTGTTACATTTCAGGAAATCATGAATTAATTTCTTCATCTCTGAGGGGTTATCTTAAAATCTGTATTTCTGAAATTTGTGTTTCTTGCCAATTTGTGGCAATTTTTCAAGTCTTTTGACCTAGCAAGTTGGGTATTACTAAATGATAAGATTGCAGTGTTAGTTTCTCAGGATACATGAACATTAATTGGCAAAGAAATGAAAATTTCATTCAGTTTTAAAACACTTTTACTATTAGTAACAAACTCATGCAGGGAGGAAATCTGAAATTTAATTTGCCATAAGCAAAATATAAGCAAAACCTGCCTAAAGAAATTCATGACTGCCTTGACAATATGCATTCTATCCTACATGTGTACTGGGTGAATTCTACACGCCATACTGTAGCTACAGTATGCATTCTATTCTACATGTGTACTGGGTGAATTATACGTGTCATAGCTACAGTATGCATTACTGTATATCCTACATGTGTACTGGGTGAATTCTACATCCAATAGCTACAGTATGCATTCTATCCTACATGTGTACTGGTAGAATTATACATGTCATACAGTATGCATTATATCCTTCTGTACATGTGTACTGGGTGAATTTTATGCCATAGCTACAGTATAGATAGAATGCATATGCATTCTATCTTACATGCGTACTGGTAGAATTATACATGTCATACTGTAGCTACAGTATGCATTCTATCCTACTGTACATGTGTACTGGGTGAATTCTACGTGCCATAGCTACAGTATGCATTCTATCCTACATGTGTACTGGGTGAATTCTACATGCAATAGCTACAGTATGCATTCTATCTTACATGCGTACTGGTAGAATTATACATGTCATACAGTATGCATTCTATCCTACTGTACATGTGTACTGGGTGAATTTTATGCCATAGCTACAGTATGCATTCTATCTTACATGCGTACTGGTAGAATTATACATGTCATACTGTAGCTACAGTATGCATTCTATCCTACATGTGTACTGGGTGAATTCTACATGCAATAGCTACAGCATGCATTCTATCCTACATGTATACTGGGTGAATTCTACATGCAATAGCTACAGTATGCATTCTATCCTACATGTGTACTGGGTGAATTCTACATGCAATAGCTACAGTATGCATTCTATTCTACATGCTTACTGGTAGAATTATACATGTCATAGCTACAGTATGCATTCTATCCTACATGTATACTGGGTGAATTCTACACGCCATAGCTACAGTATGCATTCTATCCTACATGTGTACTGGGTGAATTATACGTGTCATAGCTACTGTATGCATTTTATCCTACATGTGTACTGGGTGAGTTCTACACGCCATAGCTACAGTATGCATTCTATGTTACATGTGTACTTGGTGAATTTTATGCCATAGCTACTGTTGTGTGAACAGTAGCATTTAGTTTATTTGCTGTTGGGGCTAACAGAACATTTTAAAATCTCACAGTTGAGTCAAATGGACATATTTTAGAAGTATTTGAGTGGAAAACTCTGGGAATGGGAAACCCTTCAACTACTCATAGAAAAGAGTGCATTTAGCACCTTGTCATCTGTATTCCTAAGAAAAAGAAAAAGAGCATTCACATAGCGAGGAAAGATTTATTTATAGCAGACTATACCACACTTGACATCTGTAATAATACTTAGTATTAATAGTTTCTGTATGTTATGAAACATATTTTTATTTTAACATTTTTAAACATATTAGATTGGGATAAAGTTGATGACATGCAGTCACCTATATCAGGCTTCTTGTGAGATGGGTGATTAATACGTAGCTTCAGTCTCTTGGAAACAATGTTTCATTATTGCTTTAATTTAATAATGAAACAAACAGGGCAGTCCTCTTTAACTTAGGGTTGATGTGGACGGTGCTGCTATTGTTGATCATCATTCATCATGTGCAAATAGAATGGGAAGGATAATATATATATGTTCTTCATCTGTTAAAGAGTTACCTGTACCAGGTAGCTAAGAGAAGTCATTATCAGAATATATCTAACGGTTTATGTTGTTGTTGTGTAGCTGAGCTATTGTCTTCTTGATTGGTATATTAATGTACATAACTTTGGCTTGTTACGCTTGAGACTTCTGATATCAGAAACTACTTCCCCACGATGGTTGATCCACTAAGGGCTGTTCTTGTCAATGAAAGATGTGACCGCGAAAGCTATGTTTGTATAAATTGTAAATTGTTATACAAGAAGTATCTATTATATATAACACTTCATTTCATCCTTGCTTTTGATTGGATGTTAACATATTCAGTCTGTTCTTCTTGTGTTTTGTACTGTTGTTTCATCTATGGTCACAAGTTATAAGTAAAGTAGGGCAATTTCTTACAAAAGTACAACTCTGAATAGAAACAAATTAAGGTCTAAGCAGAACATACTGTTATTGTTAACTTGATTACACATGATGGGGATAAAATTCCACAGAGGAAGTGTTAGTGACCGAAAAGTACTGTGCTAAGACTTTTAAGATAACTCAAATGGAACAAACCAAACTTTATCAGGTATAATTGTCTGGTATTTTAAGAAGTAGGTGATGGTCGTTTGTTTGCTGTCAGTCTTTTAACACACACTGTATCACAAGTTACATGGACTGTGGTGTGGGTTAACACACACTGTATCACAAGTTACATGGACTGTGGGTGGGTTAACACACACTGTATCACAAGTTACATGGACTGTGGGTGGGTTAACACACACTGTATCACAAGTTACATGGACTGTGGGTGGGTTAACACACACTGTATCACAAGTTACATGGACTGTGGGTGGGTTAACACACTGTATCACAAGTTACATGGACTGTGGGTGGGTTAACACACTGTATCACAAGTTACATGGACTGTGGGTGGGTTAACACACACTGTATCACAAGTTACATGGACTGTGGGTGGGTTAACACACACTGTATCACAAGTTACATGGACTGTGGGTGGGTTAACACACTGTATCACAAGTTACATGGACTGTGGGTGGGTTAACACACACTGTATCACAAGTTACATGGACTGTGGGTGGGTTAACACACACTGTATCACAAGTTACATGGACTGTGGGTGGGTTAACACACTGTATCACAAGTTACATGGACTGTGGGTGGGTTAACACACTGTATCACAAGTTACATGGACTGTGGGTGGGTTAACACACACTGTATCACAAGTTACATGGACTGTGGGTGGGTTAACACACTGTATCACAAGTTACATGGACTGTGGGTGGGTTAACACACACTGTATCACAAGTTACATGGACTGTGGGTGGGTTAACACACACTGTGTCACAAGTTACATGGACTGTGGGTGGGTTAACACACACTGTATCACAAGTTACATAGACTGTGATGTGGGTAACACACACTGTATCACAAGTTACATGGACTGTGGGTGGGTTAACACACACTGTATCACAAGTTACATGGACTGTGGGTGGGTTAACACACTGTATCACAAGTTACATGGACTGTGGGTGGGTTAACACACACTGTATCACAAGTTACATGGACTGTGGGTGGGTTAACACACACTGTATCACAAGTTACATGGACTGTGAGTGGGTTAACACACACTATCACAAGTTACATGGACATATATGTATATATTTATTGGTATTCTTTTTGTAAGGTGTCAGTCACTCACTGTTCATCCACAAAAATACTTCTCTTGTTAAAAGAAAGAGAAGTGTGTAAAATACTCAATGTACGTTGTCTTTATTACACGACTGAACGGTGGTGTTATACTTTATTCATTAATGGCTTGTTGCAATGTGATCTTTTTTTATTTTATTCATATGGAGTAAAATATTGTATTGAATTAACTGAGTAAATGATGATTTGACTACTATTCTGTTTGTTTACTATCATTCTGTGGTTGTGTAGGTGTAAATATTCCCAGTTTGAGCTCATATGGGATGGGAAAAATTCAAAACAAAAACAAGCTAAAGTAGATCTAAAAGTAAGAATAAAAAATAGTACTCTTTCAACAGATGGAATGGAAGCAATTGGCAAGAGGAGACAAGTATAAAAGAATAGTTTAATTTCAGCTTCCACCAACCCCCACCCCCCTCCCCTTCCCAACCCCTGTGGGATACCCTTCTAAACTATAATCCACATCAATGGCCATACTGTCACCTGCCGACTGCTTTAACTCTAGCCATCTAGCTTCCTAAGCTAGGGGCCTCCTCCCAGAGCCGAGGCCTCCTCCTAGCTAGCAAAGTCAAGCGAGTCAACAGATGTTTTAATTTGAGGCCGCCTCCCATCTAGCAAAGTCATGCGCGTGAATAAACATTTGAATATAAATTTTAGAGATTAGTGACCAGATACCAGAGGATGTTTGTTTACATTTTTTGTTTTGAACTTTATAAGTTGATCATAAAGGGGGTCGAATTTGTAGCAGTGGTGGAGAAACAGGGGGGGGGGGGGGTTGGGGGTTTTAACCCCCCACTTTTTGAAGAGGGGGGGTTGGCCCACACAATCAACCCCCCCTAGTTTTTGCCAGTTATGTTCTGTTATAGCCTATGTTATGTGCTCCAAATGGCATAATAAATCAAATTATTTAATTTGAAATTGTTAAAGTCATTTCAACCTTTTACCTGGTAGGCTACATCAACAATTAACGACCGAAAACCGAGTTAGAATTGACCCACACATTATTTCTAGCCCCTTTCCCCCACCTTGCGCATTGGAACTTGTAGCTCATAGCGCTAACTTCACCCCACAACAGACATACACAAAATAACGTTTTGTTGCTGTTGAATAGCTTTGGAACTGTATACACTTGCCAACTTCAACGAGGTGAAGGAAGGAAAAGAAAAAGAAGAAAGAGAGAAAAGGAGAAAAGGATGGAGTAGAAAATACGGCAAGAAAACGGGAAGAGAAAGAGGAACAGTGACAAAATTATTCGAATTTGTAAAGCAAACAGCAGATATCACATCATATCAGTGAGCATGAAAATGGCGTTCCACGATAAACAGCCTCCAAACCATGGGCGCAGATCCTGGTGAGGACAGCGGGACGCGTCCCCACCAACTTTTTCAGTAGTGGGGACATGATATACCGTGTCCCCCCCCCCCCACCAATTTGTCTTGACCAATAGCTGCATTCAAGTTCCCCTGTATTGAACTTTGGCGCAGTTTGATCCAGCATTGTGCAAATGACATGCAGCAGTTCTCATTTTATTGTATTTTTTCCACAGTTGTTAAATATAGGACGGAAATCGCATTTGCGGCAGTCTATATTTGTTTTCTGGGAGAGGACCCCAGACCCATCGTATATACAAAAGTCTACTTGGATTATTTGTCCCCTGATTTTCTTTCTGCAGACGCCCATGTATTTCTCCAAACTAAATTTCTAAGCCATGAGATCTAAAACTTAAGGAGGTTTAGGAGCATCGTTAGGTCTGGGAAGTGTTATTTCCGGCGATCTGGGAGGTATATTTGCCCAAAAAAATCGTACGCTACGCGCGAACCCATGGTCGCGCTCCACTTAGATAGTGTCATAAAACAGACACGCGTCCCCACCATTATCCAAGACTGATCTGCGCCCATGCTCAAAACTGTCGATGTGTGTAGTGTTCGGTTTCGGAAATATCTGGTATATTTTTATTTCCTTCAACGAAATTTTTTAGTAGCCGTCTGAATTTTCGAAAATTCCCTAACCAACATTCTTCATCATACTCGTGCAATTTTGACCCGTCTGTTAGGGTTTGAAGGAGGTTTTTCTATATCGGTTGTCCATAGATGATATTTTGTGCAACATTATGGGTATGTTTTGAAGTGAATTTATTCACGAGAATTGTGAATTTTCAAATTCTGAACAGTGGGGCTGACGGATATTGTGGGCCGTGATGAAGAATCACCTACAAAAGCAATGATCCACAGGATATGTGATGAAGTCGAACATGATGTGTGACTGGTGACAATCTTCAAAAAGGTTATAGATGAGAAAAAAAGTATTTGGAAAAAACTTGGTTCTCAGGTAAAAGTGTACATATGGTTGGTCAGTTTCAAGCCCGAGAAGTGCCATTTCCGGTGATCTGGGGGTACCAAAACCAGAAATTTGCTTGTACGCTGCGCGCCAACCAATGGTGGCGCTCCGCTTATAAAGTAATACGCACCCCCCGGGTTAGAAAATCCTGCATACGTCCCTGGTTAAATGCAGCTTTTCAAGGCCTGGGCAGTGCCATTTACTGCAATCTGGAGGCAATATTTGCCAAAAAATTCTTGTTCACTTCGCGCCAACTTATGGTGGCGCTCCACTTGATAGTGAGCCAGCAGTTATGACTTTTTATTTCATCAATGGCCTGCAACCCCCCCCCACTTCTGACAAGAAATCTCTGCCACTGAGTTGTAGGTATAGAAATATTTTTGTTAGAGAGCCCTTTGGTGCCTTTTTGATGCCTGCCCTTTGATGCGTGAGGATTAGTTGACTGGATTATATTAGTTTTATTTTACTTTGGTTTAATTGCTTAGTATAAGCTAATGTTACCATACATATGGATGTTTCATCGAAGTATTATACATATTAACATGGTATACTCTTGTTTATTAAGGAGTTTAGCCTATAAGTTTGGAATGTTGTTGAAGGTGATTTTCTTTTATCTTGGTATATCCAAGGAAGGCAGCTTCAGATGAGGGAAGGACATGTCCTTAAGATGTTTAATTTGATACTGATGTAAAAGTTAGAGGGCCTGACTTTTTGATCCTAGCAGGATCTTCAGAGTCGAAATTTTCAAATTGGTACTCAGTATTCCTTTATTCTGGAAAACAGTAAAACGATAAAATTCACCAGTTTCGATTGAAGAGAGGTCATTTTAATTTCCCCATTTATCGCAATATTCTTCCAAAAAAATTATAAACCTTTGTAGTCAAAACTGGTTTTAATTAACTTACCAGAATGCCAAAACAGCGAAATTGTCAGGGAAGTGTCTAAGGTGGGTGTTTTGATCTTTGAAGCGTATTGTAGGTAACTTGGAATGTCAGGAACGTACAGGCTATTCAAAAGAGGGCTTAAGGCAGACCCTTGCGTAGTGCCAGCACTGATTATGAAAGGATCGGACATCTGAATGTGGATGCTAAGGGTTGGAATATACCAATAAGTTACTTTTAAAGCCATCATCAAAATTATTATAAGAATAATAATAATATATATTTTGTAAAGTATTTACCAATAGATCAGACCGACCCTGAACTTCGCTCAGTTTTATCAAGCAGACAATTGGTTTTATTGCCAAGAATTGGGTAGATCTTTGGCTTAAAAAATTATTGACCTATTTTCCAAAAGTGTTTTGGGTTGATTTCACTGGTGTTCTCTCTGCAGGTCTTTTCAAGTTTGAGATTTTTCTGATGAGTGACGAGAGAATTAATTACTTTTTAACTGTTTTAATGTTTGGTCTTAATATTAGGGTCCCTATTTTTTGGATAATCCCTAATTCTTAGCCTTCTTCTACCTTTCATAAGGGATAGAGATCTCTTTCTTCGGTCTTCAGAGGACTTTTAACGAAAGTAATATCCATGGTTTGAGTTTTCATGACACACTGCACTTTTCTGCATTATTCATAAACCTATTTCAAGTATTTTAATGGTTAATAAAATAAAGAAAATACCTTTTATTCATTGCAATAAAAGTTCATTTTATTATAATTATAGCAAGCAATATGTTAACATTTAATTGATTATAAAAAGTACATGATAAGTGTATTTAGAATATTTCCTAACTTCGTTAAAGGCACTTTGAATGAATAATGATCGCTTCAATTGTAACAATAGAATATGATTTGAAACAAACAGATGTAAAAGGCAAATAGCAATACTGATTGGTAGACATTTAAAATGATCGAGGTATGAAAAAATTGAAATGTAATTTATAATAAATCATAGCAGATAGTCTCTAACAAATTATCCAACTCTTTAGTATAGTGAGCTGGCTCTTATGTTAATGTCATTTTATTATGATGATGCTGGTAGTATATTGTAATACAGAGAAGATGCAGCATACCAGTAATATCTAATAGATAATACCCAACCGTAGGACAACGTTGAATAACTAATAGATAATACCCAACCATAGGACAATATTGAATAACTAATAGATAATACCCAACCGTAGGACAACGTTGAATAACTAATAGATAATACCCAACCATAGGACAATATTGAATAACTAATAGATAATACCCAACCGTAGGACAATGTTGAATAACTAATAGATAATACCCAACCGTAGGACAATGTTGGATAACTAATAGATAATACCCAACCGTAGTACAACGTTGAATAACTAATAGATAATACCCAACCGTAGGACAATATTGAATAACTTATAGATAATACCCAACCGTAGGACAACGTTGAATAACTGATAGATAATACCCAACCATAGGACAATATTGAATAACTAATAGATAATACCCAACCTAGGACAATATTGAATAACTTATAGATAATACCCAACCGTAGGACAACGTTGAATAACTGATAGATAATACCCAACATAGGACAATATTGAATAACTAATAGATAATACCCAACCGTAGGACAACGTTGAATAACTAATAGATAATACCCAACCATAGGACAATATTGAATAACTAATAGATAATACCCAACCGTAGGACAACGTTGAATAACTAATAGATAATACCCAACCGTAGTACAACGTTGAATAACTAATAGATAATACCCAACCATAGGACAACGTTGAATAACTAATAGATAATACCCAACCGTAGTACAACGTTGAATAACTAATAGATGATACCCAACCGTAGGACAACGTTGAATAACTAATAGATAATACCCAACCGTAGTACAATGTTGAATAACTAATAGATAATACCCAACCATACGACAATGTTGAATAACTAATAGACAAACCCACACATACAGTAGTACAACGTTGAATAACTAATAGATAAACCCAACCGTAGGACAATGTTGAATAACTAATAGACAAACCCACACATAGGACAATGTTGAATAACTAATAGATAATACCCAACCGTAGTACAATGTTGAATAACTAATAGATAATACCCAACCATACGACAATGTTGAATAACTAATAGACAAACCCACACATACAGTAGTACAACGTTGAATAACTAATAGATAAACCCAACCGTAGGACAATGTTGAATAACTAATAGACAAACCCACACATAGGACAATGTTGAATAACTAATAGACAAACCCAACCGTAGGACAATGTTGAATAACTAATAGATAATACCCAACCGTAGGACAATATTGATTAACTAATAGATTGTGTCGTTTACATTTGCCAGTATTTCTGCAGGTTTTGATATTTGAAAAACAGCAGATAATTGTAGACAGTTTCAACTGCTGAAAGCTGCCCTACATTTACTCAGCCCAAACTGTAGTACATTGTAAACCTTCATTGTTTCTATCTGTTAGTTTCTATCTTTGTGCATCGCATGACTCCTCTGATCCTATGCAAGCCAATTTTTCTTTTCATATGTAAACTGTTTCTCACAATCGTCTTTACTTTACGTTTCAGTGTCCTATTAAGGCTTATCACGCAATCAACCATTTATAGAGTAGTACTGCTGTAGTACTAAATATTTCATTTAATCACCATGGAGATATACAAGATCAGCCACAACCCATCATGCAGAGCTTCAGGCCGTCTTCAATCTGTCTGATGGATTTCAAAGTTTGGAGGAATCAGAATACTTGGCAAACCTCTTGGCACTCAGAGATGTGATGTCATACGACAATTTATCCCCAAAGACAAGTTCACCTAATATCCGTCCAACCACGGGAGCCATCTTAAATCCATGACCTGAAGAAAGGATGAAAATATGTTATGTTGTGAATGATGAAAACTTACATCACACCTCACATCCCAATCCCTATATATCTCCGATCTAGCCTAAGAACTGGTAACATTGTTGCACTGCATCCCCAATCACCCTCTCTAAGGTCTCTAGCTGCCTCCCCAATCACCCTCTCTAAGGTCTCTAGCTGCCGCCTTTGTTCAGAATCTACCATTCAGAAGTCTATACACTTGTGTGCAAAACAGGATTCTCAAGCTTTGTTCCCCTGGATTTGGATTTTGGTGGATGCCTAGTTTGCATTCTTGGTGGATGCTTTGTTTTGCATTCTTGGTGGACGCCTTGTTTTGCATTCTGGTGGACCCCTGGTCTTGCATTCTTGGTGGACCCCTGGTTTTGCATTCTTGGTGGACACCTTGTTTTGCACTCTTGGTGGACACCTGGTTTTGCATTCTTGGTGGACGCCTTGTTTTGCATTCTTGGTGGACGCCCAGTTTTTCATTCTTGGTGGACGCCTAGTTTGCATTCTTGGTGGACGCCTTGCTTTGCATTCTTGGTGGACGCCTAGTATGCATTCTTGTTGGACTCTTTTGAAGTCAGGAAGAAGTTAGCTTCATTTATTTTCGCGTAATACAAGTCACTCCTTTATATAAAGTATCCTTGAATTTTCCATGTTTTTGGATGCATGTACTTTTCCCTTTCATGATCACCCTCAACATGGTGTCCAAAGCATCTGAAAATTACATTACAAGATGCTTTAAATGTATCATAAACATACCAGCTACTATGTGGTTTGATCCTAGAAATGGTTCACAGTGTACCTGAATACAAACACATATGAAGAGAACTGCAGAGCACAAGACTGAATTGTCATTGTAAGAGGAGGGAAGAGGAATGATCCACACCTTATCCCCCTCCCCTCCCCTGCCCATTGACATGATCCTGGCTTGTTTGACTACATTGACTCTTCATTAGTCACATGTTACCTTGTTTAACTGTCATTTAATATGAATCCTTACCTGAAAAGCCAGCACCAAATGCAATATTGGGATATCTGGGCAATGTATCAATAACAAAGTCAGAGTCTGGGGTAAGCTGTAGGGAAGTAAACAAAAAGACAATTTCAAATGTTTAATTAGGCTAATGACCAGTAGGTACCTCTATCAGTTGTTGTAGTTAATTGATTTAACTGATTGAAAACAAAGAGGAAAGTGGTAAGCTACACTTATGAATATACATGTCGACTAAATTAGCATAAATTTAAGCACATTGTTATGCATAACACAGAGTTTGTTTGGCATCCTGCAAACTGTCATATATCATTGAAGTCCAATTTTTTATCTTTGGCAAGATTAGATTGTGAAGTTATTTTACACTTATAAGCATCATTTAGCTAATTCTCAATGTATTGTTTTTATATGTATGCAATGCATCTCTTTTAGTAGCCGTAAAACTTATTGAGTATCTTACTGTGTACATGCAGGACTCCACAATAGCTGGTTTGGACTCAAGCCCTGGTAAATTTTCTCTGACATAATCACAGATGAAGTTCAAATCTTTGGTCTGGTTAAAGGTGGCATCTCTTTTGTCAGGGTGAGTGATCTTTACACCGCTGTGTTCACACACCTGTAAGATCAGCAATTACCAAATGTCCCACTAATCAGAGTTAACATCAAACATGACATTGTCTTAGAGAAACAAAGGAATTAAAACTACAAAAGGAAGGTACAAAATGGCCAGCAGCAGACTGGAATTTTACAAATACATTTACACACTACAGTATGCTAGTTTACAACCATTCACAAGCAGAACAAACACTTACTATGTGAGAAACATTTACACACTACAGTATGCTAGTTTACAACCATTCACATGCAAGCAGAACAAACACTTACTATGTGAGAGACATTTACACACTACAGTATGCTAGTTTACAACCATTCACAAGCAGAACAAACACTTACTATGTGAGAAACATTTACACACTACAGTATGCTAGTTTACAACCATTCACATGCAAGCAGAACAAACACTTACTATGTGAGAGACATTTACACACTACAGTATGCTAGTTTTCAACCATTCACAAGCAGAACAAACACTTAATTACTATGTGAGAGATGTATCTTGTTTCATCATTGCTTTTACCGCCTTGCTTTAACCAACTTCATTAAAGCAATTATAAGGGTATGGAATCATACAGTGCTAAAAATACTCTATAGTCAGTTATCACTAGCCCTCCCTGCCTTTAATAGGGAGACCATAACTGCACAGTACTTATACATACAAGGGACATATTAGTTGTGTACAGGCTGGGTACATATGCTACGTGTAACAGATACATTATGGGTGTTTTATCAGGCAGGTACATCATAGATACACATCATAGAAACAAACAGGGAGCATACTACTACTGGCAGGTACATTATAGATACACACAGGGAGCATACAACTACCAGCATACATCATAGAAACACACAGGGAGCATACTACTACTGGCAGGTACATCATAGAAACACACAGGGAGCATACTACTACTGGCAGGTACATTATAGATACACACAGGGAGCATACTACTACTGGCAGGTACATTATAGATACACACAGGGAGCATACTACTACTGGCAGGTATATCATATAGATACACACAGGGAGCAGGTACATCATATAGAAACACACAGGGAGCATACTACTACTGGCAGGTACATCATATAGATACACACAGGGAGCATACTACTACTGGCAGGTACATCATATAGAAACACACAGGGAGCATACTACTACTGGCAGGTACATCATATAGAAACACACAGGGAGCATACTACTACTGGCAGGTACATCATATAGATACACACAGGGAGCATACTACTACTGGCAGGTACATCATAGATACACACAGGGAGCATACTACTACTGGCAGGTACATCATATAGATACACACAGGGAGCATACTACTACTGGCAGGTACATCATATAGATCAACGAGGTAAATGAATCTGGAGGATTCATGTCAATTGGGTGCGCGCGTACCATGTATGGAGGGTCATGTGATGTGTTCCAGGGTGGTACTATACTGATATTTCTCTGTAGCAGTTCGAGAACAGTGTTAGTGACTTCGTGAAAGATTGGTCGGTTCGGACATGGGAACTAACGGCATAAGAATGTACTGGTACTTCAGGCCTACGAAATAGTGCTAATATGCTAACGTTCAACCTTATTCTCTTGAATGAAGGCAGGCTTTCTACATAATCTTACTTATTAATACAGCTCTAGGGGCAAGCTTTGTCTCATATGGCCTAACGTTATTACTACACGCTATAAGTGAATGTAGAAATGGGAAATGTTTAGTTCAGTGCAACTACGGAATTCTCCATGGAACAGAGCCTAATGCTGCTCGACGGGAATATAGCTATCACGTTAGGCTACAGGCACGGTTATTGCTAGGTAACGGGTGTCGTCTGCTGCTCTAAGCACGCAAACACATTTAGGTACTGGTTGGGTGAAATCATCATGCGTAATAGGGAGAGTAGTATATTAGTACCACCCTGGAACACATCACATGACCCTCCATACATGGTACGCGCGTACGCGCGTATTTACTGTGTGATAGTTTCTCCAGATTCATTTACCTCGTTGATATAGATACACACAGGGAGCATACTACTACTGGCAGGTACATCATAGATACACACAGGGAGCATACTACTACTAGCAGGTACATCATATAGAAACACACAGGGAGCATACTACTACTGGCAGGTACATCATAGATACACACAGGGAGCATACTACTACTGGCAGGTACATCATATAGATACACACAGGGAGCATACTACTACTGGCAGGTACATCATATAGATACACACAGGGAGCATACTACTACTGGCAGGTACATCATAGATACACACAGGGAGCATACTACTACTGGCAGGTACATCATATAGATACACACAGGGAGCATACTACTACTGGCAGGTACATCATATAGAAACACACAGGGAGCATACTACTACCAGCATACTGTGGCAGTGATTAATTGAGATAAATCACTGATATTTTACAAAAATGGAGTCAAGGTTTTCTTAATAGAGGTTAATTCTTTCGACCTATTTAATGGCAATGATACTAACTAGTGAGGGATTAGTTATGCAGCAGTCAGATATTAAGTCATATTATAACCTCATCTAAGAAGGATTTCAGAAACAAATGTCCTTCGTCGTAGAACATTCTTTAATTTACCGGACAGGTTGACTAACCTTCATTAGGCCGCTGTACTCACTGCAGGGCAAACCATACATATCTTGAGAGTAGTCAATAAACACAGGTAGCTTCTTGCTTGATCCTGGAACCCTTTCTTTCCAGTAGCATACCGAGATACGTTCAACCTTTGAGAGATAAAAAGACAATCATATTGCAGAAAGACAATGCAAGATTAAATACAGAACAACCTGAGCAAATTCAAGTAAAAATTTCAAAGTATAGAAAAGTAATTGAAACTGTAATCAGCCAATTTATAAATCAACTTAAAGATTTGAATAACTGACTTTATTTGGTGATAAATAGAAATGACTCATTGAAGGTAATCCACACATGGTCTTGATTCTATCAAATTACTCCCTTCAAGTAGTAGAACCAAAGAGGGGTACCTCTCCCTACATTATCCACTGTACTACATCACTATAACATGAAAGATACTCACACTCAGGGGTAGGTTCATTCCCAGTGGTTTCAGGAGATCTGACGTCCAAGCACCAGCAGTAACGATGAGATGTTTGGTCTTATAAGTTCTTTTGTTTGTTCTGACAGTCACAATTTCACCTGGAAATATGTGCTGTACTTTCTCTTCATCCTGAATCAGGCCACCAAAGCATTTAATCTGTTCCTGTGATATGGAAAGTCAGGCATTTATTACGTATGGAAACTTACCTTTGGTAGTACATTGTATGAGGCTTAAATGGATGGTCAAGTCATGTTTTAACAAATGATAATGAGTGGTCCCTCACTAGATGAAACCTAAGGTCATTTTAACATATATCTAATCCAGCTTAGTTGGATCATAACTATAACAATTTTACAAAGTATTATCGAGTAATTGTTTTTCAACTCTACTGCACAACATTTATGATAATCAGAAAGCTAACATGTTCATATACAGAACACAGACTTTACGGAGCTCACTCTAAGCTTACCCGAAGTGATATTAGTGCTTTATCTGCCTTCAGAGTACCTGCGTCATTTTCCATGTAAATTCTATGGCCAACAGGTAGACTCATTACACCTGGATATCTTCGTTCTAGTTCCTCTGGGCTAATTTCCTGGTACTGTCCTCCACACTCAACAACAGACTTGCAACTCTTCTCAAACTCTTCATATGGCGCTTTGTCAATTACCAAAATACCTGTTTTTCTTTAAAAGGATAATGAATGAAACAGAAAACCCGATTGGAACTATCTAATCTATTTACTTGAGACTTTCTTTTAAGTAGCTGCACTTTCTTATAAAAAGATGACAAACTTTGATGTCTAATAAGGCAAATGTACAGTGGCAGCTGGTGCAAGTAAGTGCTACAAATATTTTGGTTGGTTATCCAACAAGACCTCTTACCTTAGACAATTGTACTGGACAGCCATTTAAAATCAGCTTTTGACTCTTAACACCATAAAGAAATATTTATTATACATTGGAAGTAACAGACACTACTGTTCCCACTAATGTATCTTCTTTAATAATACTGCAGGGTCCATTGAATGAAGCATATTCTTCGAGAGTCCATAACAAGCAACAATTAAGTCTAAGAGTCCGCTACAAGCAACAATTAGTCACACAGTCTACTGCAAGAGATCAACATAGCTACAGTACCTGAAAAGTTTAGTTTTGGTTTCCTGCTCAAGTTTCTTCCAGAGCAGCATGGCCTCCACAGTCATATGAGAATACAAGGGTTTATCATATGAGGAGCGCAGTATTCTGGAAGCGCCATGTGAGCTACCTCTGGTGTGAGGAAGTGGAAACTGAAAAACAAAACAGTAATAGGTCACTAGTTTACATTATTATGCATATATATACCGACATGTTTTGTTCTATACATGCAGGGCATAGTCTGTTTGTGCATCGCTTTGATGTTTAAGTTTGTGTGGTGGTGCTTAAACTTTTCGTTTTATACATGTAGGGCATACTCTGTTGCTGGTTTTGATGTTTAGGTTTGTGTGGTGATGCTTAAACTTTTCGTTTTATACATGCAGGGCATACTCTGTTGCTGGTTTTGATGTTTAGGTTTGTGTGGTAATGCTTAAACCTTTTGTTTGATACATGCAGGGCATACTACTCTGAACATAGCTGGCTTGATGTTTAGATCACTGCACTGTTCATCAGCCCTTTACATGCATTTAAGAGATAAGCTTGTACAGGTCTTTGTTCTGACATCGGCTAAAGATTTACCAAAATATACATGTGCAGTAAATATGGTGTCCTCTTGGATAATAACCTGAATATTTATCTGAAGTTCAATGTATTCCTACAAGCACTTACATAAGCTAAGTCCTAGAGTTTAAATACTGTCTATATGTAACCTGAACCACATTATGGTACAGTATAAAGTATGTTAATTTCTTGCAAATGTTCTACAATATATATTTACCTGATCCAATAACAGTGTCTTCTTGCCCCTCATGGTGAGATGATACACTGAAGATGTCCCAACAATACCACCTCCTATGACTATACAATCATATGTCATTTTTCTAGAGTCTGAAAGCAAATATATACAAAGGTCATGTCTGCATCAGGGTAATTGGAATAATGAGTGACATAATTAGTAAAGTGTCTATTATGTCTAGCTTGCTCAAATATTGACTTGACATGTCTTGAGCTTTGTGTCTCAGATATCTTGAGTCTTTGCTTAACAACCATCATTCCCTACATAACATCATAATGGAGTCCAGTATCGCAGAGCAATATGAATCAGTAGTCAAAGGACTTCTGATAACTTGCATGCCAAGTACCCCAACTATGATTACCAGTTTTATGACATTGCAATTGACTGGCAGTGCAAATCTAGATTTGTTAAATTAGTGGGAGCTGTTCACCTGATTGAGGGTTCAATAAGGATGGTGCTCTTACTTAATTAGCTCAACCGCGCATGTATTTAGAATAGACCTGAAAACATCAGAATAATTTGTGGGTATTTCTTACAATACACAACACTATAGTAGCATTCATTAATGCATCGGAACACTTACGGTGCATAATTTAACTGTTTAGATGGGATGCATCTAGACACAAATACTTTCCGATAAGGTTACATGAGTCTCTCAGCCACGGACTAGCTGTGATCGGGTGAATAAGTAAGCGCGCCAAATTGATATTCATCCGCAGTGGCGTAGCCAGGAATTTTTCAGTGGGGGGGCGCTGGGGGGCTTGACCATTTCGTGGGAGGGCGTCTTGTTACTATCTAAGCGGAGCGCCACCATGAGTTGGGGCGCAGCGTACCCAAAAATTTTAGCTAAAATGGCCTCCTAGCTCGTCGGAAATGACACTTCCCAGGCCTTGTAAGCAAGGGCAACAATCCGATTTGAAACCTGAGGGGATGTAATCGATTCAAGTATTTTGGCTGCAAGTACTATCTAAACGGAGCGCCACCATCGGTTGGCGCGCAGCGTAGCAAGAAAATTTCAGATTTCAATACCTGCCAGATTGCTGGAGATGGCACTTGCCAGGCTGGATAGCAGCCATCTAGTTGCATGATTTCGGGAGAAAATTACAAATTCGTCACTCAGGAAATCTGCAATAAAGTTCATGGGGCCTTAATTTTTACGGAATATGCTCCCTATTTCCCCAATATTAGAGAACGGGCATCGTCTTTGAAACACCATCTACAACTAAACAACAAATATGTACAGGCTTTGGCTCTAGCTATGAAGTGCCATGACTTCTTGAACTAGTTGTAGGCTCCGGCCGCACCATTATCCGCACACAGCTGCTTGTGGTTTCAATCTCAAATTGCGCTCGTCGCGACACACAGACAAAGTTGCAGGTCATACCGATGTGAAAACTCTTGGTCACTTTTCATAGAACTGAACTTCTAATATTCGATGATATGAAGCCTGAGATTTGTAAGCCCTAACCAAATAGAGCCACGACACTAAAATGTGTGTGTGTGTGGGGGGGGGGAACATTTGATAGTGTGTCCCCCACCCATCGAAATGTGGGAGATGTGTCCCCCCGCCCCCCCCCCCCTGGATTGACGCCCATGCTTGTAAGCTGCTCTAAAGTTTCCTCAAAATCCCTCTGACACATTAGTAGGGTGATAGACTGATTCTCAGCGATAGTATTGTCTCCTTTCTTGAAAATTTGGCGGTTTTAAGAGCATCAGGGTACGTCCCAGAAGTGAAAACCGGCCTATGCACTATGTCACGTCCAGTTTTTCAGCAACTATAGCCTACTGCCGGTCAGTGAGTGGTCATCATGGAGATTCGAGACCAAGGGCGTAGGAACCGAGGGGGGCTGGGGGGCGCCAGCCCCCTCAGTGAAAAATATGGGGAGACGGAAGTATCATTCCGCCCCCCCGCTTCACAAGTCAGAAACCCCTTTTTCATTTCTCAATAAATGATAACAACATTCGTCATTTTAGCAGAAAACATTTTGGAAGAAAAAAATCTCATTTGGAGCACCAAATTGCATCTAAGGCCAGGTGAAAATGCAAAATTATTTAAAAAATGGAGTGGGTGTTGAAGTGTGCTATATTGCACCACATTGCATCTGAGGCCACGTGGAAATGCAAAAAAATTCCAAAAGGGAGGGGGACACCCCCTCCCCTTATACCCCTCCCCCAGGCTGGCCAACAGTCTTCAGCCCCCCACTCAAAAGTACCTTCCTACGCCACTATTCGAGACCATTCAGACCAATGATGTATTTTTCGCACATGTCATTTTATTATCGACACCCAAAATCCCAGTGGGGGGCGACTGGGGGCGACAAGCTTTCATGGGGGGCTGTCCCCCCACGCCCCCCCCTTGGCTACGCCACTGTTCATGCGACAAATCGGGTAAATAGCCACAACCCCAAAAAAAAATTGAGAAAAAAAAACAGTTAGGCTTTTATTACAGGTATTCTAAATATCTCTAGTCAAGCTTTTAATTTCCTTAGAATTGCTTACTGAACAGTAAGTTAGACTAGTCAATGTAACCATGAGAGCCAGTCTGTAGACTTAACTTAGACTTAAGAGGGTTTACGCTTGTTGTAAATGTTGGCACCGTGAGACTGACAACTGGTGCGATTTCTTACCAACGTACCTTTTGATGACTGCATGCTGAATTTTCTTGAATTCAACCTTTGATTTGTTGAAAGTTGCTGTGCTGAGCTGTTCTGCATTCACCGTCACAACATCAGCTGTTGACGCTGTACTGGTCTCGAGAATGCAGGGCGGCTACATCAAGCTATTATGGGTAAACGGCAGACCTTGTTGTATAATAATCACCATAATTTTCTTGTTTCTGCTACCTGCGCGCTAGACAGCTGGGATACATGTAAACACGAAGAAAAGTAATCACCTAGCACTACCAATGAAAGTTAACGCAATCAAATGCTCAAAACCAAAACATACAGTGGCCCAGAAGAGGCGTTACAAATAATACGGCAGCCTAGAGACGACGTTACAAATAAAATTGCTTACGCGTTTTTGAATGCTTTTTTTTTGCGATGTCTTTTACTCTTTATTTTATTGATAAGGTTCTTTCTATCATTCACTCAAATAAATTGAACGATTATCTGAAAGATCTAGGCAACCAATAGGAAGGTTATTTTGGCAGCTGGGATATGCGTTGACAGAAAGAATAATGAATATTTACGGTTGCCAAGATAATTGACACTAGCAAAAATATTTGAACTATACTTGAATGGGCTTTCTTTCGAGATGAGGTCAATCATGTAATTAAAAATGTGTTCCACCTAGAAAAGATCATTGTCAAAATAGACTGGTATGGACGTCAAGTGATGTTTTGCAAGCTGTTAGGGAAAAAAGAAACTTTGGCGCTGTTTTAAAAATAGTAATTGCTCTTCTGATTTAAAATAAAGGTTTAAAATAACTAAGCAGCTGATCGAATTTTAAGTATGCTTTTGAGATGAAGTTGTTTCACTCTTACATTAGATCCAAGCAAAAATTAAGGATGTTGTTGGTCCTCTGCAGGCTATATTGATGGGAATCTTATTGATTGTAGTAATGTAATGTCCAAGTTGTTTTATTTTTTCCCTAACAGTTATTACATATATATATATATATATATATATATATATATATATAAATATATATATATATATATACACAAAATATCACGAAGTGCGCGAACAATTTTGGGGATGGAAGTTGCTAAGCGCCTGCACCCACGCAAACGTTCCCCCCCCCCCCCCTAATATTTGAAACAAATCGCCGACCCTGATTTAGGCTAGGGATGCACCGGATCCAAATTTTTGGATCCGGCCGGAACCGGATTTTGCCGGATAGTACATGAAATCCGGCCGGATAAAATCCGGCCGGAACCGGATTTTTTCATTACACAAAAGAAGATCATTAATAAGTATCAAACAAGGAGAATTATTTTGGTTGATCTTTAGAAACAGTGGGTCAGACCATTGAGAAAATTAAATTAAACATGTTAAACCTAATATTTCCTTACTTTGAATGTTTTTATTAATTTTTGGAAATAGTTTACATTGATTTGAGTTAATACCAACACCTTTTTAAGGAATAATTCAGGCCAGATTTTGAAACAGATCCGGCCAGATTTTGAAAAGATCCGGCCGGATTTTGAAAAATATCCGGCCGGAACCGGAACCGGTTAATAGTTCACTATTCGGCCGGATAGTCCGGCCGGACCGGATATCCGGTGCATCCCTAATTTAGGCCTAAGCTTATTATCTTCGAGGTAAATGCATATTGTTTTACTGTGTGTCCCGTAGCCTACGTATCATATCATATAAGTTCCAAACTGTTCAAGTGTGAGTGAATCTTATTTTGTTTCACCTTAATCTTATTCGTTTGCATTGTACTTTGAGTGCATATATGATTTTATTTTGTTGCATGTATTGAGGATTTCAGGTTAAATCAGTATAGTAAGTTTACACACATCACTTTATTCTCCTTCTCAGTTTTGACGGTTTCAACTGAGACCAAATAACAACCAATAACTGAAACTTGATGTACAGTGTAATTTCTTGGCTATATATATATATATATATATATATATATATATATATACATATATATATGTATACATATGTATATGTATATATATATATATATATATATATATATATATATATATTGTGTGTTCTATTCCTGTACTGGGGTTTCTATGGTTGGGCTTTCCATATATGGTTTAACAAATAACGGCTGGTTGGAATGAATTAAGGTAGTCCAAACACAGTTCACAGATAAGTATTGATTTATTACATGGAAAATTTCATTATATGACAAATATGTACACTCATGATGGAGAAAGAAGAAAAGAAAGAATTATAAAATAAAATCAAGAAAAAGAAAAACAAATATAGTAAAACAGCTAAAGACTAAAGTGAGAAAATATTTCAGCCATTTGAGGATGTTCAAGAATAGGTAAAGCACAGCATTCAAGCAACATTTGTAGCAGACAATAACTGTTACAGCCTTTCATGTCTCAGCTTCTTGTCCTATAATTTATATAAAATGGGCACGATGTTATTTCAAACACCAAGGTGACTTTGCAAAAGAAGGATGTTAATTAACAAGACTAGCTTTCAACCATTTTGAAAACCATACAAGATAGCTAAAAGAAAAATGTTCTTACCCAAGCTTTAAGATAATTTTGACTTGTAACATCTAACCGATGCATATGGTTGTATTGATATTGATATATGCAATGGCATAATTTGTTAGAGGGCACACATAAAAATCACATAAAACAATAAAACCAAAAAAACCCCAATAAAACAGACCAGAATTCACACTAAAAACCATACATGGTCAGTCTTTATTCACACTACAGACTGTACATGATCAGCTCTTTATTCACACTACAGCAGGGGCGTCGGAGCGGCGAACGCTGGACCAATATTCACGGCGCAAAAAAAGAAGAAAAAAAAGTAGGACTAAGAAAAAAAAAGTGGCAAGAAATGATGCCATGGCAAATAATGATGACGGCAAGTAGGCTAAATGTGACTACTCTGGCATGGCAAGGGTCTTGTTTTCAAGCTCGGGAAGTGCCATTTCCTGCAATCTGGGAGGCATTTTTTCAAAATTTTCTCCATTACGCAACGCGCCAACCATGGTGGCGCGTAGCGTAGTTTGACCTACCAAACTTCACCCGATAATTATGATAGACGGCCACACTCTGATCTGCCGTACCAATCCCAAATAGCTTCCGACGCGCCTGTACAGACCGTACATGCCCAGCAAAAAATGTACCCTAATTTTACCGCGGTAAACTATGGTAAATGTGTGGTAAATAGGGTAAATGTGTGGTAAAATTGTGGTAAAATCAACCGCGGTACATTTACCACAGTTTTACCATGGTAATACCGCGGTAAAAGTATGGTAAAAGTGCGGTACATTTACTGCGGTAAATTTACCGCAGTTTTACCATGGTTTTACCGCGGTAAAAGTGTGGTACATTTACTACGGTAAATTTACCACAGTTTTACCATGGTATTACCGCGGTAAAAGTAGGGTAAAAGTGGGGTACATTTACCTCGGTAATTTTACCGCAGTTTTACCATGGTATTACCGCGGTAAAAGTAGGGTAAAAGTGGGGTACATTTACCTCGGTAATTTTACCGCAGTTTTACCATGGTTTTACCGCGGTAAAAGTGTGGTACATTTACTACGGTAAATTTACCACAGTTTTACCATGGTATTACCGCTGTAAAAGTAGGGTAAAAGTGTGGTACATTTACCGCGGTAAATTTACCGCAGTTTTACCATGATATTACCACGGTATAAGTAGGGTAAAAGTGCGGTACATTTACTACGGTAAATTAACCACAGTTTTACCATGGTATTACCGCGGTAAAAGTAGGGTAAAAGCGTGGTACATTTACTACGGTAAATTTACCATAGTTTTACCATGATATTACTGTAGTAAAAGTAGGGTAAGTTTATATGGTACATAAGCTACATATGTGAAATTCCTACAATTGTGCCATGATTAACCACAGTAAAAATAGGGTAAAACTATATGGTGCAATTATACTATGGTAAATTTACCATATTTGTACCATGATTTTACCACAGTAGAACATATATGGGTCACACTATGAAACATGATGGTACATTTACAGCAATTTTCCATGATTTTGTCCCATATTTTTGCAATACTGATATGACAAACCTTTTGTTCTATTCATATCTTAATGTTGGCAATATTAATTACCTGTGGATATTAGTTGAATAAAGAAGAGAGACAAACTGCTATTCCTATATGTCATAGTATGCATCTCTTTTCCTAAAAAATAACAAGCAGAGGATAGATACATAGAGAATTCCTTCATGGAATCCCTGATATATTTGAGAAGAGACAACAATTAATTCTTTTTTCATTATTAGGGAGAACATAAAAGCCTTTAAAATGAAAAAAGAACTATATAAACTAGCACACATAAGGCATAGCTTCTGTGCCTCAACACTGTGGCACACAAAAATTGACCAATCAGTGTCCTCAGATTTGGGTATTCTCTGTCAGGTCCATTAAATGACTTGACAAGTCTATGTATCTATGATCAGAGTACTCTTTCTATTTAAAACAATTCTTTGAGGACAATAAGAGATGAAAAGTCCAATCTGGACTACCAATTAAGTCAAAAGAAGAGAGTCAGGAATCATACCATCTAGGGTAATTGAAATTCAACAAAGCTTTCTCATGTGTGAAACCTCCATGGATTTGATGAATTAAAAACTGTTGCATTCTACAACTGAGGACTTACATGTCAGGCTTACAACCATTACAATAAGGGTAAAGGCATATAGCCAAATTATGATACAGTACACTGATGGGTGAAATTCAAAGAAATATATGGTATACATGCTGATTGAAGTTAGGACAAAATCATGCTCAATGTTAGGTAAAACTGTCCTACAATTAGTGTAAAATCATGGTAAATTGAGGTAAAACTAAGGTAAAAGCGTAGTAAATCTACGGTAAAAGCGTGGTAAAAGTATGGTAAATTGAGGTAAAACTAAGGTAAAAGTGTGGTAAATCTACGGTAAAATTGGGGTAAAAGAACGGTAAAACTGTGGTAAATTTAGGGTAAAAGTGTAGTAAATGCATGGTCAATCTAGGGTAAAATTGGGGTAAAAGAACGGTAAACTGTGGTAAAAGCGTGGTAAATATATGGTAAAATTGGGGTAAAAGAACGGTAAAACTGTGGTAAATTTGGGGTAAAAGCGTAGTAAAAGTGTAGTAAAAGCGCGGTAAAAGTATGGTAACACCGTGGTAAATTGCGGTAAAATTGGGGTAAAAGTGAGGTAAAACCATGGTAAATTTGTGGTAATTTACTGCGGTAAACCGCGGTTTACCGCGTCCATAGGGCCAAAACACCGCGGTAATGTACAACAAATTTACCGCGTTTTTACCCCGGTTTACCGGGGTAAAAGTGTGGTATGTTACCGCGGTAAATTTGAGGTACATTTTTTCCTGGGTGGTCAGCTCTTTATTCACACTAGATTGTATATGGTCAGCTCTTTATTCACACTACAGACCGTACATGGTCAGCTCTTTATTCACACTACAGACCGTACATGGTCAGCTCTTTATTCACATTACAGACAGTACATGGTCAGCTCTTTATTCACACTACAGACCGCACATGGGCAGCTCTTTATTCACACTACAGACCGTACATGGTCAGCTCTTTATTCACACTACAGACCGTACATGGTCAGCTCTTTATTCACACTACAGACCGTACATGGTCAGCTCTTTATTCACACTACAGACCGTACATGGTCAGCTCTTTATTCACACTACAGACCGTACATGGTCAGCTCTTTATTCACACTACAGACCGTACATGGTCAGCTCTTTATTCACATTACAGACAGTACATGGTCAGCTCTTTATTCACACTACAGACCGCACATGGGCAGCTCTTTATTCACACTACAGACCGTACATGGTCAGCTCTTTATTCACACTACAGACCGTACATGGTCAGCTCTTTATTCACACTACAGACCGTACATGGTCAGCTCTTTATTCACATTACAGACAGTACATGGTCAGCTCTTTATTCACACTACAGACCGCACATGGGCAGCTCTTTATTCACACTACAGACCGCACATGGTCAGCTCTTTATTCACACTACAGACCGTACATGGTCAGCTCTTTATTCACACTACAGACCGCACATGGTCAGCTCTTTATTCACACTAGATTGTATATGGTCAGCTCTTTATTCACACTACAGACCGTACATGGTCAGCTCTTTATTCACACTAGACTGTACATGGTCAGCTCTTTATTTATACTACAAACTGTACATGGGCAGCTCTTTATTCACACTACAGACTGTACATGATCAGCTCTTTATTCACACTACAGACCGTACATGGTCAGCTCTTTATTTATACTACAAACTGTACATGGTCAGCTCTTTATTCACACTAGATTGTATCTGGTCAGCCCTATATTCACACTACAGACTGTACATGGTCAGCTCTTTATTCACACTAGACCGTACATGGTCAGCTCTTTATTCATACTAGAGACAATTATTCTTAGGTGAGGGGATCATTCAACGAGAGCATCCTGCACAGCTTTCCCACGTAGACTATATTTGCTGACAGAGGTGAATGATTTTATGACATTCTTCTCAATATTTCTTGTTTCAGTAAGTTCTTTTCTTTCTGAAGCCGATGGAAGACTGTATTATTCTCCTGAGCTCTTCTTAACAGGTACACAAGGACATCTTCAACTGGTCCTACAACGATAGACTTGTAAACAGGATACCCAGATTGACCTGTCCAAAGGAAATCCAGTGGTATGAAATATATGAAATTAACAGACAGGTTATTGTGTATGTTCCTACTTCTATTTCTACAAGAAGTTAATCCATGGTATGAACTGCAAATCATCTCATAAGGAGAATAATCTGGTCATTACTGAGGGGTTTGTGATCCCCATCATTTCAAGGTTCTTGCAAAGCTAATGTGTAACAAACTGTGTGACATCATAGAAACCAGAAATGCATGAAGGTGTCAACTTTGTAACTTGCTATTAATTAAATGGAAATGAAGAGGTAGGCATGAATCATCAAGTTATCACAGCTCAAGCTATAAACCATAGAGTACCTCAAGGTTCCATTCTTAGAACATTAGTGTTTCTTATCTACATTAGTGAGTTATGTAAATGTTCTGGGCTCAATTTACTTGTTTAGCTGATAACAACAACATCCCTTTCAGTACAAATATGTTGCATGTTTGTGTGTCTACCAGTTGCCCCAGAGCCGTAACATGCACAGATGGATTTGTGTAGAGATAGTGTGTTTTCAAAACTGACTTTAGATTATTTATCAGAAAGGAAAACACTCATTCCTAGCTGGTTTATACAAGGTTGCCGAATTTAAAACCAAATTTTAGCAAACAAATTTGACAAGTGCTTACTGACCATTCTTGGACTTTCCAGCATATTTCGAAGCAATATTAAAGTGATATGGTCTAATCATTCAAGTTGCTGTACATAATACATAATGACTTGATCAAGAAATAATGAAGTCAACATACGTTACAGGCAATTACAGGTACTTCCAATTATTCCAATGAATCCTTCTTTGAAGGTATATTTCATATCATACAGATAGCATTTCTAACACATATTTTGATGTACAAACTACTTACCGAGAGCATAGGATACATGGTCACACATTCCATAGAGCTGACCAAAGGTAACTTTATCACAGGCAGAAGACACACCTAGTTCCTTCATTCTGTAAATGATAGAAACAATGGTTACCTTCTGTAGCAAACACAACAATGTGTTTGTATTCAAGCAATTGGATTTCTTTATGGTTTGATATGCTGTCTCTACATCTAACTTCTTTCACTGGAATCAATAAAAACTAGGAAGATGTCTCAGTTTAGTCATGTGCAATGACCAATACTTAGTACATTGGAATCAATAAAACCTAGGAAGATGTCTCAGTTTAGTCATGTAAGTGCAATGACCAATACTTAGTACATTGGAATCAATAAAACCTAGGAAGATGTCTCAGTTTAGTCATGTAAGTGCAATGACCAATAGTTAGTACATTGGAATCAATAAAACCTAGGAAGATGTCTCAGTTTAGTCATGTGCAATGACCAATACTTAGTACATTGGAATCAATAAAACCTAGGAAGATGTCTCAGTTTAGTCATGTAAGTGCAATGACCAATACTTAGTACATTGGAATCAATAAAACCTAGGAAGATGTCTCAGTTTAGTCATGTGCAATGACCAATACTTAGTACATTGGAATTAATAAAACCTAGGAAGATGTCTCAGGTTAGTCATGTAAGTGCAATGACCAATACTTAGTACATTGGAATCAATAAAACCTAGGAAGATGTCTCAGTTTAATCATGTAAGTGTAATGACTAATACAATTAATTAGTTAAACACTAGCTTAGCTGGAAAGGTGAACCAACAGGTAGGACTTAATCATCCTGGATTATAACTGGAAAAAGGATCCCCTGTGATAATAGTGTGAGAGCATGAAAATGCTTGGTGATGACTGCACACCTAGTTCTGATCAAGTAAGTACAAGCCATTATTGTGCTTCAACATATAAGACATGATCTAACAGACTATTTTAGTTATTCCATTCTTTGCTTACTTGTTATACTTACAGGCAAATAGCTTTGAGAATTGATTCTTCATTGTGCGTGGCTATGATGAATCTTGTTTCTAGCATGTTTGGCCGCACTACACAGCGGTGCATTAGAAACTCAACCATAGCATCGTACATGATGTTTGTGGCTTCATAGGAATCATGAATGGGCACTGCAAAAAAAAAAAAAAAAAAAAATTAAACGATTAGAGGGGAGTTCCCTTTTCTAAAGATCAAGAAAGACATGCAAAAAATAAACTGTTTGTGACAGATACTGTACAACTAGAGCAGCAATGATGCAGTCACTCAACTTATAAACTAAGGAAACATTATTCTGGCTGAAATGTGTTCAATCTGTATAGCATTGTCACAAGGATCATAGTATGAGAGTCACATTGTTGGTTAGTGACAGTGATACATCTTCAAATTCAGTCACTTCCTAGCTGTGCATTAAATAATATCCTGAACATTTTATCACCTTGTATCAAAAGTAACTTGATTTGAAAGTGTTTTGAAGAAAATTTACACAAATAAAATTAATTGCATCTCTATCAATTAAATTATTCAAATTATATATCGGAATCAATGAATGGTCCCTTCTGGATATATGAAATATTCTCTTCTAAAAGTAATGAATGCAATCCGTTATTTTCAGGTACATACACTGTGATGTCTTGAAAGCTCTACACACTATACTCAACCCCTGTATGAAGCTGTCACCTTTATTATACATTGGTGAAAGGCAGATCTTACCTGGGAGTCCATCTCGTTCAGCATTAATCTTCTCTCCATCCATATAGGCACCACGAACCAGCTTGACACCAAAGCAAATGCCCTCTTTATCAGCAAGTTGAGCGTGTCTGAGCAAGCACGTCTCTGTGTCCTGCAAACAAGATTGAAAATAATCCATAGGACATATCCACAGAGACAACCTTATGAATATAGGGAAGGTCAATTGATGGGATTATGTGTTAAAAGACATACTTCCTTGAAAATTAAATCTCTCTTCACAATTAACCACACATCTCTAATCTTCAACACAAGTGAGATTTGCAGGAGACACTAACCAAACATCCGTCTGCTATATTGGAATAAAGCATTTCAGACTACCCTTTGTTACTTTTATTCTATAAATACTTTTTGTCCAAAATTGTACCAAACTGCTTGTAAAAAATTGCAAAAGAATGAGCAGTGTTAACAATTATGAGTAATGATAATAACCACTAATCCCCAGTGTGTTGATGCAATAGCACTAAAATCCCACATCACGTGGCAACCTCATTACCAATCTATTTGGCAATTCTCTCTTCAACAACAAACAGCACAAGTACTGCCTGGCATGATACTGGATAGGCAAACCCTACCTTACTGTATGTGGCTGAGGAATGAACCTCTAGGATGCTATACTTGATTATTTTATATGCATTCTAATGACTAACACATACACTTTTCCCTACCTCTGACAGACTAATTTACATTATTTCACAAGTTACAAATTGCACAAACAGATGTAAGCAACATTGGAAACTTGTATCATTTTAAGTAACGTCCCTCAACAAAATCTCAACTACAGATTCATGATTTTGAATCTTACTTTCAGATAACACTGATATGTGTTCCAGGTTACTGCTTTCCTAACATTAAACTTCTTCATCATTGCCATGGCGATAAGGCTCAAGCTGGGGTTAATGTTCACCTTCTCTGCGTCCACCAGTATATGAATATTTTTGTCAGAAGCTTTCTGCTTAAAAAACAAAGAAGTAAAGTCTTGGATTAGCATAATAATATTTAATAATATTTGCTTTTAATATAGCGCTTTATACCAGCGATAGGTCTCAAAGCGCTTTACAGATGTTATATTACCCCTGGTAAATGATAACCTGTCCCAGAGACAATCCCTCCAGTCGGCAGCAGTTATATACTGCGCCAAATGACAAGTTACCTCACAGGTACCCATTTAACCCCTGGGTGGAGAGAGGCAAGTGAGATAAAGCATCTTGCCAAAGGACACAACGTAATGAACTAGGCAGGAATCGAACCAGCAATCCTTGGATCACGAGTCCTATGCCTTAGCCAATTGGCCACCACGCTCTCAAAAAATCATTAGAGATCCTGACTGGAGCTGAAATGTTAACAAAAGGTGAGACCTTCTCACTAATAACCATCAAAGATTTTTACGTTTGGTTTGAATGATACCCACACTTATCCAGTGTTACTAATAATTGTTTGGGAGTTTGTAACACAATGCCAGCTAATTTTATGTGCAAACAGCTGTACCCTTCTCTATTTCATTCAATTAACACTACGGCATTAAAACATATTTTTAGTATCCACAGACTGACTGGCAAGTGTGTTGCAGACTCTCTGTATTAATCTGATCTGTTTAACAAGATAATAGCTTTGCCTTCTAACATATTGTTATTACATATCCTTGCCATTGTCAGACACTGCACAACACAAATCTATGTGGGGTAGAATTAATTTATTACCCTACAGATAAACAGATATGATAAAAGGGTTTGAGATTCATATCAATTTATTAAAACAGATATTATTGTTCTCATAAGGCTTATAGAGATGCCGTGCACCAGTGCTAGGAGTTGTAACCAAGTATTCGCTTTGTAGTCAAAACTACAGATTGCTGCTGTAAATCTGCCCATTCTTAATTAGCACTATCATGTTAAACTGTACTGGTATGTTCATTAACCTAGATGTGTAAACCTGTACAAAGACAATAGCTGAACCAATCGAAACTTACCTGTGCAATGGCATCGAGACGTAACATAGCGCGTCGTATATGCTTCATTTCTGCTTCCGAAAGTTCAGGAATATTCTGAAGCAAAAAAAAAGAAGTGTATATAATTTGATTATTTTACATCAGTTACAACAAACTTAATCTGCATACTAGACTGTCATGACCAGTATCTTAAAGTCAACAAGATTTCTTACCACATTTTTTATGAGAACATTCATTAGTAACATTGTAAACAATTTATAAAGTTTTGACCAATGTTGACTTCAAGTGATCAGTAAGGTTCTTACAGACAAACATGTCAAGTTTAATCACGGTTGATTTTAGTCGTTTGAGCTCTGTTCACCACAAATGCCTTTTGAACCTCCATAGAAAATAACAGGGCTTTTGTATGCACTATGAAAGGTACATACTAACCTAGCAAATTTCCTACAAACGATTCATTTCAAGAAGCATGTTAACATAAAGCTTTTAGTTTCAGCATTTACAAAGTTAATCAGTTTTTGGACTTTGACCTCTGTGCACCTCAGCTGAACTTTGACTTCCATCAAAAATAGTATTAGAACTTACAGTGCCTTAGGCTCATCAATATGCAACATATGAGGGTCAACCATCCTGCTATTGTGTTTAAAAGACAAAGAGTAACATACACATGTATACACACGAAACATTAACCCATGCAACCACATGCAAGTACTGCATTTATTATCTAATTATGCCTTCAGCAAGGAAGCAGTAAGGACAGAATTTTGTTGCAAAGAATTCTCCCTACAGAAATAACTGGATGTTTATAAATTTGATCCAAACATTCATATGCAAATTGGAATCCTGTGTTAGAGCCTGTTTTCCATAGTTCTCTAATGTTACTCATTAGGAAACATACTGCAGCAAGGTTACACTTAATTTTGAAGTGAGAGGTTTTAACCTTTGAATAATATTCCATTACATAAAATTTAATATTTCCAATAACTAGACTGCAAGTACCTATACAGGCCATGCAACAACAATTTACATTCTAATGTGGATATGTTTACACACTTAACATTCCACATAACAGAATCAAGTTGTGAAAACTGGAAGCATGACACACTCTTTGATGCATTCCAGCTTGGAGATGTTATTGTGTCATACGTCTAAGTGTGATATCAATATTTTATCAGCTACACTACCTACCTGCATCTTTCCATGCAGACCCTGAGCAAAATTTTCCAGACTCACAGCATTGCCAGGTATCATCAAATCTCCATTTAGTTGTCCAAGAACTTCAGAAACCTTTGCCTGCCAAATAAATTTACAAATTGTAAACGTGTCATATCAAAGTTGGAGGTGCTGGTAAATTGTATGTACTTGAATGGCTATGCTATTACTTACTATTGAAAATAACATGATATCAACATCTGCTGCATTCTTTATTTCCAATGTTACTAATCCATATCAATAAGGACCCTAGCCTAAGTTAATGTAACTGTTTTCAACCCACTCAGCACATTTATATGTTTGTCTTATGTACAGACTCTGTTCTCTTTAAGTATAGAAGCTTTAAGCAGTTTGTGAAGTTTCACTAGTAGTTATCATTACAAATACATCAACAATATTCCTCACCCACCAGATTCAACTAAACTAAGGCAACCTTAAGGTTTTGTCTGGACAAACAATAGAATCATGCTACAGAAGTTTTGATTCCTACAAAGGAACCATCTGGCTATCAGCCCTGAATAATTTAATTCATTTTTACAACAGAAATCAATTCTCTGTAACATACCAACACCTTAAAGTTAATGTTTTGTGCCCATTCTATGTTTAGATAAAGATTGATTGAATGAACTATTACAATATTGTTTTGGAGATGTCCTTCTCTTAACACGCTACGTTACCCAAACATAGCTTGATTCTTGGTCTACAGGAAGCACTAGCAACTGAACCAAGAGCTCGCAAACCGCAAAAGGAACCTGTCATGAAGGCCTTGGGCTGAATATCAGCTCCACAAATAAAGATTTAGCATGCCAGAGAAACTCAGCCATAGTTTAATTTCATTTATTCTGACCAACTACCCTGTACAGTAGTATTGTGGTCCTGCATACCCATAACCTTTTGGAGAACTATTTGGAACAGAGTTCATGACAACTTGGCACATATATACCTACCTCTATCTATACTGTACTGAAAGTCAAATTTGACCAGCTTAGACTAATCGTTATTGGCAATTTATTCACTCAAAACATTTTATTTAACAATTAAAGCAATATATTCAAGGGATTCATAGATTCAACTTTCAAAGAAAGTTTAGAGAGAACATGTATATCTTATAGGAAGGTACTTCAAACAAATCAAAGAAAATTGCTTACTTGTAGGCTAAAGACAATACAAAAATGATTAGAATTAACGACAATACAAAATGATTAGAATTAACTACTTGGGAGTAGGAACAACTGTTGATCAAATGATTCTCTACGTTATATAGCCTGGCTTTTTCACTTTCAGTAATAAACATGTTTCATTTACTAATTAATCAGTGTCTCTAAAAAATTAGTTTTCTCCATTTTTGTGCCAATCTACTTTTGAACAGGATCTTACTAAGACTAAAGTTCTGTAACGATATTATAATTACTATTTGCACTACATGCCACTTCCAACTTACCAACACATCTGCTTTCACATAGGATGAGACTTTAAGTTGAGTCAGTTTTGGTCTGGTTACCATTTGACACATCCGGTCAGTCATCTCCAAGCAGAGTAACATTGATTCCAGATATTATAATTACTATTTATACTACATGCCACTTCCAACTTACCAACACATCTGCTTTCACATAGGATGAGACTTTCAGTTGAGTCAGTTTTGGTCTGGTTACCATTTGACACATCCGGTCAGTCATATCCAAGCAGAGTAACATTGATTCCAGATATTATAATTACTATTTACACTACATGCCACTTCCAACTTACCAACACATCTGCTTTCACATAGGAAGAGACTTTAAGTTGAGTCAGTTTTGGCCTGGTTACCATTTGACACATCCGGTCAGTCATCTCCAAGCAGAGTAACATTGATTCCAGATATTATAATTACTATTTACACTACATGCCACTTCCAACTTACCAACACATCTGCTTTCACATAGGATGAGACTTTAAGTTGAGTCAGTTTTGGCCTGGTTACCATTTGACACATCTGGTCAGTCATCTCCAAGCAGAGTAACATTGATTCCAGATATTATAATTACTATTTGCACTACATGCCACTTCCAACTTACCAACACATCTGCTTTCACATAGGATGAGACTTTAAGTTGAGTCAGTTTTGGCCTGGTTACCATTTGACACATCTGGTCAGTCATCTCCAAGCAGAGTAACATTGATTCCAGGTTCCTGTCGTATCGATCTTCATTGAAACTACTCCAGAACCACACAAAGCAAACAAACAAATTCTAGGTCAAATGGAGGTCAAATGGAGGTCAAATGGAGGTCAAATGGTATATAAAGTGATAGGTAGTATAATGGCCAATGAAAACTCTAACCATATGCTGTTAACTGTACTTCTCATTCTCATAAGTTCAAGTAAAACAATCTGAGTTCTTCTTATTCAATTTTGCAAGAAGTTTGATCATCAAGAGCATACTTCTGCATTCTTACTTGTTACTTATCATTTTACTTGACTTAAAACCGACTTAACTAATGAAAACCAGGAATCCCTTCATAAAAGAGATCCCATTGCATCCATGACATAAATAGCAAGAAAAATTCATATCTTAATTTGCTATATTTTGAGTGCAGATTAAATGGTGGTTTATTAGTAAAAGACATGCCATGGACGTTATTCTCACTGGTCAGAATCTTCACCAACATCCTCTTCAGCAGTCATTGCAAATATAGAAGCTATTCCACATTCTTCTAGTCTCTGTTTTTCAGTCAGTATCTCTTCTTGGCGTTGTTCAATAGCAAATTGTCCAAAGAATGTCCTCCGCATGAGCCAATTGAAGAGTCTCTGCCCAAGGAACGATTGTCCTAGAGTCATCAGCTACAATATGTTACAAAGAATGATAGATGAGTCCAAATACAGTTACATACATTACAGTAACATATGAATGATTGCAAATTCTATCTCACTGTGTATATCCTCTAAAAGCAATAGATTACAAACAACTGGAAATGATACCAAATATTCTGTTTCCCTGTGTATATATCCTCTAAATACAGTTCAATACGAGCCACTGGAATTGATAACATGCATTATGTCTCCCTGTGCATATCCTCTAATACAGTACAATATAAACTACCATTAGAATTGATACCAGTGTGTATTCTGTCTCCCTGTGTATGTCCTTTAAAGTATACAATATGTACCATTGGAATTGTAATGTGCATTGTCTCCCTATGTGTGTCCTCTAAATATACAGTTCAATATGTACCATAGGAATTGATACTGTGTATTCTGTCTCCCTGTGCATGTCCTCTAAAATACACAGTAAAATAAGTAGCATTGGAATTGATAACATGCATTATGTCTTCATGTGTATATCCTCTAAATATATAGTACTATATATAAACTACCATTGGAATTGATACTGTGTATTGTCCCCTGTGTATGTCCTCTAAATATATACTATGATATATAGTATGATATGATATAGTATGATATAAACTACCATTGGAATTGATCCTGTGTATTCCTGTAAAAGATACAGGGCAATATGGACCATTTGAATTCACATCATACATGTACCTGTCTTCCTGTGCTCTGTACAGTTATACTCTAAATATTACTGTGCAATATGAACCCTTGGAATTGACACCATGTAATCTATCTCCTCATAATACTTTACTGTATGAATCAATATTTGAATCAATACCAGGTGTCTGTCTCGCTGAGTATATATCCTCTAAATACTGTACAGTATAATATGAACCATTAAGTTAATTGGAACGTGATCAAAGCTAATGCCAAACTAACTGCACATCAATATTACCATACAATTGATAAGATAAGGTGATGTCAATATGTCGTGTCACATGAGCTAGTGCCGCAGGAAATATATAGCTGAGTTACTAGAAACTGTGTTTACAGATTTCATATATTGTCATGGATATGCTACCAATGTATGTACAGCTGTCAAACACACAGGAAGGTGAAAGTCTGTCAATCTCATTATACAGGAACAATCCTATAGTCATACATTTGGATTTTGTTCCAAGAGTTCATACTTGCATATGATGAAACTCACCTTCATTGAATTTTGTACAAAAGCATCAAAACTAGATAACTGAAGAATCAGGAGACCTCTCAATAACTCTGCAGTTCTCTTTTTTTCATAAATAATTTCTGGCCTTGAAAAATCCACTTCTTTATTATGGTCTGTAATTCTGTCTTTCTCACTGAGGATGACATCTGGCATAGCAGATGATGATTTCAGTCTGTAATGGAATGATCTTGAAGACAGCTTCACACCTGCAAATGCTTCAAAAAACATTCTGGAACCGTTCATCTCCTTTGTAGTGTTCTTTGACACTTCTATATGCGGCTTATTTGACCAATTAAAGTGAATTATTCTGGAGCCATTTACGATAGGAGTAAATAATGTTCTCAGCACTGGATTCTGACTGGAGGAAGTCAACACTCTTCTCTTTATCAGTTGAAACCAACTCATTGTCCTTTGACTTTCCTTTCTCCCCTTCCTATAGTGACAATCCCTACGAGTAGAAAGTAATTGATATTGGTCATGATACATAAAAGATATTTATGCTTCAATTCATTTCAAATCAAAATATTGTAAACATGTGTGAATAAGAGTCACATTGATGCTACACAATCATCAATTCTATAGTTTTCTTTGGGATTCTAAAGTAAATTGAAGAAGAAAATGGCCAATTACAATAAGTGTCTCAACATAATATTTCCTTAATAATATCGGAATGGCCCTTGATAGGTCAACACATAGTTTGATGTCTCTAGTATAATTGGAGGCAGAAAGCTATATATATATATATATATATATATATATATATATATATAGTCATATATAGTCATATATAGTCATATATATATATATATAGTCATATATATATATATAGTCATATATATATATATAGTCACTTTCGGTGATCATGCACTGAAGAAGAGCTAGTTCTGCTCGAAAGCTCTGCAAAAACCAAACATTGGCTGTTTTACTTCCAATCACTTACCTAATTCAATTATTGTATCTCACTCGAGATCCAGCCTTTCTCTAAATGCAGCATAGTTGTTTAACAGTTTTTCCGTTATTCCTATATATATATATATATATATATATATATATATATATATATATATATATATATATATATATATATATATATATATATATATATATCCAGCCTTTCTCTAAGGGTATATAAGGGTATATAGGGTAATTAATGCTGAAAATGTAACTATAACAACAGCAAGTTCTTTTAAACTTGTTTATTGATGCTGAAAAATTATTCAAAAATCAGCAAGTTAAGTCCAACCGACGCGCTCTGTGCGTTTGATCATAGAGCATGTGATGTACGTGTTCGGTTATTTTCCCGTTTTTTTTTGTTTTTTTTTTGGTTCTGGGGAAATTTGATTTGCACACGAAACACTCCCTGTAGGGTAGGAATTAAGATTTGGCTTTGGGGGCTATTTTCGAAAATGTTATAAACGCCCCTCTTGATGTATTTACGAGGAATTTTTTAAGGTTTAGGGGGGGGTGGGGCTCTTTTTCAAAGTTCGATATGCTGTCTATGGAAATGGTTGTGCATTCAACAGGATAAAGTAAGCACAATAACCCTCTTCCTAGTGCTGCGACCGTATAGCAAATTCATTAAAAGTTTAATCACAAACATTTGCTATCATTTGGCAAATAACGTCAAGCCATCGAATATATGACGAAAAACCAATAATCCATCAACTGAAATAGAAAACAGAGGTTTACTTCTACTGAAGGTACCCTTTCCTTCGATCATGTATTTTTTCGTGTGGATAAAATACGACCACCAAATACGAAACCGAAAAATATTATACCGCTGAAAAGTAATCAAAGTTAAAACCTTCAATCCATCGCCACAGCAACGGTGTACGTAAAATACAACATTCCCTCTTTAAGACATAGCACTGTCTTCCAAACAACTGCCGATTTCCAGCAAATTGAAAGTTATAAACAAAGCTACGCATTTTTTTTTTTTTTTTTTGGCAAACCGATGGTTAGGCTACATTTCTTATAGACTTGGTGTGGTTGTTAGGCTAACATGTGGTCGAAGGTTGCAGTACTGTATTTCATGGACATTTTAGTTCTAGCTAACTGCGTCACAATTTCAGCGAATAAAGAGATGCTTAGGCTAGGTTTTCCCGTTGACTACGTGTGGTGTTCGGCTACCTTGCGCGCGACTATAGCAGCAAGGAAAGTATGTAAACAAAGCTACGCAAATTTTTTTTTGCAAACCCGATGGTTAGGCTACATTTCCCATTGACTTTGTATGGTTGTTAGGCTAACATGCGGTCGAAGATTGCAGATTTTCATGGATATTTTTATTTTTTATTTGCGACACAACTTGAGCGAATAAAAAGATGGCTAGGTTAGATTTCCATGTTGACTTAGTGTGAAGTTAGGCTACCATGTGGTCGGAGATTGCTGGGGATTTTAGGTTTTTGTCGCTGGTACTGATCGAATTAAATGACTATGAGGGAAGTTCCCGGTGATTGTGCGCGAACCTCCCGCACTGTTTCAAATTTTATGCGGGTTTGTGAGAACTCTTTGCGCGATTCCGCCGTGTGACATTTTATTTAATATCGCTGACATAAAATATAATTTTGATCTCAAAAAGTGCACGGCGGCCATCGGAGAAAAGGGGCAGGCATTTTTGGCCGTAAAAAACGTCATATTTCAATACAGTTGAATTTAGTTCTTCAATGCAATTAAATTTATAGACATATAGGCGTGCAGTCGGAATTAAGTTCGCAGATAACACATAGTAATAGGCCCAATAGGAGATGTGGGAGCTATGACCAGCAATAGCTACGGTAAGATTTAGACATATGACACAAACCAAAAAGTGCAAAAAGAAATTCAATATAGGGAAATGTTGATAATGCATTTTGGACAGGGCCGGTTATCCAAAATACAAATATAAAGGAATTTAAAGATAGCGATGAGGAAAAAAGATTTGTGAATGTATATGTGAATATATCAATGAAATTCAGTTGACATGTGTGTGCAGAATGGACAAAGAAAGCCCAATATATAGTTATGTGCATTAACAAACAAAACTTAACCAACTTTGATCACAATGTTGTACTGAACCTACATGTACAAGTCCCTTGTAAGACCACCCCTGGATATTGCATACAGGTTTTGAAGCCATATTTAAACCAGAAAGCCAGTGGGCTTATTGAGGTTATCTATATCAGCAAGGTTCTTTCACTGACTGTGGACCACTATGTTAACTTACAATGTTTACAAGCTATTTTTAGCAAAAATCAACTCAAGCTCATGCCCCTAATAAATGTGCATAATATCACATAAAAGATATATTATCATGTACCTGCTATTTACCAACACCTTCACACAAACATTTGCCCCGTGACCTCATTATTATTCATGAGATGAGCACCAAAATCTCTTCTACTCACTATGGCTATACTGTATCAAGTATGACTTCAATCCAACTTGTCATTGTTCACTTTACCGTATTTACAAGCTATTTTAGTGAAAATCAACTTAAGCCAGGCCCCCTAATAAATATGCAATATCAACTTGAACATATATTACCATGTACCCGCATTCTACCAATTCCATATTAATATTAAGTATATAAAAAAATTCTGACTTTTTTCTTGCAGTCGAGTTATTAGCATTTGAATTAAAATTTTTACATTTGACCCTGTGACCTCATTATTATTCATGAGATGAGCACCAAAATCAATAGGGCTCTTGTACTCACTATGGTGCATATATGTATCAAGTATGACTTCAACTCAGCTTCTCTTTGTTAAGTTACCGTGTTTACAAGCTATCTTAGTGAAAATAAACTTAAGCCCACCCCTCTTAAATATGCATAATATCAACTTGAACATATGTATAACCATGTACCCACTATCTGTCAACACATTAATACCAATGTGCTCATGAGATGAGCACCAGAATCAATATGGTTCATCCACTCAGTATGGCGCATCTATGTACTGTACCAAGTATGACTTCAATCTTGCCATTGTTGAGTTATCGTGTTTACGAGCCAAGGGCGTCACATATACACACACCCACACACGCAATCACCATTGCATAGATTCCTTGAGCCTTCGGGCAAGGAATCAAAAAGGATATTAGCTTACTTGAAGAAGTACAACAAAGAATGACGAGACTATATATTACAAGGAATGGAAAGCAAATCCTATGAGGAAAGGATTAAAGAAAAAAGACTGATTCAACACCATATATGCATGCATCAGGACCTTGTTACACTTTACAACATAATATATGGAAGGATATAGATATTAAAATTGATGACTTTGTTGAAATTCTAAGTGTTAGTAAAACCAGCTCTAGTGAATTCTCAAAAGATCAGACCACCAACAGTAAGATTAGAAATACAGCAAGGAGGAACTCATATTTCAATAGAGTTTGGAAAGCATGCAGGGGGTAGGGAGCTACCAAAAAGTGGGGGGGGTTAATACATAAGAGGGGCATTTTCTCATTCCACAACCACCACTCGTTATGCTATAAACCGATACACACCGGCCATATCACTTAAAAATATACGATGTGTTAGTATGCCTATCAATACTATTCATTGAGATTGTTTATTGTTAACTGTGCTACAAAAAGATATGGGATGCCACTTTAAAAATAGCATGTACAGACTAAAAATAAATAATAATTATAAATAAAATATGAAAATTAACAACTTTAGGCTTAAGATATCCAAAAGAACTTTCTTAATCAAAGGGGCACAATTTATTTGCCAGTAGGACACATTTGCTATTTTGGAAAAAAGTGAGGGGGCACGTGCCCCCCCCCCCTCTTTACTCCTACCCCCTGAAAGCATGGAATCTATAAACTACCAGAGAATGTACTGTAGTTAGAGCCCCAACACTCAGGATATGTAAGAACAGGCTGATGGAATGTGGGGTCAATAGACCCTTATAGCCATTCTCTCCAGCAGACTCTTCTAAGCCAGAGACTAGAGGCCCTCTAGGGTGGCCATCCAGGTAATATTCCAGGCCAATTAATGTTCCTGGCCAATGTTCCTGGCCATGACAACATACATCAATAAACATACATCATCTGTATACTACAGACCTCCTGTACATTACATTGAGACAATGTGTAGGGTTCTGTTGTAGAGCTACTGTAGCTGGCATTAATATGACAGTGTATGTGCACAGACATTTAGATGGCATTAGGGTACATAGACATTTAGATGGCATTACGACAGTGTATGTACATAGACATACAGTATTGAAGAGCATAAGCACTGCATGCTGAATCGAAAGGACTACTGGAGGACAATAGTGCAACAAATATTTTCAGTATTGGACTGTTAACATATGATATAATGTACATCAGAGATTTTGTATTATATCAAGTCACAGGCAATTTGAGTTTTGAATGCACTAACACCTGCAACAAAACTTCATCAAAGTTGCCATAGTGTGACTTTAAACTTATAGCCTACATGGAATATATGAGATATCAAATATAAAATCATACGGGAATTATTTAAATGCTTTGGTTGGCAAGCAAATATATGCAATTGGTCTATTCATGTATGAAGTTGTACAGTATGTATGTGATGTTAAATTGAGACATGATATAAGTCCAAAATGTGGACAATTTACGTGGCGCAGGTGAATTTAGTTATGCCAACTTACCTATACTGTATGCAACGTTTTCCCTCAGACTTTGGTTCGTTTACCGAATTTCCAGTTCGACAAGTTTGTTAAATTACTGGCAGCCTTGCAGTATCTACCAGTACTACTACTAGTTCACTAATCTCTAGCCTCTTACTGTCTCAGCCTAAAAAAAAAAGAGTTTCGCCTTGACAGTGGGCGGTTCCCTCAGGTTGTGGTATAAATTATACAATAGCTGAGTAAAATAAGTCTTCTGGCGTTATTCATCAAAGCCTGCATAGAGGTGTGTGTCTTTTGACCTTCCGCCAGTGATACTACGATACTGTCAGAGTCGTACGACTCTGGCTACTGTACCTCTAGCGCGCTACAGACGTCTCCAGTATGAGTTGTTCCATAACAACTCCCTGCATGAATGGTGTATACAAACCTGTCAGTGTTCCAATTTACGGAAGACTATTAGAGCCAAAGGACGAATTTTATTTTTAGCAAACAAAAACAAGTTTTTCTTCGGAAAACAGAAATGTTCTTCGGAAAACATAGAACGCTTTCTTTGGAAGGAAAAGCATAGCATCCTGGAAAAGAAAACTTTTCTTCGGAAGACAAACGACAATCTTCAGTGAAAAAAAAGAACAACAATATTCGGAACACATAAGAAAAGCATTTATCCTATTTTGCAAGGGCGTAGGAACCGGGGGGCTGGGGGGGCTGGGGGGGGGGGGCGCCAGCCCCCCAGTGAAAAATGTGGAGGGGCGGAAGTATCATTCCGCCCCCCCGCTCCGCAAGTCAGAAAACCCCTTTTTCATTTCCAAATGAGAAAAAAAATCTTATTTGGAGCACCAAATTGCATCTAAGGCCAGGTGAAAATACAAAATTAAGTTTACAAAATGGAGTGGGTGTTGAAGTGTGCTATATTGCACCAAATTGCATCTGAGGCCACCTGGAAATGCAAAAAATTCCAAAGGGGAGGGGGGCACCCCCTCCCCTTAGACCCCTCCCCCAGGCCGGCCATCAGTCTTCAGCCCCCCCACTCAAAAGTACCTTCCTACGCCACTGCTATTTTGTAAGTTTAATATTAAAGGTGGTTAATAAATCAAACAACTATAGAACTATTAGTATTCCACTTCTTGCAACCGTATCGCAGTGGCGTCGCCAAGGGGGGGGGGGGGGCAGGGGGCACGTGCCCCCCTGGAAAACCTAGTGCCCCCGAGTGCCCCCCATCTGAGATTTGGGTTGGTAAAAACATATATATTTATTTTGTTATATTCAACTCCCACCATCTGAGTTGGTTTTTCATAAGGACAGAGAAGCACAGTAATTCGTATTTTCTTCAAATGAGCTGCGAAAAAATGAAAAAGTTTATCCTTGAACGTCGGGTATCGAAGTCGTAACCCGCGCCATCACAACAGGTGTCGATATTTACATTGAATGTGTCGGTGCTCACGCCATACCAGCGGATATACACGTCCGCTTCGCGAGCTACATGACTGTGAGAAGGGAGGGTACTGCAATATGTTGCCTTGGTCTGAGGTTGACAGGTTAGGAGCTGACGAAATGTGAGAATGTGAGGGTCCGCAGGCACCATACTTGCCTATATTTGTGGACCCATATATTAACCCGGTTGTGTAGGGGGTGCAGAGGTCATTTGAGGTCAGATGCTTGTAGGAACAAATGGCGAATGTTCACACCTGCATACTGAGCCATACTCGATGTGTGATCAAACTTTGGATTGCATGGTGAGATCCCTGATAGGAGCCAATAACGATGCTGGAACCTATTACATCTTAATAGATAATGGGCGAAAACGAGGACAAGAAAGGAGTCGGGGGTCATGCACACATTAATTCAACAAATGTAGGTTCTATTGATAGGGTTAGGCATAATATCGACAGCATGTGGTTCATATCCTCTGCAAAATTCTGCGCCTTGTTAAAATCATTACCTCAAAAATAGCAATTTCTGGAGATATCTTCAGATCGAATTAAGCATCAAATGTGGCAGCATTTTGCATCTAGCCCATCCTCCGTATGCGAAAATTTTCCAAAGGGGAAGGGGCAGTGGCGGCGGAACCGGGGGACTTGGGGGGCTCAGCCCCCCTCCCCCCAATGAAAAAGTTGAGGGGGCAAATGCATGATAAGCCCCCCCCCCCCAATATTTACCAACGTGCATCTGCCCATTTTTCAATGCATACTTGTATTTCTGTCCGATGCACACGTATACTATAGAGGTGTAATAATTTTAGTAAATGCTGGGGGACCCTCGGCCCGTCCCCTGGCTATAGACCACATTGTCACCCCAGGCGCGTCTTCAAGCCTCGTGAAAAGTGGAAGCAGTGAGTGTGAGTACCGGTAAGCGCAACACAACTTCGTCTTAGGCCAATGACTTGCTTCATTTCAGCCATTTCTCCAAAATCCCCTTTCTACACTCAAAAACGTCTTTGCGAGTACACTACGAGTAATAGCTACTCTCTTAAAACACCATCGAATATACATATTACAATGTTTTTACAGACTTTTACGTGCAATCTGAGAAATTGCAGGCTTGAGACCCATATTTTAGGGCTAGGTATTCGCAGCATAAAACACTCGGGAAGTGCCGTTTCCGGCCATCTAGGGGTTTGAAAAACCCAAAATTTCCTTGTACGATCCGCGCCAACCAATGGTGGCGCTCCGCTTAGATAGTCTCTACACCTTAGCCCCCCCCCCAATAATTTTCCCGTTCCGCCGCGCCTGGATGGGGGCACCCCCTCCCCTTAGACCCCTCCCCAGGACGGCGATCCGTATCCACCTAAGTGCCCCCATCAAATGCTGGTGCCCCCCCTGTCCCCCCCCCCCAGACTGAAAAGTCTGGTGACGCCACTGCTGTACCGTAGTTCATGCTTCACACGTTTTTCAGATTCGAAATGTAAGGAATAACCAGGGAGTTGTTTTGGAACTCCCAGTAACTTTACTCCGGTTGTGAAAAATAATAAATCATGTACAAAATCAATGATGGGTTTCAAGAGAAACTATATGAGTGATCATATAAAAATTCAAATTCCTTTCCGACTTGCTACCTTATCTTTGGAATTGCAATTGTTATGGTTAAATGTGTTAATAATAATAGCTTATATAGCCATGGCCATTGGTGACGTGACGGCAACTACTGTGATTTTGAATTTGTCGCTTTCGGACTTTGTTACTGAAGTTGCGAAGTTTGTGTGGGTCTTGAGCGATGCTTTGGTTCCGTACGCATAGGCGTAGGAGCCTGATTTGATTGGGGGGGGGGGGGCTGTAACGACTTGCCCGAAAAATATAACCAAAATTTTTCGCGCGGTACGCGCGCGTTCAACATGTTATTGTGCTATCATATAGGCATTCATCGGTTATTACATCACATGCTGATAACCAATTAATGCCTATATGACATACACAATAAGATGTTAAACGCGCGCGGGGCGCGCGAAAAATTTTGGTTCTATTTTCCCTGTTATTACCCTTAAGGCTTCCATATTGGTTATAATTATTGGAGAAGTCGTTACAATAATAACGATAAAAAAAATAATAATATCAGTTTAACCATTGAGAAACACATTGCAAATTATTCTTCTTTCCGTAGGTGCCCGAAAAATTCTCAGCATATTGCCCGAATTTTCACCAAAATAATTGAAAAACACATTGTAAACTTTTCTTCTTTCAGTATGTGCCCGAAAAAATTCTCAGCATATTGACCGAATGTTCAACAAAAATTTTGGTGGGGGGGGGGGCTGCAGCTCCCCCAGCCCCCGCCTCCTACGCCTATGTCCGTACGAAGCTGGTACCGTTTGCACTTTGAGTGGGGCCTTTCACCGCTGTGCTTTAACTACATCCGTTATTATTATGATCCAAGTTGGGACCGCCTACAGCTTGTTTCCAATCCTTGCGGTACCGTGACCAGACCGTCAAGCGTGCTATATTAATATCCATATATGCCTGGTTGAATTGTCTTGCTTACTTACATTTTCGTTGAGACCATCTTATTTCGGGGTTTTCCCTGTGCTAATTTATGAAGATGGAACTACGAACTCGCAGATATGCAATGATACCAGACTACTACATATTTGTTTACTGTTCTTGGTTCACAGATTTCGCGATACCATTGGTAGTGCTATCATTACCAATTTCAGTCTGATTTACAAACTGCGAACATCAACGATGGAAAAATTCCCTTTGTAAAAGAGTCTCTGATTTCTGTCTTGTACATCTTGCTTTATTTGCAAATTATGAATCAACTCAGTTGGCTGCCATTTTATGTTGCAAAAGCCTGGAATATCGACCAAGCCTTACCTGAATGGCTCATAATTGTAGCTACTATAAACCTTTCATTATATTCATTCATTAATCCGTTTATGTATGGATTTATGTCACGAAAAATCAGAAATAGACCAAAGAAGTTAAGTACATGTTGAAGGAAATAATCACAAGAATAGGGGCGAAGAGATCACCTTATTTTCATATATTTTCATGGTCACATGATCAAGATACATAAAATATGTGTGTGATTACATGAATTAATTTACATACGAGGGGAACTCAAACCTGAATACAATCATTCAGCTAATAAAGATCTTTTATATAAAACATTGACAGAAACATACTCATCACCAATGTGTTAATAGCAACTGAAAATCATCTGAAAGGACTTTGTTAATGAAGGAGCTGGGACAGATGGATGTCAGATGATGGATGAGTTGGTGTTGAGGACATGGTGGTGCCTTCTCCACATCACCAAACTTAGAAACACATACACATTTTAAGCAATGCTTACATTACCTTACACACATAGGAATTGTATTGGTAAACTTAAGACATGATTAATTAGTGTAATTTCACTAATAATCCCACAATGTTAAATCATGTTGGTTCATGGAATGGATTCTTCATTTGGTTATAAATAATTCCATTGATATGTGATAAATTTTAATCAATAATTTGTTTGGTCAATTATTTCATGTTAAATACTGCCAGTGCTCCTACTATGAATTATCAAGCTCCAAGTTCAAGGACATTCTTCATGCAGTGCAATATAAACACCCTCCTTGAAGGGGGGGGGGTGGGGGTCTCTAAGCATTTGCTTCCTCTGCTCATTGGGTAAACCTGGCACTCTAGGTAAACCTTTTCCACTCCTGTAGTTTATTAGGTTGATGACAGCTTTCCAATTGCATCTTTCACAATTGATTTAATTTCTTGGAACAATTCTTCATGAAAGGAGGAGCTAGCAGACAAATCTAAAAAGCTGCTGGCCTGGACAGATTCATTCAATAGCATGAATTTCAGGCAGTATCTCCATAGTGATCTGCAGCCATGAGAAACAGACAATAGGCAAATCTTGGAAACATTTTCTGGAGCAATCTGCCTTTGCAGACAATATTTGGTAACATTTTCTTGTAAGTCGGATAAAAGGAATCTTCCTGCAATGGCCAGAATTTCCATCCCTGTGTTGAGACTGACGCTATTAAAGATTTCACAAAGTTGCCACTGGCAACCATACAGGTCATGTAAAATTATCTCCATGGCAACTTTGGATATATGAGGTATTTTGATCAAGTTTTGCTTTGACTCTTTGTAGGATCCTTCCAGCATACGATTAAAATATTGTGATCTTTGGCCCAAGATTCTGCGATTAGCTTGAACAAAACTGCCATCGTCTAACAGAAGTCTGACATCCAGCGGGTCGTTTGAACAATCTTTATTACAGTTTATTTGATTACTGACTTGATTACTTGCAACTTGTTCTGCCTCAAATTTCTTCAAGTTGCTATAATGATCCTCTCTGAGGTGCACTTTTGATGTTCGAGACAAACTCTGTAAACATTTGACAAGGATGGTTGCTTTCTCAGCTGATATGTATGGAGACTGCAGTAAGGCTATCAACTGCTGCAGAGCGTTACACTCAATCAGGAGAAACACAAGACTGGAAGCAGATCTAACAATTCAAAAAGACAAATCATGTATTTGTAAGTGTCTGAGTGAGAGAAAATGTCTCCCAACAATAATAAAAAAATAAGGTGGGGAAGGGAGAAGAAAGATAGTGAGGGAAGGAATACCTGTCTCCCAACAATACTAAATATATTAGGTGGGGATGGGGCGGGTAGAATGATAGTGAGGGAGGGAATATCTGTCTCCCACCAATACTAAAAATATAAGGTGGGGTGGGGGGTGGAGAAGAATAATTGTGAGGGAGGGAATACCTGTCTCCCAACAATACTAAAAATATTAGGTGGGGTAAGGGGGGGGGGTAGAATGATAGTGAGGGAGGGAAAATATTAGGTGGGTTGGGGGAATGGTAGTTAGGGAGGGAATACCTGTCTTTCAAATGAAGATAAAATACTTGATAGATTTTCAAACATAAATGCCATCCTCACAAAGTTCTTTGCTAATTTTCCTAGTCTACTGTTTACTATCAAACGAACATGTGCTAACAAGGTAACTGGGGTTTACAATGGAATTTGTGTGCAAACAAGGAAACTGGGGTTTACAATGGAATTTGTGTGCTAACAAGGAAACTGGGGTTTACAATGGAATTTGTGTGCTAACAAGGTAACTGGGGTTTTACAATGGAATTTGTGTGCAAACAAGGAAACTGGGGTTTACAATGGAATTTGTGTGCTAACAAGGTAACTGGGGTTTACAATGGAATTCATGTGCTGACAAGGTAACTGAGGTCTTACAATGGAATTCATGTTACCTGCACAAAATTGAAAGAGCATCAAAAGCAGCCAACTTTCTTGACATTTCTGGTGAGTTGAAGAGATGATTTAATACTCCCAGTCCAAATCGGCTCTCAGCAACATCAGCTAGCTTCTGCACAAAGGAGCAAGAATACGTTAGAGCACCTTCAGATGGACAAGTCTTTGTCTTCTTTGGTTTCTGCTTGTCAGCTTCAATTGAGGTTCCTACAACAGAGGTAGTTCTTGTTGACTCCTTACTGCACTCTCCTATCAATTCATTCCCCAATAGACAGTTATTCCAGCTTGTGTTCACATAATGAGGAATGCCATCCATCATTAAATGTTCAAACACAAGGCGACTACTGAGAACACTATTTAAAATACTGGTACTCTTGTGTTTGAACTGTGTAGAGTACACAGCTAGTTTAAGCAGTGTGTCGATCACATTAAAATTGGCAAGTTTTTCAAGTGTGTCAACAATAAATGAACATTTATAGAGCAGGTGTAATGCATATTCCTCTGGTTTGCTAGCAAGATTATCCAGTGGCAGGTCCTCAATAACCTCTGATTCATAGTTAGAATCCACTGAGGGAGAACGACTTCTCTTTAATGGGCTTTGCAGAGATGAAGAAGGTGACAGGGTTGAAGGAGTTAATATGCTGGATGGTGCAGCAAGGTTTGAAATGCACTTAACAGAATCCACAGATGTGGTCTCATCTTTCAATGTGATCTTTTCTTCTGATGTGCATCCACTGGATTCATCCTAAAAAGACAATTTAAAGTGCATTATGAGTGAATACTTTGTTTCATTCTGGAAAGAACAAAGAACACATTCCCAAGCTACCCAGTATTAGACATGCTGGGCTGCTCTCCATTGGCTTGCCATGGCTGCTGGTCAGTAGTCATAGTCTTGTAATTTAATGAGACAAAAGATGAAAACCTGTTCTAATTAATAAGTATAAATAGAAAGGATCACATAAACAAAGATAATTATAAGGCTTTTATGGGTTTTTTTTTTTTTTTTTGGGGGGGGGGTCACTGGTTTGATTCCTTTTCGGACAATGAACTTTTTTCAAAAGTTCCTTAATGGCAGCCCTTGGATTTAATAACTGGTTACATATACTGATGGACATGTGCAATGAAAATGAATAGAAAAGTCTGAAATTGATAACCAACTACAAAAGAATATACTTTTCGTGTACAGGTTACACACTAATGTTCAATAAACACAAAGGAGCCAAAGCAAACAACTTTTTATTTGTCAACAAAGCAAACAGAAATCTGTTGTTTTTTGCATCCATTAGGTTACAAAGGCAATAAAATGTCCAAATGTATTTCCTCACAAGATATTGAGAACATTCCTCTTCCTCCTCATCCTCATCCTCATCATCACTGACAATAGGGGAGTACTGAACTTCCTCTTCTACCGTCTGCTCAGTCCAGGAGACATCACTGTATGGTGACATTGATCGCTCTGAGAGATACTGATATTTTGGAATATCTCTCTCCACAGAACTAGACCTGGATGAAAGGTTGCTCTGAGGAGACAGACCTCGGTAACCTTGTTGTTCCCTTAAGGTAAATACACTGCTCCAATCCACACTGTTAAGAAAGGTCAAATATTGTTGCCAAATTAGTGATATTTTATCAGACTTACACATAGGTATAAGACGTATAAAATCAAACGAGTAATATGAGGCACTAATTCTGTTACCTGGAAAACTTTCCGTATTAGTATTATCCAATGTTTAAAGGAATTCCATACTTGTCAAAATTGTCTTCATTATTAAATTGAATTGAAGCTTTACTTGTAAAACTAAGGAAGTGCAGCTTGATCAATGATGGGATTTAAGAATTGAATACAAATGTTGTTTTAATGACTGTGACATACATTCAATAATCATACATTCATGTTGCATTGATTCCTACTACTCCCTACAGACCTTCATTATTGAGAATAGTACTGTGTAAACTGTGTGTGGATGCATCAGTTCGACCCTCATCATAGAGAAGTTTGTTCATCTCTGTAAACTTGCTAATTCCATTACTACTTCCAGATGACTGATAAGAATAACAAATACAATAACAATCTACCAAATATGTGATACAAACATCATCTTCTGCTACCAGTCTCCCACAGACTTAAATAGTTGAATTATGGACTCACATGGACTCTCACATACCAAACATGTGATACAAACCTCATCTTCTACTACCAGTCTCCCACAGCATTAAATAGTTGAATTATGGACTCACATGGACTCTCACATACCAAATATGTGATACAAACATCATCTTCTGCTACCAGTCTCCCACAGACTTAAATAGTTGAATTATGGACTCACATGGACTCTCACATACCAAACATGTGATACAAACATCATCTTCTGCTACCAGTCTCCCACAGACTTAAATAGTTGAATTATGGACTCACATGGACTCTCACATACCAAACATGTGATACAAACATCATCTTCTACTACCAGTCTACCAGAGACTTAAATAGTTGAATTATGGACTCACATGGACTCTCACATACCAAACATGTGATACAAACTTCATCTTCTGCTACCAGTCTACCAGAGACTTAAATAGTTGAATTATGGACTCACATGGACTCTCACATACCAAACATGTGATACAAACTTCATCTTCTACTACCAGTCTACCAGAGACTTAAATAGATAAATTATGGACTCACATGGACTCTCACATACTGTACCAAACATGTGATACAAACCTCATCTTCTACTACCACATACAATACTTCAATAGTTGAATATTGGACAGTACCAGACTTGCTGACATCGTAAGGATTAGGAGGTAAAGGGAACAGTCTGAAATACTGTATTAATGCATATTCATGAAGCCTTGTGGTGTTTCTCATAATGGATATATAATATGATTAGTTTCAAAGTGAAAAACAAACCTTGGTGGTGAATATGGAGTTGGACTTTGATCCAGAAAGCATGAATATTCATCATATATGTTTGCATCAATCTCCCCAACTGGACTAGTTGCACTAAAAGATGTATTTTGATCACCTTCAACCGAACAACTTTCAAACTGAGCAGTTCCACCACGATATTCCTTTTGCGGGGTTGTTGTGGGTGTCAACAGTCTTGACTGTTCTAGAGCAACATCACCAATTACCACAATAGGAGGAGAAGAGGCAGTGCTTGAGAGTTTTTCAGATGTAGAGTCTTCTTTGGATGTCATTGTTATAACATCAAGACTCTTAGTCTTGCCAACAGTTTCATCAAGATGGTTGGATGTGACTTTAACCTTGGAATATTTCTTCATGGTAGGAGAGAGTTCAGAGAGACTTTTTGTTTCTTCAGAAGACAAACAGGTGGAACTGAGAGATACTTCACTAGTATCAGCTTTGTGTGTCTGCAAAGAGGTGGAACTGAGAGATACTTCACAAGTATCAGCTTTGTGTGTCTGCAAAGAGGTGGAACTGAGAGATACTTCACTATTATCAGCTTTATGTGTCTGCAAAGAGGTGGAACTGAGAGATACTTCACTAGTATCAGCTTTGTGTGTCTGCAAAGCTGAGGAACTGAGAGATACTTCACTAGTATCAGCTTTATGTGTCTGCAAAGCTGCGTCTCTTGCAATGACTGTATGGTTTGGAATCTCTTCCAGATGAGCAATGTCTGCTTGACTAGAGTCTTGGGAGGCTACAGTTGAATGTGCTCCACTAATCAGCACGCTTTCAGTCTCTTCAAAACTGTAATTTGGCTTGACAAAGTGATTTAGTGGTACCTTCAATTCTCTGTCTACATAACCTTTCAAATAATTGATTAAGAATTCAATCAAACCATTAACACATAAGTATTTCAACGCGAGGTCATCATGATAGAAGTGAACCAAACCAGCTATCGCTATATGTTTCTCATGCACCACCTTCGAAGACTTTAATATGCTTAGTAAAACATCCAGCCCATTACTCTGTTTGACCTTGGCTCGATTTACAGACTCTTTACAACACATTGCCAAACACTGCAAATATGGTAAAGAAGTTTCAACCAATAAACTTCTGCAGAGTTCCACAAACTCTGCAATTTTGTTACATTTTCCTACTGCTAGACGTACTGCTTTACTATTCATTAAATTGTTTAAGAGTGCAAAAGCTTGGCCTGCGATGGACGGTTTGGTTGTTTCTTTTAATGTTAGTATGAGATGGATTGAACCTTCTGCTTGATTACCAACTGCATCCCACAAGTTTCTCCAGGAAGGTTTCTTAAGGTTATTGAAGTTGTATGGATGGGTGATCTCTGCAACAGTTTCTATGGACAGCCCAATAAGGTTCTCATCTGTTACTGTTAATGAGTTTAAGATAGCTTTAATACCACCATGATGAATAATGGATAAACGATGTTCAGATGTGTCGGCAAGAATTTTGAGTGCTCGTACTAAACTGTACTTTGTGTTAGAATCTCCAGATTCACATAGATGCTGAACAAGACAAGGAATAAATTCCTGCTTGTGAAAGCAGGCAGAAACCTCTGCTTGTTTGGATAGGTTTGCAATTGTTCTTGCCGTTCTGTTGATGACACCTTCATCACTTTCGTTTTTCAGTATCTTTGCTATGAAAAAAATAAAAGCAGTAATATTGTAATAAAGAGTGGCAATGAATTCATTGTGTATAGAACATTCACCTGGCTATAAATTGTTGTTGTTGCTAATATTGTTAGTTTTGTCTTCTCTGTTCTGAACATTTGTAACTTTCAACTATATACATGAGCAATGAGCACGTAGGAAACATATTTTTAATTATTATAACACTGAATATTGTGAAGTCATTGAATGAAAAAATTTGATGAAATATATAATAGTTAAATTTCACTAATATTGTCATCACTGGTCATCTAATAAGGGAACCATAGTTATATTCTGCAATGAACTTAATTCCAGATGTTATATGAACAAATCTGTGTAAAAGTTCAAATTTGACAGTTGAATCTCTTTTGCCATCCATTGATCTAATATCTTATAAGTTGCATATTCATTTCCTCTATGGATTGAGGTAATAATTGTACAGCCAGACTAGATATTGTGATAACCCTGAAAAAAAGCATTTGCCATAAAGAATAAGATATGTATGTTATCTTATACTTACAATCAGTATTATAATGGGATATTTGGCATGTTAACTCAGAAGTATTTTGTGAAATATTCCTGTATTTGAAGGTTAGGAAAGGAGAAACTGAACCATGCATACTGTACTGATTTCAGATCAATACTGCCAAAAGTTATAGTACTTGTCAGTATAGCAAAACATATTCTCCAAGTATTCAAATGACTCAATTACTAAAGCTAATGATTTTTGAATATTCATTATCTTACCTAAAATAGTAATACACCCAGCATCCTTCACCTGTTGAGATTTATAAAAAAAGGTGTAAGTGTATGTAAACACATTATATCCATAGGCCTGTGTACTCCATGTTACTTCCAGTGAAAGAGCTTTATCAACCTCTGAATTTTGAATGCATCTGAAGGCATTTGAAAGACTTTCAAGCATATATTCATGGAGAAAGATGACAATGACCAAGTTGAACTGAAAGCATATATCTGTGATACTTGTATGTTTGTATCTTTGCATGAAATGTCACTGTAATATTACACCTGGACCCCTATATCACTGTTAACAACCTCCAAGTCCTATGTTCCTTTCCATGTTCTTTTACATCATGTGTATTTTTATTTTAGCCCACTAAGTCTATGCACTGGAGTTGGGCAGTCTATTACTAATGTACAAACCAGTTAAAACTTAGCCTACATATCGGCATGTTTTATAGGATGGTTCTGTAGTGAGAACTTAACTCTATCTATCTAAAGTTAATGTTCACCGATCAAGCAAGTATGCTAAGGAATAAGGGTACTGGCTTACCTTTTGCTTACTGTCAACTTCAGTGCAGCATGTAGCAAGAATACTCACACACAAGTTCAGAATTTCTAGGCGTATTGTTTCTTCGGAGTCACTTTTCCTTAAATTACAACTTTCATCAGTTTGTTCAACCTCAGGACTTATATTCGGTACAGTCTTTACCTTGTTTTGATGTGACTTGCTATGACTGACTTTAACAGTAACGTTTATTCTGCTACTGCTGGTACTACTTGTACTTATGTTAGTACTTATGTTACTCATGTTAACTTTGTCGTCCTGTTTCGGTCCTTTTCTTGAGCCGGAGACGGTCTCTCGTAAAAGTTTAACCAAAATTTCGAGCCCGCCTGAGTCCCGAAATTGCACAATTCTTTCACAATAGTGTTTGCTTCTTATGTAATTTCTTGTGTCTCTCAGGGATTTAATTAAAATCTTTCTATCTCCCCTGTGTGCGTGAAGAAAAAAGTCTTGAAAAACAGAACCTCTGTTTGTCATGGACGTCGCCATCTTTGATAAAAGGAGAGGGCGTTTTCACTTTTAAGAATTTCATTTGCGGTATAAATTTATAAATTTCGTATGGAGGGCCAAACGTGCCATAAATATCTAAAACTAAAACGAGTTGGCATTTTCCCCCAACATATCACCATGAATAATATATAAAGTATCATATAACCATGTATGTATGTATGTTTTTTAGAACCTCTCGCAAGCAGGAACTCGAGAAGAAGCCATCATTGGCTTATCAAAGCCGCAAGCTGACCGAAGTCAGTCTCTTAGATTCATATTTAACGTCCATGATAATGAATTGTCAATTGTCAACAACTCTGTAACTGGACGATATACATTAATCTTGGAGTGACTCGAACTCGGGACCTTATGGTTGTAAGGCACGGGCGTTAACCACTGAGCTAACACTCCTAAACTATGAAGAGTTAAATATGAGCGAGTCATAATTTGTTACTGACATGCCGAATACCACAAGGAAAAAGACGAATACCAAAACAAAAAGACACGAAAATTATATCAACATGTCAGGTTCCATACATCAAACCGGTTAAAAGGATGATTTTTTTTCATGAAAAGGGAGGGGAGGGTTGAACAATTGATAGGCCTACAGACCTTCACATGTATACTGTATAATATTGCCACGTGGATGACGGTTCCTTTTTGAATTATTATTCATTATATTTATATTATATGATCTAACCACGCAGTGGACAATGTTCCGATTCTATATATGCTAGAAAGACATCTCGATATAACTATGGTGTCGAAATGATTTCTAGATGCAGAGCAAACTGTATAGCAGCCCATTGAGGTAATGCGTAATATGTATTAATAGTTCACTTCTTTCAACTGTCACTCATATGATAGAACTGTAGGTGTTAAAAGGCCTTTTATGTACAACGACACCGTGACGTGTTGTAATTTAAAGAAATTCGTTGCAGCTTCCTTGAATGAGAAATTGAATGAGAAATGAGATACAGGCAACAATTATATCATTTTGTATAAGAATTTAATTATGAAGAATGTTTATTTTGTTTGGGACCTTTTAGATAATGACGGGAGACCTCTTCCGTTTGAGTGTTTCAAGAGTAAAGTCCATATTAAGCGTTTCCCTTTTACCCTATATTGGGGTTTAATTGATAGTATCCCGAAGAGTTAGAGAGGGGCTGCTTGCGTTTGACATAATATTGATATGACAACATCATAGTGAAGTTATAAAAGCCTCATCAGTCTTTCAACTACCGTAGTTTATAAGCGTCATTTGCGTCGTCTCTCAAGCATACCAATCGCCCCTGAAAAGTGGAATGCGACCTTCATCAATTTAACCTCCGAAAACTGGCATCGGTTTTTTTTTTATAATGCCGAATTACACTGTCTCTGAAGGTAAACTTCAATATTTTCAGTTCCAATTTATTCATAGAATTGTTGCGACGAATCGGCTTCTTTCATTGATGGGTAAAAGTGATTCCGATCTTTGTACTCTCTGTAAAATTGAAACTGAGAATATTGAGAACATATTTTGGAAATGTCCCATAACTGCCTCTTTTATTTTAGATGTTGAAAATATGTTCCTTAAGAGGCAGTTTGAATCCAATAATCGATTAGTTTTTCTTTAAGTTCAAATTCAAATTCAGTATTGAAAGGTTGAACTATTTAAGAACTTGCAGATTAAGCAAAACATAAAGTTACATTTGTGGAGCTGTGGCACGAATTTTCCTTACGTCCTGATTTATTCGATAAGGCTTTTTATTTTCGATTCCGTTACCTTTACCCAATCTGTTTTACTACTTGTACATGTACTCGAAAAGTGTTGTTCCGTGTAATAAACTCAACAAATGAGGAATTTATATACGATAAATAAACCGAGGAAAAAATATATAAATAGAAAGATACAGGCCTCAATTCAAACAATCACTATAGACAAATGAATGGAAAACTTAAATTCATTATTTGTTGTCATGGGAGTAGTTTTCGGCTATTTCCCCCTTCATAACCCGACAGGTTTGTTTTGGCTTAATACATTCTTTGAAACAGTTGTGAAAAAATTGGTCGCAGGAATATCTCGAATCTGTCTGAGGCCTCATTCATACATTGATTTGAATAAATCAATAGTCTCATTTAAGAATAGCGCCCTACTTTAACCCCTTGCACTGTGTCATAGCAATACAAACGGCTCGATGCAATAGCTGTGCCGTTGCTTGTCAGTGTACACACTCTTACTTACTCACCATGACCGTTTAGATTTGATCTGGAAGAGAAAATTGAGTAAACTTAACCAAAGCCATCTCGATTTCTCTCCTAGTCGACTAATCTCCATCTTTAATTAATGAATTTGTCAACTTTGCATATACATTACTTTCATTCATGAACCTTTCCGAATGTGGAACACGTAGGCTGCCCTAGCTTACAAGCAGTGGCGTACTATAGCAAGGGGACAATGGGGGGGGGGGGGAGTCTGTCCTGGGTACCAGCCAGGGGACACCATGTCATAACAAGTCCCCCCCCCATACAAATTGTTCTTTAGATATATGCTCTTAATCATACATGATTATGATATATAAACAATGACCACCTACTTCAGTAGGCTGACACCGATATTAGAAAAAAATCACAAACTGAAAGTATTCCCCAGATGTCCGATATAGGTGGAAGTGGGAGGGCCGGGTCACCCTTGCGTACGCCAAGATGTAAGCTCATTTGGATCTGTTACATCACTACCATCATGGGTCAAGTCCTATGGATTGGTGAACAAAGCAGTATCGCTTCCGGTTAGCGTCCGGCATGGTTGGTCCCTCCGGTTTTGTAAATAGAGATATTGCAAAGATTTGATTGCGTGCCGTCTGAAGAATGACACTAAAGTTTGGTTCATTTTGGAAGAGAAATTTAGTGAGTGGGAGCTAACTTAATTACTGCAGTGTACGTATCGTATCATGTATCGGAACCACTTCATGGACAAGTTTAAATTCTGTTCTAGTTCTGCTGTCTTTGTTTGGGCTGCAGTCAGCTGTCTCAACTGATCTGTCTGTTCAGAACTTGACCACCGTATGCATGGCTTTATAACGCAATTTATACTAGACAAGTTCACATGGTAGGTCGGTATTCGATATCTGTATATACGATAACAGGGAACTTATACAATATGAGGAGACTAGTTCTTTCGTGGGAGAATCGTCCACAAAAAGAAGAAGAAAACACACTGTACACACACACGCAAACAAACATAGGCAATGTTGATATAATTTCAAGATGAATCATACTCAGAAGTAATCACGCCATATATTCCAGATGAAACACTTTCAACTGTCTCGGAAAACGTAGTTTGGTTACATATCACTTGAATCACGTTGCTGTAACAATTCAAGTTTTTCTGACGTCATGAAAGTTATCTGACCATGAGTCACGGTACCCCATGCGCCGTTGGTAAACATCTAAACTTATCCAGTTCGCCCGCTATGCAATGTCATCATTGAATATGACACATACGCTCAAACGAAACCTACAGTTACTCATTCATCAGACGTAATTTAGAAACAAATATTTTTCGATGAAACACTCATTAAGATCTAATCTGTTAGTTTTGACTTATAACGAGACCAAACTCGAACGAAGCGGAAGTTATATGCAATATAGTATAACCCGGAAGAGGTGCTCACGACTTCAGTCATATTACACGATATTTGTACACCCATTGTTGAATAGCCAGTACTAGTCGTATATGTACTGTATAAGGGCTGTAGAAAAGGTAAACAAAGTTACAGTTCAAGAAAAACGAAAACGTGGATAATGGTGAGCAACACTAACTGAGACGAATAGGGACACCAAGAACTTTAACGAATCTAGGGCCTATGCCTACCTGTCTAATAAATCAGTAAAGATGACAAGAAATGAAAAGTTTCATAAAGAGTGGAGAGCAGCTTTTGGCGGTGAGCTACCTTTGCCAAACTTGAAGTGTTTCGAGCCTAAGTTAATTGGCCAACTTTCGCAAGACGGTCAAAAGGAAGCTGGTAACGATGGAGATTCATACACCGATTGCACGAAAGATATTGCGACCGGGTTTGATATGATTTTGACCTTGGAAGAGGATTTAAAAGCAACGAAAGAAACAGTGCTTCATTTACGAACAAAATTGAAAGCCGCGATATTTTGCCGAGATTGGCTATGTAAAGAGATAAAGAAATGCCGCAAAGTCAGTGAAGGATTAGAATCAATCGCATCTGATGACTTGGTGACGTTGACAGATGATGATGATCCGAGCCTAGACTTGCCAGATGACGAGTCCCTGGATACACAGAGTGTGGATTCAGCTATCTACTCAGCAGTAACAGATTCTAGTGAAAAACCAGAATCACCACCTCTGGAAAATAATGCGCCACCCATTCCTCAGAGGCGTCCTTCCGAGGGAGAAAAAGGGAGGAATAAAGAAGATATTCCTGATGCACCGGACACAGAAAGTGACTCAGACTCAGAGTCAGATGATTATGAGAGAATATATGAGAACATTGCCCTGCTACAGGAGAGGATGAAGCAAAACAGGGAGCAAGAGAAACCTGTGGCTATACACGACCATGGAAGAGAACATTTAATGACTGACAGTGGAAGTGATGAATCCCCATCTGGTTCACCAAAGCCTGCTTCTGTTCTCACTCAGAAAATGCAGCATGTACAAAATGATGAAGAATTTGACACTTCTTTCAAAGTTCCCACTCCTGCAGTTAGACAGATATCTTCTGAAAGTAGTAAATCTTTCACTGAGACTGAAATTGATGGAGGTTCATCTCCAGAATCCTTGACAAAAAGAAGGCAAAATACTTGGAAACAGATGGCAGCAGGTAAGCCATGTAAATGACATGCAATATTGTCAATGTAAAATGAGTTTTCAAATCATGATTTTTCTTTGACCTAAAGTTATCTCATCTGAGAATGTGACAAAGTATTGAAACATATCTACAGTTTGACTTTGATTCCCTGCCTCATTTGATACATTGGTCATTGTGTGTGGTGTACTCAAAATCGCTCCTCATTTTAATCCAAACGGTTCCTGATTTTTGCCCGAATTGTCAACGACTCATTGTCTGAATATTTCGACACGTTATGAAAATGTCACAAGATTAAAAAGATTGCCAGCCATTTTTATATCCCAACATTTCATGGGGCTTAAAATTTGGCAAAAGTTGTTGAAAATTCAGGCCGCCTTGGGACACTTTTCAACTGTAATCTTTTCTGAATCATCATTGCTTATCTAGGCACTCTCGATTGCCAATGTTATAATAGACTTTTAAAGCTAGTCTCCTATAGGTACAAAACTCCATCTCCAGTAACGTTAATAACAGCAGCCACACAGAGGTGGGCTTATTAGTAATAAGATAAAAATGTATTTGGGAAATTCTCCTTTCCATATGTGGAACACCCAAGCTTACAAACAATGGCATCCTAAGCAAGGGGAGGGGGGTCTGTCCTGGGTACCATTAAGTGGAACACCATGCCATACCCTCCCCCTCCCCTCAACAAAAGAAAATGATAAAAATATATGAGAAGAAAGAGAAATAAGTAAGAGAATTAAAAATGAGAATTCCTAAACATATACAGGTAATCAATTAAAAAGCTTTGCCAGGTTAAGCCACCTTACATTTAACATTTCACAAACTTTTCAATAAAATCATACCCGCAACCAGCTTCAGCATGTTTCATCAATCAGTTTGGAAGAACCCTATGTGATATGACAATCCACCTTAGTAAGCACCAGAATTCTAGGTTTGTGTGTATGTCAGGGGTCATTTGAGGTCACCAGAGGTCATAGTTAGTAGTTAATGTCTGCATAGTAATGTAATGCTTTGAAGTGGAATATATTTTGTTCAGTATAAGAGGACACATAATGAGTACATTGAACCTATGAAGATAGCTTTTTGGGAGGTCAAGCCTCATTTAAGGAAACTTGTCAAAGTCTGCATGCTGGACATGAAACTGTTTAAACCTTACAAGTACTGTATGGACAATTATGCACAAGTTTAGCTGAGATGAAATTCATACTTAAAGGTGAGTACTGTACAAGAACCTGTTGTTACAGTATGCATGGTATTATACGGTCATGATTATGAGGTCAAATTAGTTGAATATCTTGTACAAATTGGTTAGGCAATGTTACAAAATTAGCTGTTCTCATTGTAAAAGGTTGCATCATGGGATCTCTAAGCCATTTGGATTCCTGGCTTTAACTGAAGTAGGCTACGCAGTGTAAATGTAAGTCTGCTAGTAATTTGAGGGAAGTATTGAAAAGATTAAAGTTGCAGAGTTTAGAATGAAATGTGGATTTGTGACAATGCTGGTGTATCTTATCACACATACTTTAGCAGTCAGTGTTAATGATGTAGGATCCCATAAATCTCATGTTGGTACAGCATGCAATATTCTCATTATATAATACATGTATACAGTGCAGTTATGTTTGTTTTTAAGCCAACAGCTTGTATCTATACAGTTCCAGTGTGTACAGTATGTGGGTCTGTTCACGTTAAAGCTCCCAAATTGGTTGCCAGAGGTAGCAAATTTCAAATTACAATAAAGAACTTCTATTCTAAATAAATAACATAATTTATATAACATTTACTTTATAACATAACTTATATCTCTAATTTATGAATCAGAATTGACCAGACCTTAAACTATTTCCGGAAATTGTATTCAAGATGGTTGAAAGTGTGACAATCTATAAATATTCCAAAATTTGTTCTTTTTTATTAATGGTGGTGTGTCATTCCATTACTGCTACATTTGGGAATTCTGTTGTTATTTTCTTTATTTAAATAAAATTTGCTATTATAAGACAAGTTTTCAATGATATTGATAATGTTATTATAAAAATATTAGAGTATCATTAGCAAAATTTCAATTTTTCCTGAAATAAAGCAAAGAGCAAAATTGAAAGTAATGGTAACAATTATACCATAAACTAAAACCACAACATAAGCATATTAACCAAACGCTGAAAATTCTGGGTCATGTCCTCTCGGAATTTTTTTTTCTTGACTCTTGTTTCGGACATCACCCTGCCAAATAGATCTTGTTTCGGACATCACCCACCAATGTTTTACCTAATATAACCTAATATATATTTAGTAATAAACCAAATGATTTAAAGGCAATAATAATGAATAGAAAAACATTTTATTAATTGATAACCCTACGAAAAAAGATATTACTATTTAATGACAATTGAACAACTCATGTACACGTACTACATTATATTGCAATGTACAGTAATTAACTCAATTAAACAAACTTGAAAACAGAAACTATAAAGTCAGTTAGTTTTAAAATTAATTTGGTACTAAGTTATTGCATAACATATTTAAGATGCAGAAAGTAGTGAGAAAGACACATGTTTGCAGTTGACGGCGAGCATTGTCAATACAATTACCTACATTAGCCCAACATGGTCATTGTGAATCATGAATTTGACATGCTTTGAATATTCTAGGCTGTTTGGAGCATGATTTGGTGCATTATCATCTCAATGCACCTCTAGGGAAAGAAGTGAGGCTTCATACAGCTTGAACACTCTGCATGTAACTTATTTAGTATACATTTTGAATGAATTCATTGGCAAGTGGTGTCATGAATCAGATTATTAGCCTGTAGCCATTAGATTATGTGCCTGTGGTTTGATAGTGATTTCTCGTCACAGTGTTCTACGGTTAACCTTTTCCTTCAGTTGGGATGCAGTGTGTTGTACAGCTGTGGTGCTGTACTTGTACTGTAGGATACAGACACAGCTGCATACACAATACACTAGGGCCAGTGACTTTGCCACACTACCAGCACTTGTGTGTGCACTGTGCAGTACATATTATTCTGTTACTTCCTTCTTATAACCAAGTGGAGACAATTGTTCCTGTTTCCTATTTGTGAAGTAAATTGAGGCTGCATTAGACCTACATTGCCTTTTATGGACATGAGCGTTCACTATACAGTAGGTTTTAAACTTTCAAACTTGCAACTGATCATGCCTGTCATAAACATGTCATAAACAGTTGATTCCTGTTGATCCATATATCGATCCCTATTGATACCTTTTTGTTAGTAAATTTAAGTAAATGCAAAATGTAGAACAAAACAACTTGTAAGTTGTGCATATTTCTAAGTATATACTGTACTTATAAATGGAAGTTTTCAGCTGTACATTTACATTGAACGTGATTGCTTTGATGTCAACTAGGATACTCATTTAATATATATTGTAAATTGGTGTAAAGTTTTGCAACTTGAAATAATGCCCCTGTCACACTTCTGCGGTTTGGGCAGTATTTTGTTCGCGGATGTACACGTTTTACGGTTGCACTGAGGTGTGACTATGGCCTCTAAGGAAGATCCAAGGATGTAGTGAGGAAATGCAACAGAATTGCTGTGGAATGTCACGGTTATGGGACGGTCTCACAACGGTTGTGCTACAGCATCAAGGGAAGCACTAGGGGCAAGCAACGGGCTCACTACGGTGGCTACGGATGAGCTATGGTCCCATGGTCTATGGGATTATGATAGGACATTTATTCCACTTGTAAATACCATTATAGGCAAAGTCACTTAGGTCTACATTGTTGTTATTCACACCTACACATTCACCCCACGAAGCCAAATCTACATCATGTCAATGAGTAGAGAACTGCTTTAAAAATTCTTGGAGGAAGAAGAAGCCACGCCTCTGGCTTAGTGGGTGCAGGAGGGGGTGTGGGCGGGGTTGGTGATTTCCTAGTGCTACCCCTCCTCCCGGAACATTTCGTTTTGGCTGCAATCATGTTAGTGCATCGAGTCTCTGCATGGAATGGCGATTTAATACAGACGATGTTATGTTGGCAACGTGGAAGCATGCAAAAACATGTGTGTAGTTTGTAAGACCGTAGCGTAACCGTAGATACAGTGGTACAACCGTAGCATATCAGAAACATATCAGAAACACAGTCGCAGCGTACCCTTAGTATAACTGCAGGTACCAAGACACTGTCGTAGCATATCCTTAGCATATCCGTGGCATATCCGTAGCATATCCGTAGCATATCCGTGGCATATCCGTAGCATATCCGTGGCATATCCGTAGCACATCTGTGGTATATATCCCTAGCACATCGGCAGTGATACCGTGGACACCGTGGTACAACCGTAGCATATCCGTAGCCTCCCCGTAGTGCTTTTCTGGCTACGGTCAATGGCGGAAATGCTACGGTTATGCTATGGTCGCCACGGTTGTGATAAGGCAAGCTACAGTTGTGCTACGGTTGACCGTGGGAATAGGTGGAAGAAATTTAATTTTTGAACATTTCAAAATTCGGGCTGCGGAAGAAACAAGGCTATGGAAGCGCTACGGTCCACCACGGACTATCACGGTTTTGCTACGGGTTTGTTACGGATTTACTATGGATTTACTACGGATGTACTATGGATAGTCGTGGAGAGAACTGAAACGCATCTACGGCCCAAACCGCAGAAGTATGACTGGGGCATAAGACTTTACTTGACTCTTCCACTGATCAGTAATTGAAGTGTTAACTGCATTGTCTCTGATGAAACCACAAGTTGAGTACATAAATGACCCAACCATCCTCCCTCAATGCAGCATAAATTTAAACTCTGCCTTGCTACCGCACCTCACTTTTTAAGACTCAAGGATAACATGGATGATGGTATATAATTACAGTGTGCAATAGGAAACTTTAAACATTATCTGTTCATCTGAAAGTTCACACTGTATTCAACCCTCATTGACATGTTGTTTTCAAACACAATGGTGAACTCTCAAAATAGAAATCATGGCCTTTTTATCACAGAGGTTTCATTTAACTGAGTTTCATCACTTGAGTTTCATAAGTTTCATGACTTAGTTGCTCTCAGAACTTGTAAAACCTGTAAATACTGCCTCTCCCTCACACTTCAAATGTGTTCCAAAGAAAAGATGTGACTGCACTGACTACATTTGAGTTAAAATGATCAGTACTGCACAGTAGCTATACCGTGCATACTGTAAGATACACTGCAGTACACTACAGTAGTACTGAATCTATACTGTATGCCTGTATGAAGGTAAAGATACTGGAAGTGAAAGATACACTGCAGTACACTACAGTAGTACTGAATCTATACTGTATGCCTGTGTGAAGATAAAGATACTGGAAGTGAAAGATACACTGCAGTACACTACAGTAGTACTGAATCTATACTATATACAGTAGTACTGTAAGAAGATAAAGATATTGGAAGTGAAAGATACACTGCAGTACACTACAGTAGTACTGAATCTATACTATATACAGTAGTACTGTAAGAAGATAAAGATACTGGAAGTGAAAGATACACTGCAGTACACTACAGTAGTACTGAATCTATACTGTATGCCTGTGTGAAGATAAAGATACTGGAAGTGAAAGATACACTGCAGTACACTACAGTAGTACTGAATCTATACTATATACAGTAGTACTGTAAGAAGATAAAGATATTGGAAGTGAAAGATACACTGCAGTACACTACAGTAGTACTAAATCTATAATGTATGTACAATACTGTAAGAAGATAAAGATATTGGAAGTGAAAGATACTGTACACTGCAGTACACTACAGTAGTACTGAATCTATATTGTATGCCTGTGTGAAGATAAAGATACTGGAAGTGAAAGATACACTGCAGTACACTACAGTAGTACTGAATCTATACTGTATGCCTGTGTGAAGATAAAGATACTGGAAGTGAAAGATACACTGCAGTACACTACAGTAGTACTGAATCTATACTATATACAGTAGTACTGTAAGAAGATAAAGATATTGGAAGTGAAAGATACACTGCAGTACACTACAGTAGTACTGAATCTATACTATATACAGTAGTACTGTAAGAAGATAAAGATACTGGAAGTGAAAGATACACTGCAGTACACTACAGTAGTACTGAATCTATACTGTATGCCTGTGTGAAGATAAAGATACTGGAAGTGAAAGATACACTGCAGTACACTACAGTAGTACTGAATCTATACTATATACAGTAGTACTGTAAGAAGATAAAGATATTGGAAGTGAAAGATACACTGCAGTACACTACAGTAGTACTAAATCTATAATGTATGTACAATACTGTAAGAAGATAAAGATATTGGAAGTGAAAGATACTGTACACTGCAGTACACTACAGTAGTACTGAATCTATATTGTATGCCTGTGTGAAGATAAAGATACTGGAAGTGAAAGATACACTGCAGTACACTACAGTAGTACTGAATCTATACTATATACAGTAGTACTGTAAGAAGATAAAGATACTGGAAGTGAAAGATACACTGCAGTACACTACAGTAGTACTGAATCTATACTGTATGCCTGTGTGAAGATAAAGATACTGGAAGTGAAAGATACACTGCAGTACACTACAGTAGTTCTGAATCTATACTATATACAGTAGTACTGTAAGAAGATAAAGATATTGGAAGTGAAAGATACACTGCAGTACACTACAGTAGTACTAAATCTATAATGTATGTACAATACTGTAAGAAGATAAAGATACTGGAAGTGAAAGATACACTGCAGTACACTACAGTAGTACTGAATCTATACTATATACAGTAGTACTGTAAGAAGATAAAGATACTGGAAGTGAAAGATACACTGCAGTACACTACAGTAGTACTAAATCTATAATGTATGTACAATACTGTAAGAAGATAAAGATATTGGAAGTGAAAGATACTGTACACTGCAGTACACTACAGTAGTACTGAATCTATATTGTATGCCTGTGTGAAGATAAAGATACTGGAAGTGAAAGATACACTGCAGTACACTACAGTAGTACTGAATCTATACTATATACAGTAGTACTGTAAGAAGATAAAGATACTGGAAGTGAAAGATACACTGCAGTACACTACAGTAGTACTGAATCTATACTATATACAGTAGTACTGTAAGAAGATAAAGATATTGGAAGTGAAAGATACACTGCAGTACACTACAGTAGTACTAAATCTATAATGTATGTACAATACTGTAAGAAGATAAAGATACTGGAAGTGAAAGATACACTGCAGTACACTACAGTAGTACTGAATACAGTAGTACTGTAAGAAGATAAAGATACTGGAAGTGAAAGATACACTGCAGTACACTACAGTAGTACTGAATCTATACTATATACAGTAGTACTGTAAGAAGATAAAGATACTGGAAGTGAAAGATACACTGCAGTACACTACAGTAGTACTAAATCTATACTGTATGTACACAGCACCACACAGTAGTTATTTTATAAATTAGTCATGTTGTAAAACATTAGACATTCACATAGTTTGGAAATTCTAAACAACCAAATATATTTATTAATTATCCCTCTGTTTACTTCTACAGAAAATGAGGGACGAATTCGAGGCCCAAGTCCAAGCATCAGAAAGAGACCCTCCATCTTGGAGAGCTCTTCGCAGCAACCTCCTCCAGTAACTCATAGCCTTCAGGTATAATTACTGTTTTGCCTTTCTCTTGGATGACTGTATTTACTGTATGACGGGGAAGGAGTTATAGATCTGCACTAGTACTAAGTAACCATTGTTATGCAAAATTGCTACATTAATGCCACAGTAGATGGATAGCAGATTTTGCATTGATAATGAAACCCCCAAAACTTACTGGTTTGGGTATTTATGAAAGACGATACTTACCTGTCTCCCACTACACTAACGCCACTGGTATAATATGCGTAAACAAAAGAGTTAAAAAACACACGTTTCACTTCAGAATGGTACTGCACATTCAGAAGGAAGCGATAGTGTGCATGCAGTGACCAGTAGGGGAGGTCACACAGGGGGGCGCAGTGCAAAAATCATACCAGTGGCATTAGTGTAGTAGGAGGCAGGTAAGACAGGAGTGAAGTAAACGATTGTTAAACTTACTGTACAGTACAGTAGGTGCTAAGTTGCAATTATGCCCCCCTCCCAAACTTACTACAGTATAACTAAAATTATGCTATGTAAAAGCCCAAACTTACTACAGTATTACTACAATTATAAAAGCCCAAACTTACTAAAGTAAAATTACTAAAATTATGCTGTGTAAAAGCCCAAACTTACTATATATATATTACTCCAATTATGCTATTTAAAAGCTAAAACGTACTACAGTATTACTAAAAGTATGCTATATAAACCCCCAAACTTACTATAGAAAATACTAAAATTATGCTATGTAACCCAAACTTACTTTATAGTATTACTATAATTATGCTATGTAAAAGCCCAAACTTACCATAGTTTTACTAAAATTATGCTACAGATGTAAAAGCCCAAACATACCATAGTATTACTACAGTTATGGTATGTTAAAGCCCAAACTTACCATAGTTTTACTAAAGTTACAGTATGCTACTGTATGTAAAAGCCCAAACTTACTACAGTATTATTAAAACTATGCTATGTAAAAGCCCAAACCTACTATATTTTTACTACAATTATGCTATATAAAAACCCAAACTTACTATGTACACTTATTACTCTGTTAAATTTGAATGTAAGGTTACAATACATAGTTGTCTTTGCACCATACAGTACAGTATGTTGCATTCATCAGATTGTCTTCATATTCCTGCTTTAGTTGAACCGCACAGTTATCTTTGTTATGTTGTACTTTACAACAGCCATGGAGAAGCATGAGCCATATTAGCAAGCTTTCACAGTGCTTTCACAGAGTATCATTGTCATACAGTATTTATGGTGATCATAGGAATATCAAATAATTTGCATGTTATTTCTGTTTACAGTTCCCAGGTACACAAGTATGGCTGCTCTTATGCCATTTATCCTTTTTAAGTTAATTGTTAAGTTTTTTACTAGTACCAGCCTTAAGTGTCTTTTGAAACGCTTAGAAATCCAATAGGATGTAAAGAAGGTAATAATCCAATGTAATCCGGGCAGTTTTCGAAAGATTTGAATCCACTACGAAAACGCATGAGTAAACACTTTGGATGGTAGAATGAGAAGGAAGGGCATTGACGGGATAGGACCGGTCACTGAGGGTGCACAGTGTTAAAAGATTACCAGTTTACACTATAGACACGGTAGAATGAGGTGCTAATGTTGTGGGGAGACAGGTAAGCGGGTCACTCGTAAATATATAAACCAGTAAGTTTTATAATATTTATGGTGATCATAGGAATATCAAATAATTTGCATGTTATTTCTGTTTACACAGTGCCCAGGTACACAAGTATGGCTGCTCTTTTAAGTTAGTTGTTAAGTATTGTACTACAGGTAGTACCAGCCTTAAGTGTCTTTTGATACTGTACTGTTATTGTTGCATCATGCCTCATTGATTACCTGGAATTTTTTTGTATGTGACCCTGTACTGCACACTGTACTTACTGCATAGGTCATTTCAGTTTGCATAGTCATGCTACATCTTATGAAGCTTGTTTAGCCCTGTTATCTACAGTTTGTTAGTGTTGTTCAAAATTATTGTCAAATCAAACTGCAAAGACTCACCACTCTTTTTACTCTGTACATAGCTAGAAAGTCCAAAAATGGTCACTCATGATATAAAATACTTTCAAAGACATTAAGTGTCGCCCTCAAATCATATATATTCTTCTAGTAGCAAATGTTGTGCTTTTGAAATTGTCTAACAAATTTGAGGCTGCTGAAATTAGTATTTGAAACCAGCTAGCACTCAAAGTACTTACCCTTGTAACTTATCCTCAGAAGCTCCAAAATTGCCTTTAATTTTGTTTATTCCTTGCCAGAGGCAAAATGAATCTATGCAATGGTGATGGAGTGTATGTGCGTATGTGTGTATGTTAGCATGTGTGTGTGACATCTTGGTTGGTAAACGTGGAAACCTGTATGGCAGGTGAAGAACTTCTTATTTGGTATAGAGTAGAAGAACTGTAGTGTCTCTTGTAAAGCTCAAAGCTCATTTGAGGTCAATAGAGGTCAAAGTCTGATACTGTTGAGTGGATGAACTTCGTATAATTTGGTTTGTGAATGCACCATATTGAGAATAAGAAACTCATTGTTTTTCTGTCGCTCTAGGTCTGGTCAAATTCCAAAAACCTTGTACACATGTTAACTCACATAGTAAGTGTTGGATAAACTCCATATGTAGGACATTGATGCACAGTATTGAGTGGAAGATTCGTATTGTGTTCTGTGGAGATCAAAGGTCATTTGAGTTTTTAGTCTGGCATCCTGTAAACATGATAACTAACAAAACGTACGGTGAATAAACTTCATATGTAGTATGTGCATGCCCCATATTGGGAAGAAGGAACTTGATGTTTTCTGTGGAGGTCAAAGGTCATTTGAGACAGCACTGGTCAAAGTCCAAAAACCCTTTTGCTCTCAAACTCATAATGGAAAGCTTCAATTTATGTGGCTCCAACTTATTGAGTACAAGAACCCTTATATTTTGCTGAGGTCAAAGGTCATTTGAGGTGGTCATTGGTCAAATTGGAAAGTTGGCCATATTGGTCACCATTTCTGAAACCTGTAAGTCACAGTTCTGTATATTTCAGAAATAAACGTTCATCACTCATTATATCTGAAAGCCTGGGATGGGCAACACTTAGTGTTACTGTAAATTAGGAGAAACAATATATGACAGATCTAACATCTTTCTCCAAAACATCCTTACATCTTACAATTCCATTTCCTTAATGAATGGCTTTTCTATGTCACTGTGAGCAGGATTTGACCTTTCCTCTTTTAAGTGGCTGAGAGCATTTTCCACTTCCATTTACAATATCATATGTCATCAACTTTCAGAAGGGTAGTACCTTGTCAAAACAACTTAATCAAAGATTATTATTTTAACCCAGGAAAGAAAAAAGGGATGTGATTACTTGTTACTATACATTGTTGTTTTATTTTTGTTTTCAAGTGTTTGGTTGAAATATTCAATTCATATATGTGCCTGTAAGATCTGTACTATGTTACAGTCTTAGCTTAAAAACCTGAAAATTGTTACTGTATCGTCTACAGCAGGGTTGTCCAACCTACGGCCCGCGGGCCACAGTCCGGCCCGCCGCAGGGTTGCGTCCGCCCCACCAGATGCTGTACTGCAGGCGCGTAGCCAAGGGGGGGGCGAAGGGGGCAGCCGCCTCCCCCTTGAGCATATTTTTAAATTTTTTTTAATGTTTTTATGATATCGCTAGTATTTTCAAAAGAGAAAATGCTAAAATGCAACTTACAAGGCCTGGGAAGTGCCATTTCCAGCGATCTGGGAGGCATTTACAGCCAAAATTTTCTTGTACGCTTCGCGCCAACCATGGTGGCGCTCCGCTTAGATAGTTTGCAATGCCGAATCTACAGTTTCACCCCTCCCTTGGCAAATTCCTGGCTACGCGCCTGCTAGTGTACGGTGCGAAATTTTAGTGAGCAGATTTATTGATAACAATTTTAAGCTATATAATCAATCATTCGAACCTTCTGGGTCCAAAAAACTGCATACAGGTCAGTTTGTGTGACACTCTCAGCGGAGGGGGGGCGGCTGGACTTTATTCATCTGTTTTATCAGGAAGGAAAATAAATCAGTGCACTCCGCGAGCAGTGCTCACATTTTGTTGCCTTGGGCTTCGGGCAAAAAATCGAAAAATCGAGCGTAGGGTTCATGCGGCCCCCTCCTTCATCATAATCATTCCATGTGGCCCTCCTCTGCAAAAGGTTGGACAACCCTGGTCTACAGTATATAGTGCTAACCGATCTGCTGACATCAATTTCTTTTCTGGATGCATGAAGCTTTCCATATTGAGCACTGACCATTATTGATGATTGCCTCATTGCTCCATGTTTTCCACAATGCTGTTATACACAGTATTCTCACTGAGAGACATACAGTACTGTAAGGTACGTAGCATACGACTATTATAAGCCCCAACGACTTACACACTAAATCACAAAAGTACTGTAAGGTGGTCTCTAAGTCTAGATAGAAGTTATCACTAGCTAAATGCTTCCCATCACTGGATAGCTCACAAGTTGGCCTTCCATGGCACCATCAATATATCATGACTGAAGATTTTTTGCTATCAGAGCCTTATACACTTGTAAACAAACCTCTTCACACAGTAGTAAACAATTTTAGTACCCACTGCTCCTGGGAGGCCTAAAGGGGTCTAACATTTCACCATATGTAGTTCCATTCATGTTCTTCAACATGCAAGCCACAAAAGACCAGATCCAGATTGATAAACTATCAAACAAGATGTTCTCCTACTGCATTTTGGCACTTTTCCCGAAGGAGAACATTCTAATAGGAGTATGCCAATTTAAGTATATATATCTCCCATGTGTATTCAAATAATTTATGGAGGATAATCTTGACCATGGCTCCTTCAGCATCTTACTAAATACTCTTGCAAAGATTTATTTGGGAACAGGCCACAAGTCAAAATTGATTGTACTGAATGCTAATTGAAGATTAATCATTCATTTATTAACACTTTGTACATCCCAAAACAAATCAAGTGAAAACAATTTTAAATATTAATAACAGTTTAGTTTGATTGCAAGACAAAGAAGAAAAAAAACGTTTGGAAAACCTCTAAATAGCGAACGTCAAATTAGCCGTCAAAGAATTAATTCTTCTGTGGGTACTTTCAACCAAAAGAGGGCTGTGTCTGGCAATTTATTCCATCCCCTACTTGAAGCACTTGATCTTGGTAGCTTTTGGAAAGAAATTGTTGGGTTATGATCAATATTATTTCCCAAATTAATAGTTCTAATGTGGAAATTTGGAGCCTCATTTCAATGCCACCTCTCAGAAGCATTTTCTCTCTCTGTTACAATATGTTGCACACTTAAATAAGTCTTGGAATGCATGGTTGGTACTTGGTAGGATCAAAGAGTTTTAGCAATTGTTAGCATGCTGAAAGTGAGGTCTACTTTATATTGAGTTACAATTTAAAAGAAATTCACTTTTCCCATGCATCTGTAATTTACAGTAGCAATTACTGACATAGCTGGTTATGAGTACAGCTGTGGTAAAGTGGTTGTCTGAGTACTAGAGTACTGTTGTGCAGCCACTACATGATTATAATGCCCTGAATTGTTCAAACAGCCAGCCTGTGTATGTACAGTACAATACAGCATGTATTCATTCATGTAGGCTTGATCTCAGTCGATCATACATATTAATGTGCAATTAATATATAGTACTGAATAAATGATTTTAATGGAATTATGAATATGACAAATGGTTGTAGAGCATCTTGCATGGAGATCTACATGATTGTGTTACACAGTCCTGTTGATTGGACGTACTGTAGCATTAATTAGTTATTAATGTTCGGCATATATATTAATTAGGCTAGTACTGTTAACATATCCTGGTACAAGTATGATATTTATCACAGTTTTCAAGAATATGATAAACAGCATCTTCATCCTTATTGAATACTGTACTTACAGTGTGAATTAAATGACTAGTACAGCATCTTCATCCTTATTGAATACTGTACTTACAGTGAATACTGTACTTACAGTGAATACTGTATTTACAGTGAATACTGTACTTACAGTGAATACTGTACTTACAGTGAATACTGTACTTACAGTGAATACTGTACTTACAGTGAATACTGTACTTACAGTGAATACTGTACTTACAGTGTGAATTAAATGACTAGTTATACAGCACATGCTCTTCTGGTTTGTATACATGTATATATTGGATGCCAGGCAATGTGCCGTATTCACATCTGTATAGCCTGTATTGTATTGTACAGTATCTATACATGGATTAGTATGAGCTTCAGCTACAGACATGAGGCATTTCGTATATAATGTCATTGTAGCCAGGCTTCGTTCAAATGTGCAAAGCCAGGCCTACAATATGTACCAGTAAAAACATAATTTAATCTGGAATGCTGCAGCCATAGGAGAAACTTCTTGTGTCATTTTAGCCAGGCAGTGTTCACATACTGTACAGTAAACTTCAAGGGTAGATTGTACATGTGCGTATAGGATTCTTCAGCTACAGTGAGTGTACATGAGGCATTTCATATTGTATCTGTGTAGCCAGGCTGTATTCAAATGTGTATCTGAAATGTGTTAGATACATGAGGGATTCCATGTTCCTGTTTACTGTAGCCTATAGCCACGCTTGTTTGTTTTGGGAGGTGTTCACAGACTTTGTATCCAGGCTATGTGCTAAAGTGCACAGTGTCAGCTACATGAAGGCATTCCATGGCTGTACAACAAGGCTCTGTGTTCACATGTAACCAGGCTGTATGTCCATATAGAGAAAGTTCAGTGCAGTGTCAGCTACATGAATGCATTCCATGGCTGTACAACAAGGCTCTGTGTTCACATGTAGCCAGGCTGTATGTCCATATAGAGAGAGTTCAGTGCAGTATTAGCTACATGAAGGCATGGCTGTACAACAAGGCTCTGTGTTCACATGTAGCCAGGCTGTACGTCCATATAGAGAGAGTTCAGTGCAGTGTCAGCTACATGAATGCATTCCATGGCTGTACAACAAGGCTCTGTGTTCACATGTAGCCAGGCTGTACGTCCATATAGAGAAAGTTCAGTGCAGTGTTAGCTACATGAATGCATTCCATGGCTGTACAACAAGGCTCTGTGTTCACATGTAGCCAGGCTGTACGTCCATATAGAGAAAGTTCAGTGCAGTGTCAGCTACATGAATGCGTTCCATGGCTGTACAACAAGGCTCTGTGTTCACATGTAGCCAGGCTGTACGTCCATATAGAGAAAGTTCAGTGCAGTGTTAGCTACATGAAGGCATTCCATGGCTGTACAACAAGGCTCTGTGTTCACATGTAGCCAGGCTGTCCATATAGAGAGAGTTCAGTGCAGTGTTAGCTACATGAAGGCATTCCATGGCTGTACAACAAGGCTCTGTGTTCACATGTAGCCAGGCTGTACGTCCATATAGAGAGAGTTCAGTGCAGTGTTAGCTACATGAAGGCATTCCATGGCTGTACAACAAGGCTCTGTGTTCACATGTAGCCAGGCTGTACGTCCATATAGAGAGAGTTCAGTGCAGTGTTAGCTACATGAAGGCATTCCATGGCTGTACAACAAGGCTCTGTGTTCACATGTAGCCAGGCTGTATGTCCATATAGAGAGAGTTCAGTGCAGTGTTAGCTACATGAAGGCATTCCATGGCTGTATAACAAGGCTCTGTGTTCACATGTAGCCAGGCTGTACGTCCATATAGAGAGAGTTCAGTGCAGTGTTAGCTACATGAAGGCATTCCATGGCTGTACAACAAGGCTTTGTGTTCACATGTAGCCAGGCTGTACGTCCATATAGAGAGAGTTCAGTGCAGTGTTAGCTACATGAAGGCATTCCATGGCTGTACAACAAGGCTCTGTGTTCACATGTAGCCAGGCTGTCCATATAGAGAGAGTTCAGTGCAGTGTTAGCTACATGAAGGCATTCCATGGCTGTACAACAAGGCTCTGTGTTCACATGTAGCCAGGCTGTCCATATAGAGAGAGTTCAGTGCAGTGTTAGCTACATGAAGGCATTCCATGGCTGTACAACAAGGCTCTGTGTTCACATGTAGCCAGGCTGTATGTCCATATAGAGAGAGTTCAGTGCAGTGTTAGCTACATGAAGGCATTCCATGGCTGTACAACAAGGCTCTGTGTTCACATGTAGCCAGGCTGTACGTCCATATAGAGAGAGTTCAGTGCAGTGTTAGCTACATGAAGGCATTCCATGGCTGTACAACAAGGCTCTGTGTTCACATGTAGCCAGGCTGTACGTCCATATAGAGAAAGTTCAGTGCAGTGTCAGCTACATGAATGCATTCCATGGCTGTACAACAAGGCTCTGTGTTCACATGTAGCCAGGCTGTATGTCCATATAGAGAGAGTTCAGTGCAGTGTTAGCTACATGAATGCATTCCATGGCTGTACACTAAGGCTCTGTGTTCACATGTAGCCAGGCTGTACGTCCATATAGAGAAAGTTCAGTGCAGTGTCAGCTACATGAATGCATTCCATGGCTGTACAACAAGGCTCTGTGTTCACATGTAGCCAGGCTGTATGTCCATATAGAGAGAGTTCAGTGCAGTGTTAGCTACATGAAGGCATTCCATGGCTGTACAACAAGGCTCTGTGTTCACATGTAGCCAGGCTGTATGTCCATATAGAGAGAGTTCAGTGCAGTGTTAGCTACATGAATGCATTCCATGGCTGTACAACAAGGCTCTGTGTTCACATGTAGCCAGGCTGTATGTCCATATAGAGAGAGTTCAGTGCAGTGTTAGCTACATGAATGCATTCCATGGCTGTACAACAAGGCTCTGTGTTCACATGTAGCCAGGCTGTACGTCCATATAGAGAAAGTTCAGTGCAGTGTCAGCTACATGAATGCATTCCATGGCTGTACAACAAGGCTCTGTGTTCACATGTAGCCAGGCTGTATGTCCATATAGAGAGAGTTCAGTGCAGTGTCAGCTGTGTTATCATGATCCATTAACAGCCACCCACAGAGCAATTTAATCACAAAAGTTTGGTGTAGTTGGAGCACCAGTACTGGAAGTTTGTGAAGTATTTGGATTGAAAGGAGATGTCACAATGAACCTTTGGAAAGTGTATGCAATGTTAGCAATATAAACAGATAGACAGATAAACAGTAATTTAAGTGAGTTCAGATAAATTATAGCTTCTCTTCAGGTCATGTGAGTCCATCTTTAAAGCAATCTAGTAAGTCTTAACCTGACTGACTCTAGAAATCACTATGTAAGCTGTAGAACACCTCAACATGTATGGAGGATGGAATGGCATTGAAACTCAAACATAGTTGTACATGTCACAACCATTCAAATGCCAATCAAATGGAATTACATATCTTAATTATTATTGCATGAACATCAGTCTTATTTTTGTAACAATCGTTCTATGTATAAACAAATATTCATTATGACATAAATTGATATTGGATGAATTTAGGCACAAACAGTTGCATCTTGTTGTTCACTTTTGGTCTGGCTCTATTGATGGTGTTAGCCCATCTGAGATACTTGAACTGCACATGGTTCACTTAGAGTTACCACAATAAATACAGTATGAGAGCCATTAGTACATTAGTGTAGTACTATGTTGAGGCTTGAACTGCACATGGTTCACTTAGAGTTGCCACAATAAATACAGTATGAGAGCCATTAGTACGTGTTAGTGTAGTACTATGTTGAGGCTTGAACTGCGCATGGTTCACTTAGAGTTACCACAATAAATACAGTATGAGAGCCATCATTAGTGTAGTACTATGTTGAGGCTTGAACTGCACATGGTTCACTTAGAGTTACCACAATAAATACAGTATGAGAGCCATTAGTACATTAGTGTAGTACTATGTTGAGGCTTGAACTGCACATGGTTCACTTTGAGTTACCACAATAAATACAGTATGAGAGCCATTAGTACATTAGTGTAGTACTATGTTGAGGCTTGAACTGCGCATGGTTCACTTAGAGTTACCACAATAAATACAGTATGAGAGCCATTAGTACATTAGTGTAGTACTATGTTGAGGCTTGAACTGCGCATGGTTCACTTAGAGTTACCACAATAAATACAGTATGAGAGCCATTAGTACGTGTTAGTGTAGTACTATATTGAGGCTTGAACTGCACATGGTTCACTATGAGTTACCACAATAAATACAGTATGAGAGCCATTAGTACATTAGTGTAGTACTATGTTGAGGCTTGAACTGCACATGGTTCACTTTGAGTTACCACAATAAATACAGTATGAGAGCCATTAGTACATTAGTATAGTACTATGTTGAGGCTTGAACTGCACATGGTTCACTTAGAGTTACCACAATAAATACAGTATGAGAGCCATTAGTACATTAGTGTAGTACTATGTTGAGGCTTGAACTGCACATGGTTCACTTAGAGTTACCACAATAAATACAGTATGAGAGCCATTAGTACGTGTTAGTGTAGTACTATGTTGAGGCTTGAACTGCACATGGTTCACTTAGAGTTACCACAATAAATACAGTATGAGAGCCATTAGTACATTAGTGTAGTACTATGTTGAGGCTTGAACTGCACATGGTTCACTTAGAGTTACCACAATAAATACAGTATGAGAGCCATTAGTACGTGTTAGTGTAGTACTACTGTATGTTGAGGCTTGAACTGCACATGGTTCACTTAGAGTTACCACAATAAATACAGTATGAGAGCCATTAGTACGTGTTAGTGTAGTACTACTGTATGTTGAGGCTTGAACTGCACATGGTTCACTTAGAGTTACCACAATAAATACAGTATGAGAGCCATTAGTACATTAGTGTAGTACTATGTATGTGAGGAGGATAACTACAACCATACATGTTGATGTAACTTGCATGTCACTTACTGTTGTTCATCAAGAACACTAACACACCTGTTGCATTTCCTGAGCTAGTTTTAGTATTGGGATCAATGGGTAGGTAAACAAACCTAACCTATTTTTAAACTGCTCTGTTTGATGGAGATAGTGAGTATGGAATCTGTGCTGCATAGTCAGAACGCCCATAAGTAGCTATACTGTACGTAAAAGTCAATGGTTGCTCATTTCTAGGGAACCTTTGAACTTTTAGGTTCTGTGCTCACTATGAGAGCAGGGTGTGTCATATTTCCTACAGCCCTTTGCTCCATGAGAGATCTGTGTGGACCTGGCATGTGGTTGGTTTAATTTGTAATTGAAATGGAATGGAGGATTGAATTGGTCAGGGACTGGATAAAAAAACTTATAGTACACACTTTGATACTCAGATAGTCTTTCAAGCAGGTATCATTTTAGCTGTGTTACTCACCGTGAAATGTTCCTACATGGTTGTACTGTCTTACAGTGATAATATTACAAACTGTGATAATACAGCACATGTGAGAGGGACACTGAATTTGATCACATGACTGTGGTCACATGACTTTGGCCATATGACCTTGGACACTGACTTGACTTCAGTGTTAGTGTTGGTATGAGTCATTCAGATATCTGATAAAATTACTCAATTAAGAACTAGAAATGAAATTAATGATTTCAGTTGTGTCTATTTTTCTCGATTCAACACACAAATCTATGCAGAATGGTGAGAATTGTTAGAGATAAGAATACTTTTAAATTGCATGATTCGTCAAATGTTGTAAACAAGTTGAAAGCAACTTTCAAGTTAAATATAACTATAAATATTTCAATACATATTTGATACCAAGATTCAAATACAATGTAATGCAGTACATGAACTTGAACATACAGTAGTCAAGTTTCATTTCAAATCAAAGTCAGAACTTTGCAAATTTCAAAGATTCTCATTATATTTGCCATTAATATATTATTATTATTATTACGCCGTTATTTATATAGCGCATAATCCACAAGTTCTATGCGCTTTGACAACTTACAATTGTCACTAAATGTTGAAGACAAAAGAGGTTGTATTTATGATGCAGATTAATCATGAGTGAATCAAGGACACAATTAACTGCAGAATAGCAGCTGGTGTCGCTTACTCGCAACACAGCACAGTACCGTGCAAATAAATGTAGCTCTTATTTATTAGTATTGAGTACTTGCTTTAAGACCAATGTTTATTATGCTTAGAAAACTGACCACACTTTAATACATTTTAGACTTATTCATTCATTCATTCATTTTTCAGTTTTTTTTAACTTGTCTTTCTCTACAGGAGCCCTCATCATCTTCCTCTCTACAAAGGAGACTAACCAGTCCAGACGTTGAGAGGCTAAATATCAGAAGAGCAATACTAAGCACAATCCTGGAAGGAGAGAAGAAATTTATAGCTGGTCTAGAAGAACTTGTCAAAGTAATTATTTACAGTCTGTGAAATTACTCCATCTTGTTTATATGTTTTTCAATAATGTATCCGTCTATCAGGTTCGCAGTATATAATGAATGCTTGAGCTGGTATATATACAACTAGCACTACGGAGACATTTGAACATGCATGCCTTTAACTTGATTTTAATAGGATATGATGTCTAAACCATATCCTAACCAGTTCCTCCTTCATAGGAAGTCCTATAAACCATTGAAAAGTACCGTATATTAATAGTTTGGATGTATGACTTGATGTAATGGAATAGCCTGGTGCTGTGGTTACATCCATTGATGGCTACAATGCTGTGTAATATAATTATTCAAATGCCTTCTAACTCTGGGTGATAGCAAATTAGTTGAATTAGTTTTGGTCTGTGCTGGTTGGACATTAACTCAGCACAGTGTAACCTAACTTTCCAATTTACTAGCTAATAGTAAACAATGGAAAGGCTGACTCATCTGTTGTACATAACCTTCATCTAAAATTAGAGTTAATGACCTTGTATATTGTGAACCTATACAAAGCTATTTGGGATTGTAATAACAAGTCTATATATTTATTGTTTTATGTCCAGTCAACTGTGATCTTTTGTTTGCAATGCTACACCAAAACCCCATCAATGCAACTTAGTAGCTTGTCAAGTTTTGCTTCCAATACTGAAGAAACACAGATTGCTTAATTAGAACATATTATTGAACATATTTAGAACATATTGTTGAAAACAAAAGCTGTCTTGATGACATTTTTGGAAGTAGAATGAAGTCATTAATACTAATCATGTATAGTATTAAAATTAAATGTGGAATGTGTTTTGGACAGTATATAATAGCATTATTTAGGTTCCAGATACTGTCTTAAAAAAAACAGCTTTGAACAGATTCTCAACAAATTACCAATTGCCTTTCTTTTAAATATCTTACAGCAGTCCTGTAAAGTATGCAGGAAAAGTTTGAACACTGCTAAGGTGTGGTTTGCTAAGGTTGAACACTGCTAAGGTGTGTTATGCTTTAAGGTGTGGTTTGCTAAGCCATGGCATACTACATGGTATGCTTGTAAGGTAAGATATGCTATGGTAAATGTGTGATATATGCCATGGTTTGTTAAGGTACTGTATGTTATGTTATGAGGCAGCGAAATGTAGGATTTACTTCGCTCCTCGCTTACCTGTCTCCTCACAACCTTAGCACCTCATTCTACCGTGCCTATAAAGTCCTGGTAAAATAATAACACTGTGCGCCCTCTATGACCGAACCCCCCCTCGGTCACTCCTCACTACTCATTCTACCATTAAAAGTGTCTTCACGTGAATTTCTTGTGGATATATTTCCCTTGGATTTCGTCTTGGTTTTCTTTAGCGATCTTTGGAAGTTTCTTTCCTCGGATTCTTAGGAGTATTGCAGTCCTTTCCAGCCCGATAAGTATCCTTTTTTGTTGAAAGGGAGGGTTTTGGGGACTGTTTTTATTCCTAGTGCGTTTCCGCCCTTAGGTTTTTTGCGGGGGTAGCAGTTCCGCGAACTGCCTAGGTTTCCCGCCAATTTCCCTTCCCCACGCTATAGGCGTGTCGTTGTATTTTCATGTTCATAGCATGTCTACATTGTATTTCTATTCACGATTTCTTCTTCTATATTTCGCTCTCTCATGTTCTTTTTCAGCTTGTGTTGATTTTGTTAGGCCACTTCGTAGCGTTTTTCGTATTTTGCCGTTGCTAGGTTACGCTACGTACCTCTACTCACCGTTATGTACCTCCCGTTCTCTCCCGTTCTCTTGTTAGTTGGCTTTTTTTCCGTAAGCTTAAGAGTTAGTCTTTCCTTAATTCGAGCGTTTTAGTTTGTCTCGTAACCAGCTGAAGTTTTTTTTTTAACTTTTCGATGTTTCGGCCAGGCAGAACCTGGGTCGAACACGATTTGTGTCCTAAGTGTAGAACCTACACCAGACGGGACCCATGCCTGGTCTGCAAAAAATTTTCGCCAGCCCAGTGGCACTAGATAGACCAGTGGCTTACGAGTCTAAGAAGCAAGCTTTAGGGCAGGCTGGACTTGATTCCTTAGGCCATCGGTGCTCCAGAAAAAGATATAGGAGAGACAAGAGAGAGAGAGAGAGGAGGAGGGAGAAGTGGTGAGAGAGGTGGAGGAAAGTGGCCAGGAGAGGGCCGAAGGAGAGGTGGAGAGAGAGAGAAAGAGTACCCCTAACGGTCCCGGCGACGTCCGGTTGATTACTGCCAGAGGGAAGGGCAGGAGCAAGGCTCCCGCCAAGAAAAGACCTCTTGAGAAGAGGCACGGCTCGGCCGGGCTAGAGGCAACGTCTCAGTCCGGGTCGCAGCAAAGAGTACCCCTAACGGTCCCGGCGACGTCCGGTTGATTACGGCCAGAGGGAAGGGCAGGAGCAAGGCTCCCGCCAAGAAAAGACCTCTTGAGAAGAGGCACGGCTCGGCCGGGCTAGAGGCAACGTCTCAGTCCGGGTCGCAGCAAGAGAGACCCATGGAGCGCGGGCTACAGGCCACGGAGAGCTCGGGTCCGAGAGAGAGAGTACGACCGAGGGGTCGCTGAAACGGAGCCGGTCCCATAGCAGGCTCCGGGGAGCCCGGGTCCGGCGAGAAAAAAAAAAAAATCCCACCGGAAAGGACAGAATGTCCGGGTCGAGGAGTACCGGCGTGGTGGTACCCGGCGTGGTACGCACACAGAGACGGGCTCCGGGAGCCTGGGTCCGGCGAGGCCCCGGGCCCGGCGAGACCCCGGGTCCGGCGAGACTCGAAGGGAAGGCAGAACCAAGGTTTCACTCCAGATCCGAGACCGCCCCCGGAGCCGGGAACCAGAGCTATACAATCGACTGCTGGGTCCTCAGAGATTGGCTCCGGAGGGCCCGGGCCCGACGAGAACGGGGGCGCAGGGGCAGAAGCCTGGCCCGCAGATCTCCAAACGGGATCCAAAACTGGTCCCGAAGTCGGGAGCCTACGAGAGTAACAACATTTACAACTGCGACATTTACAATAACATTTACAACTACAACAACATTTACAACGAGATTAACAACGGCCCGCAGACCCCCTAACCGGAGCCGCGGCCGGTCCTGAGGCCGGGAACCGACGAGATTACCAATGCCGGGCCCCCAGAACGGGGTAGCAGGGGCAAGCGCCCAATCCGAAAAGAGAACCAGCCCCGAGCCAGGTTCCCACGGCAAAGGGAGAAATACTTATCCCCAGACACCGAACACAGACATCGGTGCCGAGGAGCGATCGCAACCCACGGCCAGCCCGGCCGCGACACCACGATCAATCCCAGACCAAAGAATGGAACCTGATATGTTCCCCGGCAAGGACGACCTGGTTTGCAGAGCGTCGGGCAACCTGTCCGGCCTAGACGACGAGGTCGACCCCTAGATTTCGGGGTTACAGAGGACGGTTTAGGCCCGGTCACACTACAGCGATATTTTATCGAAATACGGTCCGATTTTTCCGATTTAAGGCCGAAGAGTGAGGTTTGTGGTAGTGAATGTAATGAATGCAGTAGAATATTCGAATACCTACTTCAAATCTGAGGGGTGCTAGAACTGACTACATTCTGAAGTGACTTCACATCGAAAAGCGATAAAAATCGGAAGAGAAATCGGATAGCTAACCGATAAAAGGAAACGGAGTCAATATCAAAAGTTAGGAGAGGGCTATTCCACATCGGAATGGCTCAACAGATAGCAAATCAGGTCCTTTATCACTGTGGCTAGAAGACCCGAACGAAAAACTGTCTGTTTCGATTCCTCTGGGAAAATCGGATAGTATTCCGATAAAATATCGGTATAGTGTGACCAGGCCTTTACTCCCGCTTCCCAGATTAGGGGGAGTGTCCCCCCCCCGGAACTAGCAGCTTGAGCGGCGACGACAGGTTCGAATCATTTGCGGAAAAACACCGCTACCACTACACATCCCAAATGTGTGTTTATTTATCGAGTACCTGCAGACACTCATGGGTCATATTCTCCTCGCTAATTATACTCCTCTCTAATCATAATTCATCGCCATTTGCCTAGGTTAAAATCTTACTTGTGTTTAAAAACACGGTCGTTTAAAACACTGGTGAACCCACTTCCAGAACATGTTAAAATGCGTAAGACTGAGGGGTTTCAAATCGGTTCTCATGACGTACAGTATTCCGTTTACCTTAAAACCTTGGCAAACTGCTAGGAAGAGAACTTTCTCGAGACTTGGCAAAGTGCCAGGAAACATAACGCTCATAGATCCTTGGCAAACTGCCAGAAAAAAAGAAAAAAAAGAAAAAAAAAAAAAGAAAAAAAAAGAAGAAGGTACAACGTGGCACATTTGTTAAGAGAGAAGGGGGGGCCAAGCAGCCACCTGGCTTGACACGTGTAAGCTCAACTTTTACTGCAACGAGCTATCGACTACGTGAGCGATCCTATGGAATAAGCCTTTCTTCCTATTTCTTTGGTGAATTACCAAGACAAACGCGTTAGTAAGTTGAAAAAGGGGTAGGATACAACCCCAGCAAGTTACAAGCGCTAACACGCTCCGAACATACAGCATGCGCTTCATGAACAATGTTCCGACATCTTAAGCAGTTGCATTTCGTAGCACCTGATGGCCTAGTCTTGACTAGCCTAGGCGCTAGGTGGTTTCAATAGGAAGCTGGAAACCTTTACTGCACTACGAAATGGACACATCTCGACAGGAAGAGATTTGAGAAGTAACGGGTACGTTATCATAACATTCAATACGTGTTTATTACGTTAAATGTGGTGTTGATAAAACGTTGACATAAGATGTCGATGAGATATTACGTTATACTAATGTTATATTAATGTCTTAACGGAAATTGTTTTGAAATAATAGCCCCTAAAGGGTTTCGGTAACATATTTCTTACACCTCTAATAACGCTATCATAGCAAAAGACTAAACAATTAGTAACCTTTGTGTTTGCTGAGTAACTCCCTGGACTCCGTTAAACAGCCAGGATTTATGAGGTGGAATTTCTACAAACCCACCCTACACAGCCCCTGTTGGGAGTTTGTTCCTGGTGAGTAGGGCTGTAGCTTAGTTAGCTCAGTGGTTAAACCCGGTGCCTTCCAATCAAAAGGTCCCCGGTTCAAGTCACCCCAAGATTAATGTATGTTGTCCAGTTACAGAACTGTTGACAATTCATAGTCATGGACATTAAAATATGAATGTACGAGACTGACTTTGGTCAGCTTGCGGCTTTGATAAGCCAATGACGCTTCTTCACAAGTTCCTACTTGCAGGATGATCTAAATTACATACACAAATACATACATATACTGTAGTTGTAAAAGCCACGTAGCAGCTGTAGCATTGATTAAGACTCTGATGAAGCAAACTATCCATTCAGTACTCAATTTTTGGAGAGCACTGTGGCCAAGCGGTGTAGGCAGTGTACTGGTGATCTAAGGCTTGCAGGTTTTAGTCCTGGCCAGATCATTCTGTTGTTTCCTTGGGCAAGGCACTTTATCTCCATTGCGTCTTTCCATCCAGGAGGGATTTCTCTCTGTTTAACAGGTTATTGTTGACCAGGGTAATATTGCTAGCGCCTCTGGCTTCGTTATCGATAGATAGGCCGGCGCAGTTCAACCCTCAATATTATTATTAATATTATTTTTCATGGAAAGAACCTCCATTAAACCTCCCTACAGGGTACAGCTTAGGTCTACATCATCAAGGCATTACTTTTCTTCAGAGGTTTTCTGATTGCAACTGGCTGATAACTAAAGGGTCATCAGCGGTACTGTGGTACTGCAAGCAGTGCTGCGAGTGCTGCTGTACTGCAGGCGCTAACAAGGTCATCATACAGGTCACTGTCCTTGACTTCTTTAGCAGCATATACAGAGAAACCACTTTCCTGCACCACAGTGGCGTCAGCAGGGCAAAGGATCGGCCCCAACACTCTATTTGCAAAGATAACCAGGTTTCATGTACTTCCGCCTCGCTCTCAGGACTCCAGGGCAGAGAGATTGTGCCGTCTGGCATGGGAGACCCTCACCACAGCTGAAAGCCAGAAAGGAGAGTGTGAGGACCGATGCTCTGCCCAGGGGACAACTCGACCCCGACGAGTAAACCCTTCGCAAGGAACATGCGGTAGGTTTTTCCACATGTTCGGCATACCTCAGATAGACCTGCTTACGACAAAGGGCAACAATGGGCTGCCCATCTTTTGTAACAGGCGGTCCCACCTGCAGCCTCCCACATAGCGCCAGGTCCCTGCCTTGAGACGGACCAGAGGTTTAAATTCTTCCCCCCCCTTTGGCATGATCAGCCAGATACTGAGGAAGATTCGCAGCTCCAAGGGTAAACTCATCCTAGTGGCTCCCTCCGGACCCCGGGTCCCAGGCCGCAGGTCCCACACGCAGGCCCCAGACGGGGACGTCTGGTTTTCCAGACGGCTCCACGCTGGGCATTAGCCCAGACATTGACCAGCTCACCAAAGGCATGGCTAATCGCCGTCCACGAGTCAGACAGTTAGCCCCCTCTGTGGGGCTCTCGGCAGTGCTGCATGCCCTGGCAGGGCCGCTGTACGAATCAACGGGGAACGCTTCCCTGGCTGCTCTTACAAAGAAACCACTCTTCGTCATTGCGGTAGCGTCAGCATGAAGGAGTTACCTCCAAGCCCTAACAACCAAACAGAACCACATCAGATTCGAGGGCCATGGGGCGAGGACGGTTCCAGACCCGTCCCTTATTGCCAAGAACCGGGCCTTGACTTTCTTGCCCGGGGACATTTTCTCTCAGGAAATCAAAACCCTTTCATCAGTGGCTGAGGACAAGCGTTGGTGCCCAGTCAGGGCACTGAAGTGGTACTTAAACAGGACAGAGAAGTTGAGACAAACAACCTCCCTTTTCATCCTGCCACGACCACCTTAAACAGCAGCCGCCAAGGATACCCTATCTCGATGGCTAGTAGAGATGATCCGCCCGTTCACGATGGGGGGATACCCGGCCAAGAGATCGCAACATCAGTGGGGCCTCGGCTTCCACAGCTCTCTCTGCCGGTATCCCGATACAGGACATCCTCAAGGTGGCAGCGTGGAAAACACCAACTACGTTCGCCGCCTGTTACTTACCTGACACTCTACACGCCGAGGCAGCTTTTGGCAGCGCGGTGATGCGAGGTCCGGTTGGTACTTGGTCCCAACCCTCGGGCCTCCCACCATCGGGCAGTGCCACTTGGTGCTAAGGTTGTGAGGAGACAGGTAAGCGAGGAGCGAAGTAAATATTCCAAAACTTACTGGTTTGGATATTTACGAGTGACGAGCTTACCTGTCTCCATTCCCGCCTCCCTCCCCCGAGGGGGTGGGACACAGCCAGACGGGGGAGCAGTCGTTCGACTAGGCTCACGACTCCAAGCACAACACCAGATAGACAGAGCCAACAACTACTAAGAGTCACCGGCCAGGTCTATCGGTGAGGGTAACTTTGCACCCTGTGTTTTTCATAGGCGTACTCACCTAAGTTGTCTTAGGGTTAGCAAGTGTTGGGCCTTTACAGGATGAGGCTCCTTGTTAGGAAAAAGGGGTAGTTTCGCCTGCAGGGCTCAGGAGAGTGTTCCCCCCCCTTACCCGCTGCGGCGGGGAGGATTACACTCTCCCTGCTAGGAAGGCATCAGTGCCTTTTGTTAAGGGCTCACCTTTGAGAAGTTTAGTCGACAGGAGTCCTTGGGGGTGGCCAGAGGATTCTGGCCACCCCTATTTCGGTGACCGTGAGGCCACTTTTAAGGAGTGGTCTCATGAGTAGTGAGGAGTGACCGAGGGGGGGTTCGGTCATAGAGGGCGCACAGTGTTATTATTTTACCAGGACTTTATAGGCACGGTAGAATGAGGTGCTAAGGTTGTGAGGAGACAGGTAAGCTCGTCACTCGTAAATATCCAAACCAGTAAGTTTTGGAATATATATGCTATGGTGCAGCTTAGACCTGTACAATATGCTATAGCTTACTATTGAAGGTTAGATATGCTATGGTATGTATGGTATGGTACAGCTAAGGTAGTACAATATGCTATGACTTGCTATTGAATGTACAGTATGATACAGTATGCTATGTTGCTGCAGCTAAGGTATGTATGGTATTTTGTAGCTATAAGGTATATGGTATGGCTTGCTATTGAATGTATAATACAGTTTGCTATGGAATGGTGCAGCTAATATAGTACAATATGCCTGGTGCAACTAAGAGTATCATAGATGAAATAAGTCTGTTTGGCATGAATGTTTTTGATTTATCTTTCTGCAGATATCAGATTCGTTCCGGGCCAACATGACACTATCTGAAGCTTTTCTTACTCGAGAGGAGTTTGATACTCTGTTTTTCCGGATACCAGAACTGTGTGAAGTACACCAGTCCTTCCTGAAACGTCTGGAACCAAAGTTGACTGACTGGAGTCCAGAGAAGGCATTTGGAGACTGCTTTAGATACTTGGTACTATACTTTCTCCATTGCCCCTCCCCCTTAACCCTGCACTCTACCCACCTCTATTAATGTATACCTGACCCATTAAGGGCAGTGACTTGCTGTTAGGCTGTCCCTCTATTAATGTATACCTGACCCATTAAGGGCAGTTACTTGCTGTTAGGCTGTCCTTGGAATGCTGTCTTCTCTCATAACTCTTATTTTTTTTTCTTTTTTCTTTTGTGGAAATGGATTTGCTTCTCTCTCTAGTAGACCTGTCAGTTGGTACCCCTTTGTTCTCCTGTTGTTTGGGTCAAGTTCTGGAATATACTTTCTTCCCACATCCAGTCAAAAATTGTTACACACCAGTAATAGATGCATGCATGGATTTACCACATGTATATCAATTTACAGAGAATATATTTGAATGTTCTAACAAAGTGGACCAGACGTGGTGTAGTAATATTCAATGAGGGAGGGTCATGGGTGGGATTAACCCTAGCTGTTGATTTTAGTTTTATGCGTCAAACTTAATTTACTTTCTGATTTCTTCAGGCAAGTCAATTCTACATACATGAAGAGTATGCATCCAACTACAAGAGAGCTTTCACAACTCTGAAAGAAGAAAAGGAAGAATTTAGAGCAATCGCAAATAACACTAGAGGAAGACTACCCAATGGAGAGTCCCTTACTCTGGAAGGTATGTCCATATTATAAACCTAAACAGGGAAATGAAGCCATACGTTAGAGCCTCTACACACATGAATGTAGGAGCTATCATGAATTAAACATTTTCTGTAATTCCAAAATAACACTAGAGGAAGACTACCCAATGGAGAGTCCCGTACTCTGGAAGGTACGTCCATATTATTAACCTAAACAGGGAAATGAAGCCATACGTTAGAGCCTGTACACACATGAATGTAGGAGCTATCATGAATTAAACATTCTCCGTAATTCCAAAAGACAACCAGATAGTTTTCTGAATTCTAGATTTAAGATGTTATTTAATTTCACAACACTACATGTCTTTCATTTCCATCTCACTTTAGGTCTTTTGTTGTTGTCATTTCATTACTGTCCAGGGTACCAAAGGGTCCCATTTATTAGGAGTTTTATCTTTCAGATTTCTTGCTTGTTATGGTCTATGAGTCTATGCTGCCTATTAGTTGAATTCTAGTATATAAACAGAAATGATTCCTCTATGATTCAAGTGAGGCTCATAAGAACTGCACATCAATGTTATTCTAGTATTAAGTTTGTGCAGTACCTCTACAGATGTCCATATAAGATCTATTGCAGGCTTTGTTCACAGTTTGCTTTAATTGGCTGATGACATTTGCTTTTCATTGTAAAGGATCACCAGAAAACATCCTCTCTCTGGATGTAAAAGTCACCAATTTGAGTGGCCCAGTAAACATATTTGTGCAGTGATATAAAGATGAAATAGATGTTCCTTTGTCTCTGTAATGTTTATTTTTTCTTTTCTATAATCATAGTGTTTCTGATCTCTGATTAGTATGTTTTTTCTATATGAATAATGGACATCATTTTTTGTTGACCTGTAGAGGTAGAATATTGTTTGTGGTAAAAGCAAAGGTAGGTATATTAATCACTGGCCTACGGTTTTATTGCCTTTGTGATTGATACCTTCTTGTTTAATGGTTCAAGAGGTTAGATTAGGCCTGTCATACCGCAGAAAGCTACTATAAATATTAGTGTTCAAATGATAATCGGATTGGAATCGGGCCGATTATTGCATAAACGGAACATAATCGGAATTGGTAACAATACTGATTCTGGGAATTAAAGAATGTGCTGGATAAGGCCTATGTTGATTAGCTGAGTACAGTATAGGTTATGTTGAGGCATGAAATGCTCCATAGTGCAGTATTTGATGCACTAATTTGTAATACGATGTTTCTTTTTCTCCCAATTTGCAAAGGGTCATACTTCCCTGCCCATCACCTCCCTTTTACCGTGGACCCTCTTATCTCCATTTCTTTTCAACCTTTCGATATTTGCCGCAATGCCCTCAAAAATGATTTAATTTCCGCAAAAATGCTGATCGAATCCACCTTTGCATTAGGCCTAATACTAGGTTGTAACATTGTAAACAGGTCTCGGAATACGGTCTACAATTTTGCTCAAATCAATTATGCACAAGTAAATGCAAATTTTTCATGTGGAAAAATAATTTTGGAGTAGTGTTTAGTTGTTATGATTTCTTTACATCAATCTGGTAACATTCTACAGTAATTGCAAACAAGTTACGATGGTACCATTTGCTGTTCAGTTTGATTGGCCTAAGTTTAAATTTTCTAATTGAACTTGAATGGAATTAAATAGGTAACGAATAAGGATTTTTAACTTCAAGTTCGTAACATTTCTATTTGTCTATAAACGGAATAATACTGGAAATAAGTACAAACTAATGTCTGAATGTAAGAAATATGTAATTAAAATTTACACTTTGGTAAAGGCTGAAGATGGATGGTTAGTCTGAGGTACCATTTGAGATGGATATTTTGGGTAACTATTCTTAGCGCATTTCAAGCCATTAACAGGTGACATACACGTCGAGTTGGTTAGGCCATTCGCTTAGCACAGTGCTTACTTGGTAGGATGTCATATTTTTGTATTTTGGAAATTTGTAAAAAACTCTATATTTTCTTTCCGCAAACCCCAGAGGTGATTTGGTAAATACAAAAGGATACATAAGAGCACTTTTTTACATTAAGTACAATGAAAGAAAGAGGATACAGAGGAAAAGCACAACAATAATTATTTCTATCACATACTTGATTGCTGATTTCGTATAAACAGGATATTTTCTCTTTATTAAATAATCGGAATCAGCCCGATTATGAAAGAAATAATCGGTAATCGGTATAAACAACAAATGCAGTTGGAATTGGAAAAACTTTGGGGAATCTCCTTCCCAGTTTAAGAAAAGTTTCTCAGTTAAGAGTAACCACAGACATTCCTTAAGGTGATCATGAATATTATCTCTTAACTCCTTTTATGGGCATTAATCTATTCTTGTTTGTTAAATGAACATTCAATCTCACTCTTTATTTAATCTGAGAAATCTTTTTGCATCATTAATTGTCATGACATAAAACAAATGTTTTGACCTTGGGCCTTGTTGAAGGTTTTAAACAAAAGAATTGTCCAAACGTGTATACAAATGAATCATATGCATGCAGCATAGGCATGTTGGCTTATAATGAAAACATTTAGGCTATTATTAAATGCAATAACATAATTTTGCATGTTTGATGTGAGGTTCACTTTGCCGGGGTGTGAAATACTGTGATTCATTCCTCTTCGTGTCATTGAGACTAAGGATCAACTGAAGTTCCATCATGGTGTTCTTTGCTTGGGTGACAAATCTAAACCCTCTCTTGACTATAAAGAAATTTGAGTATTCTTTAGTGTGCACTCATTATTGTTAAAGTGTACAGCTAGGAAGACAGCATTCACAGCAGGGATATCATATTATGGTTGCATCTGATTTGGATGGTTGATGTTGAAATGCCTTCCTCATGTAAAGTGTTTGTTTAGAGGAGAGAGACATCACTGATTTCTCTGTGGGGGGGGGGGGGGTCGGGGGTGGCATTCATAGGCAGAGTGGATATAGGGAAGATAAATTGTTCAGAAACAGAATGTATTGGTCATATTATGGTGTCTAGCTGGTATTTGAAGCTATGTCTTTGTTGATTTGTGAGCTAACATTGGCTGCTGCTCGGGTCAGGGATGCTAGTAGGTCATTGATTATGATGATCCATATAGCTTACATATGGTGCATGTTTTCAGTAATTTTGAAGTTTCACTTTTGAAATCTTTGTATTTCAAAACAGGAGAAGTGTTATAGCAGTAAAGTGATATTTGCTTTTGATTATAGAGGCTATGGAAAAGGTCACAAATATTATGGGTAAACTGTCTGTTTAATTGGAATTGTTGGGAGCATATCCTGATTCATGGAAACCCAGCTTAACAGAGTCATATGACACATACAACCTGTTTCCAGTAATCCTTGAAGCTGGGTGAAGGACAGCTAAAGTAGACTCCTCTTTAATATAACTTCACCACTTTCAGCTGAAGGAGAGCTACAGTTGACTGCTCTTTATGATAACTTAATTGCTTTCAGTTGAAGGAGAGCTACAGTGGACTGCTCTTTATTATAACTTCACTGCTTTTAGTTGAAGGAGAGCTACAGTGGACATGTCCAAATAGCATTTCAACGGAGTACAGTTGCGCTGTTTTACCTTCACTTTGACCTCTAGATATTTAAACCCCTCATCATAAACTTAGACTTTTGACCATATTGCTTCACTACATTCTATTGTACTTTGCGACAGAAAATGTTGCATGCAGTAGCTTACTCTGTCCTTGACTTCATTTCTGTATCTCACTATCCCATTCCTGTACCCAGTGCTTGCTGTCTGTATCACAACCTCATTATTAGACCCTTCCACACACAGTAAATCTAAATCCTGCAAGTTACATAAAAAATGTAGTTTCAAAACTTACAATTGTAGCAAAATTGCAATGTAGAGTCTATGTCACTTCTCTTAATGTGTTTCTCACTAAAGGGACATTTAAAAGTGGATTTAACTTTCCAAAACCAGCTCAGCAGGACCAAATCATCATTCGTATACATTCATTTATTTATTTGTTGTAGGTAGTTCCTATAAGCTCAACTGTTATTGTGTACATCTCATCAGAATGGAGACTTTTCCTGTTGTATTTGATTTTTTTACTATTATAATATATAAGGACTGTAATTCCCGCAGAGGCATACCTCATCAATTTCAGCAATATCCCATATATTAAATAGAATGCGCTGTAATATACCACAAAAATTGGTGATGATGCTTCTGCAGAAATTGTCTAATAGTTTTAACCGGTGTGTAACATACTGTAGAGATATACATGTATGGTATATTGCTAAAGTTATATTATTTGAAGAATTAACTTGGCATTTGAATAAATAATTGTCAGTTTTTGGTTAGTTCTTGAGTGCACCATAGTTCATGACACCATTCTTAATCATTGTACTCTATATGCCATCTCATATATTGATCATACTGTTTTTAGGAGCCTTGCAAATCACTGCCGTCCCTATTAGCCTGAGAAGATTGTTGAAAATGTAAAGAAGTTTGGTATTGAGTTGCTCTGATTCTGTGTTTTTCATCACCACTGAATAAGATTTGATGTACCAGACTTTCAAGAAGGTTAAAGTTTGGTATGTTTATCTAATTAAAATTAAGTGCTTATTGTACTTGGTAGAGTAAATAATGTATCTTGAGCAGCTGTGATTCATTTAAACTCTATTGCAAGTGCTCCTATGAAATACAACTGTTGTGACACACATTAAATCTATGATGGCTGTATACGTACACTACAGGTTAGTGTCTGTTCATTGTTGTGCCTGCTACAATAGCAGTGCGATTGAAGGTCAGTGCATTTTCTCCTTGGCACAGTAATAGGTACCATTACGCTGCAACTTTTCATAGAATAAAGGAAATAAAACTGCCACAGTCTTTGCTACCTTTTCCTGTGTATAAGTGAAACTGCTGTGACTTATATTTGTTTACTCAGCCTTCCATGAGACTCAAGGAGTTGCTATAGCACTGATAATGTTATAATCCGTTGTGACAAGAAATACTTTATAGCATGAAGTAGTTATCAAGTGTAATTGGTGTTTGTAGTACATTACAGTATGTACAGTTAAAGTAAATTATCCTTGGCTTAGTCTTCCAATTGAACTGTGTTGAACTTTATGATGTAATGGTTTATAAGAATATCCATTGTGACAAGAAAAGTACTGTAGAGCATTAAAGATATGCTGTATTGGCCCCAAATATGCTAGATATTCAAATATGGTCATCTTTTGTCAAAAGTCTTAAACTGTTTTCATTACAACCTTCAAAGAAATTTTCCTTAGTTGGGACATTCAATCATATTTTGAGTTCCTTAAAAATGTCCGAGAACAATTTGGAGAGTAAAGACCTCCAGGAAAGTACTTTTTGAAAACTTCTAGCAATTAAAGGGTGCTATAATTTGGGGCCTATACTGAATACCTTTAAGTAGTCATCCAGTGATTGGTGTTTGTAGTACTGTACAGTTACAGTAAATTATCCCTGGTTTAGTCTTCCAATTGGTGGACTGTGTTGAAATTTGTAAAACTTTCCAGGTACAGACTTTTCATACTCTTTACTCATCCTATGCCATCCTTTACTCATTTCTCTTTTATTCCCCTCCCTCTCCCTCTCCCCCTCCCCCTCCCCTGCCCCTCCCCCTCCGTCTCACCCTCCCATTCCATTGAAAAGGATAGAAAAGTCATGTTGACAGAAACACACCTATGATTAGCTATCATATATTGCATGATACTTTAGAGGAAATGGCATACTAAATACTACACTGAACTGTTAATTACTGCATTAATTGTCACACAAGTTTCATATTAAAATTAAACAATACAGTGTACAGTTGCAAACGTTACAAGGAAGAGAAACAAATGAATTGATACATTGTAGAAGTATTGCACTTGGTGACTCATGCATGTTACAGCTTCAGCCAGCTTACAGTATCATCAGTCTCACTATTTCTAATGCTTTGTTTATTATCTTGATCTATATAGAATGACATCTTTATAACAGTTCAAAGGTCATAATTGAGTATCCAGATCAAATTAGACAGTGTTAAAGTCAGTTCATCCTACTGTATACTATATACAGTATACTATATATACTGTATACCAGGCCTCGACAAATACGGTCGCCAACTCGCAAATGGCGACTAGAATTTTGCGACTCGCGAGCAAAAAATGCATTACGCTCGACATTTTGGCGAGTGGCACATTCGCTCACTGCCTTTACACGATAGGCTTAAAATTAAATTATGAGCCAAGTTAATAGTCATAAACAATGTTTCATATTTTTATATATATCATGTTTTAAAACACTTTGACGAACACAATTGAAATAGATCGTTTTTGCTGTAAACAACTAACAGCGACACTAGAACGCGATATCTTAAGTTAGGCCATACTACCTAGGCTTATATAACACAAACACTTAGCGAGAAAAAATGGCGAGTAAATTTAACGTTTTGGCGAGTAGAATTTTAGACTCGGTCGCCAGTTGGTGAGTAGTATTAAAAAAATTGTCGAGGCCTGCTGTATACTGTACTATATACTATGCAGAGTTAACTATATATTACTCATAGTATACTATATACTATATATGTATACTATATACTATACAGTATAATTAATTCTATAACATATACTATATACTTTATACTGTATACTACTACTGTATGTATAGTACACTATATATACTGTATACTATTTACTGTGCACTATATACTGCATACTTTATATTATATACTACTGTATATACAGTATATAATATACTGTAATACCCAGCCAGCATGCCCAGTTGGGGCCCAATTGGGTTTCACTCGGGCTGCCAAGTGGGCCCCAATTGGGCTTCCCAATTGGGGCCCATTCAGATTTGTCATTCCGTTCCACACAGGGCCCAATTGGGCCAAACAGATTGGGGCCCACGAGTGGCCCAAACTGGTCCCAGTTGGGCGAGACTGATTGGGGCCCAAACCAATCCCATACGGGGACCAACCGGGCCAGCTGTATGGGGCCCACCTGGGACCCATTCTGGGCCCCAATTGTTTTGGCCCACACAGAACCTATACTGTGCCCAATCAGGCTAACTGCATGGGGCCCAAATGGGACCCATTTCGGGCCCAGTTGATTGGGCTTGACCCAAGTGAAACCCACACTGGGCCCAACTGGGCCAACTGTGTGGTCCAAATTTTAAGCCCAGCTGTTTCACTGTGTCCCTTAAAATAGTTCAGTTATCTACAGGTTTACCACCTCTCAGCATTCGGGGAAAGTGGCTGAAGGCCAAGTTTCAATCTCGACCATGGGATGGGGACGTAAAATAACAGCCCTGGGAGCATGCAGGAAGTGTTTGTAAAAGTCATAAGTTTGTCTCAGCGTGAAAGTGTAGTCGCCCCTATCATCCAAAGGACGAGAGAAGAGCTGGATATACAGTAGCTTGGTTGCACTTGTGTACCACATATTATAGTAGGTTGTTGAATCAATAACACTTGAACCGTTCATGTACTGTCGTGATACAGCAGAGATTAATTGCCTCAGAAACAAATCCAAATAAAAACAAATGTATTCATGTGTACATTCATTGAAATATATTAAGAAGACAACAATGAAAACTAAACAATAATTCATAAACTCCATAATTACATTTTAATTTAAAGAAAAAATATGAAACTCTCAGAACTGAAACTATATGCATCCTAATTGGAGGGAGCATTTTGGCATTTGGAGAAAGAATAGAATGTCCAGGCAAACCCTGCAAATGTTAACGATGAGGGCAAGATGCTATATATTGCACATACTTTTGCATTGCAAATGCAATGCTAATGTTGCTCAGGGCCAACAGTATGTATCCTCTAGATCAAATGGAATCATAAAAACATGAACTCATTTAAAATCGTGACCGAAAGCGGAACTTTTACTTTTTCTGGCAAGGTGAGAATAAACATCTTCTATGTTTTATGACAAGATAATGACATAGGTAATAACAAATATTGCTACAGTAAATCTGGAAAACACAAAAATATAAATGGATGGATGTACTCTAGAATAAAGAACATTGATGAGCAAGAATTAAGGTGTATAATCGTTTAATGTAGATACGACACTATGAAAAAGAATGGAATGGTTTAGTACTAAGCATAAAAATTCACATTAAAGGGCAAGTGTACTCAAAATGTGATTTATGTATGTTATCAAGCTTTAAAAATCATGCCAGTAGCTATCCATCCCATCTCCCACGCCTGATGATCGGGGGGGGGGGGGGGGGGTGTAGTGGCTGAAATTCCAACTGGATGGATTTTGGAGCCAGAAAATTCCAACTGCTGCCTTGTACCCCCCCCGTACTACTCATCAACATTACCATGTGGAATTATGCAGAATTATTTTTCGATACATCTGTACCACTGGCCCTCACTACACAGTAAGCAACTGAGTATAGTTATCTGCTTGAAGGCTACATAGACTACTGACTACAACAGCTATGTTAATGTAACGAAAGGGAAAACTTTTTTTTTCAACAAATTATATGCGACGACATAGTGAATTACCAAAAAATACAGTGCTTTTTACTAACACGCTTAATATTATTTCCTGGGGGGGGGGGGGGGGCTATTTATCACTCACATGAAACAATTTCAATTGTTCACTTCATTCCAGCTGAGAATTTGGAATGAAATGAACAATTAAACATTTTGCAGAAAAATGTTTATGTTGAGTTGATGAGATACCATAAGTTGTTAATTAAACATTGTGCAGAAAATATTTCAATTGCTCAGATGGAATGAAGTGAACAATTGAACATTTCGCAGCAACATTTCCAATTGACGAGATATGATAAGTTGTCAATTAAACATTTTGCAGAAAAATGTCCAATTGACGAGATATGATTAGTTTTCAATTAAACGTTTTTCAGAAAATTTTTCAATTGCTCAGTTAAAGAAACTGAGCAATCCAACATTTTCTGATATTTGATAAGATTTTATTTTGCTATCTAAACAATAGACTGAAAAATGTCAATTTATGGGCAAAGTTTTTCTTATGTTGATGGCACTTTTAAGCTTCCATAGATTAGCATTGAGTGTTTCAATTGTACATACCATAGTGCCAATGTAAGCTAGTGAACAGGGTCAACCCACCTAATAGCAAAATTAATACGTAAATTAACCAAATTGAAGCTGAACGTTGTACAGTAGTTCTAGGCATTTCTTTTAGAATATTCAAAATCATACAAAGTTTTGTTATGGTGGAGTATAAGGATCGCGAGATACAATTTCTCAATATGACAAGGAAAACGTGGTAAATATGACTGATTAAAGGTCAATTTTGACCGAAAATTTTAGGACACTCACAAATTACAAGAATATGTGAAAATTAGAGTGCGACAGTTGGAAAAATTGAGTGCGACAGAATATGAGCATTTGGAAAATTCCTAAGAAATCAAATAGAACGGCAACACTAATATTTGATGACATCAGTTCCTTAGGTTTGTAGCAATTCCTATGTTTTAAATTGTTATTCATAGTCATATAAACATGGAAGTTATAACCCTATCCGTTCTAAAATGTTAACATGTTATGTCAGCACTTGGGATTTAGATGATGTTTACACAAAATTATTTATTTCACATGTAAGGAATGTGTGGAAACATATTATATATATTTCAAAGGGAAATATAATACTTTTAGTAATAGCCAGGTATTGACATGAAAAATATGGTGTGGCCATTCTACTCCTATTAAATAACAAACTGCAAACAGTCATATCTTGGTAACTGAACATGCTATGAATATGGAAATAGGGCTACCGATATGATTTTCAATGCTCTAAGTATCAGATAGGTGAACTACAGTTTGAATAAATGCCCCCTTTAATCTACAAAAATGTAAAAAAAGTTTGAACATGAAAAATACATATTTACGAATGTTGAAATTGTCTTGCGGTTGATGATTGAAACAATGGATGAATAGGTTGACTGCGTCCAATTGATTGTCGAGATCGTGTTGACAGGCCTTGAGTTGTTCAGTAGTGAGTATTGGCGAAAACAGCTGCCTACTTTCCCGGAACTTAACAAAGGAGGCTGTAGGAATAGTAATAAAGGCAACAATAATGGGTGGGTGCTCTCGTTGAACAGCGTCCTTAAAATGTTGGAGACGTGAGATTAGCCAAGGAGCAGTAACTGGAGATCGACGGAGAACTCTGTGACCTGAAGAATTGCTGGCGAATTCCGTAAGGTTGTTAAATGCCTGCAGCACAGCGAAGAATGACCCAGTCGTTGGTAGGATAGTGACGTAGCTTATCTATGGTATACAGAAGCAAGTCTGCAACAGTGGCTCCTCTTCTCTTCTAATTACAAAGTCTATGCTACGTACAGGTCCTTCAGGCCTACGATAGTGATCGAAAGAATATGCCGTTGAATCGGTTACAACGAGAAAATTAATGCGTGGTGATCCACTACGAGACAGGTGTATTTGAAAACGAACAAGGAGACTTATCTATGAAAAGTTTATAATATTACACCAACCGCGATTGCTCTGCAACTGTAAAAGTCTAAGTCTATGTAGACCGTAAGGATAGGCTGTCGCGAGTAATACACGAAATGACATGCCATTAGGTCTAGGCTAGTTGCCTGATAATGCTATAACTTATACTAGATTAAGGGTATTGTAAAACAAACCTCTGATCTAATAATTTGGATCAGTCCGTCTAGTAAAATTAAATGAAAAGTGGTCGGTCCTCCAATACACGAAAATACACACAGTGCACTGTCGCTCAGTCCAAGCTTAGATCGGTGGCGTGAGAATCTTTACGCCAAGTCGTGGTTGGAACTTCCAGAAGGTGGCGCGAAGTAGTAGTAGACTATAGGGTGCCTAGGCTTACCATCCTATGAACAGCAACCACGCTAGGCTACGCTGATAAACAATAATCACCTGCGACGCGGACAGGAGGTGATCGTTAGGCCAAGAGCTCGCGGAGCAGTAAATTACACGAGCGGGCAATGTCCGAACAAATATAGATATTAAGGGTTGAAGTTCCCGAGGTAAAGATATGCGTGTAGAGCTGTAATTAAGTATATTAATAAAGGTCAGCTGGTACTCGTAATAGTAATAATCCACATGTCGCGGAGGTCCCAAGCTAAGATGACGCATGTATTCCTCTGGTGAGTCCCTTAGAGTATTTTCCAAACGAGGAAACCCGTCACAGAAAGTTTACACTTCCGGAGATGAGGGTGCAAGGAAATAAACTTGCTACAAATTCACCCAAATGAGTCACACCCTCACAGAAAAAAAATTGTTCCAAAATACTCACCGAGTACCAACTCCTTTTGAGTGAATGATTGAATTATCAATTGTGAATTGAATTATTTTGATGGATTTCGTTGGTTCATATCGGATTTCGGAAAGCGTTTTCGGTCATTTCTTTAGCTTTATTGCCGTAGAATGATCACGTGAGGGCATATGGAGCGCGATACGTATTGGTGGCAAAAAAACGCGCCTAATTCGGGAATCAGTGTTGCCAGTTGGCTTTGTCATAACGATAGTGCAGTGTGGAAATGAGATATATACATTGAAGTAGGTCAGCCGAAAGAGTGAAACCCAGGGGCGTACCGTACGGGGGGGGGTGTGGGGGGTGTTCGTGAGTTCCTCGGTAAAATCAAATATACTGATGACCTTCTTTCTTTTCTTTTTCTTTTCTTGTCAGTTTTTTCGGCTAACAATCTTACCAATTTAACATATTTTTCGCAGACTAACCTCATTTTTTCGAGCGAGATTGCTAACAATCAATTTTGGTCGGTAAATTTGGGTCCGTACACCCCCCCCCCCCACTCGACGCAGTCACAGAAAGCCCCTGGTGAAACCGTCTTGCTCCCGAATGGGCCCGAAGCGGGCCATACATGAGGGCCAACCTGATCAAAAACCGAGTCTGTCCCAATTGGGCCACTACGTTAATGAATTAACTGTTGTCAAGGATTGGTGGCCTAAGGAAGAACCTAAGCTTTCCAAAGCAAAAAAACAAGTATGTGTTGAACATCTCAATAATGTTTTGAAGTATGTTAACCAGAAGGGCCAAACTGTATTGTGCCCGAATGGGCACTGAGTGGGCTGGCCCTGGCCCAACCAGGCCCAATTCAACCGAGTGAAACCCAATTGGGCCCCAGCTGGGCATGCTGGCTGGGTAGTGTATACCATATGCTGTATACTATATAATATCATGTACCCCATGTACAGTACACTATATACTATGCCTCATTGAAATGTCAGTTTAACTAGTTCTTCCACATCACGGCATTAAGTCCATATACTCTTAATATATTTCAACATAGGGCATGAAAACAATGGTGAAACATGCACAGTGCATTAAGGAAACAATTATGCATAACAATGAAGATTGTTTGAATATCAAACACAAAATATATATTTAGGGATTCAACCTTACACAGACCTAGGTACTGTTCGTGTCTTTGATCCTGCTGTTGTATATTTAGAGATTCAACCTTACACAGACCTAGGTACTGTTCCTGTCTTTGATCGTGCTATTGTATATTTAGAGTACATCAACCTTACACAGACCTAGACTGTTCCTGTCTTTGATCCTGCTGTTGTATATTTAGGGATTCAACCTTACACAGACCTAGGTTCTGTTCCTGTCTTTGATCCTGCTGTTGTATATTTAGAGATTCAACCTTACACAGACCTAGGTACTGTTCCTGTCTTTGATCGTGCTATTGTATATTTAGAGTACATCAACCTTACACAGACCTAGACTGTTCCTGTCTTTGATCCTGCTGTTGTATATTTAGGGATTCAACCTTACACAGACCTAGGTACTGTTCCTGTCTTTGATCCTGCTGTTGTATATTTAGAGATTCAACGTTACACAGACCTAGGTACTGTTTCTGTCTTTGATCCTGCTGTTATATATTTAGGGATTCAACGTTACACAGACCTAGGTACTGTACCTGTCTTTGTTTATTGCTGTACAAACACAATTCAGATTTTTAGAAATTTTAGAATCATCCAATATCTGTAGAAAATAAGTAAAACAAGAATGAGAATGTTTCCAATCATTTATTTTATCGAGTGCAGCTTCACAAGGACTCCCACCCCTTAGCCATTCGGTCATACAATACATTATCCCCTCATCCCTCCCTCATTTTCAGTTGAAATCATGTGTATGGCTGGGGTATGAAACGCATCTTATTGTAATAGGCTACGTACATCATTGGTGTATTGAATGAGTGGGTTTGTTGTTGATTGCCTCAACAGTCTAAGTATAGTTTCGCCTTTTCATTCTGTTTAATGTTTCGTCCTTTATTCTGTTTACTGTATTGTTCTTTTCCAGTCCTGAGCATGTTTTCTTTGTTCTTTGTAAACTGGGATTCACATCACACAAGCTTTTAGTAGCTTCCTTGTGTAATCCCCTCAACCATTTATCATGTTTTAATTCTATTGTAGGAACATGTCACTGTAAATTCTTTGAACATTGTTGATTGAAATAAAGTTGAACTGAATTGAATAGTGCCATAGTGTACATCCTCCAAGATGTCAAACTAAGTGCACCAAAACTATAGTTTCATCTCATTTATACACTATGCATATGGCTGCATTATATTGGTAAGCTATATATGTTTACAGCAGGCTTTCATTACACTGCATTTCCTCGTACCTGCTGTGTGATTGAACTCTGTAGTTGATTGAGCCAGCTGTGAGAGAACTAGTGGTCAACTAAGTTTCACTTTCCCTGATCAGATGTATGTAGCATCCAGGTTGGTATGTACAGTTTATATATATACCTACATTAGCTACATGTTTATTCATATTGTATATAATGTAATTTTATATTTGGCCAATAATTGGTCATCCTGTTTTAATTTTGTTTCTCTGTCTCATTTTTCTTGCAGCTCTACTCCACAGTCCTCTGCACAGAATCACAAAATTAACTCTAACTATTAACGTAAGTCTGCTGAAAGTGTTTTTGAATTATCTTTTGTCTGCACTGCATCTAGGGAAATGAGGGAGGATGATATAATAACACCATCAGATATTAAACACTCTGCTTTAGTTTTGTAGCAATCACAATTTTAGTACAGTGCAGACATTCTAGCTATCACAGCTTATTTTAGACAGTGTCCAAGCTATCACAACACTGTACATTGGGGACAGTATCCCATCAATGTGCTTTGGAGACTGTGCTCTACCATAATATACTAAAGTTATTGTCATACAGTATGACAGTATGACAATATGCTGTGTTGAATGCAATGTCCCCTGTGATAACACATTGGAGACAGCTGTCCAATCACAATATACCTTACTCTAAATGGTCAATCTGGCACAATGTTTGCACATGTCACATAAATGTAGAATTGGAACCATTATGTGACCATATGTTGTAAGTAGATGTTAACATCATTCTGTGTGTTCCATTCTACCAACATAACAGGTATGTAGAATGTAGGTCATTAGACTATGTGACTCATGTACACAGTGTTTGTAGTATGTGACATGTACAGTATGTGACAGATTGTTTGTACATGTACCTTGTCATTCTATGTGACTCATGTAGCCCAGTGTTTGTACACATGACATATAGAGTATGTGACATGTACAGTATGTGACAGATTGTTTGTACATGTACCTTGTCATTCTATGTGACTCATGTAGTCCAGTGTTTGTAGTATGTGACATGTACAGTATGTGACAGATTGTTTGCACATGTACCTTGCCATTCTATGTGATTCATGTAGCCCAGTGTTTGTACACATGACATATAGAGTATGTGACATGTACAGTATGTGACAGATTGTTTGTACATGTACCTTGTCATTCTATGTGACTCATGTAGCCCAGTGTTTGTAGTATGTGACATATACAGTATGTGACAGATTGTTTGTACATGTACCTTGTCATTCTATGTGACTCATGTAGCCCAGTGTTTGTACACATGACATATAGAGTATGTGACATGTACAGTATGTGACAGATTGTTTGTACATGTACCTTGTCATTCTATGTGACTCATGTAGCCCAGTGTTTGTAGTATGTGACATGTACAGTATGTGACAGATTGTTTGTACATGTACCTTGTCATTCTATGTGACTCATGTAGCCCAGTGTTTGTACACATGACATATAGAGTATGTGACATGTACAGTATGTGACAGATTGTTTGCACATGTACCTTGCCATTCTATGTGATTCATGTAGCCCAGTCATATCAATTCCTTCACCCCCCAAAACGACACTAAAAAGTACTGCAATATAAGCTCTTTGAAGGATTAAGTGTGACTCATCGCTCCCATACGTGAGCGCTGTGGATCAACGCGGTCAGGAAGATTGGACTGATCCATTCTGTTGCGGGTTTTTTATATTGCTGTGACGCAAACTAATGCATTCTCAATGTATATGGGAATTTGGGTGAAAAAAAACTACCAATAAATGTGTTTTTAAACTAATTTTGAGTTCTTAACAGTACAATAACAAATTTTAATACAATTACACATAAACGATTAAACAGTGCGTAGTTACAGTCCCCTATACTAGGCGCTACCACGCGGGCGTCTACAATAGCGTCTCTCGAGGTTGGGCTAGAAGGTCGATATTTTCTAACGAAGACTCTCATTTGTTACCCCTAGGTCCGATTGAAAACTTGAACCAATCACAATAATTTTTATATGTACAGAATCTGTCACTCATTTGTAATGCATATTCAATTTAGACAAAGAGGAGGGCAAGTGTTATAGTGACACAATTGAACTTTCAAAAATGGGAGTTTCAAAAGCCACACGACGCTACATGTTGCCATGTGTGTTTTACGTGTGACTTTTGGTTTTCAAAAGTTACGTATTTTACATTTTTTAACCCCCAAAGTCCGATCGTGCCATGCTAAATAGAAACTAGGAAACAACAGAGATATGAAGAGATTTATTCCACCTTTCTAAAGATGTTTTAGACAAAGTGATATGAAATGAGGAAAGAACTGTTATCAGTGAAGAAAAACATGGCCTAACAGTAAGTCAACGAGGGGTGTTGGTAGTAACTGTTGTGACTTTCCGCCGCTGCACAAGGAAGAGCGCTAAGGAATTGATATGGTTTGTACACATGACATATAGAGTATGTGACATGTACAGTATGTGACAGATTGTTTGTACATGTACCTTGTCATTCTATGTGACTCATGAAGCCCAGTGTTTGTACACATGACATATAGAGTATGTGACATGTACAGTATGTGACAGATTGTTTGTACATGTACCTTGTCATTCTATGTGACTCATGTAGTCCAGTGTTTGTACACATGACATATAGAGTATGTGACATGTACAGTATGTGACAGATTGTACATGTACCTTGTCATTCTATGTGACTCATGTAGCCCAGTGTTTGTACACATGACATATAGAGTATGTGACATGTACAGTATGTGACAGATTGTTTGTACATGTACCTTGTCATTCTATGTGACTCATGTAGTCCAGTGTTTGTACACATGACATATAGAGTATGTGACATGTACAGTATGTGACAGATTGTTTGTACATGTACCTTGTCATTCTATGTGACTCATGTAGTCCAGTGTTTGTACACATGACATATAGAGTATGTGACATGTACAGTATGTGACAGATTGTTTGTACATGTACCTTGTCATTCTATGTGACTCATGTAGCCCAGTGTTTGTAGTATGTGACATGTACAGTATGTGACAGATTGTTTGTACATGTACCTTGTCATTCTATGTGACTCATGTAGCCCAGTGTTTGTACACATGACATATAGAGTATGTGACATGTACAGTATGTGACAGATTGTTTGTACATGTACCTTGTCATTCTATGTGACTCATGTAGTCCAGTGTTTGTACACATGACATATAGAGTATGTGACATGTACAGTATGTGACAGATTGTACATGTACCTTGTCATTCTATGTGACTCATGTAGCCCAGTGTTTGTACACATGACATATAGAGTATGTGACATGTACAGTATGTGACAGATTGTTTGTACATGTACCTTGTCATTCTATGTGACTTGATCATGTAGCCCAGTGTTTGTAGTTTGTGACATGAACAGTATGTGACAGATTGTTTGTACATGTACCTTGTCATTCTATGTGACTCATGTAGCCCAGTGTTTGTACACATGACATATAGAGTATGTGACATGTACAGTATGTGACAGATTGTTTGTACATGTACCTTGTCATTCTATGTGACTCATGTAGCCCAGTGTTTGTACACATGACATATAGAGTATGTGACATGTACAGTATGTGACAGATTGTTTGTACATGTACCTTGTCATTCTATGTGACTCATGTAGCCCAGTGTTTGTACACATGACATATAGAGTATGTGACATGTACAGTATGTGACAGATTGTTTGTACATGTACCTTGTCATTCTATGTGACTCATGTAGTCCAGTGTTTGTACACATGACATATAGAGTATGTGACATGTACAGTATGTGACAGATTGTTTGTACATGTACCTTGTCATTCTATGTGACTCATGTAGTCCAGTGTTTGTACACATGACATATAGAGTATGTGACATGTACAGTATGTGACAGATTGTTTGTACATGTACCTTGTCATTCTATGTGACTCATGTAGCCCAGTGTTTGTAGTATGTGACATGTACAGTATGTGACAGATTGTTTGTACATGTACCTTGTCATTCTATGTGACTCATGTAGCCCAGTGTTTGTACACATGACATATAGAGTATGTGACATGTACAGTATGTGACAGATTGTTTGTACATGTACCTTGTCATTCTATGTGACTCATGTAGTCCAGTGTTTGTACACATGACATATAGAGTATGTGACATGTACAGTATGTGACAGATTGTACATGTACCTTGTCATTCTATGTGACTCATGTAGCCCAGTGTTTGTACACATGACATATAGAGTATGTGACATGTACAGTATGTGACAGATTGTTTGTACATGTACCTTGTCATTCTATGTGACTCATGTAGCCCAGTGTTTGTAGTTTGTGACATGAACAGTATGTGACAGATTGTTTGTACATGTACCTTGTCATTCTATGTGACTCATGTAGCCCAGTGTTTGTACACATGACATATAGAGTATGTGACATGTACAGTATGTGACAGATTGTTTGTACATGTACCTTGTCATTCTATGTGACTCATGTAGCCCAGTGTTTGTACACATGACATATAGAGTATGTGACATGTACAGTATGTGACAGATTGTTTGTACATGTACCTTGTCATTCTATGTGACTCATGTAGCCCAGTGTTTGTACACATGACATATAGAGTATGTGACATGTACAGTATGTGACAGATTGTTTGTACATGTACCTTGTCATTCTATGTGACTCATGTAGCCCAGTGTTTGTACACATGACATATAGAGTATGTGACATGAACAATATGTGACAGATTGTTTGTACATGTACCTTGTCATTCTATGTGACTCATGTAGTCCAGTGTTTGTAGTATGTGACATGTACAGTATGTGACAGATTGTTTGTAAATGTACCTTGTCATTCTATGTGATTCATTGTAGCCCAGTGTTTGTACACATGACATATAGAGTATGTGACATGTACAGTATGTGACAGATTGTTTGTACATGTACCTTGTTATTCTATGTGACTCATGCAGGGCATATTTTAACTGGGTTCGCATCGCAGTTTGCGAGTCGAAATAGCCTGTTTGCGAATCATTTCCCTAGTTGATTCGCAAGTTCTGCGAATCAAGAATCGCTACGTTATTCCATCACCAATATAGCCTAACTGGAAATCGCAATCAAGTTGCTAATGCATGTTTTACACAGCGCCGTATTATGTACCATATCTATGACAGTCGTAGTCCGCGAACGGGCGCTAGGTATGTGCGGGCAGTATAAATTACTAGAAGCATGGTCATTGATACATCCGTACTATACCACTGACTATGATACGGACCATCGCGTAACTGATATTGCTAATGATATATGTTGTGGGATGTGGGCGCTGTTCAAGTATCGGTGCGGAGCTAGGGCAGATGCTTCTTCCAGTAGTTTATACCTCTTTGGGTTATGACGTAACTCAACGTTTGTTGTTGTCACGTACACCAATCGCATGCTTGGCAGCCGCGCGCAGTGCACACAGTAATCAATTTGGTGAACATTGCAATTAGGGTTGGGCGATATATCGAAAATTATTATGATCGCGATAATTTTTTTCAAAACGATATTCTTTGAGGATTGAACAAATGACGATAATTTCTTGTGAAAGAAATTTGAAATAAATGTGGAAAAATGCGATTATCCTTTTTCCGTTTTAAGTGTAAATGTTATTCTAGCATTCCATGGTTAAGAAAGTTGAAAAGAAATAAAGTTTATCAACTTCATTTACTGACTTTTGAACTTCGTGAAAAACCCGTCCTTTACAACATTGACTGTATAGAGAAAAAACTCTGAAAATCAGTAGAGAAATTACCAATTGTGTACGAACAGTAAGTTGGTACACCTTTCAAATTTTACGAAAGGTCAAGCAAAATACTTTCGAAAAATTCACGCGAAACTGGCATATCGTGCTAAATGCAACTAATATCATGTAAACAAGGCTCTAGTACACCCATTTCTGAATAAACCATAAGACAACATCTAGTGTTAAGCGGGGGAAAAGATTTATTTTCTAGAATTTCCAAAAAAAAAAAAAACCTTTAATATCCTACCATAGTTAAGTGAATAGTAAATAGCCTAACCACTTCGTCGGTTACGGATCTCACGTAACAACAAAAACACAACTAATTGTATTTTGCAAAGTTGACATTTTCTACAAGGACATGGAAACAATATTTAGCATTTAGTTAATCATGCCAAGTGGCCTAAAACATGGGATTACAAGATTCTTACTTTCATAAAGATGGCCATACTGTAGCTATTGGGGCCTTGATATTGTGCTATGACTGTATGGTATAGACTGTGCCTCGTGTATCATGGGGAATAGATTGTTTTGTTCATGCGGAGGAGTCGGTTGACTTGAGGTGTGTTTTACTTACCTTAATGTTACGGGGATATTTACCTACTCTTCTTGAACGTCTAAGATAATATTTCGCATAACTTTACCGATCCTTTACTGACTGACCCAATTAATTCTAGAATGGAGCCAAAATAGTTAACTCCATGAAAGGTTTTTTTTTGGAAAAGTGCCAAAAATGTTAACAAACAGGTGTTAGACAGGGGGTTGTTTGGCAAGGTACCTGTGACAATTCGCATCACATGTAGCCTACCGTGATATTTTAGTAGGGATAAACACTGCAGTTGTAAACTGATGTACGTATAGTGCACGCTGTTCATTGTTAGGCAGTCTAGAAACGGGGCTTTGCCGAACGTAATTTGTTTCGTAATATCGACAGTTTTGTAAGTTTAACTTTTTAAAGATTGTAAGACAGATTAAATCTCTTTTCATTTTATCACATAATATAGCTACTCTAACTTGTCATTTTAAAATTTTCATCAGTTTCGTGACAATTTAAATTCCAAAAGTTGTCAGTATTTTGAATCCTCAACTGCGAATTTTTTATCGCCAGACACGCAAAAATACTAAAATTTTCCGGGGGCCTTCGCCCCCTGGAACCCCACAGAAGGGGTTCCACCCCTTGACACCACCGGGTGCTAAGGCGGGCCCCTGGACCCCACGACACTATGCTTGCACGCAACAGGGGTTGGTGTGCATGTTCGCTGCGCGAAACCACCGGTGGGAAATCGGCAGTTGCTTTTAGTGTGTTCGCGAACACACTAAAAACAACAAGGAAAAATTATCGTAATTATCGAATTATCGAGATAATTTTTGAACTATTTATCGTGACGTTAATAAGCAAATATCGCCCAACCCTAATTGCAATACCACGTTGTGAGCTACTGGTGCTGGCTATAGGCTAACATTACAATAATAATATTGCACTGTGTAGTACTGTAGTTTCACTAGCGGCCAGAATGTAATCGGATTATCGGATTTATCGCCATCGGTTGAACAGAAAGTACATTGTTACAGAATCAGGAGTTCAGGATTTGTGATCGCGCAGTTTCCACAGATTCCGTTTTGTAATTTACTTCCGAATACTTCGTCATGGCAGTTAAAGGTTTAAAGGAGGAAACGTCTAAGAAATGGATTTCGGAGAACAATTGGTCGGGGCTGGAATATGACTTGACTCCTGGCGCGAGTAGGTTAGTTGAGCGAAATGAGAAACGGATACAACCTGCATTTTCACACAAGGAATTTATTTATATGTCCTCCTTTTGATGCATACTTTGTGGAATGATAGCATCAGGCGTATCTAGGCTACAGTACATACATTTATACATAAATGAGAAATGAAGATTACTAGATTCACAAATTTCTCAATGCTAATCGATTTTTATGCAGTGCTAATCAAAATGGCAGTTGGTTAGCAAAACGTGCTAATGAATTAATTTTGCTCAAAATATGCCCTGGACTCATGCAGCCCAGTGTTCGTACACATGACATATACAGTATGTGACATGTACAGTATGTGACAGATTGTTTGTACAAATACCCAATATGAAGTTTGTTGCTTTCCAAAGGGATAGATGAATTTTTAGATCAAATCTAAAACAGTTTCTTATTGTTGATCAATTGATCAAAAGCAAGGCTTAGGTCAAAGTGTACTTTAGTGGAGCAAGTTATCACTTAACATAACCACAGTCTCATCCAAACAGCATGTAAAACTTGAATGCAAATTTCACCTGAGTGCATAGACAACGTTTCCTCTAATAATTGTCAAAACAAAACAATTTTCTGGACTATCCATTTTAATAGGTGATAGATGGTAAATGAATATTTGGAGACAAGTTCATGCCTAAACCAGGAAGTTTTGGGTGATTGGCAAATCAGAAAAGTTTGCATTTTCAATTTCATGTAACAGAGATAAAAATAAACTGGTAATTGGAAACACACATATTTACATAAAGTATGTGTTCTGTTTTTAACCGATAATCGGAAACACACATGGCAACATAACGTATGTGTTCTGTTTTTTAAGTGGTAATCAGGAACACATGGCCTGTACATAGCGTATGTGTTCTGTTTCTAACCGATAATTGGAAACACACGTGGCTACGTAACCTATGTGTTCTGATTTTAACAGATAATCGGAAACACACAAGTGGCTACATAACGTATGTGTTCTGCTTTTAACTGGTAATTGGAAACACACATGGCTACATAACGTACAGTATGTTTTCTGTTTTTGAAGTTGTCCTTTCCCGGTACTAGTATGCTCTCGTGACTTTCAATTTAAAACTGAAACTGTTTACGTGAGAGCAGTAGATGGATTTGTTACTTGTGTCGGTACTTTCACTTTCTTAATGAACCAACCTATATGTGTGAAACAAAACCTCTGAAAAGCCCCTATGGATTTAACTTGTTCAGTTTAATTTGTTAATCACTTGAAATTGATTAATGAGCTACCTTTCATTTCCCTAAAAATACAGTCTGCTTCTTTCAGTAAATTCTTTTGAGTATTGATTTTCTGCTTGCTAAAGCAGTTTTGGTTTCAAAGAGTGTATATTGTTGATGAACCTAAGCCCATAATGATTAGAGTAACCTGACCCAAACCTTCATGAAATAATAGGGTTGATAGGAGATAATGCAACATTGTAGACTAATTTGTAGTATTGTATTACACACAATAACCTAACATCTCATTGTCCAGCTTATCTGTGATGATATGATCTCTAATAGAATCAGGCTAGAATCTTTAAATATCTTCATTCATGTTGTAAGACAATGCAGTGTGTTGAAGAATGGGAGTCCTTGAATGATGACAATCCCTGTGGCCAATCTCAGGAACACCAAGTTTCCTAGTATAGTGTCATTATAAACCTTGAGTAACTGCAATATATATCCTGAGCCAATTCAAAGTAAACCTCATTAATATTATACTATAATTTCCTCAAATATCTTTCAGGGTTTCAGAGTATTTCACTTTTCTCCATTTGATATTTTAATTATGATGTTTCCTCTTTAGAAGTTTTATTCCCATAAAAATGCAAATCCAACATTGCTAAAGAAATGGAATTAGTTATATTTACTATCCTTATTAAATTGTGCCCACTTAAGTTACATACTTTATAACAGTGATTGTGACTAGTGTGAGAGATGTAACAGTGATTGCGACTAGTGTGAGAGATGTAACAGTGATTGCGACTCGTGTGAGAGATGTAACAGTGATTGTGACTCGTGTGAGAGATGGAACAGTGATTGCGACTAGTGTGAGAGATGCAACAGTGATTGCGACTCGTGTGAGAGATGTAACAGTGATTGCGACTAGTGAGAGAGATGTAACAGTAATTGCTACTAGTGTGAGAGATGTAATTGCGACTAGTGTGAGAGATGTAATAGCGACTAGTGTGAGAGATGTAACCGTCTGTTTACTGTTAATGTACTTCAAGGTGTTCTCTTCATTTGAAAGTGTAAATATTCTAGACCATTACCAAACAGTCTCACAGTACATTAATTCACTCCTTATTGTAGGACCTTCTACAACACACTCCAGAGAGCCATGAAGACCACAGAATTTTGATTTATGTTCTTGAGAAGACCCACAAGTTTATCACTGAAGTAACTGAGGCCATACAAGAAAGATCCAGCACAAATGTGAAGGTAACGATTGATTAATTCTCTTGTTAAACGTGTCTTATATTCTTTATATGATGGTTCATTTTATTGGTTTTAGTTTAATTGTAATGATGATCTCATTTAGGACTTTGATTACAAGAATAATCAACAGTCATTGGCCTTGACTAAAGTTTACTCTTCCAGCCATCCTTAATCAATTTTGTTATGCTTCTCTGTCATGTTAGTAAGTGTTATGCTCCCAGGGGCATGTTGGGTGTTAGTGTTCAGCCGATAATCGTTTGCGATATCATTATCGGCCGATATTTGCAATATCGGTGGCCTATCAGTAACGATACATTTAGTCTCATTGCCCATAACGGAAACTGATATTGAACATTTTTGTTCACAACAAAGCCGCTTCTTATTACTTGCAATGATTTAATAATCTGTTCTAATAAATCTATTTCTTAGCCTCAGATTTGATTCCGATTAATAGCTAGAACTTTGTCAATATGCCGATCAGCTGGTCAAAGTAACAAGAAAATATTAACCAATAACGATCTGTACACAAATCAGTAAGGCCATTTAATGTTAGGTACATTGCATTCTTTGTCACACATTAAAGTTAATTTCACCAGTCTGGTTGCTGCATTATACAAATGAACACAACATAATTAAAATTGAACTTGCCCATTGACACCTGTTTTGCCTTTGCAAATATTCTTGGCAAGAATTAATGAAACGTTTGCTTTTAATCAAAGTTGTAAACATGGCATATTCAGACCTACAAACAATGCACTGGGGTCAAACACAGTGTAGGAAGTAACTGACAGTATGTGACGTTGAAAACAATTGATAAAACTATGCATATATCTACTGTACAGTAGTAGCCTATCACACTAAATTACACAGTGCTTCTGAGGCTCCACTGAGAATATAAGTTATAACACGTGGAAACCCTACTAAATCATTCCAAAATTTGTGAATTTACTTCCTTCCCCGCTTACCTGTCTCCGCAAGAAAATTGTTCCCAAACGAAAAACATGTGTAGACACTTTGGATGGTAAAATGAGAAGGAAGGTCACAGACCGGTTATGACCGGTCACTGAGGGTGCACAGTGTTAAAAGATTACCAGGGCATACTAGACATGGTAGAATGCGGTGCTAAGGTTGTGGGGAAACAGGTAAGCGGGTCACTCGTAAATATATAAACCAGTATGTTTTATAATTCCTCTAACAAGCTGCAAAGAGTATCCTGGATGCAGTTTGTTAAAACATCAATGACTGATATAAAGATTGTAATTTTGAGAATCAAGTTTGCGTATCACAATTTTGTTGCCTGTCGGTTTACGTAATATTTCAAGTAGGAAGCACTCACTAATTTTGGCTAGGCTTAGTTGTTAGTATAGCTGGCTAAAAGGGGGTTACTGCTTGTGAGTTGTGCAAACGATAAATACTAACGATAGCTGATTATAATTTTGATGCTCTATATATTAATGCATGACCTAAAGTGCTATTTGACCTTCATTCTGGCTTCTAGCTTCTGCTTCTAGGGACATGTTGGGTGTTATGCTTCTAGGGGCATGTTGGGTGTTCTGCTAAGAACTAGGAAATGTTGGGTGTTATGCTTCTAGGGGCATGTTGGGTGTTATTGCTTCTAGGGTTACGTTGGGTGTTCTGCTTCTAGGGGCATGTTGGGTGTTATACTTCTAGGGGCATGTTGGGTGTTATGCTTCTAGGGGCATGTTGGGTGTTATGCTTCTAGGGTCATGTTGGGTGTTCTGTTTCTAGGCGCATGTTGGGTGTTCTGCTTCTAGGGTCATGTTGGTTGTTTTGCTTCTAGGGGCATGTTGGGTGTTCTGTTTCTAGGGGCATGTTGGGTGTTCTGCTTCTAGGGGCATGTTGGGTGTTCTGCTTCTAGGGGCATGTTGGGTGTTCTGCTTCTAGGGGCATGTTGGGTGTTATGCTTCTAGGCGCATGTTGGGTGTTCTGCTTCTAGGCGCATGTTGGGTGTTCTGCTTCTAGGGTCATGTTGGTTGTTTTGCTTCTAGGGGCATGTTGGGTGTTCTGTTTCTAGGGGCATGTTGGGTGTTCTGCTTCTAGGGGCATGTTGGGTGTTCTGCTTCTAGGGGCATGTTGGGTGTTCTGCTTCTAGGGTCATGTTGGGTGTTATGCTTCTAGGGTCATGTTGGGTGTTCTGCTTCTAGGCGCATGTTGGGTGTTCTGCTCTAGGGTCATGTTGGGTGTTCTGCTTCTAGGGGCAAGTTGGGTGTTACGCTTCTAGGCGCATGTTGGGTGTTCTGCTTCTAGGGTCATGTTGGGTGTTATACTTCTAGGGTCATGTTGGGTGTTCTGCTTTTAGGGGCATGTTGGGTGTTCTGCTTCTAGGGTCATGTTGGGTGTTCTGCTTCTAGGGTCATGTTGGGTGTTCTGCTTCTAGGGTCATGTTGGGTGTTCTGCTTCTAGGGGCATATTGGGTGTTCTGCTTCTAGGGTCATGTTGGTTGTTCTGTTTCTAGGGTCATGTTGGGTGTTCTGCTTCTAGGGGTATGTGCTTGGTGTCCCTCTTCTTAAGGAATCATATATTACTGTAGATCTTCTAGGAAGGTTGACATATGCCATTTTCATATATATGTGTTTAGGCTTCCTTCTTGAATTTTAATATTTTTTGTTCCATCCAGAAACGTTCCTGCCAGAAGCATGGCTACGTGGTAGAGTGGACAGAAGGACAAAGAAAGCTTCGATATCTCTTCCTTTGGTCGGATCTGCTTATTTGTGCCAACAAAAGAGCATCTGGGTAATAGATCTTTAATAGACCCAATCATATGCGATGACAATTAATGTTGAACAATTAATTGAAACAGCAGTACATCTGAACAGCTTTATTAAAAACTTTCTGCACAGTTTCAGTTTTAGATCTAGCAAGTGAGTTTGTAGTTTGCTGTCTTTATATACTGTAATGTAGTTTAGAATACTGCATCAAATGACTGATAATATATGGGTGTGTACCCAAGATATTAGATTTCACTAGTTTAAGGAAATAAATATCTCCTTAAAACATTCCACTGTTGTATTTCTTTTTGAAGATTTATTTCTTGGAAAAGGAGGAGCTTATTGAGTTGTTGTTCTTGTTTCATCCACAGTGGAGTCTTCTCTAGAGACAAGGGACAGTTTGACTGCCAGTGGTACTTACCATTATCAGAGTTATCACTCATACCAAGTGACCATTCTGAAAGTATGTTTTCTCTGATTGACGTTTGTCTTTATTGTCCCAATGGGTCAAGATATTTTTTATTTCATTCTGTAATTGCTATTAAATCTAAGTTTAGCTTCTGAGATCTAACTTCTGTAGTTTTATTTGATCTATTAAATTAAGATGATGTTGCCCTCATTTGTATTTCAGTTTTCATTTGAAGTTTGAAGAAAGACTTGATTGAGAAACCTGGAATGTATTATTAAATACAAGCAATGATTATATTAGTTTAATGAGGAATAAGGACAGAGTACTGATCTCAATATCCAGTGTTATCTTTCCTTGAAACTGTAGTAATCTTGACTGATTTCATTAGTCAGTCCACTTTAGAGTCAACATTTGCGCAACTTACACTTACCGTAACTGTTTGTATACATAAGGGTTGCTATAAAGCATGTTGTAAATCCCATTGAAGTATGCAGTGTGTGTATTTTCTGAGTCATAGCTTGACCCGTGTGTACTCTGTACTAAGAAAACGTACCTGCTTTTGGTCACATAAAAAAGAAATGTACAGATACTGTTACAGGTGTAGTATGGTCCTTTTATAGGTTCTAGCAAACAATGTCCAACATTAGAGACGAAGAAAGTAGATGAGCTGAAAAGGAAGCTGGCAGAACTGAACACATCCCTAAAGAAGGATATGATAGCTGTAAGTAACATACATACCGTACTTAAATATGGCAGATATATTTACTGAATATCCTCCCTAACTGTGTGAACAGTGCCCTGCTTATTTGTCAATGGTTTTGTACATAGCTGCTGATGTAAATAATTTGAGTGTTAATATCTATGTGTGTGGCTGTTGTTTTACGTAACATTTGACTGTAGGTTTATGCTAATCAGCTGTAAAACTAAATAGCTATATGTACAGGTACACTGTAAGCCTTGAGGAGGCAGTCCATTGCTCCTGCTATATGTACAATGTAAGCCTGAGGAGGCAGTCGGAGATATCAGTTTGTCTCCATTGCTCCTGCTATATGTACAATGTAAGGCTTGAGGAGGCAGTCGGAGATATCAGTTTGTCTCCATTGCTCCTGCTATATGTACACTGTAAGCCTTGAGGAGGCAGTCGGAGATATCAGTTTGTCTCCATTGCTCCTGCTATATGTACACTGTAAGGCTTGAGGAGGCAGTCGGAGATATCAGTTTGTCTCCATTGCTCCTGCTATATGTACAATGTAAGGCTTGAGGAGGCAGTCGGAGATATCAGTTTGTCTCCATTGCTCCTGCTATATGTACACTGTAAGCCTTGAGGAGGCAGTCGGAGATATCAGTTTGTCTCCATTGCTCCTGCTATATGTACAATGTAAGCCTTGAGGAGGCAGTCGGAGATATCAGTTTGTCTCCATTGCTCCTGCTATATGTACAATGTAAGGCTTGAGGAGGCAGTCGGAGATATCAGTTTGTCTCCATTGCTCCTGCTATATGTACACTGTAAGCCTTGAGGAGGCAGTCGGAGATATCAGTTTGTCTCCATTGCTCCTGCTATATGTACACTGTAAGGCTTGAGGAGGCAGTCGGAGATATCAATTTGTCTCCATTGCTCCTGCTATATGTACAATGTAAGGCTTGAGGAGGCAGTCGGAGATATCAGTTTGTCTCCATTGCTCCTGCTATATGTACACTGTAAGCCTTGAGGAGGCAGTCGGAGATATCAGTTTGTCTCCATTGCTCCTGCTATATGTACACTGTAAGCCTTGAGGAGGCAGTCGGAGATATCAGTTTGTCTCCATTGCTCCTTCTATATGTACACTGTAAGCCTTGAGGAGGCAGTCGGAGATATCAGTTTGTCTCCATTGCTCCTGCTATATGTACACTGTAAGCCTTGAGGAGGCAGTCGGAGATATCAGTTTGTCTCCATTGCTCCTGCTATATGTACAATGTAAGGCTTGAGGAGGCAGTCGGAGATATCAGTTTGTCTCCATTGCTCCTGCTATATGTACAATGTAAGCCTTGAGGAGGCAGTCCATTGCTCCTGCTATATGTACAATGTAAGCCTTGAGGAGGCAGTTGGAGATATCAGTTTGTCTCCATTGCTCCTGCTATATGTACACTGTAAGCCTTGAGGAGGCAGTCCATTGCTCCTGCTGTGTCTGTCATTTTGCTGATAATCTTGATCATTCTAAATTTAAATGAATCATGTTTATTTAACTTTCCGGACAAAAATCCTATTCATTTTCATTGACCTGTATTTGTTTCTTAGAAGCAATCAAGACATTTTCAGAGAGAAATTGAGAAGAAGAGGAAGAAGGTTTCAGAACTGGTGAGTTGATCAATAAGCTCTAGCTTTGAATTTTCTGCAGAATCTTATTATGCAATGTTCATGGTAGAAAATGTTCAAAGTTACAGTACTGTGATTGCTTAACGATCGTACAATTTCGAAGAAACGATATTCTGCGATTTTGTACGATTTTATTCGACGTTATTCGAAATTATGCGATTTTGCTATTTTTAAAAAATCGTTGAAAAATTCGGACGAAAAATTTTGTACAAAATTCGCACAATTATTCACGGTTTTTCGGTCAGTTTTACAACGTACAAAATTGCACAAAATCGTTGAATAGGCCTTTTAGAATTACAACAGTCGTTTTTTGATATTACGTGTGCAAAGTATACAACACAACTTTCATCTATGGTTCAAAGCACATAGTTACGAGACTCAATGTCATACATTCAATATGCACGTGTACAGTACCGCTCACGTATAACTGGACATGTGTACGCGCACATGATCGTGTAAAGACCTATAAACAAGTAGGCTACAATCGCGAATAAACTTGTTGACAAACAAATTGCCGCGTAGACACCTCGTATAATCCATGTACGAGTTTCTACGCAGGAAATGCTATTGTGCTCAATGAATAGGATTAAAGTCGCCGAAAGAATTTGAAAACCTAGAAGAAAAATAAAGTGTTACTAAGCGTTTCTTGTGTCATTTTTTTATATAATTTACCGTTGGCTCCAACTGAATGAAAAGAAAAAAAAATTCCACCCAACAACTGAAAAGAAAAAAAAACTTCCACCCAACAGCTTTGAGTTTGAAGAAGGGCCGGTTAAAAACAAAACATGTTTCTTGTCCGCGCAATGGGCCTCCTTTTACATGATTCCCTTGTTTCTATTCGGATTACAAGAAATCTAAACTATCCTTAAAAATTATTTTGTAAAGGTTGCCACATATTCCAAACTAGTATTAGCGCTGGAAGAGAAGAAAATGGCCGCCCGTTTTTTTCAGATCTCAGTACGAGAAACATGTATTTTATTTGGATAATAGAACAACTTTCGTTAATGTGGTTAAGTTAATATTTTCCTACCTTAGCTATATGTCGATTTTATAAAACCTTCATGAAAACAGACTTTTTTGAAAATGGATTTTGAAGCTGTCAAAAATTTAACAAATGCTTACCGTTAAATACTGGCGTCAAACAATACATGTCGTATATATTCCAATAAAGATCCACAAAGGATAACAATGCTAAGTAGAGCTTACTAAAGAGAAATAGAAACTGCATGTACATGGTCATTTTAAGTATCCAAGTACTATACAAAGAGATTGAGTTCACCGAATCACCCCTTTTCCCTACCACCTGAGGAAAAGCATCTTTTATAAATTATAGTACCATACAGTACTTTACATTTGATACAAAAGTTACTTCTACAACCCCAAAATTTGTATGTGTCGCAATAAGTTTTAACCGCACAGCATAGTACCATTAATAATTTGCATGTTACACAAAGTTACACTCGGCGTCCAGATGGCGGGAAAATGTTACATCGTGTCAATGTATTGAGTCGTTCCCACGGTGCAATGAACTTGGGCAAGTTGCCAAGTTCGAATGTCGATGACCTACTTATGTTCCGTGACCAATGTCAATGGGAATTAGGTGTGTAAAATCTTGGGTTTTCAACGTGTTATATATATAGAAGTTTTACGTAAGCGGAGCGAATTTTGGGCGTCTCGTTGATTGTGAGGAAGCACTTATCTAAGCATCAATATTTGTGGAAAATATCGTACAGTTTTTCTTCAGAAAATATTTTTGACTAGTAATTGGAAACTCAATGTATTAAAAAGTACTGGGTCTAAACCTTATCATTGCATTTTGGGGGAAGCCAGATCTTCAAGTGCAAAATATTGTTTTTTTCATTTAAGGTTATCGTAGTTTTCTTGCGAGGTGTATACGGCGTAACTTTCGATGTAGGCTTTCTGATCATATAGCCTACTTTGTACATAGGCGTACAGGACCATTTCAGTTTGGGGGGGCAGAACTTTTTGTGCCCGAAAGTTCCTGTGACACTATCTAAGCGGAGCGCCACCATCGGTTGGCGCGTAGCGTACAAGAAAATTTTTAGCACACAATGCCTCTCAGATTGCCGGAAACGGCACTTCTGAGGCCTTGCAAGTTGCATCTAAACATTCTTTATTTTATAATCTCACGATTTAGAAATTTACACTTCCCCAAAAATTTGATAAATTAGAAGAAGAAAAAATGGTAACATCACTTTGAAGGGGAAAAATGGGACAGTATATTTTTGAAGCTCCTATTTAGTTACCTTATTTATTATTTTAACACAGTACTCAGCTACCTCCAGAAAACATACAGGCGGGATAATGTCGCTGTGTCGGGTGAGACTGCAATTTGTCTCACAAAAAAGTATAAAATATAACAAAGAATATGATAAACGTGTACTTTTAGGCTTGTAGGCACTTCCCCCCCCCCACCATCCATGAAAAAGAAAATGTTTCTTACATACACTCATGTTGGGGATGTCCAGGTCAAGGGCGGCGGAAGCACTTTTAATCTTGGGGGGGGGGCACCACTGACATCAAAGAGCACTTTGCAGAAATTCGATTGGACTGTGCAGCCTTATATTTAGTACCCTTTAAAACTCTTATTGTATTATCTTATTTGCGTATACACATCACTCCATCAACACCCCCCCTTCCTCAAGGAAAATATGCATACTAGTACTGCAATATCCAATGTGCAAATTGGGAAACAAGGAACAAGTTTTCCTTTGAGACAAAATGAGGTGAAATCATGCTAGTTGCTAATGTAGTCTTCCGAATTAGAGTTTATTTCTTGTTGATAAACTTTCGAAATTTTTCCATTCGAAATAGCTTTGAGTTTGACCCACAGAAATTCATTAAAAGTCAGGGGCGTAGCCAAGATTTGCAAAGTTGTTTGCACGACTATCTGAGCAGAGCGCCACCATCAGTTGGCGCGGAGCGTACAAGAAAATTTTTGGTTTTACAAACCCCTCAGATGGCTGGAAACGGCCCTTCCCAAGTGTTCATTCTGGTTCCCTGGCCTCTTGCTAACTTGAGACACCTCAATTTTTATGTAGAAAAAGGGCGCATTTTTAACCTGAGGAAAAGTGGGGGGCACGTCCCCCCCCCCGGTTCCGCTGCCCTTGAGTATAAAACAGGTGCGGACATCGAGCCCAGCCCAACCATTTTGTGTTAGGGGTCAAATATTTCTTTTGGGTAAAGTGTGCGAACAAATTTTTTTCCAGAGTTGTTGGAACATTGTACGCACACAAAGTCGGCATATCTGCTAGATATAATTGATATGATTATATTTAGGTTTTCCATTTGATTTATGTTCATTTTGGAAACTATGAAACATTTTTTTTTTCCTTAACCCCCACTCAAAATATTGCGCCTCAGGTAGGAACAATGATTTCCCTGCCCAGTGCATTGACTTTTTCAAAGGTGGTAAACGTTGGCCGTATCGGGAAAGCCCCGGTAGAAAATAACTCCTTATGGTTTAGACTAAAAAAATGCAATGTTTCAACTAAATAAAAGGCTGCGTCTTTCTGTAACAAAACAACTGTCAATCACTCCCAACAAACATTGCATGTCGGCTGTCTGTCCAGGGTATTTTATTCTGTGCACCTGTTGCTAGCCAGCTACATCTGATACAAGGCAAAGAAATTCCGCTGTTTGGTGTAATATGCAAATGATGTCTCGTGCAGTACTGCAATGTCTGGGGACACATGTAAACAATCTGTGTAGAGCTAGCTGTTATTAAATAACTTTTGTGTCAATGCACTGTTAGCCTATGGTACATAGACGTTTCTTTCTTTTTTTCTGAGGTGGTCGAGAAGGGGGATTGTTTGGGTGTTCTCTTTTGTATCCTCCTAAATATAAAAGATGGTATTTTCAACATCTAAAACTTTAATTTACATGTAGTTTCTAATTTTCATCAGTAAGGCTTACTGAGTGAGAATAAAATTTGTCTAAAATTGCCAGTTTTACCAACATCGTAGTTCGTACGCACTTCCGTTTATCCTCCTTCACGGATCTTTATTGGAATATATACGAAATGTGTTGTTTTGAACATCATCTGCAATTTACGGTAAGCATTTTAATAATCGTTGTGCTTCAAAATCCATTTGAAACACGATTTCTTGTGCTTGAAATACAAATCCAACAAAGGGCTAAGCTATTGGCGAAATTAAACTGTCAAATGTTTGAACCTAAGCACTGTAGCGACAGTTGTTATAGACCAAGCAAAATACATGTTGATCTCGTTCAAAATTTCACAGAAAAATTTTTTTCTTTTTACCGGTAAATTACTTCCGTGCCCGTTATTGAAGTGAATTGATTCACACATGAAAATACATTTTAAAAGAAGCATCGGTGGGAAAAACAAATTCCGTGTTTTTCGCTTTTCAAGATTTCATGAATTCCGCATTTTACCGCGATATTCCGCGAACGCGGAAAACCACTGTCCCTCGACCAGTGAGCGCCTATGCTTTTCATTTCATTGATTCTTTTTCGACATCTTTATTGGAACAGCTCTGAAAATTCTAATCTTTCACCTCGCCCGTTCATAGTTAATTCTCTGCTTCATTAAGCACACATTCCTGTGGTCAAATGAACGATTATTACATGCGTAGAATTGTGCGAAATTTCGTTGAAAACTTGGTGTGCGAACTTGTGCAACATTACGCGATATTATTCGAAATTCTACGATCGTTGAAAATTTTTGTACGATAGTTAAGCGATCACAGTACTGTACGTAGCAGGTGTGTGTGACAAGAAATGCATGATGGTTTTGAGCCACTGACCAGATATATCTATTTTCAGAATTGTGTGAACTAACAACCATATAGCTTCAGACCTTATAACTATATCAAAACCAGCAAAAATTTCTAACATAATGTAATAACTATGATTGTGTAATCTGGAGTAGCAGAGTGCTCCCCAGTATTTTGGTATAGTATGGCATATGACATTAGGTGTATTGTGTTTGCTTCCAGGAGGCACAGCTGACAGTCTTGTCGCCCTCTTTACCTCTTCATCTTTACCACCACAATGGCAAGGTGAGTCTCTATTTATTGTCAACAATGCAACTCTTGCTTGTCTATGTGTACATTCATGTGCAATGTTCCGGGTCTATATTTCATGTTTTGTTACCTGCTGTGAGTCAAGTTCCTTTGTTCACTATCAGCTTATGAGGGCATAAACAGTCTTTTCTCTCTAAGTAGGAGAAGTGGTGGGTGGGTTGTAAGGATAGGTGGTAAGCATATTTTACAATAGCCAAATACATATCACAAAGATATTTGTTTCTAAGTTAAGAACAGTGAAACTTTAAAGAGGAGAGTGATCATGAATTGTACTCAAATCCAATTTGTTAATTCCCCCACTGCTATGTGGACAAACATCCATGATTGTTGTTGTTAACATCACTATTCTGAACTCATCAAGTAGGTTGCTGACTTAAATTGGTTCATAATCATTTCATATCCATGAACTCGTTGGTGAATAATGATACGTTTCATATTTTCCCTATTTTGTCACCGGAATGGGGTGGGAGTGGGGGGGGGGCTAGGTTTGAGTAGCACCGTGATATCGTCAGTCTCACCTGTAGTTTGCCTACAATGTTATATTATCATCTTGATTTTACTATGCTTATTTGTTAACTTTTAATAGGATAAGTGTGCTTGAAAGATGTCAGACTTGTGGGAATCTATGAGTTGTGTCTCATTAAAAACTGATTATTGATTAATAATGTACACACATGTTGCTGGTTTAGATTGACTGCAGCTACCTTGTGTATTGAGCAGGAGAAAACAGGCTGAATTTCCACAATCATATTCTGTTGTACATGGCAATGGATAACATTGTTGAAACGTATCCACGAAATGACATAATTTGTCTGCAATCAGTGTCTCTATTTGCGATGTGAGGTAGAAATTAACTTCTCTGCATTCCGTTCACCCAGACTTACATGTTGCTGATGCCATCCGATTATGAAAAGTCAGACTGGAGAGAAGCTATCCTAAGCGCAAAGAGGGAAAGTAAGGTGACACCGAACCTTACCCTTTATCACATCAACAAACTTCTCAGTAAATTTAAGCAGGTAAGTGTCATTATTATCAATCTGTCTGCAAAGAGGGAATGTTAGGTGACACCGAACCTTACCCTTTATCACATCAACAAACTTCTCAGTAAATTTAAGCAGGTAAGTGTCATCATTATCAATCTGTCTGCAAAGAGGGAATGTTAGGTGACACCGAATCTTACCCTTTATCACATCAACAAACTTCTCAGTAAATTTAAGCAGGTAAGTGTCATTATTATCAATCTGTCTGCAAAGAGGGAATGTTAGGTGACACCGAATCTTACCCTTTATCACATCAACAAACTTCTCAGTAAATTTAAGCAGGTAAGTGTCATTATTATCAATCTGTCTGCAAAGAGGGAATGTCAGGTGACACCGAACCTTACCCTTTATCACATCAACAAACTTCTCAGTAAATTTAAGCAGGTAAGTGTCATTATTATCAATCTGTCTGCAAAGAGGGAATGTTAGGTGACACCGAACCTTACCCTTTATCACATCAACAAACTTCTCAGTAAATTTAAACAGGTAAGTGTCATTATTATCAATCTGTTGAAATAGTTCACTCTTGTTACTATTACACAATTTTTAGAAAAGTGAAAGCCTCAGCTTAGTTTCTTGGTAAAGGACATTCTCTTACAAAGAGCAAGCTTGGTTGATGTCAATGATCCCAATTTAATTCACTAATTTAAAGCTATATTTAAATCACTTCACTGATTGAATAAAAAATCTTTTTCGTTTTAACTCGAGAGCAATTAAAAAGAAGCAATAAGATATTTGCTTAATCATTTAATATGTAATGGTTGAGTGAAATACAGCATAAGCATCATCAATATCAGGTATTTATCAGCAATGACTGCCAGTGGCTGTATCTACCCTGTAACATCTCTCACAACTGTACATGAGTAAAACATGTAGTCGTTAAAATAAGTACAATTTTATCAAACCTTAAACATTTATCATAGGATAGACTAGTTACACTGCAGATGTACCTGTAGATCAGCTCACACATCATGGTATGTTGAAATGGTTGTTAGTATCTGAAGGTAAGTGGAATTTAGTAAGTAAATGGAACCAGCTGTTTGTTTTTTATTCTAAAGTTAATACCTTTTGCCAATCTGGTGTTGTGTAATGCCAACCTGGAAGTAAACTATTGTAAACACCACATCATAACACATCAAGCAGTTTATAATGTTCTATGGGCTACAGCTTAATCATACAGGAACAATAAACATAAAAATGGTGTTAATTTATCAAGTTTATAGCATTAACTGTTCCTTCATACTATGAAAGGTTTGTTAGTTGGTCAGCCTTAGATTTTGTTGTCACGTACTGAGTGTTTCTGTTAACTAGCTAGCTACTGATGTACCAGAACACCCATTGTACTCAAGGATTATTTAAATTTAACGTAATCATACATGCATGACAAACATAACTTTGAATGTATAAATAAACTGATGTTCAGAAAAACAATCTGATTTAACTGAGATAAATCGGATTTAAAATAAACAAACATTAAGATGATGAAGGGATACATAATGATTATTTCATGTAAGTGGTTAGTGATTTATTTCTGTTTGGACAGCATCTGACATTCCATGTGTTATTATAGTTATGTTAGCATGTTAATGAGATGATTTGATTCAGTGCACACATTACCATTATTCTCCAATGGCATACACAAAAACACATATGTTACTGTGCCATGTGATGCATAGGAAGGTGAATGGTTGAAATAAAAGACAAGCGCCTCCTGTTTTATAGTAATGACAAATATTATGAACTTACCTTCACCTAAGGTCCTTTCCTTTCATTGTTAGTTTGTTGATATAAACATAATTCATACCATCTTCCTCTGAAGTTACAGCTGTGTAAACTCGTATCGATATTAATAATTAAAAGTGTTGATGAAATTTCTTGTTTCTGCATTAACATCAAAGTTCAGCCATTTCCTGCTTTGTGAATGAGGTTGCCATTCAATAGTTGATACAAACACCAGTAACTGCATAATTAGTAGCTAAACCCACCCAACTAGGATAATGGCAATTTACTGTTGTATGTTACAAGGAAGACACCCAACTAGGATAATGGCAATTTACTGTTGTATGTTACAAGGAAGACACCCAACTAGGATAATGGCAATTTAGTGTTGTATGTTACAAGGAAGATGATGATTTCTTTAGCATCTTGAGCCAAGTGAATTGTTCCTGTTTGTGTAAATAGTGAGACAAATTTCTCTGCTACTTATTTGTTTTGTACGATATGAAAATACTCTTTTGTAATCTTATGTTCTTTCAATCATTCTACTTTCTTTCATTTTCTTTTCTTGAAGGGACGTCAAGCATCAGTACGATCCATTGTTGTAAGCCAAGGTAATAATCTTCTTTAAATTATAGTTTTCATCAATGTTTCTCATGTGTGTATCCTCTCTCAATGAACCTGAAGATGTAGGTATCATCCTGAATAGTTAATGTGAACATCATGTGCTTAGGTTGCAAGTTTAATGTTACTTTGAAGAGCCTGTGTGATGATGATGATGATGATCTTAAAGTGTAACTTCAAACATAAAAACCAAACAATGAATAATTGAATGCAATTGTTGCTCTGTCGTAATAGATGCTGACCTGGTGACCGGTACGTTACTGGTAACTGTAGTGAATGCTGTAGGTTTAAAGATTCCATCTGGTAAGTATGAATACTGACAATACTCCTCACCAAAAAACAATGGAAGAAATATGCAAATGAAATCACAAAATATCCCACAAATGATCTTAAAAACAAACTGGCTTGATACCATGATATACATTCAATTCTCCATAACAAAGCTAGCAGTACTTATCAACTTATGTTATTTGTATCTGTCTTCAGATTAACTGTTATTGTGTTGTGTTCTCTGAAGCAACTTGAGCCTGATGTTTGTTCCAGTAATAACAGACTATTTACCATTCATTAAGAGGGTGTGTCTGTACTCATAGCAACTGGTCTAGCTTTATTCATGCTGCACATATACATGGTAGACTAACTGTATGATGGGTCATGCTTGTGCAACTTGCAATTCAAGGGAAAGTTGATAGGTTAATGTTGGTGTGCTGATATAAGAACACCATAACATCTATCTTTTCTTACTTTATCATTACTTAATTCCTCTGCTATCTTGTTCCTCTCCATAGCATTTTGTCTTCCTGGATATTGAATCACTTGAAGCACTACCAACTGTGCTAATTATTGTACTGATTGGCGTGTTAACCTCAATTTGTTCAACCTTTCCATTCTGTCAGGCATTCTTGTTTGCCAAGTTCAAATAAAGTCAAGCTCTAGTGTACCTACAGTTTCTCTTTGTTCCACCCAAGGTTGAAGCTCATTGACGTGTGTTATTTCCTTGTTTGAGGTTTAGCTAAATATAGAGCGATGTATTCGGACCATGTGTAAGAAATGGAACAAATTTTATTAAGGTTTGTTCCTTGAAGTACAGTAGGTGTTAACTTGACTTGTTTCTGGTGATCATTGAGTGTAATCTTTTACTTATTCCAAGCAAAGTTATGTGATTCTGTCCACTTGATCACCTACTCTTTGCTTATGTTTACTTTCAGAATTATACTGTTGCATAGAGGTTGATGCTTATGGAATATTCTTTCTGATGGCAAAGACCAAAAAGTCACAGAATACAATGACTCCAGTGTGGAATGAGGTATTGTTCTGATTCACACAAAGTCATCATACAAAAACAGTAAACTATTGTAATGAGTGCAACAGATTTATGACTGATAACATTGGTGGGTTACAACTGTTTGACCTGATGAGGTCATGGCTGTATTGATAATACAATTGTTGTATATCAGGTCTTCTTCTATGTATCATCTAGCATTGTTCAGGTCTTTCTGATTTCCATGACAATCATAACCCATGCAATGAAGATCAGTCATAAGATTAAATTCTTGAATGTCAAAAGTAGCCCTGTGTTGCTAAGGGGCCATGATTGCTCACTGTGTTGCTAAGCAAACCATCTGTAAATGGTGTACCTTGTTTCCATCTATGTGGTCTATCAAAAAGGTTTCAAAAGTTTTGTTGGTATCTTAATTTTAGTAAGTTTAAGAGCAACAAGACAGACAATTACTTTTCTAAAATGTTGAATTTCTTTGATAAGGTTATTGTAATTTATTTCTGGTGCATTACTCAAGGGATGTGATAAGCAGTATGCATAACAGTGCTATGATAGAGGCTATCTATGCCAAAAGTTGCTAAGATACAGGTTAGATGTGATAAAGTTTGTTATGACACATGTTTGTTATACAGGTTTGCTATGATAAAGGCCTGGTATGGGAGAAGTTTGCTGTGATAGAGTTATGCTAAGATACAGGTTTGTTATATGATACAAGCTAGTTCTGTTAAATGTTGTTATGATAATGATATGCTGTTATAAAGGCTTTTCATGATAGAAGCTTGCCTTGGTCTTTGCTATGATAAAACTTATTATTATTGAAGCTTTGCTATGATAAATGCTTTCTGTGGTAACAACCTGACATATCAAGCTCCTAATTTACCCAATTGTTTTTGAGTGTTCTGATGATATCATGTTAATTTTTTTCCAGGATTTTGACCTGGAGGTAGATGGTGCTAAGACTCTTCGAGTAATATGTTATGACCACACTAAAGGACTTGATGATGAAATGATAGACAAAGGCCAGACATTGGTGAGTATTGGAGATGTGGTAGTTACTTGCACAGTTTACTATCTTCAGTATGTAGGAGTCTGAGTACTAATAACTCAAAGTCATGACAATTCTGTCTCTATGAGAGGAAGGAGGACTCTGCTGGACCAATTTCATCCACTTTTTCTTTGTGTTTTCAAATGTGTCAAGTTATCTGGAACTCTTCTGAAGTTCTGCTAATTGGCTTTATGACAAATTTCTTAGTTGCTTTACCAATATGGTGATTCCATAAATAACTTATAAGGCGAGGAATTAATAAACCATCTGGTTTTCTGTGTGGCACTAGCACCATTAGTTACCCCTTTAGAAAACAGAAAGTGGACATGCAGAAAGTATTAAATGTTAAAAGAGTTGCGAATCAAAGGTGAGAGTATTCAGATGGGGTTTTCCCTCCAAACTGCTACCTGACTACATTCCCTCTGGTTAAAGTAAGAGACACATGTCAAAGAAACTGCTACTTCATTATCTGCCCTCTGCTACGGTACGTGACTTCATAGAGTTCATGAAATGCTTTCCCATCTCATCATTGAGATGTCTACTTCATAATCTGCCCTCTGCTACGGTACGTGACTTCATAGAGTTCATGAAATGCTTTCCCATCTCATCATTGAAATGTCTACTTCATAATCTGCCCTCTGCTACGGTACGTGACTTTATAGAGATAGAGTTCATGAAATGCTTTCCCATCTCATCATTGAGATGTCTACTCCATTATCTGCCCTCTGCTAAGGTACGTGACTTCATAGAGTTCATGAAATGCTTTCCCATCTCATAATTATGATGTTTACTTCATTATCTGCCCTCTGCTACGGTACGTGATTTCATAGAGTTCATGAAATGCTTTCCCATCTCATCATTGAGATGTCTACTCCATTATCTGCCCTCTGCTACGGTACGTGACTTCATAGAGTTCATGAAATGCTTTCCCATCTCATCATTGAGATGTCTACTCCATTATCTGCCCTCTGCTACGGTACGTGACTTCATAGAGTTCATGAAATGCTTTCCCATCTCATCATTGAGATGTCTACTCCATTATCTGCCCTCTGCTACGGTACGTGACTTCATAGAGTTCATGAAATGCTTTCCCATCTCATCATTGAGATGTCTACTCCATTATCTGCCCTCTGCTACGGTACGTGACTTCATAGAGTTCATGAAATGCTTTCCCATCTCATCATTGAGATGTCTACTCCATTATCTGCCCTCTGCTACGGTACGTGACTTCATAGAGTTCATGAAATGCTTTCCCATCTCATCATTGAGATGTCTACTTCATAATCTGCCCTCTGCTACGGTACGTGATTTCATAGAGTTCATGAAATGCTTTCCCATCTCATCATTGAGATGTCTACTCCATTATCTGCCCTCTGCTACGGTACGTGATTTCATAGAGTTCATGAAATGCTTTCCCATCTCATCATTGAGATGTTTACTTTTTCATCCACAGCTGAAGAGAGAGCAACTGAAGAATAGGCAAGAAATTGAGGTTAAAATGGACAAGGTAAGTCCAGCAGACTCGTTTCCATATGATAAAGGTGATACAATAGGCCTTTGAAATTAGTCATATCACTACACAGACCTTTCACCCTTGGTTGCAATGTCAGGCCGTTTAATGTTAGTTAAGGTACGTAACTTATTGTGATACAGTGGTGAATTTGGAGATGTCATTAGTGCAATTAATGAACTTAATCTGTTTATGGTTCTTGGTGGAAGGGAACCATTTTTGCATGCATTTTTGATGGGTGAGATTTCACTTTTTTATATTAATAAATATCTCATTATAAACCACTTCTGATAAACCTGCTATTGTGGTGCTTCTACAGATTACTGTTACTCTCAAAATCAGCTTCCAGTCATCAGCCAAGACTCTGAAAAGAGTTCAATCCAGGAAGAAAGTTGGAGTGTTTGGTGTACGGATTGGTGCCTTAACCAAGAGGGAGGCCTCAGATATGCCTAATATTATTAAAATTTGTGCCACAGAAGTAGAAAAGAGAGGTAAATACATCAGGCTTCCTTTGAAGTTTGTCTGGTGATAAATAGGACAATAAACAAAAGCTAATGTTAACCCATGAATTCTCTAGTTTGAATTATACTAATTATACTATTGGAACACTAACATCATTAAGAAAAGGTATTCTTGATTGTCATATACTATTGAAACACTAACATCATCAAGACAAGGTATTCTTGATTGTCATATACTATTGAAACACTAACATCATCAAGACAAGGTATTCTTGATTGTCATATACTATTGAAACACTAACATAACCAAGACAAGGTATTCTTGATTGTCATATACTATTGAAACACTAACATCTTCAAGACAAGGTATTCTTGATTGTCATATACTATTGAAACACTAACATAACCAAGACAAGGTATTCTTGATTGTCATATACTATTGAAACACTAACATCTTCAAGACAAGGTATTCTTGATTGTCATATACTATTGAAACACTAACATCATCAAGACAAGGTATTCTTGATTGTCATATACTATTGAAACACTAACATCATCAAGACAAGGTATTCTTGATTGTCGTATACTATTGAAACACTAACATCATCAAGACAAGGTATTCTTGATTGTCGTATACTATTGAAACACTAACATCATCAAGACAAGGTATTCTTGATTGTCTTATACTATTGAAACACTAACATCATCAAGACAAGGTATTCTTGATTGTCATATACTATTGAAACACTAACATAACCAAGACAAGGTATTCTTGATTGTCATATACTATTGAAACACTAACATAACCAAGACAAGGTATTCTTGATTGTCATATACTATTGAAACACTAACATAACCAAGACAAGGTATTCTTGATTGTCATATACTATTGAAACACTAACATAAACAAGACAAGGTATTCTTGATTGTCATATACTATTGAAACACTAACATAAACAAGACAAGGTATTCTTGATTGTCATATACTATTGAAACACTAACATAACCAAGACAAGGTATTCATATGTATGTTCAATGTAACCAGTTAAACTTGATAACACAATGGGAGTGACTTTGTAGAGCCTCTTCTCAGTAGGGATACATTTTTATTTTCTATTTCTCGTTAACAGGAATCTCGGAGCTTGGCATCTACAGAATATCTGGGAGCATAGCTGATATCAACCGCCTTAAGAAGGCATTTGAAACAGGTGAGGGATAGCATCTAGTAGATATATACTACCTTAGGAAATCATGTGAAACAGGTGAGAGATAGCATAGTAGATATATACTACCATAGGAAATCATGTGAAACAGGTGAGGGATAGCATAGTAGATATATACTGCCTTAGGAAATCATGTGAAACAGGTGAGGGATAGCATAGTAGATATATACTACCTTAGGAAATCATTTGAAACAGGTGAGGGATAGCATAGTAGATATATACTACCTTAGGAAATCATGTGAAACAGGTGAGGGATAGCATAGTAGATATATACTACCTTAGGAAATCATGTGAAACAGGTGAGGGATAGCATAGTAGATATATACTACCTTAGGAAATCATGTGAAACAGGTGAGGGATAGCATAGTAGATATATACTACCTTAGGAAATCATGTGAAACAGGTGAGGGATAGCATAGTAGATATATACTACCTTAGGAAATCATGTGAAACAGGTGAGGGATAGCATAGTAGATATATACTACCTTAGGAAATCATGTGAAACAGGTGAGGGATAGCATAGTAGATATATACTACCTTAGGAAATCATTTGAAACAGGTGAGGGATAGCATAGTAGATATATACTACCTTAGGAAATCATGTGAAACAGGTGAGGGATAGCATAGTAGATATATACTACCTTAGGAAATCATGTGAAACAGGTGCGGGATAGCATAGTAGATATATACTACCTTAGGAAAGCATTTGAAACAGGTGAGGGATAGCATTGTAGATATATACTACCTTAGGAAATCATGTGAAACAGGTGAGGGATAGCATAGTAGATATATACTACCTTAGGAAATCATGTGAAACAGGTGAGGGATAGCATAGTAGATATATACTACCTTAGGAAATCATGTGAAACAGGTGAGGGATAGCATAGTAGATATATACTACCTTAGGAAATCATGTGAAACAGGTGAGGGATAGCATAGTAGATATATACTACCTTAGGAAATCATGTGAAACAGGATGAGGGATAGCATTGTAGATATATACTACCTTAGGAAATCATGTGAAACAGGTGAGGGATAGCATAGTAGATATATACTACCTTAGGAAAGCATTTGAAACCGGATGAGGGATAGCATAGTAGATATATACTACCTTAGGAAATCATTTGAAACAGGTGAGGGATAGCATAGTAGATATATACTATCTTAGGAAAGCATTTGAAACCGGATGAGGGATAGCATAGTAGATATATACTACCTTAGGAAAGCATTTGAAACCGGATGAGGGATAGCATAGTAGATATATACTACCTTAGGAAATCATGTGAAACAGGTGAGGGATAGCATAGTAGATATATACTACCTTAGGAAATCATGAGAAACAGGTGAGGGATAGCATAGTAGATATATACTACCTTAGGAAAGCATGTGAAACAGGTGAGGGATAGCATAGTAGATATATACTACCTTAGGAAATCATGTGAAACAGGTGAGGGATAGCATAGTAGATATATACTACCTTAGGAAAGCATTTGAAACCGGATGAGGGATAGCATAGTAGATATATACTACCTTAGGAAATCATTTGAAACAGGTGAGGGATAGCATAGTAGATATATACTATCTTAGGAAAGCATTTGAAACCGGATGAGGGATAGCATAGTAGATATATACTACCTTAGGAAAGCATTTGAAACCGGATGAGGGATAGCATAGTAGATATATACTACCTTAGGAAATCATGTGAAACAGGTGAGGGATAGCATAGTAGATATATACTACCTTAGGAAATCATGAGAAACAGGTGAGAGATAGCATAGTAGATATATACTACCTTAGGAAATCATTTGAAACAGGTGAGGGATAGCATAGTAGATATATACTACCTTAGGAAATCATTTGAAACAGGTGAGGGATAGCATAGTAGATATATACTACCTTTAGGAAAGCATTTGAAACAGGTGAGGGATAGAGTAGATATATATACTACCTTAGGAAAGCATTTGAACCCGGATGAGGGATAGCATAGTAGTTATACACTACCTTAGAAAGCATTTGAAATTGGGAAACCGGATGAGGGATCCCAATGTAGACATACACTACCTCAGAAAAGCTTTTTAAACAGGTGAGGGATAGCATAGTAGATATATACTACCTTAGGAAAGCATTTGAAACAGGTGAGGGATAGCATTGTAGATATATACTACCTTAGGAAATCATGTGAAATAGGTGAGGGATAGCATAGTAGATATATACTACCTTAGGAAATCATGTGAAACAGGTGAGGGATAGCATAGTAGATATATACTACCTTAGGAAATCATGTGAAACAGGTGAGGGATAGCATAGTAGATATATACTACCTTAGGAAATCATGTGAAACAGGTGAGGGATAGCATAGTAGATATATACTACCTTAGGAAATCATGTGAAACAGGATGAGGGATAGCATTGTAGATATATACTACCTTAGGAAATCATGTGAAACAGGTGAGGGATAGCATAGTAGATATATACTACCTTAGGAAAGCATTTGAAACCGGATGAGGGATAGCATAGTAGATATATACTACCTTAGGAAATCATTTGAAACAGGTGAGGGATAGCATAGTAGATATATACTATCTTAGGAAAGCATTTGAAACCGGATGAGGGATAGCATAGTAGATATATACTACCTTAGGAAAGCATTTGAAACCGGATGAGGGATAGCATAGTAGATATATACTACCTTAGGAAATCATGTGAAACAGGTGAGGGATAGCATAGTAGATATATACTACCTTAGGAAATCATGAGAAACAGGTGAGGGATAGCATAGTAGATATATACTACCTTAGGAAAGCATGTGAAACAGGTGAGGGATAGCATAGTAGATATATACTACCTTAGGAAATCATGTGAAACAGGTGAGGGATAGCATAGTAGATATATACTACCTTAGGAAAGCATTTGAAACCGGATGAGGGATAGCATAGTAGATATATACTACCTTAGGAAATCATTTGAAACAGGTGAGGGATAGCATAGTAGATATATACTATCTTAGGAAAGCATTTGAAACCGGATGAGGGATAGCATAGTAGATATATACTACCTTAGGAAAGCATTTGAAACCGGATGAGGGATAGCATAGTAGATATATACTACCTTAGGAAATCATGTGAAACAGGTGAGGGATAGCATAGTAGATATATACTACCTTAGGAAATCATGAGAAACAGGTGAGAGATAGCATAGTAGATATATACTACCTTAGGAAATCATTTGAAACAGGTGAGGGATAGCATAGTAGATATATACTACCTTAGGAAATCATTTGAAACAGGTGAGGGATAGCATAGTAGATATATACTACCTTTAGGAAAGCATTTGAAACAGGTGAGGGATAGAGTAGATATATATACTACCTTAGGAAAGCATTTGAACCCGGATGAGGGATAGCATAGTAGTTATACACTACCTTAGAAAGCATTTGAAATTGGGAAACCGGATGAGGGATCCCAATGTAGACATACACTACCTCAGAAAAGCTTTTTAAACAGGTGAGGGATAGCATAGTAGATATGAACTTTGTGTGTACTTGGTATAGCAGAATACATATGATACTTTGTGTGTACTTGGTATAGCAGAATACATATAATCCTTTGTGGGTACTTGGTATAGCAGAATACATATAATCCTTTGTGTGTAATTGGTATAGCAAGACACATAATCGTTTGTATGTACTTGGTATAGCAAGACACATATATAGTCATGTGTGTGTACTTGGTATAGCAGAATACATATGATCCTTTGTGTGTAATTGGTATTGCAGAATACATATAATACTTTGCGTGTACTTGGTATAGCAGAATACATATAATCCTTTGTGGGTACTTGGTATAGCAGAATACATATAATCCTTTGTGTGTAATTGGTATAGCAAGACACATATAATCGTTTGTATGTACTTGGTATAGCAAGACACATATATAGTCATGTGTGTGTACTTGGTATTGCAGAATACATATGATCCTTTTGTGAACTTTATTGCTTTAAATGTACTTGGTAAAGGTCTAAAGGATGCATACTGTTTAGTGTGTTTTTGGTTTTACATAATATCATTTCTCTTTGTAGGTCACAAAAGTGTTACCAAACTGGTTGGTAATTTTGACATCCATGCTGTTGCTGGCCTACTCAAGTTGTATATGAGGGAACTTCCAGAGCCTTTGTTTACCCATACTCTATATGAGAAGCTTACCAGTGGACTTAGTATGTATTTAGCAGTTCTCATTATAATTGTCATGATTTTGAAACTAGCTTGTAAGTGCTGACTGTAGTATTTTATTTGTGAACATAAGAAGTAGATTGTTTTTAAAAGTAGCTCTATATCATGTGCTGACTAGAGTATTTTATTTGTGAACATAAGAAGTAGATTGTTATGAAAAGTAGCTCTATAGAATGTGCTGACTGTAGTACTTTATTTGTGAACATAAGAAGTAGATTGTTTTTAAAAGTAGCTCTATATCATGTGCTGACTAGAGTATTTTATTTGTGAACATAAGAAGTAGATTGTTATGAAAAGTAGCTCTATAGAATGTGCTGACTAGAGTATTTTATTTGTGAACATAAGAAGTAGATTGTTTTTAAAAGTAGCTCTATATCATGTGCTGACTGGAGTATTTTATTTGTGAACATAAGAAGTAGATTGTTTTTAAAAGTAGCTCTATAGAATGTGCTGACTAGAGTATTTTATTTGTGAACATAAGAAGTAGATTGTTTTTAAAAGTAGCTCTATAGAATGTGCTGAACATTGGATTAAGTCAGTAATTATTTGTAAACATAATCATGTTTTAATGACAGGGTATGAAGGGTTGACTGTTGGACTTATGACATAAACAACTGATATTCTTATATATGGGGGGATGCAACCTGCATATGTTCGGTTTCACTGATATTTACATCACATCATGCAGGGATGCAGCCTGCATATGTTTGGTTTCACTGATATTCACATCACATCATGAGGGATGTAGCCTGCATATGTTTGGTTTCACTGATATTCACATCATGTCATGCAGGAATGTAGCCTGCATATGTTTGGTTTCACTGATATTCACATCACATCACATCATGCAGGGATGCAGCCTGCATATGTTCGGTTTCACTGATATTCACATCACATCATGCAGGGATGTAGCCTGCATATGTTTGGTTCCACTACACATCACATCATGCAGGGATGCAGCCTGCATATGTTCGGTTTCACTGATATTCACATTACACCATTCAGGGATGTAGCCTGCATATGTTGGGTTCCACTAATATTCGCATCACATCATGCAGGGATGCAACCTGCATATGTTCGGTTCCACTACACATCACACCATGCAGGGATGCAGCCTGCATATGTTTGGTTCCACTGATATGCACATCACACCATGCAGGAATTTGGAATGCATGATATTCACATCACACCAGTTTTTTTCAAAGCTTAGAGAGTTTGTTAGTGTACTGGCTTGTAAATCTACCTTTTCTTATTAAGGGGTTAATCAACGGTCTAGCGTGCGTTACTCACAGGATTAATGCACAATCGGGGGATAATGCAAGCGATGCATGAGGGCGGAGCGGAGCCCGAGTGCATCCAGCGAAAGCATTAACACCCGGAGTGCATTAATCATGTGAGTAACGCACGCTAGACGGTTGATTAACCCTGTTCATTCATACACTACCATTTGTGTGGGGGAAAGATCATAAAACAAAACATTTTTGGTTACATATAACCAAGATTTATTAAAGTGATGCCCCGTAATTTTACCGTGCGTTACTCACAGGATTAACCACGGTCAGCTGACCTGAATGGACCAATAGGATTTAGGAATCTTTACTAAGTATGAATGAACATACGATATTGCATGTCTTTGATTTGGTTAGTACTAACTGTAATTGTTGCTTGTTTCTGTTTGACATCATTCAGCTCTGTCCGAGGCTGAGAGCAAACGGAAGTACATGATGTCTATATTAAAATCGATGCCAGAACCAAATCGAACAACAATCATTTACCTTTTTAACCACCTCAAGAAGTAAGTTCCTTCATATTACATTATTTCTTCTGAAGCAGAATGATACACTGAACTTTTTTCCTGAAAAAATGAAATGTTAAGAATTTTATTGTGAAATAAAGACCTAGTCTCAGACATAAGTTACTGCTCTCCTGGTTTGAGCCATTTATCAGATGCTACTATCAATTGGAATATTGCTGTATAATTCAATGGCAATTTCCAATGTGTGGTTGCCAGTGAAACTATGTGTGAATTCACCACTGACATATTTGTATTTTTGTTGCAGAATTGCTAGCAATGAAGGACAGAATAAGATGTCCCTTCATAATATTTCAACTGTGTTTGGCCCAACCTTACTGAGTCCTGCTGGCTATTCTGATCAAGATCCGAGTGATACGTCTGGTTTCTATAGCATGGCAGGAGCCCTTGCCCAAGTTGGTGTACTTCACTATTACTTGGAGCATTTCTCTGAGAAAGCCTTACAATTAATCGACTCTGATAACCGGGTTACTGTCTAAGATAGCTCTCTTGTATTTCTAAGTTGCAACCAATATGCACTGTAGTAGTTGTCTATGCTGATGTGGAGACATGTATGCCTTCTGTAGTAGTTGTCTATGCTGATGTGGAGACATGTATGCTTTCCTGTAGTAGTTGTCTATTCTGATGTGGAGACATGTATGCTTTCTGTAGTAGTTGTCTATGCTGATGTGGAGACATGTATGCTTTCCTATAGTAGTTGTCTATGCTGATGTGGAGACATGGATGCTTTCCTGTAGTAGTTGTCTATTCTGATGTGGAGACATGTATGCTTTCCTGTAGTAGTTGTCTATTCTGATGTGGAGACATGTATGCTTTCTGTAGTAGTTGTCTATGCTGATGTGGAGATATGTATGCTTTCCTGTAGTAGTTGTCTATGGTGATGTGGAGACATGTATGCTTTCCTGTAGTAGTTGTCTATGCTGATGTGGAGACATGTATGCTTTCCTGTAGTAGTTGTCTATGCTGATGTGGAGACATGTATGCTTTCCTGTAGTAGTTGTCTATGCTGATGTGGAGACATGTATGCATGTATGGTGCATTGTGATGCATATTTAAACTATAATTTATGTCCATAGAAATAACTCTATAAATGCAAGATTGGGCTTATAAATTATAATAAATCCCAAAATTCCCTGACTAAGTTAGGTAGTGACCTGAATGTATATGTTAGGGCCAGATGCACATGAAATATATTATATAAGAGGGGTAAAGCCATGGGATCATTGAAGCTCCCATCAATAAGGGGGGGGGGTTCTGGGGGGTCTTTCCCCATAAAATTATTTTAAAATTTATAGCAATTTACTGCACCATCCTAAGGTTACACAGTTCAATGCAGTCAGTCTAGCAGTTTTGTTGTACCTGTATGGTCAGTCATATTCTACTTATGATTCTATTCTGTAAGTAGACACATGTACCTGATGACTTGGAGGGTCCCTCAGACCTTGAAATCTAAAATGTTATTATGTTTTTGAGATTAGGGATGCACCAGATATCCGGTCCGGTCGGACTATCCGGCAGGATAGTGAGAAATTATCCGGTTCCGGTTCCGGCCGGATATTTTTCAAAATCTGGCCGGATCTTTTTCAAAATCTGCTCGGATCTTTTTCAAAATCTGGCCTGAATTATTCCTTAAAAAGGTGTTGGTATTAACTTAAATCAATGTAAACTATTTCCAAAAATTAGTAAAAACATTCAGAGTACAGGTAAGGAAAAATTAGGTTTAACATGTTTAATTTAATTTTCTCAATGGTCTGACCCACTGTTTCTAAAGATCAACCAAAATAATACAACTACTGTAATAATATGAAGCTATATACAACAAATACAGTTTGCAGTGAAATCATTAGTTTGCAGCCTTCATCAGTTTAACATTGTGCAGTTAAAATAGACCACTTATCAGTCAAAATACTGTTCCATTGAATCTTTACTTTCCCATTATTGTTGGCATTCATGTTTTCTCTGAATTTTTATGTGTGAAACAATCTCTTATATGGTCAGAGAGAAACACTTGCATGAAATGAAATGTCCAAAATCCAAACATGTGCATTAGGACCTTAAGAAGCCAAAACAATGGATCTTTTTGTGGACCACTACAGTCCATTTCCTGTCTAGAAAGCTGTCAATTGTTACTCATTGTGTGTGATCATGGCAATATGCAAATTGTAATCTTGGTACTTTTATAAATAGATGAAGCAATGGACTATAAGAGTTTCCACCAAATGGGTGCCAGTCACAGAAAAAACAGTATATAATTTTCTCACAGAAAGATATATCTCTTGTCACCATGAAAGTTCCTTAAAGTTCATGAAAAACCTAAATCATTAAGTGTTCTAATGAACATTTAATTCCATTTTAAAGGATAGATAAAAGATAGATAAGAATTTTCTTCCACTTCTGGAAAGATGCAATGCTTTTTTTTTTACAGATAATATTGCAGTGTAAAAATTTGTTACCAAATAATGAATAATACTAGACAATTTTAAATCCTGATAGTAGTGTTACTACAACAATTAAATAATCTTTTTATTCAGTTTAAAGTATGAGATTTGTGAAATGTAGCTTCCCGTTTTAAAACAAACTTCATAGGTAGTATGCAGTATTTTTCCAGCAAACAAATTTACATACTGTATCAAGCTTGTCAACAATTATATTGTAGTTATTTTATTAAAGAATGTAGATTACACCACTTCAAGTCATATTTAATCTCATAAATGGGGTCTTAATTTCACCTTCTTTATAATATGCGTATACCTCACCTAAGATTTGCTCCTTGTTTCATACTTCTACTTCTTATTAATGATTTTCTTTTGTGTAATGAAAAAATCCGGTTCCGGCCGGATAAAATCCGGCCGGATTTCATGTACTATCCGGCAAAATCCGGTTCCGGCCGGATCCAAAAATTTGGATCCGGTGCATCCCTATTTGAGATATTAAACTTCTGATGTAAAACTACTCACATATGTGGTCCGGAATGCAGTCACAACATTGGCTTGATAGAGTTATTTGCTGTCATTTAGGTGTAATTACTGGTAAATACCTCTCTTTAGTGTATTGATATTTATAAACGGTAGGTTTTTAATAATGTTCACATCACTGTGTTTGTGCCTTCTAGAAGGACTGTAATCATGTTAGTATTGTGTTAACTTACCATTTAATTGTTCTTGTGATATGGTATAATTCATGAACAACTCATCTTATTGTGTTTAAGAATTCTAGAGAATTATTCTGTTACTTTTATTGATGATATTCTGCTGGTATTATGCTGTCTGGAGTAAATTAATCCAATGTCAATTTTCTGTTTTTTGTTGTTGTAAAGACAATGTTTATATGTTATAAATTGTAAGAGTTCATGTTTGTGGAGGATTGCATTCTTGTTTTAATATCTTCATTTACTTTCAGTCATATGATGCATATTTCTGCTGAGTACACTGGCCAGTTGGCATCATTGCTAGTGTGAATTAGTCCTCATCTAGATTGGTACTATTCTGCCTGACAGTGACTGGGAATAAGATCTTTATTGATTAAGGTTAGCCCTTGGTAAATTGTAACTTGTTTAGTGTCTGTAAGTTCTACTGTGGGTGCTTGGAGCAGCTGTGTGTAATAATGGTGCAAGCAGTGATTAGTGTAAGGTGAATTAGATAAGCAAGATTAAAGTAAGAGGAAAGATTAGTGGCCTATTTCCACAAGTGCCTTTGTCAGTGGTGTTTTTATTGCTAATATTTTAGATTCTTATTTAATCTAAAAACTCATGCAAGTGAAAATAAAGATTTGTAAAAGAAATTGAGGTATGCATTCTTCCTTAATTAAGGGCACACTTGATTTTTTGTTTATTTCATCATAATATTTTCATGGTGTTTTATACAAGCAAAATTTATTTTATTATTTCTGCTTTATGAGATATTGTCTTATTTGTATATTGATATTTCTCTTGGTTCATGAAATATGTTTGATTATATTTTATTTCAGCAGTGGTTTCTGTTAACAGAGAGGAATTTCAAATGAAAGGTTGCAAGGTTGACCCTTATTGATTGTATAGTGCCAGATGAAATGAATAGCGTTAGTTAGTAATATTTACAGGCATTCATTGCAGCAAGGTTAACCCTTATTGATTGTATAGTGCCAGATGAAATGAATAGCGTTAGTTGGTAATATATACAGGCATTCATTTGCAGCAAGGTTAACCCTTATTGATTGTATAGTGCCAGATGAAATGAATAGCGTTAGTTAGTAATATTTACAGGCATTCATTGCAGCAAGGTTAACCCTTATTGATTGTATAGTGCCAGATGAAATGAATAGCGTTAGTTGGTAATATTTACAGGCATTCATTTGCAGCAAGGTTCTTTTAACTGTGGCAGTTAGTCCTGTGTACTAACTAAAGCAGAATTGAAATCAATACTTAGATCTAAGTTAATGCTCAGTGAAGGTTGCTGGTTAGTTTATTTATCCTTCCAGGATATTATCTTTTCTGAATGATTCAGTCTACGGGGACACCAGTTTATGCAGTTTTAGTTCTGTCCTCATATCTACCTATATATGTCCAGAGACCGTCTTAATTTAGCTAAGTGGTTATGTGTGTATCAGAGAAGTAATTTCATATTCAATGAATGCAATGCTTGCATTAATATCATACTGGGATTCTTTCTTATAACATGTTTTTAGGATTATGCCTTATTTACAAATACACATTTCATATCCATCAAAACACATATCATTTGTTCTTGTGTTCATTCACAAACTTGGTGTTTGTGCTAATTTCTTGTATGTGTGTATTTCTTGCATGTGTGTATGCAAACCCTTTGATTTGTTAATATACAGGATGGTTGTATTCATTCTTGATGTGTGGATCCACCAAATGGGTACAAGATGTCTGGTGTTTTGAGATGTTGAGCCCTTGTGAGGTCAACAGAGGTCAAAATCTGAAATCCTGTAGTAATATTAATAATAATTAGTTTTTTTAGCGCATAATCCCAAAAAAGTTGCTGTTGCAGTGGTGGTAGTGTGTGTAAATGTATGTTACACATTCTTGTAAACACGGTGAATCATAAAGTTCATGGTGGATTAACTTCACTGGGCCCATCTTAGTGAGTACAAGAATCTTATTATTTCTGTGAAGGTCAAAGGTTTTTGAGGTCAACAGAGGTCAAAGTCTGAAAAATTTGTAAATGTGTTAACTCAAGAAGTACAGTATTGTTGAACATCATACTTGGTATGTAGATCCAGCTTGGTGAGTGCAAGAACCCTAATGAAATTGGTGGAGGTCAAAGGTCATTTACGGTCAACATAAATCAAAACCAGAAAACCTTGCAAACACAATAACTCAAGAAGTACTCTTTGTTGAACTTCACACTAGGTATGCAGATCCACTTTGTTGTGCACAAGAACCCTGTTAAATTGGTGGAGGTCAAAGGTCACATGAGGTCAACAGTTCTCAAAGTTTGAAATGCTTTGACATAATAACTCCAAAAGTTAAATCTACAATTAATCTGGTGAATTCTCTGATACTATTAGTTTTCTTTTTGTGTTATATAGTTTGGTCACCTTCAGTTCACTTTAGTTTTATGACAACAACACATACATTCATCCAATCTGCTTCCAATAGTTACTCTTGTTGTGGGTGCATGAACAAGGGGTCAACAGGTTATCTCAAAGGGTCCCAAAATTGGCTCAAGGGGTCAAACAGGTTACCCCAAATGGTCCCAAAATTGGCTCAAAGGGTCAACAGGTTGTCTCAAAGGGTCTCAAATGTATGGAATGCCAAAAGGGCAATGTATTATGTTGTTTACTTCTATGCTGTCTGTTATCATGTTATTGTCTGTTATCATGTTGTCTGTTATCATGTTGTTGTCTGTTATCATGTTGTTGTCTGTTATCATGTTGTTGTCTGTTATCATGTTGTTGTCTGTTATCATGTTGTTGTCTGTTATCATGTTGTTGTCTGTTATCATGTTGTTGTCTGTTATCATGTTGTTGTTTGTTATCATGTTGTTGTCTGTTATCATGTTGTTGTCTCTTATGATGTTGTGTCCTTTTATGTTGTTGTCTCCTTTGATGCTGGTGTCTCCTTTGATGCTTGCGGCGCTGTTCGCTTTGATGACGTCAAAATATGTATACAAATTCAAAGACTTTAGTGCTTCAGAACTAGCCAAAATGTCTGAGAAAGACAAACTAGCCCATCTTGTAGGTCTAGGTTATACGAACAAAATGAAAGCAGAAATGATGGAAATCTCTGTAGAATAGGTGTAGAACATTTCAAAAAGAGATATATGTGAATACAAGAACCATGATGTTTGGGTTGAGGTCAAAGGTCATTTGGGTTAGCAGAGGGCAAAATATGATAATCTCAAAAATACTGTATCTCCAGAACCTGAGCATGAAAGGAGCTCATATATGTATAGTGGGATAAATTATAGTATAAGGCTTTTGCACAATTTGTTGTAGGTCAGAGGTCATTAAACAAAATATCATAAATATTATAATATCTCCAGATAGGAGACTTTATTGGCTCTCATATTATATGTGGCTGCCCTATATTGAGTACAAGAACCTTGTTGTTTTGGGGGAGGTCAAAGGTCGTGTGGGTCATCAAAATCACTCTCTGTAAAGCCTTATAAACACAAAGCTTGTAAACCCGATATCGCAAGATAGGTTACATCACATAGCTCATATTTGGCATGTGTCTTTCTTATAATGATTACAAGGTCTCCATTATTTTGAGTGGAGGTCAAAAGGTTAACTATTACAAATGCAAATGAAGCTCTTTGCTGTTAGAGTGAGCATGCAAAATAAATAACCAACTACAAACATTGCCCCCACCCCCCACCCGCCCCGGTCTTTCTTTCATCATTGTGGTATTATGTCACATGATTCCCGGTCATCGAACCATGTAAGCACTGACTCTGTTTAGATTGATGCTGCTGTCCATCTGCAGTATGAGCTTCAGTCAGGGTTAGCATGCAAACTACTCTTGTCCTGCATATGTCATGTATTTAATTGCGAGTAACTGCTGGGAAGGGTTTTCCTCTGGTTTCTGCTTCTCACTTGACTCTTGAACAAATTCACTTGCTCTACATTAGTCAGCTAGTTACGATGAATTTTGAGCAAATTATATGGCGGGAATCACAAAGCATTCTGGCTTTGTGGTTGTGAAATCTAGGCTTGTATTCGAAAACATGGCCGACAATCAATTCCTAATAGTAACTTTTCAATGCACAATGTACCCGAGTGTAAATACAATTGCTGAGATACGCCTAGGAAATATGACGCATACCTATATTATATACATATATTACATAGTTTATGGAGTAATCGGTCTTTACTATAGTAACCTGTTTGTGAGTAAGATTAGTTGACCTAACAGTTGGAATGTATTGTTTCCCTTTTGCATCCGATTTTTAACTTAAACATGTATCAAACTCCGATTTACAGTTCACAAATATTTCCAGAATATATTTCTGCGTTGTGTGTATTCTAGCGTGCGATGACGTCATCCGTTTATCAATGCATAATTAAATTGGTATTAGTGACCTAAGTAAAGATTCAGCTAACACAATTGCCCGGAGCAGCCTACCATTAGGCCTAGAAGCGGACTAATTGCTGTAGAGGTACTCAACAGGTTTCTAAAACTGTACAGAAGGAGCATCATATAGATTGCTATTGCTGATAATGTACGTTATCAACGTTGTACTCGAGAACGAGATATGTTACTTCTGTCGGGCAACACAAAGACAAGATAAAAATAATTAACAAGCAAACCCGTCAAATAATGGAGTTCCAATCGGGAAATTTTACGAACGAGTTTTTTGTTAGTGTACCGGTTCCCTTACAAGTCAGTTATCTGGTTATCGGGTTGGCGATAATTCTCGTTAACATTATTGTTATGGTTGCCTTTGTCCAAGATCGAGCAATTCGAATCGTACCAGCAAACATCTTCATTTTAAATTTAGCTGTTTCGGATCTACTGTCTGGCCTTGACTTGGTTGGCCGATTCGTCTGGGCCGTCATGGGTGCTGAAGTGCCAGTCACTAAAAGTGTAGCCTGTATTTTCCTTGGAGGACTTCACTATGGAACCTTGGTGATGTCGGTGATGTTAGTTATCCTGATCAGCTACGACAGATGGCAAATGGTCGCAAAGCCATTTGCTTATCGTCAGCACACCGTCGGTCGCGCCGTCCTGATATCCGTCATGGCTTGGTTAATACTCGCTGTTTATCTCAGTTTTCTCATATTTGTTTTCCCTTTGTTTTATGAGAACCTGTTTCCAGTTGCAGATCGAGGAATGTTTTGCTTGGAGACTCATCTACCGAGGCCTCTCTTTTTAATATTTGTTTGGGTCGACTTCGTAATTCCATTCCTCATTTTATTTTTTCTTAATGGAGGTGTTATAGTGAAGCTTTACAAGGCAACAGAGGAAAAGTTCCATGGACAACTAACCGCCAAAAAATCCGCAAAATATTCCAAATCGAATCTCAGTGAACCCTCCAGGGAAACTGATTTATCTCTCTCAGAGAATGTAAAAAGTGTAAATGATCCGGGCTTAGCAAGCGCCATAGTAGATCAACTGAAGACAGCGAATGTGATTGATGAAAGCAGAGAAATCCAGTCTTCTGGTGGAATATCACAGTTGGATAAAATGGCGCCACGAAGCAGGCAAAGTGATCGGACGAAGGGATTTGGGAACCCTTCCCAAGAACGTATATATCAATCAACAAAAAAGGAATACAGAAAAATGTGCCGAACAGCGAGACTTCTTTGGTTGTTTGTGGCTGTGTTTGTTGTAGGTTGGCTACCTTTGTACTTGATTATCATTATCGATATGTTTAATCCCCTACCGGACTGGACGAAACTTGTAGCTTCATTGAACGTGTCCTTTAACTCTTTCGTAAACCCATTTCTGTATGCATATATGAGTCGGAAGTTCCGACGCCGATTTGTTCTTATGGGTAAATGTAAAAGAAGGTAATTGTATTGTCGCGTTCGCATGGAAGGCGATAGGAAAAGAAAATGTCGAAAGAGTGGTCGAGCGGTGTTACTTAATTTCTTCTCAATGAATCTTATATGAAAGCAAAATGTGTGATAAGATAGGAATATAATGTTCAGTAAATTGGTTACTACAAAAGCAATGCCTCCTACACTGCTGGTCAGTGACAGTGCAAATACCTGATCAGACTACGGCAACTCAATTGTTGACTTTCAGTTTACTATATTCTAACCTGCGAATACTGCCTATCGGATTGACTCTATAGCCATCCGAGCCTGTGAACCTCGAACCACAAGTGAACTTCTAAGCAGAATTTCAACCCATTTTATACATTTCCGATACTACCGTCATACAATGAAATACTGAAACAATTGGCCAAGTTTGGCCGATACAGGAAACAGTTTAACAATTGGCCAATTTTGGCCGATGTAGGGAATAGTTAAACAACTGGCCAATTTTGGCCGATGTAGGGAATAGTTAAAGAATTAACCAAAAATGACCCTTTGCCGATTTTGTCCCTTCAAGGGCGACTCACGACAGATATGTCGTTTCTTGAATCGGCAGGTCTGACCTCCAAATTGTCAGCATGTTTGATGACCTTCATGACCTGGTGGTGGTGGTGGTGGTAGTGGTGGTGACGATGACGATGACGACGACGACGATGACGATGACGATGATGATTTTCTATAACATCTAGTTTTCCATCCATGAACAAGCCTTCCTGCAGATGACGGAGACAGGCAGGTTGGGTCAAGAGAAGGCATATACATCCGTATAGGATCCTGTTGTAATCTATAATTATGTAGTCTTCTGTTACCATATGTGAGAGTACTAAGCAGATGTAACTTACAGTCGGTTATTAACCGTTAAAAGTTTGCGTCTCACGAGATGAGTGCAACCGTTTATTACAAATTCATGATTTTTTTGTATATAATTTAATGGTTTCTGGTGAATTAGAGTAGAACGTTGTACTACACGAGCTTATACACGTTGTTATGTAACGATGTTATATATGTAACAGTCGAACAAGGCCTGGCAATAACACATTGCCGCGCGTTTATGAAAAAAATACAGCTTAAACTATATAATATATCGGAAGGTGTCAAACCTCCTGGGATTGTAAATAAAAATGCAGACGTGAAAGCATGAAATGAATCTTAAAGTTATGTATTTTCCATTAAAATATTTTTCAATTAATATTGAATAAAGGACACCCTCCCCCCCCCCCCCAGCAAAAAATAAATAAATAGTGTGGTCTATCGTGACCGTCAAAATATGAAGACCTTCACCGAGCCAAACTTCTGGATCCGTCCAATACCTAATATGTTAGAATGAAGCTTATAGAATCATGTTATTCTAGATCATTCTGTTTTGAATCCAATACACGTTTATTGCTAAGCAAAACTAGATCCTGTCCGATCTCGACCCTCCACCCTCCACCCTCGACATGGAACCACCTTTCTCAAGAAGGTTACATGTGACAGTAACATTCAAGGAATAGTCGTATTTGATTGTATATGATCGTGGTCTCGCTGATTAATATGATGTTTTAACCTATATGGAGATGATCTCACCTAGTGATGTTTGTGTTAAGGATTCAATATCTAGTAACCAATAACATCCACCCTTTAAAGCTTTTACCCTTAAAACTGTAGGGAGGGCAATTTGTTTTCAATATCAAACCAAACAAAGAGAGATTTGTAGTGAAACAAGTGGACCTAATTCTATTCCTAGTTATTTCCGAAAACAACTGAAAACGAAAAAGTGTGTATGGGAGGGAAGGGGTGGGGTGACCCCCAAAGAATCGAACTAAGACACATTGTAGCTTCTATGCGTGTAACACGCATTGCTGCATAAAACCGTTATAGTGACCACAGTTATATGTAGTTTTACATAAGCTGTATGTGTCGTAATGTTAGTACACCACCCACTGGTTTATGTAATTCTACCATGAGGTGAAGTCGCGGTGCAGTTTCCGCCAACAACCTTTTGGTTCCCGGCTCAAATCTATACCAGCAGCTAGATAACCCCGTGGCATAAATAGTGCTGCTGAGCGGAGTCTTTCCTGGACTTGGTACTCCTGGTTTGCGAATTAGAAAATTAGCTTTCGAAACGACTTCATTCCTGCACTGCAGTGATGGGGTTCCAGGGGGGGGGGGGGCAAATGATGGGGTGCCTTCGCCTTCCTCAGTATTTCAGAAAATAGTCAGATGATGAAGTACACTCCCGTCAGTCGGAGACGGACGTTAAATGGCGATCTTGGGAGCAGGAATGGGTGCAACAATTGTACGCCTGCCTTGCACTTCTCTGAACACTTGGAAGTATATTATTACCTTGTATTACATTAAGTATATCATTACCTTGTATTAAATTCAATGTATTATTATATTGTATTATATTAAGTATATTATTATCTTGTAATACATTAAGTATATTATTACCTTGTATTAAAATCAATGTTTTATTTTATTGTATTAAGTATATTATTATCTTGTATTAAATTCAATGTATTATTATATTGTATTACATTAAGTATATTATCGTCATTTATTATATTAAGTCTATTATTGTCTTATATATTATTGTTCAGGTAAAAGAACAGAAAAACAGTACGAAAATCTGACATCAACAATGTACCTACAACTTTCTTAACAGGTATGTGTATATCAGGTCAGTATATTATATAATGGTATCCGAATAAAAATGTAGGCTATAGGATCCCATAAAATAACAGTTCTTCTGATTCTGCTGGTGCAAAAGTCTGTCACATCATTAGCACCCACAACTTCATCTTTATCTTGTCCTGCACTTAATTAATAAATGAAGCCGTCGTCGAATTTTCCTACTCATGAAAGCATAGAGGAAAGGATTAACAAACGAGTTGAGTGATACATTGAGGGAAGCAACGGTGATTAAGTTGGCAGGGACTGGCTTGGATATATTAACAATTAAGACAATATAAAATGGTAACCAATTAAGACAAAAGACAGCAATAAAAGTACGAAGTATCCCTGCTGTTCTTAAAACTTTTCTCAGTTCTCTTTTAGCTGACTGTTTAATTCTCTCTTCCTGTGGATTCTGGTTAGAATTGTTCGAAATTTTGCCTTTATCAATAACAGACATTTGTGTTTCTCGAATGTTTTCCGGATATCCGGTCTGTTCGACAACTTCAGTGCAGGAGTCCTGGTCTCTCGTAGACACACTTGGGTTGTCAACACCATCTAGTTCCAGTCTTTGTTTTTTATATTTCTCTAAAGTTGCTTTTCGAAGTTTATAATTCACACCTCCATTAAAGTACAAGAGAAGGAAAAATGGTACTACAAAATCCAACCAGAGGGACAGAAACACAGCCTCTCGTGGAATTTGAGTCTCTATGCAAAAAGTTGACTCCAAAGGAGCGTGGAAAATAAGCTGATGAATGCCTGGAAACCCAAATACGATTAAAAGTATATACAGTAGCATAAAACTCCAGCTACAGATGGCGATACGCATAGCCCGAGAAACTGTGTATTGGCGATACTTAAATGGATTTGAAACCATTAAATAACGATCCCAGCTGATGAGAATGACGAACAAAACAGACATTATCAGGGAAGCTAAGTGAGCTGCACCTATTACAAGACACGGTGTGGACATATGTATAGACACGAGAGGATCCTGAACGATCCATGCAAACCGAACGATGAGGACAAGACCTGTCAAAAAGTCTGAAATAGAGAGATGTAAAATAAAGACATTTGCAGGGACACTGCGTACGTCTCTGTCTTGACCGTAGGCAACCATAACAAATACGTTCACAATCACTATGGCCAGTCCTAGAATTAATTGGACAACTTGCAACGTGACAGGGACATCAAACTGTACGTAAAGAGTGTCGTTGGCGATTCCCTGAAGGTGTTCCATTTTAAGGATGTTGACTTGGTGATTAGCAAGTTAGTGACACTTCACATAATAGTATCAGTCTATAGTTACCGTTGTGGTTAAATATCAACGACGCTGAACATTGCTTACATCCGGGCAATTAAATGAATCTGACAATATTACGTGAGTTTCCTCCTTAAAATCCTCTGATATTAGTAAATACAGAACTTTCTTGAGATATCAATGACGATGTGGGAATATATTACACTAGTCTTACAGGTACCAACTACCTAATATATGTGTATGCTGACCGTATAATCCTTGTTAGTGAACACGAAGTTTCCCCTTGTCGTGCAGTCATTTACAATTGTGATTGTAGTTCCAAGGTTGTCGAGATGACACAGCTCGTGCGTGGTTACTCCAATTATATAAGTTACTCAAATTCTATAAGTTAAATACTTAGTTCAAGGACGCGTCTTGTTTCTATATGAAGTTATGCTTTTTTCACACTACAAAAAGTTTCCAGCATCATGCCAGGTGAAGTGCTTCAGTGTTTTTCTATGACTCGTGAAGGTAACCTGCGTGCAATGAAATAGGAGTTCCTGTACAATAGCATTCCAACTAACCAGTGAACCAGTCCCCGCTATGGATGACTTCAAACAAGGAAGGTCATGGTCGCTGCCATTAAGCTTGTTCATAATTATTATTAATTATTATCATAGCTTATTAAACGGCTTTAATTGTTTCTTCTTTCACCATTTTTCCCTTTTTTATACTTTGTTGCTTTTGTTTAAGGAATATTTGAAGAAGAATGCTGATGACGTCACTTAGCGTTGTCCAGAAACGTCGACCCACCAGCTGAAGCCAAGAGATTAAGAGAAATATTCACCAGTGAGAGATAATCAAATATTCACCAGTGAGAGATTATCATTTTGACCAAACGTTCTTATAAAGACAGAACGCATTTTAACGTCCTTTTAGTTACTTCGGTCGCGTTAGTATGACGTTAGTATTTCATATTTAAAATCTCGCAATTGCCATATGATTCTTTTATTGAGTGCTTTTATCTAACTGTGGGTAACGAGCGCCGTTTACATCAAATATTGCCGCAACTCTGTCTGTCTATAATATAAATTGTAGCAGTTATTGTCGTATGGCAGGCCTATGTCGTATATTGCTTTTATTGCTAAATTTAATTGTCCAAGCTTTACTTTTACAAGGAATGGGATTATACATTCTATCCCACGTACATGGGTACCATCTAGGTGTTCATTACAGTTGCCTAGGCAACAATCTAGTCAGCAGGTTATGCTAGCGCAATTGTGGTGTACCATGGAGTTTCCATAACAACTCCTACTGTACTACTAAGATTTGCCAACATGCTTATAGTCAATTTAACAGCCGTTGTTTTGAGCAACCACGTTGTTGTTTAAAATGGGACAATGATTTTAAAGGCACCTTTATAAACTGGTGTAGGATTTTTGTGTCTTTTAGCAAGATTAAAGATACTAAACTAAGAAACTTTCAGTACAAGTTTATCCATCGCATTGTTACAAATAATTTCCTTAGTAAATTAACATTATTAATAACTCAAATTGCACTTTTTGTGGCGAGTTTAGTGAAACCCTAGACCACCTTTTCTGGCGTTTCAGCGCAGTTGGAGATATTTGGAATAAAATATATATTTTAATTCAAAAGTTGCGGTCGAGTACGAACATATATGTTTTGGTTATGATAATGAGAACAAAATGATGTGGTATATAGCCTCACAATTTGTACGGGGCCAAGTGTAGAATTAACAAAAGCGTTCCAAATTATGACAATTTCAAACATAAGCATAAGATATACATATACTTATAAATAACAAACAGCACTCCGAAGAAATAATTTAAAATAATAATGACAGTACATCGTATCGACTACCCCTTTAATCTAGTAGAGTGATAAGACTACCGTAAATGAATATGTATATAGGAATCATCTCGGCTTTATTATCAGTTCATAGTCTCATTGCATTTTGCATGAACTACTTTATTGTTTTTGTTTTTAACCACCGCTCGGAACTACCGCTATTAAGATTCAAGCAATTATTTCTGCCACTTGCGCCCCAATGATGGTCTTTATAATGTCTTGTGTTTATTGCCTAATGTGCAATGGAATTCGTTGCAGCAGAAGACCTTTTAAATGGTGGTTTACGAGATGGGACACTTAGATCAAATTGTAATATTGACCATAAGTGATGATTGTATAAGAACAATCGTTACCTTGGTAGGTAATCAAAAAAAAGAGAAAACTGCCTAAAACCATATATAAGTAAATAAATAAATCATTTACCTACGCGGCAAAATCACTACGCGGTACCTTCTATTTAAAAATATGATGTCAGGAGCTTGCTTCATTTTATACACAAATAAAGAGAAGATTATACCGGGACGTAGAGATATATAGATTACCAATCTACGAATTGAACACGAAACACAAATAATTAAACATTTATGTTAATGAGGTCATAGGCGTATATGCTCTGAGATAACTGTCACGTGTCTCTACTTGACAACAATTAATGCGATAGTATATCATGTTGCATTCAAACCTAGTCTTACAAGCCCCTTCATGCATCAGGAAGGCAAAAATAAATGCATTTTCATTTTCAAATATGTTTTCATTTTAGTTTTTTTAAAGTTATTAGTTGTTTTATCTTGTCTGCTTTTAGTTGCTATCAACAAAAAGACGCAAACGAACAACCAATACGTTCGGAAACTGCGCCATCTCCCCCAAACACCTTAAAAATAGAAGAAGCAACTGACTTCCTCGGCGTCCCCCTCCCCTTCCCCTCCTAAAAATTGCCCAGCTCCCTTGGTGCTGTTGGTCAAAGGTCAAAGGCATGGGCGGCGATTATGGTGTGGGGGACGGGGGGGGGGGGGGCATGTCCCCCAATATTTTAGGTGGGGGATATAGTATCTAATATCCCCCCAATATTTGGTGGCATAGTTTTTTTCTGGGCTATTAATAGAAAATAATGCGTGAGATTATTTATCCAAATCATTATTTGGCGGCGGCAGCGCCACAGGCGTAGGAGCCTTATATTTATATATATATATATATATATATATATATATATATATATATACATATATATATATATAAATATATATATATATATATATATATATATATATATATATATATATATATATATATATATATATATATATATATATATACAAAATATCACGAAGCGCAAACAATTTTGGGGATGAAAGTTGCTTCAATCCTGCACCCAAGCAAATCCCCCCCCCCCCCAATATTTGAAACAAATCGCCGCCCCCTGGTCATAGATATGCCCAGACGTGCAGCAAAGGAAGGATGAAATCGTTTACGTGTAGACATACTCTGGTGAGTCTTGTTTTAGATAAACTATATCTTTGTGGCTTTTAATTATATGCTCCATTAATTTTTACGTCTAAAGATGACTGCTTCTAAAGATGATTGCTACAAGCCTATCCGAACTTTAGACTAGGCAAAAGGTGCTCCCAATGATCTGGTAAATTCATATGCCTCATACCTAAAGAGATATAATTTGCCAATGGTTGTGAGCACCTGTAGTCAAGGATTAATTGATTCTGTAGATGAGTCATGTTATTAGTGCTTTGGCGGCGCTATAACAGATCACATTACTAACATGTTTGTGGTTACCAAGTCCATATAATTTCGTCACCGGAATATCTCTTTAAAGGAGAGCGCTCTTTCGAAATTTGCAAACTGGACGCCAATTCTTGCTTTCCATTACGATGTTAAGTTACCAATGCCTATATATTTATACCAGAGGTGTGAACATAGTCTTACTGAGACAATATTTGTATTGTCGGTGGCCGTGATTAACATAACGTGTAAGCAGTACACAATAGATCGCTCACCATACTTGAACTTGATCATGGATTCCCTTTACAATGGGTTCGTGATATCCTACTCACTCGACGTGAAACCCGTCATGATCATATGGTTATATTAATCTCGATGTAAGGAAACTGGGCTTGAGAAGGGATCATCGAGTTGTTTGGTTTTTTAATAACTTACACAATGCTGTAATTGATATGCGTCTTAATATACCAGGCATGAGCCTTGAAACGCAGGGACACCTTCATCTGTCTTTCACAAACAGGAATAGTTTGAACACTACATCATTACCTTGTCATTTAAAACTGAAATCTCGAGTCATTGAAAAAGACTTACTTTGAACAATCATGGTCTAATTATTGCTGATTTGTATCATTTATTGATGACATGACATTATCTCACTGACATTAACTCACTGTTATCAACTATATGTGGTGCTTGCACAGCAACAATACACATTAACTAACATTTAGATTGATCCAATGGTCACAACAAACATAGTGTGTAAGGTTGGATTAGCCAAGGATATCAGTTTGGAGAGATTATTCAGTAACTTACTCTCTATAGTAACGCAGAACCTTTGTTCTTACAGAACAAGCTAGGACCATCACGTGACCGAGTATCTGAAAAAAGTATCCAGTAAATTGAGAGACTATGTAAGAGGTGCATCGAATAATTTACCGTTTCCTATTTGTAAGAAGGGACGGTCATGAATATTCTTGTAGCCTTAACATTTGCCGGTATAACGTCAGTCTATGTACATTTTAGTTTACATTCAAGGAGACACTGAGGCGCAAACTGTACTGAAAGACCCTGTCACGTTACATTTACAAGATACGTTTGAAGAAAGCATGTGAACACCATTTACCTACTTGAGCTAAATCCAAAAGCTTAATGAAACCATAACAACTCTTCGGAAATTAGGAAACAGAAAAAGATCAATTATGAATCATGTTAAGTTATGATCTGATTAAAACCTTCATTGTTCATTGTTAAAGAACTCGAACGTAATCTAATGAATGAGAGTTTAAGATGCTTAGTTAAAGAACATGCATATCAACAAAATATACACCAAGTAATGTAAACCAATTAACACGTTCCCCGGTCTGACACTCCGCCACCCCCCCCCCCCCCCCCCCACCACTCCAAACCAATTAACACACATTCCCTGGTCTGAAACTCCACCCCAACCACTCCAAACCAATGAACACACGTTCCTTGGCCTGACACTCCGCCCACACCACTCCAAACCAACAAACACACGTTCCCCGTCTGACACTCCGCCTACACCATTTCAAAACAACAAACACGTTCCCTGGTCTGACACTCCACCCCCACCACTCCAAACCAATCACCACACGTTCCCTGGTCTGACACTCCGCCCACACCACTCCAAACCAATAAACACGTTCCCCCGTCTGACACTCCGCCCACACCATTCCAAACCAACAAACACGTTCCCTGGTCTGACACTCCGCCCCCACCACTCCAAACCAATCACCACACGTTCCCTGGTCTGACACTCCGCCCACACCACTCCAAACCAACTCCAAACTTTTGTACAACTCTATTTAATGTGCTTATCCTTTGTTTTGTTTTGTTTATTATTATTATTATTATTAATTCATTATTTCCGCAAGTTGCAAAAAATGCGTTAAAAAAACTTATTTATCCTTTTCCAATTTCATTATGTTGCCCAAGTACTTACTCACCCGGTGTCTATTTCATCATGTTGCCACAATATTTACTCATTCTGTGTCTATTTCTTCATGTTGCCAAAAATGCTAAATCGATTAAATGTAAAAGAGATCAATAATATGCGAAGAGACAAGTAGATTTTTCATATAATTGTTGCATTGCAAAGGACTAACAGTCTTAATCAAATCCTCACTTGTTTGTAAAGTGTTGAAAACTTATAAGTGACACAGTTCTTCAACACAAGTTTTGCTGAGAATTCAGTAAGCAGTTCAACATCTTGAAAAAACAAAACTTCTGCCTGCATATAAGTAAGTGCAGGATTGTAATTTTTACGTCACTTTAACGAATTTAGTATTGCCAATTGCTAAACAATTATGTTACTATGCAGAAGATATAGCTCTCCATACAATTCCAATTAAACCTGGAAAGAGTCTCAATCAAGTTGACTATATCCAATCGTTGTTTCACATACGGAGCTGCCAGGTATCTAAAAAAAAATTCTATGTTAAATTTATAATGAGGGAATAACATTTATCATTTACTTGACTAATTTCTTTATTGACAATTTGACATTAAAGACCAGCATAAAGTACCTGCGTGGCCATGAGGGAACCGAAAAAGCTAAGGATGCAGGCTAAGACCACCACTGCAACAGTGCTGCCAACTGCCTGCACTATAGATCCCATACATAAAGACAAGAGAAATTGGGCGACAAAAACCATGCTCTGGACCACGGCAACATCGGTACCTAAACCCCTAATCTGGTTGCCGTGTTTTGGTCTGTTATGTTCCGTGGATGATTCTCCTTCGGTAAAGTCTTGGTAGCCTTCCTTTGGTTTAGCAAACTGAAAGAATAAAGAAGAAGGACTTTTCATCATAACGCTAGATCGTTTTACTTATTGTAAATCAAAATGAATGAATGAATAATAATAACAATAGGTTGTTTGTGCGTGTGTCTCAATGTCATAACTGATCCGCCGAGTACATTATTACAATTAGCGGTAGATATGTAGGTGAGTCGATTCATAGTTGCTTTATAAGGATATCTATTGTTGGCTTGGTACTTTACCTTATAACACAGCATATTAATACATTTTTGTTTCGCTAGAATTATACGGATGTGGTTGGAATTGATCATCACTGTCATGTCGTGGTCGAGAATGTTGACATATAGAACAGGTTACCACAATTAAAGAATAGTAATAGTTATAGTCATATAGGAAATATCTTACTGTGTCAGTGGTGTGATATCTAGCCAGCAAGATGAATGGAAGAGTGAACAACGTTGAGTACTGAATACCAGCGCTGGCGGAAAATACGAAGATAGCCCACTTAGTTCTAATGAGCGCCAAACAGGCCATACAAAAGGAATATATCAAATGGTTACAGATGTAGATGGTCTTGGCTCCTAACAAGAGAAAAGATGATAATTAAACATTTGGGTATGAAAGGTGTAGACAGATATTTTAGGAATAAATTCAGTAATATCTTCAGTCTGAACTTCTCAAGTTAGCAATTATCTGTTAGTATATGTGCCATGTTCAACAAGCATTGAAAGTATACCTATCATTGCTACAAGTATGATGTGTATACCTACTATTGTACTATAACCATTCAAATTATACTTATTTGTACTCTAATACTTACAAGTTATAGTAGTGTAGGTATACCAAATACCTCTGTAACATATAATAATTATAATAATACAATAATTATAATGATAATAATAATCATAATAATAATAATGAAAATAATAATAATAATAATAATAATAATAACAACAATAATAATAACGATAGCAATAACGAAAACGATAATTATAATGATAATGATCATAATAATGATAATAATAACGATAATGAAAATGATAATGATATAAATGATAAATGATAATGATGATAATGATAATGATATTGATGATAATGATGATCATGATTATAATGATAATGGTGATGATGCTGATGATGATAATAATGATAATGATCATGATGATGATAATGGTAATGATATTGATAATGATAATGATCATGATCATGATCATGATCATGATGATGATGATGATGATGATGATGATGATGATGATGATGATGATGATGATGATGATGATGATGATGATGATGATGATGATGAAGATGATAATAATGATGATGATGATAATATTATGCGTTTTCTTTTCACCCTATATTGGGGTTTAATTGATAGGTTTTAAAAGTTGGAGAGGGGCTGCTTGTGTTAGACATAATATTGATAATGACAACATAATTCTATTCAATGAAGTTCTAAAAGCCTCATCAGTCTCCCAACTTGTTTATAAGCGCCATTTGCGTCGTCTATCAGACATAACAAACCGCCATTGAAAAGTGGAATGCGACCTTCACCAACTTAACCTACAAAGACTGGCATCGCTTCTTTCATATGCCGTATTACACTGTTTCTGAAGCTAAAATCCAATTTTTCCAGTTCAAATTTATTCATAGAATTGTTGCCACGAATAGGCTTTTTTCATTGATGGGTAAAAGTGATTCAGATCTTTGTACCTTTTGTAAAATTGAAACTGAGAATATTGAGCACTTATTTTGGAAATGTCCCATAACTGCCTCTTTTATTTTAGATGTTGAAAATATGTTTCTTAAGAAGCAGTTCCTTTTTCAAAGCAGGGTATCTTTTTTGGTTATAACAACGGGAGGGGACATCCCTAAAACGTGCTGATACTTCATATGAAATACTATATTTATGATTGCAAAAGGAATGAACGAAATCCATTAATCAATGAGTTTTTCTTTAAATTCAAATTCATAATCAGTATTGAAAGGTTCAACTATTTAAGAACTTCCAGTTTTAGGAAACATAAAGTTACTTTTGTGGAGTTATGGCACGCATTTTCCTTATGTAATGATTTATTCAATTAAGCCATATCGATTCCGTTTCCTTTACCCTAGTATTTTGCTAATTATATACTTGCACATGTACTCGAAAAGTGGTGTTCCATGTAATATATATAATTACAAGAAAAAATGAAGAAGTTATGTTACAAATCTTAAGCAAATTTCTGTTCGCATTGATGATAAACGATGAATAAACGGAGGAAAAAAAAGATAACGATAACAATAATAATGATAATGATAATGATATTGATGATAATGATAATAATGATGATAATGATAATGGTAATGATGATGATGATGATGATGATGATGATGATGATGATGATGATGATGATGATAATAACGATAACGATAACAATGATAATGATAACGATAACGATAATGATAATTATGTGCAACTGAGAACCCGAACCATGTTAATACATTATAGCATGCAGTATATTATATGCATTATATCCAAAATAGCATACAGTATAACATGCAGTATATGTATTATAGCATGCAGATTATACGCAGTACGTGCATTACAGCATACAATATTATATGCAGTATATCTATTATAGCATGCAGTATTACATGCAATATATGTATTATAGCATGCAGTATTACATGCAATATATGTATTATAGCATGCAGTATTACATGAAGTATATCTATTATAGCATGCAGTATTACATGAAATATATGTATTATAGCATGCAGTATTACATGAAGTATATGTATTATAGCATGCAGTATTACATGCAATATATATATATTATAGCATGCAGTATTACATGCAATATATCTATTATAGCATGCAGTATTACATGCAATATATGTATTATAGCATGCAGTATTACATGCAATATATGTATTATAGCATGCAGTATTACATGCAATATATGTATTATAGCATGCAGTATTGTATGCAGTATATTAAGCATATTACAGCATGCAGTATTATATGCAGTATATCTATTATAGCATGCAGTATTACATGCAATATATGTATTATAGCATGCAGTATTACATGCAGTATATGTATTATAGCATGCAGATTATACGCAGTACGTGCATTACAGCATACAATATTATATGCAGTATATCTATTATAGCATGCAGTATTACATGCAATATATGTATTATAGCATGCAGTATTACATGAAGTATATCTATTATAGCATGCAGTATTATATGCAGTATATCTATTATAGCATGCAGTATTACATGCAATATATGTATTATAGCATGCAGTATTACATGCAATATATGTATTATAGCATGCAGTATTGTATGCAGTATATTAAGCATATTACAGCATGCAGTATTACATGAAGTATATCTATTATAGCATGCAGTATTACATGAAGTATATCTATTATAGCATGCAGTATTACATGCAATATATGTATTATAGCATGCAGTATTGTATGCAGTATATTAAGCATATTACAGCATGCAGTATTATATGTAGTACGCGCGTTTCATTCACCTTGTCTGAACGAGTATATTGCATATTGCTAGAATGTATGAAGCATGGATCATTATACAAAAACTAAAAATATAGGCTTTATATCCTTCAGCGAAGAGAAAATCTCAAGCTACCCTAAAACGGCCTTGGCTAACCACGTTTATCAAATATGTGCGCTGCGATTCATTTGTGCATTCTCCCTCGTATCTGATTGGATTTTCTTGCGACATACGTTCAAGAGAATCGTCGAGATTAATCGAAATTAGGTTCTTATTTACAACTACTTGAGTTGCATTGGCCGTGAGCGAATCACTGGTAACCTTGATACACCTACTGATATCAGGATAAAACATCAGTTCTTTAACGGTCACATAAAAAGCTCTTTACTAAGCTTGAAACGACAACATTAAAGTTCCTTTAAAACAGAGTTAAATATAACTTCATAACGAATCTTTAATACTTTCTTTCGGAGGTTTGAACTTGTTCGCTGTTTTAAAGCCTTTAAATTCAAGACCTGTTTAACGTATTAATATTGCATATTTTAATGGTTTAGCCTAAATGTATAGACTGCTTATTATCGGTCTTTGGTTTAGCTGTGAAACTACTAGCTATACACTTGCAATGATTTCGACTTGCAATCCACGCAGTCACTTTAAAATTGTAATTGTCGCCAGTAGCCTGAAGTGGTATGACTGCAACCAGTGAAGTCGGTAAAGAGCAGGTGAAAATAATTCAAGCTTGCGTCATTGCTCTGTAAAAATCGAAATTTGCCATCCTTCAATTGCTTGACAAAACCTACATAACGCTTGTTTCGAAATGTAAGGCGTGTGGCGATCCAGCAATTCTAAAGAAAGAAGAATTCTTAGCAAACTACGGGAATTAATTTGCGATCTATAATAATATCCTTAAAACTGATACACAAATAAATAGATAATGTATCGATCAACTCAGTCTCAACGAACAATGCAAAGCAATCACGTGGCTTGATTTTCATAGGAGGGTGCGAGGGGTGGAGGGGGGGGGGTGAGGGGTACTGACAAGACTAGCGAGTTCTGATAATTAAATATGAGTTTATTGTTATAGTAACTCTACGTTATAAAGAACCCCTGCATATCTCTTTGATGCTTAAGTATTCCATCTGCAGTAATAGTTACTCTAAACAAATTCAGTTCACGGGGAAAACTGACTCTCATTGGAATGTTTTCGGGGACAATCATAGTTAACGCAGATAATTCCAAACAGAAATCATGAAAGTAAATTATGGGCATACTATCAAACAGTTCAAGAAGTTAACTTTGTTGAGGGAATGCTTAGGAACATGTGTGAATTTGTGATGTTTCGTTACCTAGGTTACTTTTATCCACAGCTTAGCATTTTAAGATGGGATATTGGCAAGTAAAGGAAACAAGACATTATTCGACTTACCAACTTTTGCCATCATCCGTTCTAAAGTAAATGAACAAACAGCACATGTGAAGGAGTAGAGACCCATTGCGTAAGATCCCATGCGTACTCCTTTGGCGTATGCATATCTCTCAGGAGTCCCAGGTTCTGCATAAGGATCCCCTCCGTACACAGCTTGACCAACGAAGTCGGTGAAATACAGGGAGTAACACAAAAGGGACATCCAGCCGAGGAGATGTGTACAACAAAGAATTCTAACGGACCATGGCATTCGAATGATTGACAGCAGGTATGTCGTCATACTAACATTCTCGGCATCAGTTGATTCTTCTCTCCGATCAGTGTCCGTCATCTCATTACCCATGGTGCCTTCAACCAACATCTTCTCTTCACCAAAGCCATTCTCGCGTATCTCTTGTGGAGTTTCGTTTTCACTTATGTTGACCACACTTGCCTCTTCAATATCTTGCTTATCTTTAATCTTTTCTTCTCCAGTTCCGTAACTTTTTTTTGGCTGCAAAATACCCAGTTCCATTTCCTCATCATTTTCAACATTTTTTTTCTTTTTCTTCCTCTCCTCTGGGAAGATCTCTTGAAGGGTTTTTTCTTTTTCGGCCGTAACAGTTAAAACTAGGGCAATTACAAAGATGATCAAAACTAAGCCAAATACAAATCGAATTTGTGCTCCTACTATGTCACTTCCGGTTGACTCATGCCATGGAATGCCTCCGATCATATAGCCCAATGACCCACCAAGACCGGCCATAAAACTGAACATGGACAACCCCCTGACATGATCTTCTGGTTGTGTAACGTCAATTAAATATGCCCGGGCTGGAGATTGACAAGCATCACAGTTAAAATCAAGAAGCATGATGCCAATAACGGTAAAGATAATACCACAAGTATGTCCAGCAACAGTGGGTATCAATCGGCATGCCGGCAGCGGCATCTCACTTGTCTGTATGGGTAAAATGGTGGTAGTTTCGTTGTCATATAACGATTCCATACCAGACTCGAATCCCGAGAAGCCGTACAACACGTCAAGTGGTTCCGGAGTTATATTCTCTATGCAAGATGTACTGTTGGTTGAATTCACTACTTCCAGTCCACACGTGGCACCCCCTAGACGATAGCCGTTTGGCACTAATATCAAACCAATTATGATTCCCACTGAGAGAAGGATGATGAAAGGTCGACGTCTTCCTAGACGAGAACCACATCTATCACTTGCAGATCCTAAAATCGGCATCCATAGAAATCCCATCAAAGGACTCAGACACCATACCATTGTCATAAATCGTTGCGGAATCCCGATCCTCAAAAGTATAGGACTGACAAAAGCCGTTTCGGCAGCATAACAGAATTCGATGCCACAAACAGTTCCACTTAATCGAGCTAGTTGGAGCCACGGCTTAGGCTGTCGGTTGGATTCTTGTTGGTTAACTTCACTATTTCTGCTCAGTTCATCAGACTCTAGTTCATCTGACTTCACAAATGGAGTACGATCCTCAGATTTCCCAAATACTTCTCGCGCTCTTGACAAAGCTCCTCTTATAAACGCCATTGTATCTACTCCCAGTCTTATCTATTCTTCTATTTGGAGGCAAGCGTACTGATGATGCTTCTACGATGTCCTTCCTCTCCTGTGAGTTGTTCACTCTCACAGTTCTCATAAGAAGCAGTTGCGAGTTGTCGTGTTTCTACGCATGCGCTCTGTGTCACCATGGTTTGCCACGAGAAGATGACAATTCAGCTCATTTTGACTGAGAGCTAATTTAATCGAAAAATGAAATGAGAAAACATAAAATCGAACTGTAAGATCAGACTTTGAACTTCCGTGATCAAACACTGTTTTAGGATGCTTGCATAATTCTAAAGCTAAAATATAAGTTGCACACTTCAAAAGATAATTGTAAAATCCCACAAATCAAATAACTTCATTAAGAAAGAGGATTTAATATTTGAATAAACGGCGATGGATAAATATGATATCGGCAACATCATACTCACTTGTCCTTGTCATATATTGCAGATAATTTTATATTGAAACGGGAAGATTTCATCGCTCCCTGACATATGGAAAACCAAATCCCTTGTGTAAATGTTTGGTTGATCTTATGTGGACTATGTATATGGAAATGCTTACAATGTCGCAATTATTGGCTCAAATATGGTTCATGCAAAAAGGGCATTGTTTGTTTTCGATTTAACAGTATAATTTTCAAATTATTCGAAGTATCGTATGCTATTGAATGTTAATAATTTCGTTACTTATTCTGTATAACTCTCCCATGCAAGCCCTGAGCAACGTTATTAACCACTCAGTGAGATGTAAATAAATTGTCTTTGGAATGAAGGTATGTCAGAGCGGAAATGGAACAACTGCAAAACATCTGTTCGTATTCAGCTTGACAAGGAGGAAGATGGACTGCACTTAAAGGTTGTTCTTGCAGTATTTTGTCTTCTCGTCTTTGGTAAAAACTATAGCGCTTCATGAATCAATGCAGAAGTTTTGAGTACTACAACGAGTCTTACATTATGTATGACACTAATTTACATGGTATGGTTTACATGGTACATGGTTTACTAACGGTTCACATGCATTAAGATAGTTATTGGGTTTCATTACACCGTACCTGGGCTTATATATATTTCTTTATGGTTAGTGATAAAACTACATAATGAATTTATAACACTGTTACGGTCCGTCGAGAGAATAAAGCGGTGGCCTAAGAAGCATTGAAATATGTCATCTGGTGGTGTGCTCGACCCTGGCCATGGCCGACCAGAACTTTGGTGAGGTTTAAAATCATGATCTACACGAAATCCACAGTTTTTCAACCAGATTTGTCTTCCAAAAGTCCAAAATGAGCTAACACTGTAATTTGGATAGCTTGCCGACGTGTATAATATATGAAGTGTATGAGTAATAAAGCATTCGACTTCTTCCACATTCACAAGTGACTGCTTAGCGTCGTACAATAACTGCCTTCCAGGTCGATATTATTTTGTATATACGAAAACATCTATCCTATATATTGTTTTATATATAAGTGTTCTTTACTACTTGCCTAAGGCTTCTGTGATAAGAGCACGAGTGTATAAAGGAGTCCTATGAATTGTAGTGAGCATAAAACACTATAGAACGTAACAAGAAAGTTACCCTAAGGCATGTAATCGAACATATGTTACTTACTTTTCCGCCTCCATGTAATTTGGGATATGATTTTGTGCATACTCTAAACGTGGTCAACGCATTTACCAGAATAATTCAATTGTGACTTTGGTCAATGCGGGCTATGATTCCAAACCCCATAGTTCTTCTTACCTCTGTTCTATTCAATGCATTCTTTAGTTTACATAGGTGTTCCCATAAGTGTTATGAAATGTCCCTCAGAGTCACAAACACTTTGTGAATATTCATAGACGAGTATGCAGTCTTGGCGAAGTACCCTATCAGGCTTACTTTGAAATACGCTGCACGTAATTAGTAATGCTCTATGAATTATACTATACTTCATGGTCAGAATATGGTTACACTGTAACTGAGTTGGGTTTCTCTTTGGCAAATGTTCGTCTTCGTCTTCCTGATCCTGATCGTTCCTGATTAGTTTTTTCCCTGTTAATCTGCGGGTCTCCATCAATATCACGTCAATGTATCAACATGTTTTTGAGATTTGTTAGTAGGATACAACACACATTTATGATAAGATAAGTAAATGATATGGAAGTAACTTTACCGGATCCACGTTTGTAAAGAACAAAACTTGCTTCTTCTTCTGTGTTGAGTGCACGTTCTATCATAAAGCCATACTTTATGATCACATACTGTCTAGGTATATATATGGTGGAATACTTGCCACTTGAACTTTACCCCTCTTGGTGCGCCTACAGACAAATATCATATGCCCTTTGAGTTACTATGACGTCATATCACTCTATTTTCTTCTGTTGTATGTTGTTGGATATTCACTTTCCCACTCAAGTTAGTTCTTAAAAACTTCTTAAGTAGAGTAGAGTTTCCTCTTGTAGCAAAAAAACATTCTTTAAATTCTGAGGAAAAAACCCTGCCTAAACGCTGATTTATGTAGGGGGGGGGGGGGAGGTTGTTATGTCCTCATATACTGTTCTTCACTGTACTTCAGGGTAACGCGTATGTTCACCATTTATTGGGCAAGTTATTCCAGTTTGCGTATTGTTGAATAACAACATGCCAACGATTGCAAAATGTGCCCCAGCAAGGACTCTTCTTTTAATGTCACTGACTATGGCCTAGTTTTGATTTAGCCTGAATGCCATACAAGAAAACACACTGACATTATCTGTCACTGTGTTTAATCGAATATTATATGATGCTAAAGTAATCACTCAGCAATATTTACATAATACTATTCGACCACGCTCTCCTAACTATGGAAGAGACAACAATAGTAGACCGTGGTGTCAACTAGCCCCCCCCCCCCCAAATAATCCACAATGAATTTCCCGGTATTTTCGAATTTAACAGTAATCTCCCTTCCTGTCGCGCGTATGGAAAGCCGTTTTAACATTTAATAAGGAATTTCAGATATCTCGAAATAATTTCAGATATCTCAAATTAAATTACAGATATCTCCAATTTATTTAAGATATCTACAAATAATTGCAGATATCTTAAAATCAATTTCAGATATCTCGAAATACCAGGGAATTTCAGATAGGCTATCTGAAATTGAATTCGAGATATCTCGAATTCAATTTCAGATATCTCGAATTCAATTTCGGATATCTCGAATTCAATTTCAGATATCTGAAATAGAATTTTGGATATCTCGAATTCAATTTCAGATATCTCGAATTCAATTTCAGATATCTGAAATAAAATTTCGGATATCTCGAATTCATTTTCAGATATCTCGAATTCAATTTCAGATATCTCGAATTCAATTTCAGATATCTCGAATTCAATTTCAGATATCTGAAATAGAATTTTAGATATCTCGAATTCAATTACAGATATCTGAAATTTCCCGATTAAATGTTAAAATGGCTTTCCATACGTGCCATTTTAACATTTAATCGGAAATTTATGCATATGCATTTCAGATATCTCGAATTCCATTGCAGATATCTCGAATTCAATTTCAGATATCTCGAATTAGAATTGCAGATATCTTGAATTCAATTTCAGATATCTGAAATAGAATTTCAGATATCTCGAATTCAATTTCGGATATCTCGAATTCAATTTCAGATATCTCAAATTGAATTTCAGATATCTGAATTAGAATTTCAGATATCTCGAAATCTATTTTAGATATCTCGAATTCAATTTCAGATATCTCGAATTCAATTTCAGATATCTGAATTAGAATTTCAGATATCTCGAAATCTATTTAAGATATCTCGAATTCAATTTCAGATATCTGAAATAAGAAACAATTTCAGATATCTAAAATTCCCGATTAAATGTTAAAATGGCTTTCCATACGCGCGGTGATTTTCCCAAAGCTTTGGTAAATATGTTTGTGCTATTTTCGTACTTCAGTGCAATCAATTGCCATCAGATCACTCAACCTTTGGCTAAATTGTCTTTCGGAACCCTCGGAATCCATTATCAAGATCGAGACTGAAATGTGAGAAAGTTAATTTTTGGTCGATTTTTGATCATTGTGGAAGGCTATAGCCTTATGATTTTTTTAATTTTCCACCAAAATTTTGATATTTTAAACTCTTCTCAAACTGATGCGAAGAATGTATGGCGACATTTTGCCTTTTATTTCAGACAACAGTACTGTCTAAATACGTATCAATATTCTTGAAAAAGACAACATAATCTGAATATCAAATATAAAAATTGATACATTAATGCAAAAATGCGAATGGAATTTCACTTTTAACTGGAGAGATATGTCTTTCGGAACCCTCGGAATCCATTATAGGCATCGAGACTGAAATGTGAGAAAGTTAATTTTTGGTCGATTTTTGATCATTTTGGAAGGCTATAGCCTTATGATTTTCTTAATTTTCGACCAAAATTTCGATATTTTAAACTTTTCTCAAACTGATGCGGAGAATGTATGGCGACAATTGCCTTTTATTTCAGACAACAGTACTGTCTAAATACGTATCAATATTCTTGAAAAAGACAAATATTTATAAATTAATGCAAAAATACGAGTGGAATTTCACTTTTAACTGGAGAGATATGTCTTTCGGAACCCTCGGAATCCATTAATGGCATCGAGATTGAAATGTGAGAAAGTTAATTTTTGGTCGATTTTTGATCATTGTGGAAGGGAATGTATTCTTGAAAAAGACAACATAATCTGAATATCAAATATTTATTACATTATTTAATATTGATAAATTAATGCAAAAATAGACAAACAGACAAACAGACAAACAAACAGACAGACAGAAAGATAGACAGAGAGGCAGACAGACAGGCAGGCAGAAAGACAGACAGGCAGACAGACAGGTAGGCAGGCAGGCATACAGACAGACAGGCAGGCAGACAGGCAGGCAGGCAGACAGACAGAGCGGCAGGCAGACAGGCAGAGCGGCAGGCAGACATGCAGGCAGACAGACAGATAAACAGACAGACAGATAGACAAATAGATATATAGATAGATAGACTAAAGCACTGTTATTGCTGGATGCAGGCTAATCGTTTAACCTTTTTGGGCGGGGCAGGTGGCATAGGTATACCGGATATTCTCTTTGGGATGTTAATCACTTGTTTTGTAGTTTCTAGATATATAAATATAATATATTGTTATGTAACCCACTTATTCATCTACCCTATTTCGTAATATAAGTTACCATTCAAGTCTCCGAGTCTTCCGATTGTTACGATCCCAGATGCGCTCACGCATTCTACATAACTGGAACTCGCCAACAAAGTGTTTCTGCGGACTTCATGAATATTCATAACTTACTGGAACATTCCTTTACATTCCGGGGATAAAAGCCACAGACGCCCGATTGAGCGCCCTCTCCGTTTTCTCCGTTCGTTCCGTTCAGAGGTTGCCACACCTCTGATGGTTCCTTGGCATTGATTACTGTGCCCATTTTAAACACAGTATATATTTAACTCTATACTTTTGTCGGAACTCCGACCTACACACTCTAATGGATTCGCGTCGCTCTATCTGAACTACATCCAGCCGAACTACTGCTAAAGCAAACCTGGACACTATCCGCCTAGCACTATAAGGTAACTCAAGAAATAAGCAGAAACTCTCCCCCCGGTTCTCCAAGTCCAGAAAGACGTTAATTGAATTAAGAATCTATAGTTATGTATTATGTTCATATTTATACTTTGTTCTGCCATGTAAATAGCTTATTAAATGCTTTAAACTTACTTTCATCCTCGTGTTCTCCTTTTTATGTCACGTGATCTGTTCTCCACATTAAGTCTGAGAACGGTCACGTAACAATATATACATATATACATATACATACATATATATGCATAAATATATATATATATATATATATATATATATATATATATATATATATGTATATACTGTGAATATATATATATATATATATATATATATATATATATACTGTGAATAATACGTTACACGTAGTTTTTAACGCATCTGCCACTTCTGATTGAAACGATTGATTTCTGTCTCGAGTTATCAATATTTTTGACACAACGACAACAGGGAACAATTCACTAACACGAGAGTGACAAGAAAAATTAATTCAGTGCACGGAATGTGCACAATAATAAATAGAATAGACAGTGCTTATATTTCATCCTTTATTGCTGTTTGGAAGCCTTTATCATTTATTGAACATTTTTCATTTCAGATTTCTTGGTACTGTAAGCTCCGTCTATGTAATTTATAATAAATTTAGAATGTAGATTGTAGAATGTTATAGTTCATTTCGCACAACACCATTTTACTGTACAGCTGCTTAAAAACCTGTGTTTAATTCGAGGAAAGGCATACTTAATCGAGAGGATGTCAAATTGAAACTAACTTGGATATAATTTACAAAACTTAAGCTCTCCAGTACGACAGGTCTCTTCCCCTTACTATAAACACGGGCGCTTCTAATATATACAACTACAAAAAATATTAATAATACTATTAGTAATACTTTTACACCATTCACAGATACCCGAAATAATAGGTGATTACTATTCAGTTTTATGAAATTTTCCGTATCACAATTTCGTCCCGATTAATTGATATTGCAAGGGTAAAGTGAAAATATTTTATATGTGAACATTAGTTTGCGTTCCTTTTATATGATCTGATATTTAAATTTCAGTTTTCTTTTTAGCATCAATTCGTATACTCGTAAAAACAATCGAAGGAATTTGATTACAATAATTCAGCAGTGTTTGTGTATGATACACCAGTGTATCATAACAGGTCAAAATAATAATAACTTAAAGTAAACTACAATTAACTGTTGTTACCATGGTAACCAAAGAAAGGCAAAAAATGATAGTTTAGTGTTTATGAGGCTTTAAGATTCAAAAACACAAATGGAATCGGCAGGGTAAGTATGAATATCCACAAAACGTTAATTCTTCTGTTGATCTCATGAGACGGTTAAACTCTATAGTGTGATCAAAACAATTATGATACTTGCCCATGACGCACGCACGCACCAACAAACATATACAAAGACAGGCTCGCGCATAAAGTAAGAAATGTAGCAACCAAGCAACACACCATCTTGACGGCTAGGAATAAAAAGTGCAAGCACGTTTACACTTAAAAATGTTTTAAAAGATGGCCTCAAATATGATTTGTGTATTGAATTTCACAGAAATACCTCCGATGTATCGGATTTCACAATGCATCAATTCCCGCTGAGATAAACTTCTCTGTTTAATAAAAGGATACATGAATCATATGACATGTCACGTGAAGCCTTGTTTTTATTCATAAAACATAGTAATAAACATTAAAGTGGCCGCTGTCAAAATGGAAATTTAGGTTACCTGAAGAAGTTTTTGAAATTCATTATACAAAACGATAAGGATCAGAAAAGATAAGGATCAATCTTAGATAAAGAATTGACAAAGTCAACGTATTATTATTATTATTCAATCATCGCACTCGTCTGTAAAATGACTTGTGTTACTTAGTGGTGCCCAAATCAAATAATAGGAATGACTAAGCTCCATATGCTTAGTGATGCCAAATCAAATAATAGGAATGACTAAGGTCCATATGAAACAAGAACAATGTACATATTTTCATGCTTGGATTCAATTCCCTTAACACAACATTCGATCTATATGAACCGAGAAAATAAGTCATTAGACTCAAAAATACGAATCGCTTGAAGCTACACTAACGGTGTCTCCTCCACTGAACTGACGTCGTAATATCTCTGGTGGATGATGTACAGTTTCATCTTCTGCAAAAACAGAAATATCATCCTCGCTGGGCTCTTCTCTTGCAGATAGCCACTCGTGGATTCGTCTTTCAATATCCTCGCTACGGAGCATCTGATTAGGCGGGCCAATTACTTCTCCTCGTCTACCGCTTCTCACTGAGAATCCGTCTTGATGGCGACCGTCGGTGAATTCTTCCTGCAATAACTCAATAAATAAAAAATCCGAGTCATCGTGACTACTTGGTTGAGCTACCGATCTTCCTTCTCTTCCCACAAATCCATTCTGGGATTGAGGATTGTTCCTTGTATACCGTCCAACGCTGGATGGAGCTCGTTGCGCGGCGTAGTTCGGGACCACTTGATGTCTATGATGGTTCGAACCTTGATGATTCGTCGTGTGTGGAGGAGGCTGAACACCACCTGAATAAATGTAAGTACTACGACTACCACCCTTGACTTGTGGAACCACTTGGTGGTGAGGTAGTCTATGCTTTAGCTGAGCTGTCGAAGGATGAGGGTGGACATCTGCATTGATGGTAATCAAGGGATCTTGGGGAGATCTCGAGTAAAAGTTTGCGTTTAAGTCACGTTCGTCATTTCTTCGCTGCTGCTCGTTTCCATGGGATTTCTGTCGTGATGTCACATGGGAATTACGAGACCTTGACTTGTCCAATGTTAAACCCACGGCTGCACCGTGTCCTTTGCTACCTTCCAGAATGACTGAGTAAGATCCAGTTTCAAATGGTTTTTCGGGTCCAAATGACAACCTAGCTTTGGAACCTCTTGCATCCTTGGAAGATTCTGCAACTCGGCCGTCGTTATTTCCTCCGTTTTCTTGTCGCTTCTTATCCTGTCGAAGTCTTCTTTTCTTTTGGAGTTCTTCAAATACTTGTAAAAATGTCCTCAATAGCCAATAAGTTATTTCACTAGATGTTTTTCTTTTGTCACAAAGAAATGCATGACATTCGAACAGGCTACTTGCGGAGTTACTGTCTGACCTGGTTATGATAGCAAACACACGCGGTGACTGTTCGTCGGCAACGCCATAGCAAATGTTATGGAGTGGAATTAAAACATGCTTCTCTTTTCCAAATGGGCCATTCTGATCCAAAAAATGAAATCCCTTTTCAGAAACAGTTAAAGTTGTTTTTGGTAACCGTTGCTTCTCTTTTAATTTCAACAAGCATTCAACAGGCTCTGATATGTACTCTCGGCCATACTCGCCTCGTGCTGGTAACTTTCCAAGGTATTGAACGGTAAAAACTGGGCACTTCGACCGGGAGGAGATGGGGTCTTTGTCTCTCTTCGAAGATGTCATCTCTTGTTTTGGTGTCCTGCGACCAATCTTTAGCGCTGCCATTACATCACACAGAAAACTTGTACATGCATGGTTTGTCAGCTGTAAAAGGAAAAAAGGAATTATATTTATTTGCTACCGTATTACTAATATTAGGATCGTAGCGGCGTGGTTGTTATCTAAGCGTAGTGCCCGGTCTGAAACGCATTGTGATAAACTATGAATAGTCGAACGTATTTGAATTTGTTTATTGACAGATACTTCAGTTTACAGATATGATCGCTAATAAATTGACAGAAAGTTATTTAGATAATTAAAGGTGAGATGTCCCTCTCCTTACATATATAGCCCCTGCAAATCTCTGCCATTACTCTGGAAGGTACGTCATGTAACATTTGAATTTTGAAGCTGTATTTTGAAAACAATTACGTGCTATACTGCTAAACACTTCCAGCCCCATCCTCTACCATCACTGGAGTATTTCGGAGCATTAATATTACCAATACGACGATGGTTTGAAGTACAAAAAGAAGCACTGAAGCTGTAGTTTCCGTTGAATTTGCTGAACGTGACGCCCAAGAATGTGTAGGTAACTAACTTTATCAGTGACATAGATTCAGAGGTATTATTATCTGCGTACATTGCATATTCTTGTTAGAATACCACGATAGTGGACTAGCCTTAAAGTGTTTATCGTGGCACGTATTACAAACAATAAAAATATTTCCATCAAACAGATTCTTTGAATATTAAATAATGTTTAATGAAAATATTAGTTATTTATAGCACGTATCTGATAGCCAAATATCGTTATTAACTTAATTAATGTTTTATTATCATAGATTGAAATCACTCTGACCATGGAGGTAAAAACAGATGTTTTTACCTCCATGCTCTGACTTATAATGGAAGATATTGTTCAAAGATAGAACCGAACGCTGGTTATAGTTCGTATACATAAATAGCTTGCAGTTTGAACGCCCGAGGTAGGCTGTAATGCTTTCTGGAAAGTAATGCATACGTGCATATATGATTTCAAAGGTGCATGTGGGGGGGGGGGGGGTCTTTATGGACGGGACAGAGAAATATAAAAGTAGGGAGTGGGCGCGGGGTCGCTGATGCCGAATCCTATAGCGAGTCTTGGGTCATCGCCCAGAGCAAAGAACAATTTAGACTTTAATTGTTGCATTCTGAAGCATATTTAAACTACAAGTTAGGTCAAAACGCAAGATTGTTCTACTGAATTCTCCTTAATTTTGCTTGCGGCTTAATTGTGTGTATGTGGAAGGGGGGGGGGGGGATGCACATCCAACGGAATGGGTCTTATTTTTCCCATACGGAATGTAACAAACTCCCCCAATTGAATGGTTACTCACAACTTACGATCGATGGTGGCGGGGAGGGAAGTGGGTAGGGGAGGGAGTTTCTCCGTCATAACGAGCTGTAATAACGACACATGTAGTTTAGTTGAGCAACCATCATAAGGATCTTACCAGTGAATCACCTACCTGGATTTAATCACTCGTTGACTCAAGTCATGTACGCATTTGAACGTGTTTTTGCCAAAGTTGTGATGGAGATACTTAACTGTACTTGTCAATAGTTGGCTACGTGTCCATATCGTTTCCAATCTCTTCTACAGTAGAATAATTAAATCACCACAAAGCACCAACGGTCGTAGGCCTACGAGTCATTTTCTTCAGTATGGCTATTGCCTGAAGACAACACTCGCTTTACACGGAGTATGATCTTAGTAGTAGTTACACTATATAACTATCAGTCTCGATATCACTGTCACACGTTCCGAGCAAATATAATCACTTACGCCTATAGCTGGCAAACACCTCAACAAAAGAACTGACGTAATGGAACGGCTAGCGGTACCAAGCTCGTATTGTACAAGCTCATTCAAGTGTGTTCGCACACACCGTAAAAAAGAGCAATTAAATACCTGAATCAAAAATGAAAAAGTCCATCGCCATATGCGAGTTAAATATATTGCGTGCTAAGGTGAACAATAGATAATATTATCAACGTTGTGAAATCAGATGTCTCACAGTTATATGGTTACGTAGTTACAACGGATTCCTTGTATAGTTAACCTACAGGACTAGCCATTAGTACGCAAAACAATGCACGCAAACCCAGGCACACACATTTGGGGACTTTGTACCCGACACTGGAATTAACCAGTAACAATTTATAGCACGTAAAAATGAACTTTATTATGATCACCGATAAATGGATTAGCTTGATGGAAGTCTTCATATCGAAGTAGCATACTACCATTGTATTTAGTGGTATAAATCCGTTAAAAGGGCAGGGCCTACATCGGGGGAGGAGGGCGCAAAGTTGAGGGTAGGGAAGGGGATTGGAAAGGGGAGGGAAATGGGGGAAGGGGAAGAGAGGGTGGGGAATGGTGGAGAGGATCGGTGGGTGGGTGAATGGAAAGAAAAAGTGGAGGGGAATAAGGGGGAGGAAGGGAAAGGGGGAGGGGAAGGAGAGGATGGGGTAGGGTGGGTGAATCGGGTTAGGTGGAAAGAGACACTGAGAATAGGGGAAGGGGATGGGAAGGGAGGAGCAATATGGCAATATGAGAAATAAGCCAGTCAGCAAACTTCGTCACAGACATCTTTGGATTAGACGATGAAGCGTAAGTTACTAGCAGTTCAACACGGTCTAAAGGAAGGGTAAGTTATACCTAGACATAACCTAGTGATACAACATGATAAAGGAGAATAAGGTATATACCGGGTTCAAGAGGATCAGGAATACCTGGACACAATCTGGAGATATCGGTATTACCGGGTTAAAGTGGATGAGGTATATCTGGACACAATCTGGAGATATCGGTATTACCTGGTTAAAGAGGATGAGGTATACCTGGACACAATCTGGAGATATCGGTATTACCGGTTTAAAGAGGATCGAGGTATACCTGGACATAATCTGGAGATATCGGTATTACCGGTTTAAAGAGGATGAGGTATACCTGGACACAATCTGGAGATATCGGTATTACCGGTTTAAAGAGGATGAGGTATACCTGGACACAATCTGGAGATATCGGTATTACCGGTTTAAAGAGGATGAGGTATACCTGGACACAATCTGGAGATATCGGTATTACCGGGTTAAAGAGGATGAGGTATACCTGGACACAATCTGGAGATATCGGTATTACCGGTTTAAAGAGGATGAGGTATACCTGGACACAATCTGGAGATATCGGTATTACCGGGTTAAAGAGGATGAGGTATATACCGGGTTAAAGTGGATTAAGTATATCTGGACACAATCTGGAGATATCGGTATTACCTGGTTATAGAGGACGAGGTATACCTGGACACAATCTGGAGATACCGTTTTAACGGGTTAAAGAGGATGTGGTACACCTGGACACAATCTGTATAACCGGGTTAAAAAGGATGAGGTATACATGGACAGAATCTGGAGATACTGTATTACCGGGTTAAAGAGGATGAGGTGTACATGGTAATAATCTTGTACTGTATTACCGGGTTAAAGAGGATGAGGTGTACATGGTAATAATCTTGTACTGTATTACCGGGTTAAAGAGGATGAGGTGTACATGGTAATAATCTTGTACTGTATTACCGGGTTAATGAGGATGAGGTGTACATGGTAATAATCTTGTACTGTATTACCGGGTTAAAGAGGATGAGGTGTACATGGTAATAATCTTGTACTGTATTACCGGGTTAAAGAGGATGAGGTGTACATGGTAATAATCTTGTACTGTATTACCGGGTTAAAGAGGATGAGGTGTACATGGTAATAATCTTGTACTGTATTACCGGGTTAAAGAGGATGAGGTGTACATGGTAATAATCTTGTACTGTATTACCGGGTTAAAGAGGATGAGGTGTACATGGTAATAATCTTGTACTGTATTACCGGGTTAATGAGGATGAGGTGTACATGGAAACAATCTTGTACTGAAGTACCGGGTTAAAGGAGGATAGGGTATTACACCTGGACCAATCTGGCGATACCGTACAATATATACAGTCAAGAAAAGAGAAGGAATACGTAGACCCATTTTGGACATACCGTACAACAGGACAACTATAGGCCTGCCTCTGCCAGTTTCTGTATTTCCATTCACTTGGAAGTACAAAGCGGGAAAAGGTTACACAAATTGTTATAGTCATCTAAAAATAACTAACTTGGCGATACATTGTTTATCACGAGGTACAATCCATCAACGTCTGCTTGGTACGCTCTTACAACTGGGAATAATCGCATTTTTGGGGATAAACTTTGACCCGGGGTCCTACCCCTCAACGTCTCCATGGCAGCGAATCGAATGTTTTGTTTTGTCGCTATATATATATATATATATAACGTCGGAGGCAGCCGCACAGGCCTGAGATGTAACGCATTCCTCAATTGTACTATTTTTTACATTTACGGCTTCCGTCCGTGGCTAAACATGAACACAGACAACACGCAATAATTGGAACTACGTATGTCATTCCATTTATCGAACCGAATAATGAGGCCCTATACTGAACATTGTGACACTCTTTAAATGTTATCAGTGGTGGAACCAATAGCTTGGGGCAAGGGAAATAGAAATGGAGGTGGGAGGGGAGGGGAGGGGTTGAAGCAAGGGAAATAGAAATGGAGTTGGGAAGAGGGAGTGGTTGAAGCAAGGGAAACATAAATGGAGGTGGGGATGGGAGGGGAGGGGTTGAAGCAAGTGAAATAGAAATGGAGGTGGGGACGGGGAGGAATGGAAGCAAGGGAAAAACCGGAGGTGGGGAAGGGAGGGGTTGAAGCAAGGGAAATAGAAATGGAGGTGGTGAGTGCAGGGGTCGAAGCAAGGGAAATGAAACTGGAGGCGGGGAGGGGAAGGGTTGAAGCAAGGTAAATATAAATGGAGGTGGGAAATGGGTTGAATCAAGGGGAAAAGATCGGAAGGTGGGGAGGGACAGGGGTTGAGGGGAATAGAAATGGATGTGGGGGAGGGAAGGGTTTGAAGCAAGGGAAATAGAAATGGAGGTGGGGAGGGGAGGGGTTGAAGCAAGGGAAATAGAAATGGAGATGGGGACGGGAGGGGTTGAAGCCAGGGAAATAGAAATGGAGGTGGGCACGGAGAGGGGTTGAAGCAAGGGAAATAAAAATGGAGGTGGGGAGTGGAGGGCTTGAAGCAAGGGAAATAGAAATGGAGGTGGGGAAGGGAGGGGTTGAAGCAAGGGAAATAGAAATGGAGTTGGGAAGAGGGAGTGGTTGAAGCAAGGGAAACATAAATGGAGGTGGGGAGGGGAGGGGTTGAAGCAAGGGAAATAGAAATGGAGGTGGGGACGGGGAGGTGTTGAAGCAAGGGAAATAAAACTGGAGGTGGGGAAGGGAGGGGTTGAAGCAAGGGAAATAAAAATGGAGGTGGTGAGGGCAGGGGTTGAAGCAAGGGAAATAGAAATGGATGTCACGGATGTGGGGGATGGACTGAAGGGTTTATAGCAAGGGAAATAGAAACGGAGGTGGGGGGGGGGGATGGGTTGAAGCAAGGGAAATAGTAATTGTGGTGGGGAGTGGGAGAGCTTGAAGCAAGTGAAATAGTAATGGGGGTAGTCAGAGCGAAGGGTTGGGGCAAAGGCAATAGAAATGGAGGTGGGAACTGCGAGGGGTAGAGTTTGGAACATAATTGAATTTCATCAGTTAATTGAGTATATTTTCGATGATTAATCAAAAGAGACCCACGCTGCCGGTTAAATATATAAACTGTATACACGTACGCTGATATTAGCGAAACATCCGATCGTTTAACCATTAGAGTCCATATAGTCAGGAAAACACGGGAAAGGGGGAGAAAAGAGGGAGAGCAACATCACTGGTGAATCCAGCCAATTTAGAGGTGTGTAGTTAGTATCAAACAATAGGTTGTCAACTGTGGGTGGGCGTTGGGCACTCTGGGTGGATGGGGGGGGGGGTGGGTGGGAAAAGTGAAGAGGGGATTCCATATCGTCAAATTAGAGTAATGAATGATTTTGCCAATTCTATATGTTAGATGCAGATCAAATTAAACCTACGAAAGTTGTAGTGATGATCAGGAGATATTTATCGGGGCCACTTCCGAGACTCGAGACAGTTTAACTTCTGAATCGGCATGGCGTTGCTTCATCATGATGGTGCCATTTTAAACAGTCAACAGCCAAAATTGAAACAGCAGATACTCGAAAATGTATAACTTTCCAAAAAATCAGAAAAGATGATTTCTTGGATAGACAGATCATACGTAACTTGACTTTGGCATAAATTACTTTTGGATTGATGATTTGATATAGTTTCACACTCTTGTTATTAAAGTAACCAGTCGGCATCACATGAAGAAGAATAGGAAATGTTACCATGCATTTCATCCAATATATAGAGATCGAGGGAAGAATAAATTTCTGATTTCTGCATACATGCTTTCATTGCAGCTGACTGCCTCCCACTACACTAGCCATCGATATCGATCTACGTAGCTAGCTCACAGTTCTTCGTTCGTACTCCAGCTCTATTCACCAACTGAGGGTGACTGAGAAGTTACGTATGCAAAATGTCTGCGTGTGAAACGAGGTGAAAAAAACCTTTTTCAATCCTAAATAGCAAATCATCTGTTCTCACCGATGATGGTTTGAATTATATCCTGGTGGTACAAAATGTCGCCTGACTATAGCCAAGAGAAGCATGGATTACTTACGACAACGACATGTTCATAATTATGACGTATGGTGTCACGAGGTCAGTCCGATGACGACATAATATGACGCCATATAATGATAGCATATGTAAGTCTTGCCCGAGGTAGTTTTCCATGTTCTGATACTTGCACTGTAACAACACAACAAATAGTCCTGTGCTGATCCTTAACTAAACAGCAAATAAGCAAACATCATCTCACGACTAACGTATACTTCGAAGGTTAGGTTTTTCTCCGCATATCGGTTGCACAAGTTTGTTGGGGACATTGAACCTATCATGGACTCGGGAAACGTCATCATCATAATCATCGTCCTCGTCATCATATTTCTATAATTTATGATACTGGTGACGCACATGCCTCAGTTAGCGGGCCATAGACATGGTATTACGTATAGTATGGATATAACATACAGTGACAATAATTCACACATTATATAGGCTAAGTAGAGTATGAAATAATGCACACATTCACAGTGCCCATGTCACAGTGTTCTTTCTGTTCAGAAGAACAGATTGAGCTATTACCATATTTAGTTGTTTTTCTAGCAAAAGTTTGGAGTGAATGTTGTTGATTCTATAGTTTTCCATGTCATTCCAGCTTTGTTAAACCATTTAATGACTTTCTTACTCACAAATTGAAACTCTGCAAAGGCTCACTTGATATCAGTTAGATAGTTTGAGAAAACTCTAGACAACATGAAATTTAGCGACCCGTAGTTGCAATAAAAAAAATCAGTAACTAGTAGTAAACATGACCATTACAGAAAACACTAAATGTTAATTCTATATTACGAAAATTCAGTAAATTATAGTCAAACGATTATAGAATCATAAGGTTTGTATCTTTCTGCCAAACTTTTTAAACATGGCAAATGTCATTTTGGGTGGCACCAGGGAGGGGAGAACATTCTTTTTTTGGGGGGGGGGGTGTGCACGTGCCCCATGCTCCTTTTCTCTAGTAAAGCCATTGATCTGAGAAACTGGCCTACAGGTATGTGTATTATCCTAAGTAGCATAGTCCAACCACTTACATTGATCAGCCTTAAAGGGATATAAAGGGAAATTTCACTAATTAAAATGTGGAATGGAAATACAACGTTGACATGTCCATATGGTCTATAACGAGGTACATTAGTGTAATTTTTTGACTTCTTATGTAGAAGCTACTCAGTGTGGTTGATTCGCGTAAATCAAGTTCATGAAAATGTTGCTTTGGGCTGTCATGTTTGCTAAATAGGTTTCCCAATCATGGACTTCTATGGACCTCTGTGGGCCTTTTTTCACCTTTAGTAAGAGCAACAGATATATTGCACTAAGTTCGATGCACATGCTTAGCATGTTACACAATCTTTGTTGTTGAAGCATCATATTAATAGGTTTCAGACTTTCACATTCAGTGACCTATCTTTAAACTCCACGAAATGCCATAAGCTTCTTGTACTCGGTAAGGGGGTCCACATATTACATATGGAGTTCAACAATTTGTTGTTGTTGGAGTTAACATGCGTAACAGTTTTTGAAGCTGTTACCATTTAGAATCAAGTCGGCTAAGAGTGTCTTCTCCTTTATAAAGAAGCTTAAAGCTTACCTATGCAACAAGCTTTCATGGACACTTTACATTAATTTTGAAGGATTTCATTTGTTTTTTTGCGCCTTGAGCGCTCTTTTCTGGTTGGATACGAACGCGTTATAAATCACTGTTATTATTTTTAATTTTCAGAGTTCGATTTAATTTGGCCCACACTGATTCAAATTGGTATATATGTCGATTCCCCTTGATCTGACACAGATGGCGCGCCATACATGCATCCTTTAACATAACTTTTTGTGTAAAGATTTATGAAGTCCCTCACATGGACAATAACCATGACAACGTTCGTCGGGACCATGCAAATAGTCTACAAGCAACGACCTTTGAACTGGTGTTGACAGATCGATAGGTATATAGATACGTTGCTATGACATTAGCGCCATAGACTACGAACATGATATTCACCGATGTATGCTAGGTAACACACTAACACTACTCTTAAGTTGCAATAAATGAATACAAACATAATATAAACGATTATTCATTCAATATATAAGTGGTGTACGAATTTCTCTTTAAAACACGTTATCTTTGATCATTTTTTTGCGAGAGAAATGATTTCTTAATAACGAAACATAGACGAAGGGTTTGAAGTGTTGATTCTTCGTTATTTGAGAAAGTGGAAATTTGTGTTACCTGCGGAGAGTAACACTCACCGAATATTGGGCACTTACCATGGAAATGTCGAGAAGTTTCAATGGCATGTTAAAGTCTCGTTTTTCATGTTAAGGAAGTCGTACTATGACCAGGGGCGTAGCGAAGGAGTTTTTGTTGGGGGGGTGTGGAGAATTTGATTTGCCGACGGATCTGGAAGTGGTGACTGGAATGGGGGAGGGGTTTAAGGGGAGGGGGTGTCCCCCTCCCCTTTGGAAAATTTTTAGTTTTGAAACGCCCTTAGATGCAATCTGGTGCACATTTTAAGTCAAATTTGATTTGCCGACGGAATTGGAAGTGGTGACTGAAATGGGGGAGGGGTCTAAGGGGAGGGGGTGTCCCCCTCCCCTTTGGAAAATTTTTAGTTTTGAAACGTCCTTAGATGCAATCTGGTGCATATTTTAAGTCAAATTTGATTTGCCGACGGATCTGGAAGTGGTGACTGAAATGGGGGAGGGGTCTAAGGGGAGTGGGTGTCCCCTACCCTTTTGGAAAATTTTAGTTTTGAAACGTCCTTAGATGCAATCTGGTTCATATTTTAAGTCAAATTTGATTTGCCGACGGATCTGGAAGTGGTGACTGAAATGGGGGAGGGGTCTAGGGGTAGGGGTTACCCCTCCCCTTTGGAAAATTTTTAGTTTTGAAACGTCCTTAGATGCAATCTGGTGCATATTTTAAGTCAAATTTGGCACGGAAGAAGCTCCCGTTCTCCTTTTCTCTATTCAGCTTTCCTTCTTTCTTCCCCTTCCGCTCTCTTCACCTTTTCTCCTTTTGCCGACAGACCCAAAATTTGCCGACAGCGACCAAATTATTGGGGGGGGGGGGTGTGACACCCCCCCACACCCCCCCGCTCGCTACGCCCCTGACTATGACAGAAATATACATATATATATATATATATATATATATTAATAAATAATCCAAATCGACCCCACTCCCAACCATACACCCCCCTTCCCCCACATCAAAAATATAACAAGAAATTAAACGTCTTTGTCATGCCTTGCCACAGTTTATATGCAGCTAGGGTTCACACCCAGTGGCTACCTGGAAGTTTATAAACATTGCATCACCCCCCCCCCCCACCCCTGTATAGTTTGAGTAGAAAGTGTAATCTGCTGAGTCTACTTAAGTCATATCATTTTACTTTCAAGTGGACACTTAGGCAGGGTGACACTTCGACGGATGATTGAAATGTGTGTTTTTTGGGACAGAGCACAATATGTTTATTAAATAACATACTATGTGTCTCTTGGGGTCACAGACATCCATTTATAATGTGCAATAACTGTTACATGCACACAGACGCATAAAGACAAACACAAATACATGCCATCTTGGTAGCATTTGTCTCCATAAGTTAGTTTCTTCATGTGTACCGCTAACCAGCTATTAATTATTTTTTTAATTAATTATTAACCATCGAGAATCACATTGATAATCAAACCTTGTAGCATTTCATAATAAGATGATTCGATTCTGAATGTTACTTGGCTTTTTGATCTCCCACATAGTACACTAACCCAAATTTCTACCTGATCCACATTCTCATTACCGATAGTGCATACTACAAATATCATGCCCTATTAGTATATCATGTACCTCTTTTTAACCACCCTACAGGATACGTAGGTATGACACCCACTCCCCCCGCCCCACTGTCTCCCTAATATTCTTCTTTTGCATGAAGAACCGTATGCCAATGAGTATGATTTATCTTTTATTGTCCACTTGAGTTCTTCTTTATTATTTCTATAGTACTGGAATATTCACTGTTATCCTTCTTTAACATCTCTTAAACTACATGTATAGCCTGGTGTACCTGATTTCCCTTTGTTTAACTGTATCCTTTATTGGCTGAACTGGTTGCCTCTTCTGTCACCTATTGTAGTGCTATATCCCTTATTTATACCCTGGTGTCCTTCTTTCTCGTCACCTAATGTATGGGAATATCCCTTATTTACACCTTGGTGTCCTTCATCCTCGTCACCTAATGTATGGGTGTATCCCTATTTACATCCTGGTGTCCTTCTATCTCGTCACCTAATGTATGGATGTATCCCTTATTTACCCCCTGGTGTCTTTCATCCTCGTCACCTAATGTATGGGTGTATCCCTTATTAACACCACCTAATGTATGGGTGTATCCCTTATTAACACCACCTAATGTATGGGTGTATTCCTTATTTACACCTTGGTGTCCTTCTTTCTCGTCACCTAATGTATCGGTGCGTCCCTTATTTACACCCTGGTCGTCACCTAATGTTTGGGTGTATCCCTTATTTTCCACCTAATGTCCAGATTGTATATATAGTTGTCTTTCATAGGCACTTCGTCTTTTACAGAGAGATACCGATACCAAAGTTCTTTCATGTTATGTTAACAAACAGATCATTATGCACAAACCTGATAGGGTACGTTACTTCCATTAACCAATATGCACTGAAAGTTAGATTACTTACACCGTACTTGCAGATGCGACTGTAACAAAGAATATTAACAAATATTATTGTAAAGAAATAAACTCGTGAGTTTACTAAAGATAATTCAACGTACATTTTAAATATAAACTACTGTGCTTCTAATCCTCCAACACAGATGATAGTGGACAAGATACATGCAATCCTGCCGCGAACCATTATTATCTGCACGTCGTTGGTTCGTCTGTTTCATCCTCTTCTACGAAACCATTCCTATCTACACGTTGCTGTTGTCTTTTTCATCCTCTTCTACGTCCCCGTTCGATTCGGTTGAAATACGACTCGGGTTGCTCTTATTGAAGTAGATCTCTCTGTGAAATCAAACAGAAGGTGCAAGAAAGTCCTTATTACGAGAATCTCTGGATAAAAGCATGTACAATTCTCTTATATCGCATTTATATATTTCCAGCATTGTATTTACCTTTTCTGTATTGTGAAACAAACTTACTGCAGTGTTTGACCGTCACATCTCGTAATAGACCGGGATTTTGGGACTTCATATAACAAATACTACAGGCCAACAAAGTTCTATAACACAACCTGAATGCAAAATGCATTGATGTTTCGATGACTTCATTACATTAGACTTTTGCTTGTTCGCCAGAAATAGCTTTTAAATTATAAATTCCCAGAACCACTTTTTTGATGTACAATTACCCTATAGCATGCTAAACACAGGTCAGTCTACTGTACGTGGCAATATACACCTTCACCAGAAATAATAGGGATCTTTTACTCAATGCAATGGATCCACACAGGCACACACCAAGTATGAGAAGTATCCATGATTTCTATCTTTAGATATCATGTTTAACGATTGTCAGAGTTTTTGCCTCTGGTGACCTCAAGCGAACTTTGACCTACACCAACAACAACAGGTGTTTTTTATTGGGCAAATCCATATACCATGTATGAGAAATATCCGTGGCTTCTACCATGAGATATCATGTATAAAGGGTATTCAGAATTTGACCACTGGTGACCTCAGATGACCTTTGGCCTCCACTAAAAAACAACGTAGTTATTTACTAATTATAACACATCCACAAGATAAATGTGAGAAGTATTCTTGCCTCCTATCTGGAGATATCCTGTTCACAAGGTTTCCAGTTTTTTTTACTCAGATAGTGACCTTATAAGACTTTTGACCTCCACGAACAACTACAGGCTTCTTCCTCACAATATGACGCATCCACATGTAAGTATGAAAGGTATCCATGCTTCCTACGTATCTTGAGATAAAGTGCTTACACTGATTATTTGACCACTGGTGACATCAGATGATCTTTGACCCGCACCAAACGCAATCGGAGTCTTCTGCTCAATATGACGCATACGCATGCCAAGTATAAAATATTATTCATACTTCCATTCTTGCTATCATGAGATATCGTGTTTACAAAGTTTTCAGCGTTTGACCTCTGGTGACTTCAATTACCTCTGTCTTCCACCAAAAACAATACGCTTTGTCTACTCGATATGGGGCGTATACATGTCAAGTACGAAAAGTATACATGATTCTTACCTTGAGATATCGTGTTACTTAGTGTTACTTAGTTACTTAGTCATAACTCTCTTACCTTGCAAGAGACGCATGGTTGGAGATCATCAATTTCTTCAGCTTCTCGGCATCCATCTCTACCATTAAGTCATTCATTTCTGAAATCCTCCTTTCGAATGCTACATCTCTCGAGCCCCCTTGACTGTCTTCAGATGTTATTGAACCACTTCGTGACTTTTCGGTTGGTGAAGAGGGTCCAAGTGGGCTGCTTGCTTTTTGTTCTTTGTCCATGTTTATGTCACTGTCCGGTATGTATCCATTATCAGATTTTGGCTTGCTGTAACCTTTGTTCTTAACCTTGTACCCCTTCTTAGGAATATCATTACCGTTTTCCTCCTCCTCCTCCAGCGGCGGTGGTGGCTCGTTGCCGTACAATGGGAGTGGTTGATCGTAACCTGCACTCCCCGCCTTACGCTGCGCCATACTCGCTGCAGGTTTTCGAGAACCGAGAGCTTGCTTTCGCCGATTTCGTAAAATCTTCTTGCGCTTGAGTTCTTCATACGCTTCAATGTATGCTTGTAATTGCCAGTAAGTAATTTGCTGCGCTGTGTCGACCTTATCACAAAGGAAAGCGTAGAGCATCAACACAGGCATGCCGTCATCGTGTGGTGTATCGTCCTCCGCCATACGAGAAATACAAGCAAAAACGAGAGGGTGGGCTTCACTGGCAACACCGTATGTAATGTGATGCAACGGTAGATAAATATCTATCCCATCTTTTTTACTTTTATTCTTGGAGAACAAAGATGAAGATAGTTCCTTAATGGTGAGCCCTTCCGTGTCAAATGTCACAGCTACTTTTGGGAGCTTTTGTTTGTCTCTCAGTCGACACAGCTGGTCAACAGGGCTTTCTACAGCCTCCATACCATATTCGACGCTAGTTGGTATGCGTCCAAGGTAAAACACATTAAATGTGGGATAGCTGTTCTTTTCTTGTGAAGTTACCAAACCGGTAGTATCTTTGTATTTCAGTCGATTTCGCTCTCGGGACGTCTCGTCACTGACGACATGCTTTGGTTGGGTTTCGATTTCTCGGACTCGAACCTCACCTTTGTTAAGAGCAGGCTCTTCTTCGGCCTTTGCTTTCTCCGCTAAATTTCTCTCAACCGCAATTTCTTTGTCAATAGCCTTTTCTTGCTCTAAAAAGTCAACTTCTTTCTTTTTGCGAAAAAAAGACATATTGAATGGCTAAGTTGAACAGCAAACCTACGATGGATCTAAAATTCCTCAACCAATCACACGCTTCATTACAACGTACAGTTTGGGCGATCTTCGTCACCTAAGAACGTAAAGCAAAAACCAAAAATTATGCATAAAGCAAATGTCATCTTAATTTTACTAACATTTAACGTGAAAGAAGTTAACCACACATTTTCGGTCACTTGGTATGTGCAAACGTTTGGCTAAGTTTGACCTTTGACCTCCTACAAGAATACGATCCTTTGCATTGATTAATACACTGTTTGGCTAAGTTTGACCTTTGATCTCCTACAAGAATACGATCCTTTGTATTGATTAATACACTGTTTGGCTAAGTTTGACCTTTGATCTCCTACAAGAATACGATCCTTTGCATTGATTAATACACTGTTTGGCTAAGTTTGACCTTTGACCTCCTACAAGAATACGATCCTTTGCATTGATTAATGCACTGTTTGGCTAAGTTTGACCTTTGACCTCCTACAAGAATACGATCCTTTGCATTGATTAATGCACTGTTTGGCTAAGTTTGACCTTTGACCTCCTACAAGAATACGATCCTTTGCATTGATTAATACACTGTTTGGCTAAGTTTGACCTTTGATCTCCTACAAGAATACGATCCTTTGTATTGATTAATACACTGTTTGGCTAAGTTTGACCTTTGACCTCCTACAAGAATACGATCCTTTGCATTGATTAATGCACTGTAAACATGTGTAGTCTGATTTCCTCCGTGGTTCGCACGTTTGGACTATTTCTTCATAGTTGTACTAGTGTGTACTTAATGGCCACAATGCTGTTTTTAGATATTTCATCTTTAACCTCTGACCATATGACGTCATAAGAAACGAGGGACACCACATCTCACAAAATTTGGTCAATTTGGCCCTTTGACCCTTTTGATCACGTGTACTTTGGCGTTTGACTTTATTTAATGCACTGTGAATCTGATACTGTACCCTACTTGGGTTTGAGCCAAGTAGGTTTCAGCAATATTGTCATTTTGGAAAACGTGAAATGGCCGAAATCAATTTTGGTTTGACCCGTTGTTGCCATAAGCTTAGAAAATCAAGACAGGCATACCGTTATAATGTTACAATGTACGCGTAATGGTCCAAATGGTTGTTTTTCAATGATTTAACCACGACCTTCAACCCTATGCCGTCCTGAGTCACGCAGGCACCTGTGCCCAGGCACATACCGACCAAATTTGAAGTCCATCGACCACCTGGTTATGGAGTATTTAGCGAAACGTGTTTTCACTTAAAGTCTCAATACGTGTTTGATTTCGGAGAACAAACTTCCGAAATCAATTTAATGTTTCTTATTCTAAATGCACTCTGACCAGGTGGGTTAAATGGAGAAAAGCTGTCACAATCGAAATAAAGAAATTAATTTTCTGTTGCCCTTATGGTGCGAACTATTTACCTAAAATCACTGCGACCGCCCATATCAGCATGTTCGTAACACAAATGTAACCAATATATACTCGTACCGTCCACTTTGTTGACCCAATTCCACGGAGCAAACGTCTGAAAACACCTGTGTATTCATTGCGATGGAAGGAAATGACACAAGTTTTGCAAGCTACATCGGTTAGACCGACAGAAAGATGCTATTCAAGAGAACTTAGGAACCTAACACAGGCCTAACGGGCGTAAACAAGACAAAGAAATTTGATTGGCGCATGATCTGTTCGGCCGGGCTTGCAAAATTTTATTGAAGTTTGTAGAATCTACGGACTCTTTTAATAAATCTGGCAAATTTTATTCGGATCAAAATGTTTATTGACAGAAAACTCAATAAAAATGATGGAAATAATGAATATTGATATGGAAATTGCATAGAACGGTGTCATTTTCACTGAGCTTTTAGTGCAGTTAGCTGGAAAGGTAGAAGTTTAAATTTGGCAAACACGTACCAAGTTTGACCTTTGACCTTATAATTTGACGACCTGAACTTTTGCGTTTTACATTGATTAATTGACTGTAGATATGAAGTCACTAATTACCTACCCGAATTTGAATATTTTAATATTCCTCATCATTTTGAAGTACCATGTCGTTTCGTTGGCAATGCACAATTTATAAGATCCCTGCAGTGAAACCATATTCAATTCAAGGAAAAAGCGATAGAGTTAAAGAAAGACATTTTTTCAAGAAGAAACTATAACATCACAACCTGATGGCTTCATGTTCACTTTGCTACAGAACGTATGAACCTTAAATGAACTCAGTTTATGCAATGATTTACACGCTGGCATGATATATACATTTGATCTCTGTCATATCTGTAATGAGGGTACTGGAAGTTCACTGTACTGTACGTGTATCTCGCAAAACAATTTACCAGGTAGTAAAATTCCTCTCCCTAACTACTAGTAAAGACTCTCTTACACGTAATAACCTTGCTTGGAGAATACCAAGCTAATACTTTCCCGGCCCGGTGTCGCCTTTCACGACGTGCAAATGGGTTATTAGGGTTGACCTCAGGACAATTTGCGGTAAAAATCCCCCAAAACGGTCGTAAACATGCTTTCGTGCAGTGGTCACCCTAAAGAGCGCTATACAACGATGTAACCAGGGAGACCCCTGGTCTAACCATGGACTTATGCGAGGGATTGTAGTAATACATATAGATAATGTGTGTATTTTATTCTAGGGCCAGCATTAGCCAGAGCCTATACCATTTAGCTGGAGCTGTGTGTATTACTGGGTATATAATGTACATCACGATGGTGGATACATCATCGCCGATGTCCTTGTGCACGACTGTAAGCTTACTCTCGTTTGATATTACTTCGTTCTTCAAAGAGGTTTCTAGAAATGTAAAAACATTTCAGTGTGATAGTATCATTATCGATGTAGACTTCAATTTTGTTTTTGATATTGAGCTAGATAAAATAACAAATGTCACGGCCAAGGATGAGTGTTTTGCATTAATGAATATGTATAATCTAGTAGAAGTCTGGCGGCATAGAAACCATTTCACTAAGAAGTATACATGGTCTAAGTTCCAATGTTACTCCAGGGATCCACTGTAGACTGGACTTTTTCTTGATTTCTAGAACACTTATCCATGCGGTAGTCATATAACATTCAGCCCGGGCATACAGTTGGATCACGCCTAAGTATGTATGTATATCCAAATTCACTCAGTTAAAAGGGGTCTAGGATACTGGAAATTGAATATGACACTGGCTTACTGATTGAGCCTAGGCTAATCCGAGACCTTATGATGACGACACCAACATCAATTCTCCGTCTTCTAACTGAATGAGAGTTTCTCAACTTTAAAATAAGAACGAATAGTATTAATAAGTAATTGCTAAAAAACGGAGCTAAAGATCGACGCAAACACGAAGACGACATCATCAAAAGATCTCGTCCATTGAGCATGCAGCGTCTAGTTAAATGAAACAATTAGGGGAAGTCCAAAATGAACTATTCACGTTTTACGATTATAAGGGACGATGATAAGATTCAGGACAAGGTGGGTGAAGAGGGTGAGAAAAATACGAAGTATTTGTTAAACTTAGAAAAACGTAATATAGAAAGCAATTCCCTTTTAAACGTGGTTGATAAAAAAAATGGTAATACATTATCTAAACAGGTTGACATTTGGACGAAATTCATATATTGTTTTCCATTCTCTACTCATTATTCAAAGCCAGAAGAGTTTATTAAGAGACTCCCTAACATTACCTGCGAGGGAGAGTGGTTGTCTTTAGAAGAGTGCAGCATTGTACTTGGGTCACTTTGTATTATTAAGGACAAGGCACCTGGCAGCGATGGCATATCTCTAAATGTGTATAAGTTTTGGCCAAGTATTGGTGAATTGGACCTATATTATAGTTATAATATAGGCTCTTTTCAAAGGAACAATCTAGAGGAGTGGTGACACTCAAACCTAAACCGGTTAAGGACTGTAAGTTGTTACTATCGACCCATTACATTGCTAAATACTGATTATAAAATAACCGCTAAGGCTATATATAGCGATAAGGCTGAAGCTTGTAATTCCAAACATTATTAGTCCTTTCCAATCGGGCTTCATTAAAGTAGATTTATAGAGGAAACGTTCGTTTTCATAAATTTAAGTTTGCTGTTCAAGTGGAGAAGTATAATTTCTATAAACAGAGGAAACCTAAGAAACAAGGAGTATCTTACGTGGTTATCGTACTATGATCCCACGCATACTTCCATCATGAAAACAGAGTTTCATTGGGGTGGAGCTATACCCCCCCCCCCCCCGCCTCCCTGTGAAAAGTTGGAGTTATTTGAATATTATAGGCATATTGTAACAAGGACAAACACGAAACAATGCAAATATTGCTTGTAGGTTGAATTCCAAGAATGTTGTCCCGTATGCGAGTATATAATCGACCACCACCTACCTGCTCCACCCCAACTGCTCCTTTCCACACGTTTCTATGCCTGTCGAACCACACACTGAGTGACAACAGGATATGCAATAAGCCAAATCAGCGAAATACGTCATAGGGCAACTATTTACATGGTTCAGTGAACTTTAAAGACCACGTTCAACCCACACAATACTGAAGTCACACTCGGCAGTAAAGCGGCTCACCGGCTTTATCCCACTGTTGATATTATAATTAACCAATGCAAAAAGAAAAAAAGGCGCCAGTTGTAAAATTCTGATAATTACTCATTTTATGCCCATGTTAACAGGATATCGAACAATTACGTTTGTAAATCGACAAGGGCGTATGACTTCTCGGCAAAATGGTCTAGTGTGTACGTGCGACATCTGCAAATGCGAACCTTGTACCCTTTAACCGTGTTCCCGACAAACGCCATATATAAATATATATATATATATATCTATAAATAAATATATATATATATATATATATATATATATATATATATACATATACATACATATATATATATATATATATATATATATATATATATATATATATATATATATATATATATATATGCCACCAAAACAGAACTAGTATTGTTTGATACAGGTGACAAACGCCTACAGTGGAATTACGACAGTCCTTACCGGTTTCGAACCTCTGGACACACAATCAGCGTCCATAGCCTAGTGGTTATAATGTCCGCATATACAGCGGTAGGCCCTGGTTCGAATACAGGTGGAGGCTGGAAGTTTTTTCACTGTTCTGGATTTTCCTTCTCATTACGTTTTGAATATATAAAACCCATCTTAGATGTTGTTTTATTCAGAAATTGATATCCCCAACCGGACAAAATGAACACAACCACCCCTTGTACTCTTTTGTATACTCGCCTAACTTTAATAGTTACCAAGATCAGCTGGAGACTGAATAAAACCGTGACAGCATAGAGCCATGAGTAGCCTAAATGGGCCCTTCCAAGTTTGGTATTATGAGCGTCTCAGTCTGTACTTGTTCCCTGACAGATGATGTGTTAAGACGCATTAGTTGCCTACGAATACGTTTCTACCTAGCACACCCGGCCGGGCACATTACACATAGAAGCAAAGTACAACTTACCAGGAATGGTTCCCGTATGTAACAAGTATCACTTTGTCCCCTTACTGTTCAAGCTCTGCGATAAGTCTTTAATCGTGAACGTACCAAAATGTCCCTAGTGCTAAAAAAACAAATATGCCAATAAGGACTTGCCTGTACTGTACGTGTAACTTTACTTACTGGAAATTCACTGTAACGACACCTGTGATACAGACACGAAAGCTCTGCTCTAGACTGAAATCTACTTCAAATAGTTCTGTCATGCGTAACCAACTGCAAACCTCAATACACTGGAAAATATTGTTTGTAGTTTACACTAACTTGAATAGGCTTCAATTTGTCTTATTGTGTACGCGGTAAACCCCACAGCTCACTTCGACTTGTTTGCTTAGTGAAAGAACAAAACTGGCTATAGCCATATCGTTTCTTGCAACTTCTACGATACAGAACCTCAAGAATGACATTATCATAGGCGTAGGAGGCGGCAAGGGTTGCAGGGGGCAGGTGGGGGGGGGGCTTGCAAGGGGGACTACAGCTCCCCAACGAGATTCTTCCGCGTGTAAATTCAGGCAATAGGCTTAAACCAGCAGTCCATCATATACCTATATCCTATTGGGGAAGTCGTTACAATAATATCAATAATAATATAATAATAATATCCATTAACCATTGAAAAACACATTGCAAATTATCCTTCTATCAGTTGGTGCCCGAAAATGTCTCAGCATATTGCCCGAATTTTCACCCAAAAAATGAAAAATACACTGCAAATTTTTCTTCTTTCAGTAGGTGCCCGAAAAATTCTCAGCATATTGCCCGAATTTTCACAAAACAATTTGCAGCCCCCAGCCCCCCCCCCCCCGCCTCCTACGCCTATGCTCGTGGGGCATTACATCGAACGGAACGAGCTCCAATAAATGTGCAAGGTTGATTAATTTAACGGTATAGGCTATACAATCATTTACATTATTATCAAATACGTGACGTGTATACGTGACAGTGGTGCGCGCAGAGGGTGGCATGGGCGTATGGACCTAATTTTCGACCCAAACTGTTGACAATATTATACAGAAATATATTGGTAGACTAACCTACAAAGTGACAATTATTGGATGAAAATTTACTTCCAATCGTAACATTATTATATATGTAAGTATACCCTTAATTTGGTAATAAATTCTCAACGGTGAGGGGATCTCACCAAAATGCCCTACCATTGGTAAACTTTTTCGAACAAATCGTTACAGGCCTCCCCCTCCCCATCCCAAATCAATTTGGGCTCCTATACACCCTTAGACACTATGATTTGTTTGGCCCTCAATAGTTTCGGTTAGAAAGATATACATATAGTTCATCATTTATGGTTATATCCAGTTCTTTCATTAAACCCATGGTTATGGTTATGGTTATATCCAGTTCTTTCATTAAACCCATGCATGTGACTGGGTTGAAGTATGTTAGCCGCAATGGATTTCACGATCTTTGCCTTTTCATCAACATCGCCAGCTAATAATGATCTAATCATATAGGGGCGCACAGTAATATATTGATTGGGACCAAGGCTGGATTATTATGTAATTACTCAGATCATGTTGGTGTCCATGACATGCCGGCCGGACGGAATATTGAAATACGTCGCATCATATTCCTGTTCAAACCTGCAAACGCCAAACAAGTCGGTGGATTAATTCGACAACTTTCTCTATCATAACATCATATGTGGCACAGTGAATTCAAAGATTTCTGTAAAGAACTAAAATATTTATGAGTAAACGTTTACCATTTGAACCGCACTGACGGCATTTCACAGTAAGATCTATACCAAATGTCATATGATCATATGATCATTGGTAGCGGGAAGTTGTTGGTACAGAGACGATGGCTCCCCGTGCAGCTGGTATGATAACGCGATCTTTGGCAACTTTGAGATTAACTGAATTCACTTATAAGTAACAGACGTGGTGTACGTAAAAGTGATAAATTTGATATCAGCGCATACTTTGGGTGAAAACAAATTCAATACCGTACCTTGTAGACTGACATGGCACCCGGGGTGTTACATGACGAAGTGGAAACTTACGTTCAATCAATATCAGACCAATTCGGCTCACTTGTATAGTCTGCAACCTCTTCATCTGCATTATACATGTTTTAATTCAATTTTAAGCAACTCCTTGCAATTTTCTACACCTCAAACAGTGATGGCACCACACAGTTTCCAAATGTGTGAGTGCTTGGGGGGGGGGGGGGGTGAGACATGTGTTTTTGGGGACTCGGAAGGGTAAGACATTTTGGAAGTGCAATATAGCACACATACAAAATGCACATCACGGGCTTATGTAGGAGGCAAGGGAACCCCCACTCCACCTACGCTTCGTCGTTGAACCAAATTTTAATTTATGAAAAGTTTTAATTATGTATGAAATACATTCACCATTTAAACAGGAATGTTAATTTATTTCAAGAACGACTTTGCTCTTTGCGACCGGATGCAGTAACGAGCTGAACACCGTTTCGTAAGAAAATACTATAGCGGTAACCTGCTTCATAATTACACCTGTGTACAGACCGAAGTACAGGGCCCCAGATGATGCCGCAGCACTGTTAGTTCTTTTCGCCTTCGTAGCGATGTTGCGGCGCACAATTATATGAAAGAGGAATAACACTATATATATAATACATGGACAATATCTCCAAGCCCTAGTGGGAGTCCTGAGGCGAAATCTCCGGAAGCTGAAGCGTTTTTCAGATATTCATTATCCTCTCGTAGTGAGTTGAAAACACAAATATACATTCGAGAGACAAATTCAATTTCTATGGAATTACTTCAAAGCCCTGGTGTTGTTCTGTGGATGGTATTCCAAGCCCGGAATTAGCTGCAGTCAGGGGGTAGAAAGCTTCCAAAAAGTGTGGGGGGGGGGGGGCGCACAGCATCAGAGGTGCACTTTCTAATTCCACAACCACCACTCGTTATGCTATAAACCGATACACACCGGTCATATCACTTAAATATATATGTGTTAGTATGCTATCAATACTATTGTGGTGCAAGTGAATAATTAAAATAAAATATTAAAATTAACAAAGGCTTAAGATATCCAAAAGACAGTTCTTCATCAAAGGGGCACATTTTATTTGCCAGTAGGGCACATTTGCTATTGTGGAAAAAATGGGAAGGGGGGCACGTGCCCCAAGTCCCCCGGCTCCTACTCCCTGGCTGCAGTGATTTCAGACAGTTCCATGGTAGCTATTTTAACTTTGAAACAGAAAGACATTCCGGAGAGGAATTCAATTTCATTGGGAATGTATTGTTGCATTTTGTTAGCCCAATGTTACCAGACCTGGGAATTTAGGAAATAAGGGAGGTACTGTGTCACTTTGTTTACCACAGTCGACTTGGGAGGCAGGGGGGGCGAGCATGATTGGGGGAAATCCAACTTCCTTGGTAACTTAACTGATAACAGGTGTCTTGTGTTATCATTTCGAACATATATATGACACCCGTCAACTTAATTGGTCAGGATGCCTCTAAATTGTTTCTGACTATTGTTATTTTCACAAACAGTATATATTGTGTGCATCTCTTAATATTTAGGCATATTGGCTATGTTCGCCAGTGGCCAATTTGGTCCAGGTTCTAATCAATGAATGAATTGACCGGTTAATACAAGGCATACAGTCCTGTGTGTGCAATGACAGGTAAAATGCGTTATTATCGTACTACACATTTTGCCAGGTAATTTCCTGGTGGCATATTGGTAAACTTTGTATAAAATATTGTGTTGTCAGGTATCCTTATTCATTACTAACATCTAACACTTTGTATTTGTAAAACGAGAATACTTTTAATATAATTTTTTAATTTTTAATATTTTAATATAATAGTATTAGAATCAACACATTTTCAGTTTCTAACCTGTCCCTTCCCAACCTCTCCAAGATGGATGTAGGCTAAATAAGGTTCCTGGTTACCGTACGTATCAATGTGCACAAAGTAAAGTTTGCTGCAAAGCAGCAACCAAGATTCTTGTATAACATTGATCTACATGAATCAAATAAACAAAACCGTAACCCCCCAGTTGCTGTACAAATTTAAGCCAAATGTTACGCTGTAAAATACACGATGTAAGCTTTACGATACATACTATATCAAGTCAGTTTACTCCACATAATCCTTAACCATTAAAATCGACGGGCATTATAATGGAACTTGCATTTATAGGTCTTTCTCACGAAATTCTCTGTTTTGTGATGTGTCACACACAACAGTTTTTCTTTTCTTTTTGCAGTTTTACAGGAGTAATAATTGAAAGTAACTGTATTTAGTTATAAATGTATAGACTATATCAACATTATGGAACTAATTCACAAAAACATGCATTCCGGGGTATGTTCATTGCTGAGAGAATAATGCGTTTTGTACATGCCATATGACCAGGGACGTAGCTAAGGCCTGATGATTGGTAGGGGGGGGGGGGTGTAGTGGCTGAAATTCCAACTGGATGGGTTTTGGAGCCAGAAAATTCCGACTGCTGCCTTGTACCCCCAACCCCCCCACCCCAACCCCCCAACCCCCCGCACTACTCGTCAACGATACGGTCAGTGTCAGTCAGACACCCTATCTTTCGCGACTGCACTTTTGTTCCGAACTTTTTTTCGGTACATTTGTACCACTGGCCCTCACTTCACAAACTTATTAATCACTCTGGTTAAGCGAGTAAGCAACTGGGTACAAGTTATCTGTTTGCTAGGCTACATAAACTACTAATTACAAAGGCTATGTTAATGTAACAAAGGGGAACACTTTTTTTTCAACAAATTATATTCGACGACATAGTGAATTACCCAAAAATACAGTGCTTTTTCTAGCGCGCTTAATATTATTTTCTTGGGGGGGGGGGGTGCGGCTATTTATCACTCACATGAATAAAAATCAATTGTTCACTTCATTCCAACTGAGCATTTGTAATGAAGTGAACAATTGAACATTTTGCCAAAAAATGTTGAGTTGACGAGATACGATAAGTTGTCAATTAAACATTTTGCAGAAAATTTTTCAATTGCTCAGTTAAGGCAATCCAACATTTTTCTGTTTTTTTTTGATAAGTTTTTATCTTGTTATCTAAACAATTTACTGAAAAATTTCACCTTATGGGGAAAAGCTTTTCTTATGTTGATGGCAAATTTAAGCTTCCGTACATTAGCATTGAGCGTTTTAATTGTATACGTTGTACAGTAGTTTTATTAGGCATTTTTTTTGGAGTATTCAAAATCATACGAAGTTTTGTATGGTGGAGTATAGCGAGATACAATTTCTCAATGTGACAAGGAAAACGTGGTAAATATGACTGATTAAAGGTCAATTTTGACCGAAAATTGTAGGTCACTCACAAATTACAAGAATATATGAAAATAAGAGTGCGACAGTCGGAAAAATTAGAGTGCGACAGTCGGAAATTCCGACTGTCGCACTCAAATTTTCGTCAGTTTTACCAAGATTGGGGGGGGGGGGAGTGAGACACCCCCACACCCCCCTCTAGAGACGTCCCTGCATATGACATGTTTTACTATATGCAGTAGTATAAGAATATTAATAAATTGATTTCTCTGTAGTGAAACAAATATGACGTGTTGCTGGCAATCCTACCGATGGAGAAGTTTTTATGTCATCATCATCATCGTTTATTGTTACCCTTTTGGCGTTCCATAGCCAGTGACCGACCCCTGACATACATACCAAAAACCGCGCGGAAATTCAAGAGAATTAGACTATTTGTAAGATTGAGAAGTAGCGCAAACATCACTTACCTAACTAAGAGCATATCTGAAAATTGACACCCTATTCTATGTTATAGTAAACCGCAACTTATTCGTGGACGACATATATTGAGGCCTACTGCAAAGAATTGCTTACGTTACACTCAGGTAATCAGGGTTAGTGTAGATCAGTGAATCAGGCTGTACGGAGGCCAGTAGTGTATGCTAGGCTAAACTTACAGTTACACTACAGTCGGCCTATTGTTGTACTTGAGTTGAAGATAATATAGCACTGTGCAGTAAGTTAAGGCTAGGGACTAGGTCTACACTACAATTTAGTCACACACATTTTGTGAAGGTAATATAGATAGTAGGCTAGCCCTGCGGTTATGTGAACTTATTTTTCTCACGTAATCCGGTGATGTGACATTGGTTTGTCACCTTCATTTGAAGGAGGGTGGAATTTTGAGGGTCTCACTGTTTTCATTTCAATTATGGTGAGCAGTACTAGCCTAGTAGTATAGTAAAGGCTTCATAATTGACGCACCCCCGTAATTGACGCACCTTCAATTATTACTTGCAACGATACAGAAGGCCACCTAAACTTTTTGCAGTCAAGCAGAATTACATATTTCATGAGTTTGAATCCATTTCAGCTATTTGCTGACCAAATTGTGGTATTTTTTTTAAGCTTTTAACACCCTCCCCCCCAGTTTAACACATTTTTTGGACATTTGGAAATCTTACTCCCTAAAAATAACCAAAATTACTTCAATATGATACCACTACTCTCTGGGACCTGACCTGTCTAAGCTTAGAGGTTCAGAGCATAGCAAACAGCATCCAAAGTCAATGGATGTTTACTTAGGCCTACACTACAGTTAGCTTATCGACGAATGTGTCAATTTAGGGGTATGAAAGAACTTGACACAGCAGACATTTTGTGTTCAAATTCTTCTCAATTGTTCATTGCGTAGGCACAGAACAATAAATATTTTGAGATCATTACATTTCTGAGGGACTAAACATGAAAAGTGCAGGCAGTTGAGTGATTTTGATTTTATGTTGACCGACATCGTCAATTCAATCCTTAAGTGCGTCAATTACGAGCCCACCATGCTACTAGTAGTAAGTACAGTACTACTACTAGTACTACTACTAGTACTAGGCCTAGGAGTAGTACTAGTACTAGGCTTCATATATTTTAAGGATGATTGTCAAAGGCCTTCTGAAGTTTAGGAAACCCTCATCCTGAAGGGTTTCGTCTATACAAATGGGCTCTGATTTAGAATCAGTGCCCGGAAGTACGTAAAATACACTTCATTTCATTTCATTTATTTATTTTTGTTCTATCACAACATAAGTATATATGACATATGACATAGAAGGAGGTAAGAAACAAAACTTGTGAAAGGAAGTGTACTAAAAAACCCTAAAGGGCTTGTCGGGTAGTAACACTCCCTAAAAAAATACAGAACTTTACAAATAGAAAAGAGAACCAAAAAAACAAAACAAACAGAACTACCCCTTCCTCTCCCTTCCCTCACCCCCCTCCCCCCAGTTTCATTTTGCAGTTCTAGTACATGTTGATGAAGTGCTTTTGTAAGCTTTTCCTAATTTTAAGCAACTAAAGAAGGCATAGCCTTTAAAGTGAACTTCATACTTTGTTTACATACGTGTGACAGTGACAAGGTTAGGGTCAAGACTCAATAGACACCTCTGGTAACTGATTCTAAATTATAGTAGTACCTAAAAATGCAATGTCAACAAGTTTGAAGGTAGCTGGAAGTCTATGCAGTTAAATTCAATGATCTGGGTTGGTTTACAGTATATTTGAGTCATCAATGAACTCTAGGCCTAGGCTACATTTGTAGCTGTAAACAATCATAGTACTCAATGAAGCTGTGTCTATGAAATGAAGATGATATAGACTTAGAATATTCCACATTCTGAGCATTGCAGTCATAATTTAGAGTTATGCATAGACCTTTCAAAGTATTTGATGAGTGTTTTGGTGATGAAAGATTTAAAATAAAAGTGAAGTATTACAGGTTTTTAAGAAACATTTGAAACTGGTGTTAGAGGGTTCTTTAATACTACGTCACCAGCAATCAATGCTGATTGACCAGATTTGGTAATGTAATAACTGCCATTCTACCAACCAGCTTTACTGATCCCATATAAGTTGGTATGCTTGTTATATAACACAATGACCCTAAAAGTGTTAGGTTGATATTCTTAACAAGAATTACTTTGGTATTTATTCCCATCAAGTAATGTGTAGAATGTCCTCATTGAAACTGGTGTGGGTCAATTTGAGGTCATGTCTGATACCTTGTTAACAATTCTTGAAAAGTAAAGCTTGAATTAGCATACATGGCATGTTGATCCAACTTAGTGAACAAGAACGCTAATCAGTTGATCAAAAGGTCAAAAGTCACTGCTCAAGGTTCACAAAAGTGGAATCAAATTACATTTTAAAATATGAGAAATCAAACAGTCATTTATGTATGTACATGCATGTACACATAGGTCAAATGTCATTTCAGGTAAAAGTCTGTAAACCCTGAAATGCAATAACAACAAAGTAAAACTTGGATGACCTGCATCTATAAAGGCATAGGAGACCAATTTGATTTGGGGGGCTGTAAAGACGAAATATATAACAAAAATTTTTCCTGCGCTCCGCAGGCGTTCAACATTTTAATGTGCATATCATATGGGCATGAATCGCTTACAGTCTAACATCGCATGCCAATAACATACAATCATTTGCCGTGTTATTACCCTTTCATATTGGTTAGAACTATTGGAGAAGTCGGTACAATGATAATGATAATATAAGATTAACCATTGAAAAACATATTGAAAATTAGATTTCTTTCAGTAGGTGCCCGAAAAATTCTAGCATTTTGCCCGACTGTTTTCAAATATATTTGGTTGGGGGGCTGCAGCCCCTCCCCCTGCCTCCTACGCCTATGATATCCTGTACACAAGATTGTTAGATCGGAGTGTTAGATCGGATTGTTAGATCGGAGTGTTAGATCGGATTGTTAGATCGGATTGTTAGATCGGAGTGTTAGATCGGATTGTTAGATTGGAGTGTTAGATCGGAGTGTTAGATCGGAGTGTTAGATCGGATTGTTAGATCGGAGTGTTAGATCGGATTGTTAGATCGGATTGTTAGATCGGAGTGTTAGATCGGATTGTTAGATCGGAGTGTTAGATCGGAGTGTTAGATCGGATTGTTAGATCGGATTGTAGATCAGATTGTTAGATCGGATTTTGTTCTTCATACATTGTGACTGTTATACCTTAATAATGTTAACCCAACTACATTATATCAACTTAACTTGAAGTAAAGGCTCATCTCAAGTCAGACCTCAAACTTCAAATATAACTTGTTCAAAGTCCAATCATGGTAAGTTACATTAGGCAAGCTCTGTCAAGTGGTTTCATTGTATTTATGCAATAAGTAAGTCATTTTTATTTGCATTGAATATATTGTAACTTACAATCTAATTTGTGCGTGATTGTTTTGAGATTGGGGCAGTGCCGAGGGCGGGATGAGTGTGGGGTAGGTTGGTCAAAGGTTTTGAGATTGGGGCAGTGCCGAGGGCGGGATGAGTGTGGGGTAGGTTGGTCAAAGGTTTTGAGATTGGGGTAGTGCCGAGGGCGGGATGAGTGTGGGGTAGGTTGGTCAATGGTTTTGAGATTGGGGCAGTGCCGAGGGCGGGATGAGTGTGGGGTAGGTTGGTCAAAGGTTTTGAGATTGGGGTAGTGCCGAGGGCGGGATGAGTGTGGGGTACTGTAGGTTGGCCAAAGGTTTTCTTAAAACATTGTAAGAGAGAAGGTAAGAGTGATCAACTCTTTCAGTTCACATGAAGGTGGAAGATGTTTGAAAATGTGATCCCTGAATAGTCTTCTTTGGCACTGTTCGTTATATAGTTCTTTGAGGTTGACAATTTTACCAATTCCAAACAAACTTTCACTCTGAAGTAAAGTGAAGCTAATGAACTTCATTTCATGTTGGGATTTTTCATTGAACAACTGAAACGACTGAGGACTCGTTGGAATCATCCAGAATGCCTGCATTGTAGAACTTTATTAAATTCTCTTCATTTTTCCTTCACAATAAGTATTCAGCATGCCAGCCAAGAAGCGTAAAAGAGTATTCCTGGACAGCTCTGATTCAGACTCAGAGCTAGACTGCACTTTAGCCTCCCTTTTGCTACAAAAGAAGTCTCCATTCCTCAAGAAGAGACAAGTGATCGAACACAAATCCACAGAATTACTCCCACTTGAGCATGACCAACAAAAGGGGGAACAGGTGAACGGTGAGTGGGACAGTAGCAACAATAGTGAAGATTTGCAGCTAAGGCTCTCCACTGGATCCTCGACAGAAAATGAATGTACTGGGAACAAGAAGGTTCTGAACAGTGATGTAGAAAATAAATTTAGTTGTGACGAAGAGGTAGAGAACGGACATAGTAGTGATGGAGAGAAAGAGAAGGGACATAGTAGTGATGGAGAGGGTGGACATAGAAGTGACGGTGAGAGAGGACATATCAGCGATGGAGTGGAAGAGAGTGGACACAGTAGCGGTGAAGAGAGTGGACAGAGTAGTGATGGAGAGAAAGAGAGTGGACATAGTAGTGATGGAGAGAGGGGACATGGTAGTGATGGAGAGAGGGGACATAGTAGTGATGGAGAGAAAGAAAAGGGACATAGTAGTGATGGAGAGAGGGGACATAGTAGTGATGGACAGAGGGGACATAGTAGTGATGGAGAGAGGGGACATAGTAGTGATGGAGAGAGGGGACATAGTAGTGATGGAGAGAGGGGACATAGTAGTGATGGAGAGAGGGGACATAGTAGTGATGGAGAGAAACATAGTGGACATTGTAGCGGTGAAGAGAGTGAACATAGTAGTGATGGAGAGAAAGAAAAGGGACATAGTAGTGATGGAGAGAGGGGACATAGTAATGATGGAGAGAGTGGACATAGTAGTGATGGAGAGAAAGAGAAGGGACATAGTAGTGATGGAGAGAAACAGAGGGGACATAGTAGTGATGGAGAGAAAGAGAGGGGACATAGTAGTGATGGAGAGAAAGAGAGGGGACATAGTAGTGATGGAGAGAGGGGACATAGTAGTGATGGAGAGAGGGGACATAGTAGTGATGGAGAGAGGGGACATAGTAGTGATGGAGAGAAAGAGAGTGGACATAGTAGTGATGGAGAGAGGGGACATAGTAGTGATGGGGAGGGTGGACACAGTAGTGATGGACAGAGGGGACATATCAGTGGTGAAGAGGAAGATAATGGACTTAATAGCGATGGAATGAGAGAGAAGGGACAAAATGGTTTTAAGATGTTCCAGCACCAAGAGGAGAAAATTGGGAGGTCTGATGAGGATGAAGAAAATGAAATCTCACAGGAAGCAGTAGATGTTAAAGGCACACTTGATCCCTTCACTGAATCTAGGAAGACAAATTTACCTAAGACCAAAGAGGAATGTATTGGTCAGAACAGAAGAAAGTGTTCAGGATGGAAGAAAAAGAAGAATAAGACAGAGAAATCAAATGATGGTGTGTATCATCAACTTGTATCTTTAAACTCTTATCCTAGATGTACTTTGTAGGCTGCATCCTTGATAAAGTTAGCTCTTTGACCTATGGTAGTAGGAACATTGCACATATGCCTACAATAGGATGTAAACATACAGTAGCACACATACATTACATTGCATGAATACCTTCAACAGTATGTAAACATCTACAGTATAGCACACATGTATCCATAGTTTATACATACTGTAGTAAACATACCTACCGTAGGACATTACATGGCATGAACACTGTACCTACAACAGGACATAAATGGCATATACCTACATTAATATTCTTAGCACACCTACTTACATAGGACATGGCACACAAACCCACGTAGCACAAACACAAATGTGTCACACGTGCCTACAATAAAAGGTTTTTATAGTATAGTCAGTATTGCGAAGTTCGCCATACTGCGAAGTTCGGGCACCCTAAGAAATACACGATTTTCACCATGAAAACCTACAGGAAGAGCCAAATTTCACCAAAAAGTACGAAGCTACAGTTATTTTCTCTCCAAAATGACCCGTGTGCAAGAAATTACATATTTGTCAATAAAATGACGAAGATCTATGAAGTCTGTTATAATTACTGAAAGAGCAACAGCGCCACCAATTTTTACCAGTGCCACACTGTAGGTTGCGTGTCCGAACTTCGCAATACTCTAGCAAAGAAATACCAGTTCCACAATCACGAAGAATTTTCTTGGAAAACAACGTGAAAACAGTTTGCAGGAAAGAAAGTTTGGCCGTGTATCGTACTAAAACACAATTCTCCCACCATATGAAGTATATTTTCTGGTGATTTAGACCAGAAGATTTAGTTTTGGGGTGTTTTAAGTCTTAAGTGGCCGAACTTCGAAGTCACCATCCTACCCATACTGTACCTACCTTAGGACATGTAATGACATGCTTACCTACAACTAGGCACACATACCTACGAAGTATACATACCAAGGATGCAGTACATGGAATATATAAATACATACAACAGGGTCATGTTGTATGCCATGTTGTTGCAAAACAACATGGCATACAACAGTACAATGCATGGCACACACAGGACAAACACATACATGTACTGTACATGACAATCAGCAGGACAAAAACAAAGATGGCACACAGTAGAACAAATGCATGTACATAGCACACATACCTATAATACATAGCACACATACCTACCTGTAAAATAGAACATAGTATACCTACTGTACTATAGGACACAGTACATAGTATACATACCTATGCACCTACACACATACCTGCATAGTACACATGTATACCTGCAATAGGACAGAGTACATGGCATACATACCTACATAATACACATACCTACTATAGGACACAGTACATGATATACATACTGTACCTGCAAAGAGACATGTACATATGTGACACACATACAGTACCTGCATAGTACACATACCTGCTATAGGACACAGTATATATGACATACAAAACTGTAACTGAACATGAAACTACCTTACCTACTTATTTGTTATAAGTATGTCTACCTACAAGCTTATTGAACACATCTTATTGGACATGTCCAGCTATGCATACTGTACATGTTACTATTGGAAATGTTACCTACTGTACAGCAATGCAAGATAGTTGAACCTATGAATTTACTTTTTTTAGGGGGGGGGGCTGCAGGGGGATGTAAGAGAGAGGTTGTCAAGTTGGAAGAGAATGGGTAATGGTAGAGGGGATATGGGTTTTGGGTTTATATCTTTTGCTTTTGCTATACCCATCTTACAGACCTGTGTCCATTACAAGCTCTGCCAAGCAGATCATGATGTTAGGCTCATGCCAAAACTTTATGTCAGTTTACTGACATGATTTTTGTCTTTTTGACCACTAGATCATTGGAGTGCCTGAAGTTCATAGATAGACAACTGTGACAACATGAACTGATATCAAATATATTATATAAATCAATAAATGGTTCAAAGGGATTTTTCAAAACAATGATTTTCTTCATCAACAGAAAACAGTAAGAGGAAGCTCAGGAAGTCAAAAAAACAACATTCATTGAAGGTAAGTAAGCTAGAAAAGTTCAGACATTATTTCTTCATAAGGAAATTACACGATTAAGAAACAGAACCAAGGAAATTAAAATACATTCAAATGTAAATAAAACTGTTATTATTGGTTGTGCTATTGAATATTGATAGAAATCTGGACAGGGCTTGGCTTGAGAATCTTTAAAGCATTGTTTTAAAATCAATAACTGAATGTCTTTTCATTGCTATTAATTACACAGACCAATCAGTAAAGTCTTAAGAATACTTTTCAGTACTGATACTGTAGGTAAAATCTTGTCTTTGTATTTATTAAACAATAAATAGAAATGCATATGTTGCTCATTGCTGATTATAATATGTGTACAGTATGCATGCTGATTGGTGTTCTTTCAAAGCTTAATATCTTTCATTATTCTTGTAAAACGCATGCATGAAATGACCATGACAGCAAACTGAAAAATGCTGATAAATTTAATCTGTTCATCACCTGCAGCTAATAGCAAACCTAACTGGTGAGAAAGAAGTTCCATAGTTATAAGCACAACCCGCCCATTTATATCAGGGTACCTTCATTGTAACAGGAGAGCTAATACGTTGATCAGTAGTTGGACCATTCTATACATGTTACATTTTAAAGCCATACTAGATGCAACAAGATGACAGATTCATGCATGTGTTTGTGGACATCAGATATCAATCAAACTAATTATCCTTTTATTGTAAGGGCTGTTCAATGACAAATGTAGCACAATAATTTGTTCTCAATTTCCTTTCACTTAGGGAAGAAATAAATCTGGATGTAAGAGGGAAGTAATAGATGACAGCAGTGAATCAGAGAAAGAAAACAATGAAGAAGAAGCATCAAGGAAAGGAAAAATACAAGAGAAAAAAGAGGTACTTTTGTTGATCTCCTCTTTCAACTAAAATATTTCTTCTGTAAGCTCCCTCTCAACAATGTTAAATATATGGTCACCATGACCTCTGTTCTCTAGTTATGCATATTGCTGGATCATCTTGTTGCCAGTAACTCACATAGTTGATAATATATTTATGATGATTCACTTTTATAGATTTATTGAAGTTTAGTCTCAAAGAGGAAAAAGATTAAACTTAAGTCTTGGATAAACAAATATTGATGAGGCTAAGGCTGGATACATGAAATGCAGGTTCTGGTCAAAATTTGGTGGTTTATTTTAGGGAAATTTATCAAATGCTGAGGTGTGTTTAGAAGGCATCAACGTTTAAATTAGTTTCAAGCTAAAAGTCCAAATAAAGTATTTCTATAGCAATTGCCTGTATGTAACCATATCAGCAGTGCACTGGATTGTCATCATTCTTGATGAGATTAGCGCCTTTTTAGAAAGATGTAGATAGATATGATAACTGCTGGAGGCCCATGATGTATCTAATATACCATACAGTATATACCCTATAGGCTACCCTACATGTATATAGAATAGTCTAGACTACAGACCCTATCCATGGTATCACTATAATAAACTGAACTCAAAAATATCTAACAAACTAAGAACATGTCAAAGATAATGTATAATACAGACTTACTGAGGAAGCAAAGGGAAATACACTGTGTTACATCTCGTTAGCTTCTTTATTATTGAAATTAATCTGTTTATTTAGCAAACTACATGTGCACTAATTGAGGTAACTCTTAGACTACACATTTCATGAAAAATATAAAAACCTGGCTAGAAAACCTGAAGCAAATTCCCAAAGGGCCGGGACATTTGAGTACAGGCAGAGAACAGACACATACCTGTATTGAACTCTGAGTCCACCAGAAGGAGTACAATGGCCTACTTTTTATTAGCCCTCACTTTCTGTTCATACATAGTGATAAGAGAGACTTAGAAATCATTGATAAGAGAGGCTTAAAGGTGCATTGCTCAGTCACAACAGACAGTTTTCTGCCAATATCACCTCTTGAACATTAATTTACCTTATTATCTTTCACTCTGGTTTTCTTTATTGTTGTCAGGATGACAAGGATAACACCAAAATTCTTTTGTTGAAAAGATGCATTTGGCTTTGTGGGAAGAGAAAGAATTACAAGAAAATGTTCCAGGATTGCTCATCAGCAGATGAAAGAGTGACAAGATTAAAGAAAGAACTAAGGGACATTGGTATTGGAGGTAAGCTGTAGAGCAGAGCTATGATTAGAATCAGGGCCATGGTCATCTGGATAAAGGCATTAGAAGCAGGGACATTGGTATTGGAGGTAAGCTGTAGAGCAGAGCTATGATTAGAATCAGTGCCATGGTCAGCTGGATAAAGGCATTAGAAGCAGGGAAATTGGTATTGGAGGTAAGCTGTAGAGCAGAGCTATGATTAGAATCAGTGCCATGGTCAGCTGGATAAAGGCATTAGAAGCAGGGACATTGGTATTGGAGGTAAGCTGTAGAGCAGAGCTATGTTAGAATCAGTGCCATGGTCAGCTGGATAAAGGCATTAGAAGCAGGGAAATTGGTATTGGAGGTAAGCTGTAGAGCAGAGCTATGATTAGAATCAGTGCCATGGTCAGCTGGATAAAGGCATTAGAAGCAGGGACATTGGTATTGGAGGTAAGCTGTAGAGCAGAGCTATGTTAGAATCAGTGCCATGGTCAGCTGGATAAAGACATTAGAAGCAGGGAAATTGGTATTGGAGGTAAGCTGTAGAGCAGAGCTATGATTAGAATCAGTGCCATGGTCAGCTGGATAAAGACATTAGAAGCTTGGACATTGGTATTGGAGGTAAGCTGTAGAGCAGAGCTATGATTAGAATCAGTGCCATGGTCAGCTGGATAAAGGCATTAGAAGCAGGGACATTGGTATTGGAGGTAAGCTGTAGAGCAGAGCTATGATTAGAATCAGTGCCATGGTCAGCTGGATAAAGACATTAGAAGCAGGGAAATTGGTATTGGAGGTAAGCTGTAGAGCAGAGCTATGATTAGAATCAGTTCCATGGTCAGCTGGATAAAGGCATTAGAAGCAGGGACATTGGTATTGGAGGTAAGCTGTAGAGCAGAGCTATGATTAGAATCAGTGCCATGGTCAGCTGGATAAAGGCATTAGAAGCAACGATACTTAACACCTTGGCAGTTTTGGGTTTGAGCCCAGGTTTGGTAAAGTAAGGTGTTTTCTATTCAGGAGAGAAGTCCACACTATTCCTTATGAAATAATAGCCTTTCAGAATTAGTCAAAAATACTTAATCATCTAAAAGTGTGAAATGGATAGCCACCTGAGCTCAATTGTAAGTTATAAACTGTTTGGGTTGTGGCTGCTACAGTTGTTATGGTCATTCCAGACAGCCATTCCAAGTAACTATACCTTTGTATAGCCACCTGAGCTGAGGTGAAGTTACATAAGCCATATTTGATAGAGAGTGGTGGCCAGATGGCTAAGGTTTTGGATCAAAGGATTGCTGGTTCGATTCCTGCCTAGTTCATTACGTTGTGTCTTTGGAAAAGATGCTTCATCTCAATTGCCTCTCTCCACCCAGGGGTTAAATGGGTACCTGTGAGGTAACTTGTCATTTGGGCGCAGTATATAACTGCAGCCGACTGGAGGGATTGTCTCTGGGACAGGTTTTCAATCGACCAGGGCTAATATAACATCTGTGAAGTGCTTTGAGACCTCATTCCATGTAGCCTTCTTCCTGGTAGTGGATGATTTCTTGGTTGACATAGAATTATCTCAATGTTATGCAGTAGCCATACTACTCACATGCTCTCTTATGTAATACTTATACTTGCTAACTGTCTTATTACTCTTAACATTTGTTCCTTTCAGGTGAAATTACTCTGGCAAAATGTAGAAGATATAAAAAGAAATTTGACGAGGAGGAGGAGCTAAAGTCCCTTGATCAGGATAATATCATTGTGCAGTCCCCATCAAGAGGTAAACAGTAATAACTTTTAACAAATTAACAGTGGTTACAGTGGTAGTTGAAGGAGACAAACTATGCAAGAGGTGTAACAGTGGTAGTTAACAAGATACACTACGAAAGAGGTGTATCCATCCATACAACTACTCATGTATCCATCCATCCATACAACTCCTCTAATAACAACTACTCATGTATCCATTCATATCAACTGCTCATGTATCCATCCATACAGCTACTCATGTATCCATCCATACAACTCCTTATATTACAACTACTCATGTATTCAATCATACCAACTGCTAATGTATCCACCCATACAACTGCTCATGTATCCATCCATACAACTCCTCATGTATCCATCCATACAACTCCTCTAATAACAACTACTCATGTATCCATCCATACAACTGCTCATGTATCCATCCATACAACTGCTCATGTATCCACCCATACAACTACTCATGTATCCATCCATACAACTCCTCTAATAACAACTACTCATGTATCCATTCATACCAACTGCTCATGTATCCATCCATACAGCTACTCATGTATCCATCCATACAACTCCTTATATTACAACTACTCATGTATTCAATCATACCAACTGCTAATGTATCCACCCATACAACTGCTCATATATCCATCCATACAACTCCTCATGTATCCATCCATACAACTCCTCTAATAACAACTACTCATGTATCCATTCATATCAACTACTCATGTATCCATCCATACAACTACTCATGTATCCATCCATACAACTCCTCATGTATCCATCCATACAACTCCTCATGTATCCATCCATACAACTCCTCTAATAACAACTACTCATGTATCCATTCTTATCAACTGCTCATGTATCCACCCATACAGCTGCTCATGTATCCATCCATACAACTCCTTATATTACAACTACTCATGTATTCAATCATACCAACTGCTAATGTATCCACCCATACAACTGCTCATATATCCATCCATACAACTCCTCATGTATCCATCCATACAACTCCTCTAATAACAACTACTCATGTATCCATTCATATCAACTACTCATGTATCCATCCATACAACTACTCATGTATCCATCCATACAACTCCTCATGTATCCATCCATACAACTCCTCATGTATCCATCCATACAACTCCTCTAATAACAACTACTCATGTATCCATCCATACAACTGCTCATGTATCCATCCATACAACTACTCATGTATCCATCCATACAACTCCTCTAATAACAACTACTCATGTATCCATTCATACCAACTGCTCATGTATCCATCCATACAGCTACTCATGTATCCATCCATACAACTCCTTATATTACAACTACTCATGTATTCAATCATACCAACTGCTAATGTATCCACCCATACAACTGCTCATATATCCATCCATACAACTCCTCATGTATCCATCCATACAACTCCTCTAATAACAACTACTCATGTATCCATTCATATCAACTACTCATGTATCCATCCATACAACTACTCATGTATCCATCCATACAACTCCTCATGTATCCATCCATACAACTCCTCATGTATCCATCCATACAACTCCTCTAATAACAACTACTCATGTATCCATTCTTATCAACTGCTCATGTATCCACCCATACAGCTGCTCATGTATTCATCCATACAACTACTCATGTATCCATCCATGCAACTCCTCTAATAACAACTACTCATGTATCCATCCATACAACTACTCATGTATCCATCCATACAACTCCTCATGTATCCATCCATACAACTCCTTATATTACAACTACTCATGTATTCAATCATACCAACTGCTCATGTATCCACCCATACAACTGCTCATGTATCCACCCATACAACTACTCATGTATCCATCCATACAACTACTCATGTATCCATTCATACCAACTACTCATGTATCCATCCATACAACTCCTTATATTACAACTACTCATGTATTCAATCATACCAACTGCTCATGTATCCACCCATACAACTGCTCATGTATCCACCCATACAACTACTCATGTATCCATCCATACAACTACTCATGTATCCACCCATACAACTGCTCATGTATCCATCCATACAACTCCCTATATTACAACTACTCATGTATCCAATCATACCAACTGCTCATGTATCCACCCATACAGCTGCTCATGTATTCATCCATACAACTACTCATGTATCCATCCATACAACTCCTCTAATAACAACTACTCATGTATCCATTCTTATCAACTGCTCATGTATCCACCCATACAGCTGCTCATGTATTCATCCATACAACTACTCATGTATCCATCCATGCAACTCCTCTAATAACAACTACTCATGTATCCATCCATACAACTACTCATGTATCCATCCATACAACTCCTCATGTATCCATCCATACAACTCCTTATATTACAACTACTCATGTATTCAATCATACCAACTGCTCATGTATCCACCCATACAACTGCTCATGTATCCACCCATACAACTACTCATGTATCCATCCATACAACTACTCATGTATCCATTCATACCAACTACTCATGTATCCATCCATACAACTCCTTATATTACAACTACTCATGTATTCAATCATACCAACTGCTCATGTATCCACCCATACAACTGCTCATGTATCCACCCATACAACTACTCATGTATCCATTCATATCAACTGCTCATGTATCCACCCATACAACTACTCATGTATCCATCCATACAACTCCTCTAATAACAACTACTCATGTATCCATTCATACCAACTGCTCATATATCCATCCATGCAACTGCTCATGTATCCATCCATACAACTCCTTATATTACAACTACTCATGTATTCAATCATACCAACTGCTAATGTATCCACCCATACAACTGCTCATATATCCATCCATACAGCTGCTCATGTATCCATCCATTTAACTACCCATGTATCCACTTATACAAACTGCTCACACATCCATCCATACAACTGCTCATGTATCCATCCATATAACTATCCATGTATCCATCCATACAACTGCTAATGTATCCATCCATTCAACTGCCTTATGTTTAGCAATCTATTATGTCTGGAACATTCTTAAAGCTCTAATGAGATGATGACCTCTTTTTAGAATCTGCTTCTAAAACATATACAATAATTCCCTATTAAAACATATACAATAATTCCCTATTAAAACATATACAATAATTCTTGTAATTTTTGTTTTCAGGGAGGACAAAGAGATGCAATGTCCAAAGTCGTTACATGCAAGAAACTTTGAAGAAGCAAAATGTCCGTTCCACACATTCATCAGATGAAGAAAGGAGCAGTCCAGCTGACCCTTTTGAAAATCTCCGGGGAGGAATCATCAGTGATGACTCAGATAGTGATTAATAAATAGAGGCTAATCTGACACTTAGAATCAGGCTCCAAAGATAGCTTTGAGTTATGATGTCATATACACCTATTTCTGTTAACAACCATGTTAACCCTGATTCAGAAAATGATTTTCATGGACTCATGTTCTGACTGTTCACTTAGCTACACAAGGGTTGCACAGTTATATTTTATATCTTGTTGGAATATCAAAGGAGGCATATCAGACCATGCAGTATGTGTTGAACAAATTAGATTGAAAAAGGGGCACCTTGGCACATGGATGACCACATGAAATACCAAATTACTTCTGCAGAAAGTCCAAAAAGAAGTTGTTATGAATTAATGTAACAACACATAGTGTGAATAATAGTTTCTTTTCATTCAATTTTGATAGGCTTTTTCACCAAGAGAAAAGACATAGTGAATTACGTGACAAATAAGGAAATAATGATTTCATCACCGTGCATACCATAGAAACCACAGGTCATGTGCTTAGACTAGTGCCTGACACTATGCTTCTTCTTCGTCACACTGAGCGTGATGTCTTGTTTTCTGAGACTAGCCTGTGACACAATGGAAGTACATCACACACTGAGCATGATGTCTTGTATTCTGAGACTAACCTGTGACACAATGGAAGTGCATCACACTGTCTTGTATGCTGAGACTAGCCTGTGACACAATGTAAGTGCATCACACACTGATCATGATGTCTTGTGTTCTGAGACTAACCTGTGACATAATGGAAGTGCATCACATTGTCTTGTATGCTGAGACTAGCCTTTGACACAATGGAAGTGCATCACATTGTCTTGTATGCTGAGACTAGCCTTTGACACAATGGAAGTGCATCACATTGTCTTGTATGCTGAGACTAGCCTTTGACACAATGGAAGTGCATCAAACTGTCTTGTATGCTGAGACTAGCCTGTGACACAATGGAAGTGCATCACACTGTCTTGTATGCTGAGACTAGCCTGTGACACAATGGAAGTGCATCACACTGTCTTGTATGCTGAGACTAACATGTGACACAATGGAAGTGCATCACACTGTCTTGTATGCTGAGACTAACCTGTGACACAATGGAAGTGCATCAAACTGTCTTGTATGCTGAGACTAACCTGTGACACAATGGAAGTGCATCAAACTGTCTTGTATGCTGAGACTAACCTGTGACACAATGGAAGTGCATCAAACTGTCTTGTATGCTGAGACTAGCCTGTGACACAATGGAAGTGCATCACACTGTCTTGTATGCTGAGACTAACCTGTGACACAATGGAAGTGCATCACACTGTCTTGTATGCTGAGACTAACATGTGACACAATGGAAGTGCATCAAACTGTCTTGTATGCTGAGACTAGCCTGTGACACAATGGAAGTGCATCACACTGTCTTGTATGCTGAGACTAACATGTGACACAATGGAAGTGCATCAAACTGTCTTGTATGCTGAGACTAGCCTGTGACACAATGGAAGTGCATCACACTGTCTTGTATGCTGAGACTAACCTGTGACACAATGGAAGTGCATCACACTGTCTTGTATGCTGAGACTAACATGTGACACAATGTAAGTGCATCAAACTGTCTTGTATGCTGAGACTAGCCTGTGACACAATGGAAGTGCATCACACTGTCTTGTATGCTGAGACTAGCCTGTGACACAATGGAAGTGCATCACACTGTCTTGTATGCTGAGACTAACATGTGACACAATGGAAGTGCATCACACTGTCTTGTATGCTGAGACTAACCTGTGACACAATGGAAGTGCATCAAACTGTCTTGTATGCTGAGACTAACCTGTGACACAATGGAAGTGCATCAAACTGTCTTGTATGCTGAGACTAACCTGTGACACAATGGAAGTGCATCAAACTGTCTTGTATGCTGAGACTAACCTTTGACACAATGGAAGTGCATCACACTGAAGGTATTACTTGGATTTCTGAGACTATTCAGGGACAAATGTGCAAGACATTAAGCTTGATGTCTGTGATTTCCATGATACTAGAGATGTACATCACTTGTTTTCTGAACTACTCCATGAAAAAGTATATGTTATGATACTAGAGATGTGCATCACAATGAGGTGATGTCTTGTTTTCTGAACTATTCCATGACAAAGTATATGTTATGATACTAGAGATGTGCATCACAATGAGGTGATGTCTTGTTTTCTGAACTATTCCATGACAAAGTATATGTAATGATACTAGAGATGTGCATCACAATGAGGTGAAGTCTTGTTTTCTGAACTATTCCATGACAAAGTATATGCTATGATACTAGAGATATGCATCACAATGAGGTGAAGTCTTGTTTTCTGAACTATTCCATGACAAAGTATATGTAATGATACTAGAGATGTGCATCACAATGAGGTGATGTCTTGTTTTCTGATCTCTTCCATGACAAAGCATATGCTATGATACTAGAGATGTGCATCACAATGAGGTGATTTCTTGTTTTCTGAACTATTCCATGACAAAGTATATGCTATGATTCTAGAGATTTGCATCACAATGAGGTGCTGTCTTGTTTTCTGAACTATTTCATGACAAAAGAGATGTGCATCACACTGAGGTGCTGTCTTGTTTTCTGAACTATTCCATGACAAAGTATATGCTATGATACTAGAGATGTGCATCACAATTAGGTGCTGTCTTGTTTTCTGAACTATTCCATGACAAAAGAGATGTGCATCACAGTGAGGTGCTGTCTTGTTTTCTGAACTATTCCATGACAAAGTATATGCTATGATACTAGAGATGTGCATCACACTGAGGTGCTGTCTTGTTTTCTGACCTATTCCATGACAAAAGAGATGTGCATCACAGTGAGGTGCTGTCTTGTTTTCTGAACTATTCCATGACAAAGTATATGCTATGATACTAGAGATGTGCATCACAATGAGGTGAATTCTTGTTTTCTGAACTATTCCATGACAAAATATATGCTATGATACTAGAGATGTGCATCACAATGAGGTGATGTCTTGTTTTCTGAACTTTTCCATGACAAAGTATATGCTATGATACTAGAGATGTGCATCACAATGAGGTTAAGGCCTGGTTTCTGAACTATTCCATGACAAAGTATATGTAATGATACTAGAGATGTGCATCACAATGAGGTGCTATCTTGTTTTCTGAACTATTCCATGACAAAGTATATGTAATGATACTAGAGATGTGCATCACAATGAGGTGATGTCTTGTTTTCTGAACTTTTCCATGACAAAGTATATGCTATGATACTAGAGATGTGCATCACAATGAGGTGCTGTCTTGTTTTCTGAACTATTCCATGACAAAGTATAGTATATGTAATGATACTAGAGATGTGCATCACAGTGAGGTGCTGTCTTGTTTTCTGAACTATTCCATGACAAAGTATATGTAATGATACTAGAGATGTGCATCACAATGAGGTGATGTCTAGTTTTCTGAACTATTCCATGACAAAGTATATGTAATGATACTAGAGATATGCATCACAATGAGGTGAAGTCTTGTTTTCTGAACTATTCCATGACAAAGTATATGTAATGATACTAGAGATGTGCATCACAATGAGGTGATGTCTTGTTTTCTAAACTATTCCATGACAAAGTATATGCTATGATACTAGAGATGTGCATCACAATGAGGTGAAGTCTTGTTTTCTGAACTATTCCATGACAAAGTATATGTAATGATACTAGAGATGTGCATCACAGTGAGGTGCTATCTTGTTTTCTGAACTATTCCATGACAAAGTATATGCTATGATTCTAGAGATGTGCATCACAATGAGGTGAAGTCTTGTTTTCTGAACTATTCCATGACAAAGTATATGTAATGATACTAGAGATGTGCATCACAATGAGGTGATGTCTTGTTTTCTGAACTATTCCATGACAAAGTATATGTAATGATACTAGAGATGTGCATCACAATGAGGTGATGTCTTGTTTTCTGAACTATTCCATGACAAAGTATATCTGTATATCATTTAGTAAGATCGCATATGTTCTTGTAAGGTTAGTGAGTGCCGGACGACTATATTATTATTGTTGCTGTTGCATTAGTTGTTGTTACATAAAATCAAGTCTTAGATATACCTTTTCTTCAAACTTTGAATTTAATCTGAATATTTAAAAGTGGATGCATTTGGAATATAAATGCATTCATGACCATTAGTAGTAGTTAGGTACACTGGCGGATCCAGGGCCTTTGTTTGGGAGGGGCCAAAGTGGCATTAGAGTGATATGGGGGAGGGGTCTAAGGAGGGGGTGCCCCCTCCCCTTTTGAAAATTTCTATTGCTGAATGCCCTCAGACAGGCGCGGCGGAACGGAAAAATTATTGGGGGGGGGGGGCTAATGTGTGGAGACTATCTAAGCGAAGCGCCACCATCGGTTGGCGCGGAGCGTACAAGAAAATTTTGGGTTTTTTCAAACCCCCAGATGGCCGGAAACGGCACTTCCCGAGTGTTTTATGCTGAGAATACCTAGCCCTAAAATATGGGTCTCAAGCCTGCAATTTCTCAGATTGCACGTAATAGTCTATAAAAACATTGTAATTTGTATATTCAGTAGAGAGTAGCTCTTACTCGTAGTGTACTCGTAAAGACGTTTTTGAGTGTAGTAAGGGCAGTGGGACGCTTTCGACACTATCTAAGCGGAGCGCCACCACAGGTTGGCGCGGAGCGTACAGAAAATTTTTGAGTAAAGATACTCCCTAGATTGCAGGAAATGACCCTTCCGGGCCTTGCTAATTTGCAGATGAACGGAGAATAAATAGGTGTCGTCGCCATTTTGTCAGAAAATTACACCAACAGAATATGACAAATGTCAATAGGTATATGAGAGCGCAATAAAATAGTCAATAATCTCGAATAAATAAAAAGTAGTGAAAAGCTGAAAAGGGCGCCAGCAGTCCATTTGAGTCCGTCAGGGGGGGGGGGGCATCCGCCCCCTGTCTGTATATATGGACGCTGCGCCACTAAGTAAGGGTATGTTGGAGAACTGGCTGAAATGAGGCAAGTCATTGGCCTACGACGAAGTTGTGTTACGCTTACCGGTACTCACACTCACTGCTTCCACTTTTTACGGGGCGTGAAGACGCGGTTGGGGTGACAATGTGGTCTATAGCCAGGGGACGGGCCGAGGGTCCCCCAGCAATTACTAAAATTATTACACCTATATAGTATACGTGTGCATCGGACAGATCGACAAGTATGCATTGAAAAATGGGCTGATGCACGTTTCGGAGCCTTGGTAAATATTGGGGGGGGGGGGGGCTTGTCATGCATTTGCCCCTCAACTTTTTCATTGGGGGCTGAGCCCCCAATCCCCCTGTTCCGCCGCCACTGCCCTCAGATGCAGTTTGGTGCGACAAAAGTGTACAATGGCGATGTTAATTTCCTTCTAAAAAAATGTTTCCCAGGTGTAATTTTCTAAAATATTTATAAAACAAAGTTGGGATCATCTTTCTCAAAAAAATATTTCTCATAGGTTATAAATTTCTTACAACCAGCCTGTAACTGCAAAATGGTGTTATACTGTAAATCCTCATGCTCATACATTTACATAGCTCCCAACTCTTGAGAAGGCAAATGCTGGTCCATGCCACGAATCGCCGTCCTGGGGGAGGGGTATAAGGGGAGGGGGTTCCCCCTCCCCTTTTGAATTTTTTTGGAATCCCGGTGATGCCTACATGTAAAATAGTGGCACTTAGAAAGGCTTTTGTCACCCAAAATTTTCTGAGAAATATGCATTTTTGTGTGTGTAAAATCAATAAATTGAATAGTAGGTGATAATTCATTCTTTCCCGTGGCATGAAAATGTTCGCTGCTCGCCCCAATGAAAAGAATTATAGGCTAATTTGAGGTTCAAATGATGCTGTTAAGGAGGTTTTATACTCTATTATGCTAAATGCTAAAGAAATGATGGTTGCTAAGTCAAAATTTGATGCAAATTTTTTATGTATACTTGACAATACAATGCGGTTTTTTCGGACGCTTGTGCGGGTCAGCGGGTTTGGGTGTTAGAATGCGGGTCTAATTCCCGCGAATTGCGGGTCAGTTGGGAGCTCTGCATTTAATTTTAAACCAGAAAACGAAAAGGTTTAGACTAGTCTACCACTGCTATTCATCTCGATTTTTTTAATTTCCAATCATATGATTTAGCGGATGTTCGGAAACACTTTTTGGCTCACCTTTGGGGGGGGGGGGCCTTGGCCCCCCCTTGGATCCGCCAGTGGTTAGGTATTTAGTTTCGCAACTGTTGTGTTGATCGTTGAAACCGAGCCCAATGCTTGTTCAAAACAATGGAAAGAGAAGAAAAGAACGAAACCTTGTTTGAACAATGTGCGAAGGTGATGTAACACTATTGACATTGGGTATGTGACCATGTGATCTTGACTATGTTAGTCGAGTGAAGTTACAAAATCCTGTGTACCGGACATATCACCCCCTTCGTCGATTACATTTAGATGTACACTTGATTATCCAAGAATCGCTGAAGGAAATAAATCAGTAAATCATGAAAAGAAATAAAGCAAGTTCATCTATCATTCTAAACAAGATTCTTCTTCTCTCTTAAAATATGCATAAACAATGTTCCAAATCAAAATCTTTTGATTTATAAAGTTTTTTCACCCTATTTGGCCGATTGGACTACGGAATAGTTTTAGCCGACGATATATTGGAAACTGGTCATCTAACATGGAATCGACATTAATTTGAAATATTGCGAAAATAGGTAGGTAGGTGCCCCTATGAACCCAGTGGCTTCGGCTCTGCATATGTTAGCGATATCCAACATATACAAAAACATCCTGCCTACTGGTTGGCCCAATCTGACCCAAATGGAGATGTTTTATTACAATCAAGTTCCATACTTTGCACGCATCTTTGACTAAAAGAGTCAATCCCTTAATCAATCTTACTTACTAAACAGCAGAAACAGCTCACACCCATGGGCGGCGATCCTGGGGGGGGGGGGAAGGGGGGGATATATCCCCCCATGAAAATGGGTGGAGGGAATGTAATACACCATATCCCCCCCCCCCCACCAAATGCCAGGGATAAGAATATTTTCATGCCTTTATATGCAGTGGCGTAGGAAGGCACTTTTGAGTGGGGGGGGCTGAAGACTGATGGCCGGCCTGGGGAGGGGTCTAAGGGGAGGGGGTGTCCCCCCTCCCCTTTTGAATTTTTTTGCATTTTCAGGTGGCCTCAGATGCAATTTGGTGCAATATAGCACACTTCAACCCACCCACTCCATTTTGTATATAATTTTGGACTTAGATGCAATTTGGTGCTCCAAATGAGATTTTCTTCTCATTTGGAAATGAGAAGGAAATATGAAGGACTAAATCTCGTTGATGCTTAGTTTGGCGGATGGGAAAAACCTTCTGAGATCACACCGTGATATACCTAAGCAGGCTATCCAATATCAAAAATATCAATTTATTTCCGACCCCGTTTCGTCTGCTAATTATTAATTTTAATTGTTACTCAAAATTGATAAAACCATAAGGCTGTCTAGTATTAGAGGAATGTTCATTTCAGCCAAAAATATGAAGTTTCATGAATTAATCCTACTTTTGTGTGTAATAATTAAAATGAAATAATTGTTTGTTTAATGAAGAGATCTCATAATTTTGTTATAAATTTGTCATAAATTTTTCTCTGACTTCCCAACGACTACCGTAGAGTCTAATGTCTTCACACAGAAATAGTATATTTTTATACTAATAACTGTTTTGTTTTAAAGAAGGGACATAAAATAGGACAACATTTTTCAGCGATGTAAATTAAACATTGTAGTATCGTAAATCTGTTCAAGATTTCAAATTTAGGAATCCATCTCTGACTTCTCAACGACCACCGTAGAGTCTAATGTCCTTCAAATGGAACGAAAAACAAAAAGAATATATTTGTTTATACTATAATAATTTTTTGTTTTTAGGAAGGGACCTAAAATCTGACTAGAATTATATCAGGGATGTATGTTGAACATTTTATAATGTCCTTCAAATGGAAAGAAAAACAGAAAGAATATTCGTTTATACTAATAACTGCTTTTTTCTTTCAAGAAGGGACCTAAAATATGACAAGAATTTTATTAGGGATGTATTTTAAACATCACTATATCTCAAAGTTGTATTATTAGAGAGATTTTAAAAGTTTTAAGTTTTGACTAAAACATGAATAAAACGACAAGGTCTAAGGGGAGGGGGTCTCCCCCTCCCCTTTGGAAAATTTTGCATTTCCAGGTGGCCTCAGATGCAATTTAGTGCAATATAGCACACTTCAATACCCACTCCATTTTGTAAACTTAATTTTGTATTTTCACCTGGCCTTAGATGCAATTTGGTGCTCCAAATGAGATATTTTTTTCTCATTTGGAAATGAAAAAGGGGTTTTCGGACTTGCGAAGCGGGGGGGCGGAATGATACTTCCGCCCCTCCACATTTTTCACTGGGGGGGCTGGCGCCCCCAGCCCCCCCGGTTCCTACGCCCTTGTTTATATGCATCATCGTGAATGTACGGCTCTTTTTTAGCTTCATTTCTCGCCTACCATAAACGCAGTGCGATCTTTTCAAATAAACCGTCTTTATAAAGCAAGAATAGTTGACTGTAGGCTTCATTGGCCCTATAACAACAAAATGTATTATTGCGCCCACGGTATTGATATAGTACATATATGCACTCTCATAGTATTCATATAGGCCCTATAGTAGGCCTACACACGTACATGTTCCCTCGAACCGCTGAGAATCTCATGTTACCAGGGTAATACACGTTTCACCTGGATGCCCTAGCAATCGGTCCCTAGGAATGTAACTATGTGTAATTGTGTATTGCATGTGTATAAGCCTATAATAGCCTGCATGAGGCCATTTTCTTCGTCGAATAATATAAAAGAGCTCTCGAACATTCTAACGTAGCGCCTGAAACAAGACTGACAGGGGCAATTTCCCCAAAATAACACCCGAAATAAAAAATAACAAAGTATTTTGGATCCTGATTATGAGATATTTCGGACATGATATCCCTATTTTAAAGTTGGGTATACGCCGCTTGGAAACCTCGGGAAGTGCCGTTTCCGGCCATCTAGAGGGTTTGTAAATCCCAAAATTTTCTTGTACGCTTCGCGCCAACCCATGCTGGCGCTACGCTTAGATAGTCAACAAGGTCATATCCCCCCCACTCGGAAGTACGGATCGCCGCCCATGCTCACACCTTTCAATAAACACTAGTAGCCTATCGACGGGTGTGTCTAAAACGAAGACCGAAGATAGAAGACTGGAAAAATGGAAACAAATAAAGATGTCTTCGTTTTTCGATCTTCGTTTTCGAGATTTGCAATATAGGCAAATCTCGAAAAGGAAGACCGAATAACGAAGACATGCAATAATAATCATTTAAAACAAATACAATCGTCATGAAACTCTCCGAGTAGATCATATAAGGTTTAATGGCCGTGTCAGCCCTAGGGACGGGGGAGTGGTGATTATGAAACCATCGGTTACGTGGTAACATGGAGGTAAAAACAGCTGATTTTACCTCCATGGTGGTAAGGCGCAAGTCATGTAAGCTTATGGGCATCCGTACAACTATACTCTATTACGGCTTTTTCATAATTGCGGTCACGATTGATTTTATTTGTCAGGTTTCCTGATCTTCATATTGTCTGTCTCATCTTCATTGGAATTCGAGATTTGCCTATACTGCAAATCTCGAAAACGAAGATCGAAAAAAAGAAGACTTCGATATTTCAAGCTAAATTCGTGTCGTATCTGCAACTATACTGGTGAAATGCTTCTTAAATGTTCATTTTCCATGGAAGATGAGACTGACAATATGAAGAAAAAGAGATCGGGAAAACTGACAAATAAAGTCAATGGTTAATTTTGAAAAAGGCGTAAATAGATCACAGTTGTACGGATGCCCATAAGCTTTAATGCAATGCTCCTTACCATGAACTACTTGTTTCATAATCCCCACTCCCCGTCCCTAGGGCTGACACGGCCATTAAACCTTGTATGATCTTCTCGGAGAGTTTCATGATGATTGTATCTGTTTTAAATGATTATTATTGCAGGGCATCGTTATTCGGTCTTCCTTTTCGAGATTTGCCTATATTGCGATTCTCGAAAAGGAAGTCTTCGTTTTAGATGTCTTTGTTTTAGAGATTTCACCAGTCTTCGATCTTCGTTTTAGAGGTCTTCGTTTTAGACACACCCGCCTATCGACTATCATATAGATAGCATAGCTCTTTTTTTTCTCTTTTGCCAATTGTGGTCGTCTTGTTGTAGACATTTACTGTGGAGGCACTTCTCTATACCCCGTTCTGCTACGCCACTAGAGGATTAGTTAATACGTGTTGATTAGCGCAGCCGTATTATCGTTGGCGACAGGGGCATTCTAAGTTTCCTAATTACAAAGTAAGCTTACGTTGCGAATGGGCGTGAATACTTTTACAACACCAACACGTCGCCTCCGCAGTATTACACTACGTAAAAGTAATTGACACGCCTACGTTAAGTGATGAAGAAGGTAATGGCACAATGTCTTTTTTATTAAATTGTTCGTTTTCTTCACGCTCCTTACAAAGGTAAAAACATACGAGAGACTAGTATTTCTGATAGCAATTAATGCCGAAAAGTATATGCGGGGATTGTTATCCCGTAAACTAGTAGATCGCTTAAAAGCCGGTAGACTCCCGGTGGCGATTTTGTTTTCCCAAACAGGTTTGCAACTGGAGTTTTCAGCCAATCAGATTGCTCGTGACGTCAGCATCAGTAATGATCGCTTGGGAGTTGGAAGACGTACACTGAATGAGAAGAATGATAAGGATCAATGTGGCTTAAAATGTCAAAACATGAATGAGTTTACTGACGTCACTGAAACATGCGTGGTGCCTAAGCTGAATAGATTAATATTTGTTGTTGATTGACCTGTGACACTTAGTTACTGGGTTTCCTTCCAAACGCCCTCACTTTACTTTTAATGCTTGGAACACATGTGAACCCTATTTATGATACATACGCAATATTCCATTGGGTTCGTGTTTACGTTATCGAAGATTCGTGAGCCGTTCTATTGAAGAAGTTGGAATTCGCTTCGTGCATGGAATGGGTACACTAAAATCAACTTCAAGACGGAGTTCCCGAGTCTTGAATGAATTTAAGCAAAACATGACAGCAGCAATAGTTTGAATCAATATATGTACGTGATTGAATTGCGCGACTAGATTAGGACTCTATAGTTAGTCTGAAGTTTCCTGTTTAAAACTTGGAAAATGGTACTCGAATTACCAAGGTTTAATTTACCCAACTTTCTGTTGAATTATATGTATCTCCACTTGGGCCAAATCATATATAGAGGAAATTATTGAATAAACACTGTACATATAGAACGGGTATATCTTCGTTGCAACGGATGGATTTGGGGTAACCGCGAAGTGGAGGTTTCAATGGTGATGACATAACTTTTCCGACCAATCATGAGCGACTAGCTATTTACACATAAATCGGGAAAGTCTAGCAAGTCTGTCTCAGGCCCCTTGACAAACAGCGACACCTATAGTTACAGAATTCCCACAGTCGTCAAATTATCACATAGCATTCTTTCCTTAAATCATCCCACACTGTCGTTAAAACACAATACACTCTTCAAAACATACCACTCTATCTTCAAATTATCCCACACTCTTCAGATCATCCGACATTGTCTTCAGATCATCCGACATTGTCTTCAGATCTTCCCACATTGTCATCAGATCTTCCGACACTGTCTTCAGATCCTCCGACACTGTCTTCAGATCCTCCGGCACTATTTCCAGATAATCCCACAATGTCTTCAGATCTTCCCACATTGTCTTCACATCATCCGACAATGTCTTCAGATCATCCCACATTGTCATCAGATCCTCCCGACACTCTTCACATCATCCCACATTGTCATCAGATCCTTCGAGACTATTTCCAGATAATCCCATGATGTTTTCAGATCATCCGACATTGTCATCAGATCATCCGACACTGTCTTCACATCATCCGACACTGTCTTCAGATCTTCTGACACTGTCTTCACATCATCCCACATTGTCATCAGATCCTCCGGCACTATTTCTAGATAATCCCACGATGTCTTCAGATCATCCGACACTGTCATCAGATCTCTCGACACTGTCTTCACATCATCCCACATTGTCATCAGATCTTCCGACACTGTCTTCAGATCATCCGACACTATTTCCAGATAATCCCACGATGTCTTCAGATCCTCCGGCACTATTTCCAGATTATCCCACGATGTCTTCAGATCATCCGACATTGTCATCAGATCTTCCAACACTGTCTTCAGATCATCTGACACTGTCTTCAGATCATCCGACATTGTCTTCAGATCCTCCGGCACTATTTCCAGATAATCCCACGATGTCTTCAGATCCTCCCGACACTGTCTTCACATCATCCCACATTGTCTTCAGATCCTCCGGCACTATTTCCAGATAATCCCACGATGTCTTCAGATCATCCCACATAGTCTTCAGATCTTCCCACTTTGTCATCAGATCATCCGACACTGTCTTCAGATCCTCCGACACCATTTCCAGATAATCCCACAATGTCTTCAGATCTTCCCACATTGTCATCAGATCATCCGACACTGTCTTCAGATCATCCGACACCATCTTCAGATCTTCCGACACTGTATTCAGATCCTCCGTCACTCTTTCCAGATAATCCCACAATGTCTTCAGATCTTCCCACATTGTCTTCAGATCTTCCCACATTGTCATCAGATCATCCGACACTGTCTTCAGATCATCCGACACTGTCTTCATATCATCCGACACCATCTTCATATCTCCCGACACTGTATTCAGATCCTCCGTCACTATTTCCAGATAATCCCACAATGTCTTCAGATCTTCCCACATTGTCTTCAGATCACCCGACACTGTCTTCAGATCATCCGACACTGTCTTCAGATCTTCCGACACTGTATTCAGATCCTCCGTCACTATTTCCAGATAATCCCACAATGTCTTCAGATCTTCCCACATTGTCATCAGATCCTCCGACACTGTCATCACATCACCCGACACTGTCTTCAGATCATCCGACACCATCTTCAGATCTTCCGACACTGTATTCAGATCCTCCGTCACTATTTCCAGATAATCCCACATTGTCATCAGATCTTCCGACACTGTCTTCAGATCGTCCCACACTTCAAATCTCGTCCGTTATTCCACATTGCTGTTATTTAATTACCCGGTGCCCTTTAAAGAAAATTGAAGACAGTAGATATCTTTAAACTAATAAAGAATTATAAGCAAACAATTAAGAGAAATAAGAACAACCAACAAACCTAGTAATAAGGTCAACGATAAGATTAAATTTAAATATGATATGCTTCTCATGTTAATACAACATGTAGTACATGTTTTCATATTAATACAACATACAGTACATGTTTTCATTTTTGTACAACATGCAGTACATGTGTTATACCACATGTAGTACATGTTTTAATTCTAGTACTTGCTGCTAATGTTTTAATACAACATACAGTACATGTTTTCCACAGTTTTCAATACAATGTCTTGTATATAACAGCGCTTGGTTAGGATTCTATAAGAAAAATATAAAAAATGACAAGCATAATACTTAATAGCTTTGCACGCAGGAGTAAACGATGGACATGTACACTGAATATTCACCGATAAATACTTAAGTACATTCCTAAATGGCAGCTCCCCGCATGTACAAAGTTGCGTATAACGATTCGACATATATGTTGTCTATTCAATTTAGAGCCGGTGTAATAGTAATAAAGTGTCCCTACTGTATCATGTATCCCTCGGGACAAAACACACCTCCATTTCCCAGGTCCCAATCAATTTGAACAACTACTGCTGCTGTCTTAAAGCTTGTATGGCCATTAAGGATGGGGATTAAGGATGGGGATTAAGGATGGGGATTAAGGATGGGGATTAAGGATGGGGATTAAGGATGGGGATTAAGGATGGGGAAAGAGAGCGTCTTCTGAATCCGAAGCAGAGAGAAATGTGTTCGACATTCGTGTAGTACGATATAGGCTTGGCTACCATTCTTGTTTCAAAGTATGAGAGACTTTGTTCACAGTTGTCCAGTCGTGTTTTGCGAATACTTTTCAATTCTTAAAACTAGATACGCGTATAGAATACACTTCTTTTTACTCTGAAAATATGAACACAAGGAGAAACAGAGTAAATGGTTATATCCGGGTGGGACAGTGGCACCTCACTTTGGACAAATGGTAGCCCATTCCGCCCAATTTCAGCACATTACTTAATATCAAAGGTTTGGTTAACAGACACGAAAGGAAACATTCTTATATAGCATCATATTCATAATGGACAATGCTTGGGTTTGAATGAAGCTGCCTTCATGTCACTGACAGACCACAGCAAATTTCAGATTTACGGGATGTGTTTGTTATTTCAAAATGTAGGAGGAGAGAGGGGGGGGGGGTGGTTAGTGCTGCAGTATGTGGTACATAGCACGGCGGACCAAATTTGTAACGATATTTAGTCCGTTTGGTCATTATCGCTTTAGCACCTATAGTCCGATCCGCGGGTCCTTATACTACAGTAAATTATATATACTGCTACACCGACCGTATGACAAGCCGTTTGACTTTTTATTCAACATTTAATGATATCATTAATGCAATTGATGATTTCATGAAATGGATTTACTGGCATCATTATAATCGACTAATGAGGTAACATATCAGGAATTCTTCCATATTAATGATATCTTTAATTCGAATTAATGATATCATCAAATATGACGTCACGTACATCGAATCCCGCCATATTTATAGAAAATCGCTATAGGATCTGAAACCGTTTAACTTTCTGTCTGTTTTTCTTTTCATATTATCAATCTGGACTGTTAACTGATTTGACCCTGAAGCCAATGAAATATATTGGTCATGTAAGCTTCTTCAATATTTTAGATTCAGCAATTCCAACATATAATACGTGTAAACATTATGTATGTGTATATGTATGTAACTGTCTATGTATATATGTAGTTTAAATAAATCGCCGCCGTCGCAGCGTCTCACTGTGCATATATTTAACCAATGTCTTTTCATAGTTTGTAAGTATACTTGTTGCCTTTAATTCTTGCATTGTTTAGTTTTGCTAATAATTAACGGCTTAGTTTGGATGTACTTACAAGTCAGTGTACTTTAGCCACGAGAACCAAATACTTCTGGCAAACATTAACTAAGGGAACTGTTTGACTGCGTTGTGTACCGACAACTGCATATATACCGTAGTTAACACAGACACAGTGCGACGTTCCAAAAAAGAAAGACGTTGTCTCCCTCGACCTTATAGTGGAATTAATTCATGAATTTGAAACGAATGCAAGGAGGGAATCACGTGAGTATAAACGTAAAGTTATTTTATGGTTTGTCAAGTAGTGATTAATTAAGTCGATCAATTGTTTAAAATACCCTCGATAACTTTCTGCAACACTACCAGAATCAGCTGTAAATATTCACTGCATGGACTTACGTTAATTTATTAGGCCATAGACCGACACTAACACGCAAACACATTTGAGACCCTCCATAGCATTAAGACGTGTAGTATAGGCCTAGTACTCTATTTGCTACATAGGTTCTGCATGTCAAGAATACATACCGTATTCTGTAAGATGTCAGAAAATTAAAGGAACTTCTGATCATAATAGTAATACCGTCCACGGAGGTTTATGATGTTAGTTTTCTTTTTCTTTTCAGGCAGGCGAGAGTTACGAGTATCCAAACTAGCAGGCAAACTTGGTGTTGGCTAGTCCTAACCCTAACCTACCGTTCATTCCATCGAGGAATGTTTAAAGATCTATGTCTCTGATCAAGGTTATTTGGATCATCAACCCTCCTTTGTATTGTGTTCTCAAGAAGAATCGCCTGTAATCCGACACAGTATATCCGTTACATAGTGAGCTGCGTATACTAGTAGTCGGTGAACACTGCAACCAGACCTTCGTATATCCTGTACATCTATTCAAAACCTAACTCAGTATGAATCACACGTTAACCACCAGTGTAGCAAATCCAGAAACAAGTATTCTGGTTGCATCTAATAATACCCAAGAAACGTTCACTGAAGAAGGGTCTGCGGGGGTGTTTGGTACCTTTATGTTAGCTGTGACATTAATTTGCATCATTGCTTCGTCCTTCGTTGGAAATTGTCTAATTTTTCTAATTGCCTATAAAAAGCCATCGTTGTTATCGATAGCAAACAGATATATTCTCCATCTAGCTATTTGTCAGTTTATTATGACCATTTTCGTTATGCCATCGACTCTGATTTCTGTGTTTACTAAACTGTGGGTATTTTCTGATGGCTGGTGCGTTTTTACCGCCTTTTGCAAGTCTTTAATGCTTACATCAATTATCTTGACCTTATTGTTAATAAGCGTTGAACGATACATTTCAATTTCTAGACCGATGACGTACCACCACAGCATCGTTGTAAAGTTCTGGTTATTTCTCCTAATGGCAGTATGGGTAGTCGCCATCTTACTCGCGATACCACCAATTATAGGATGGAGTCACATCGAATATTCAAAGTATCAATACGCATGCTCTGTCACTCCTACAGGGAACGGATTCGGTTATATTCTTTTCCTGTTTTTCCTTGGCTTTTTAAGCCCACTATTAACCATGTGCTTTGTATATTTGAAGATATTCCTGGAAGCAAAAAGATTAATTCATCGCTTAAAACAAAACCAAAAAAAAATCGACTATGGCTTCGATCAAACGACTAGCCAGGAAACGTCCGCAACACCAGATAAAGAAAAAAAAGAAAAGTGGGTGTTGAGTGAAAGGCGCATTGCTAAAACTGGAATGTTTATTATATCAGCATATGCAATCTGCTGGTTTCCAGCTTTCATGGTGATGATCTTTTACCTAGATGGACAAGAACGACCATGGTGGGCTACTGCATCTGCCTGGATGGCATTCGCCAGTTGTTCAATCAATCCATACGTCTATGTATTTCGCAGTCGGAGCATGCGCAAACAAGTTTATCTTCTGCTGGCGAGGATGATGCGAAAAGATCTTCTGGAAACTGATTCAGAAACAGTGACTGTACAACTAAGCAGAGGGAGATCATCATTGAAAAAGGTAGAGTCAAAGAAAATTTATCAAAAGGTACCCAGTATAGCTAGGAAGAGCGGTACCGAAAACAGCTCTGACGTCACAGTCAGTCCGACATCTCGGACTATGGAAGACGAACCTGTTTAGTATATGAGCAAAACTGCTGGAGAAATAAACGATCTTTTATGTTGATCTGTATTGCATTTTCATGCTTTGTCATTTTACATGTTATTATTACAACCTTCATATATATAGTTATAGTCTCTTCTGGATAAAAGGGGAGGGTGACTGGAGGGTGACTGGAGGGTGATTGGGTTCTGGTATATATGCCGACGTATCCGTGATAGTATTCCTCGTGAGGGCGGTGTGCAGTTGGTCAATGCAAGAGTACTTTGCACATATCTCTCTCATTGGATAATTTTCTTCGGGTCCTTGTACATAATACATTAAATATAAGCCTAAAGCCCTAAACCATCCGTTCCTTCTACTTCCCATTATGGAGCTACACTGACGCAGTACTTAAAGTGAACTAAAACAAGTTAAGCTCATCGAACTACCAGCATGTATGAAAGCATATAGTAGCATGTATGAAAGCATAAGAGCATGTATGAAAGCATAATATGTAAACATAATAGTATGTTTGAAAACACAATAGCATGTTTGAAAGCATAAGATCATGTATGAAAGCATAATATGTAAACATAACAGTATGTTTGAAAACATAATAGTATGTTTGAACACATAATATCATGTATGAAACATATGTATATGTGATCTTCCCGCAAGCAGGAACTCGCGAAAGAAGCCATGAAGGCTTATAGACTCGCAAGCTGACCGAAGCCAATCTCTCGGCACACATCCATTTAACGTCCATGTCGGGAAGTTGTTATTGAACAACACCCTTGCCAGACGACACACCTTGCTGTCGGCGGGGAATCGAACCGGGGATCTCATGACTGGGAGACGCCGGCGTTAACCACTAGGCTATACACTCCGCCTATATAATATCATGTATGAAAGCATAGTATTTCAACATAGTTGTATGTTTGAAAACAAAATAGCAATTATGAAAGCATAATATGTAAACATAATAGCATGTATGTAAGCATAATTGCATGTAGGCCTATATGAAAGCGAAGAGAACTCGCTTCTTACAAGATTTTCTAAAAAAATATCAAAGTCTGTTTAAATCAAATTAATTTCACTAAAAGTAGCACGGTAATGTCAAACCGTTACGGAATTTGTGAGAAAGGTTGTTTTTATTGATTTTATAATCTGATAGTTCACGGAACATGTGCGTTTATGTTGGATTTCCATATCGTTCATAAATTTTATGTGAACCATGTTGAGTTAAATACCAGAATTCATATCGCGTATCGTGCACTTTAATTCCCCTAGAAAACATATAGGACCGCAGTTGCACTAATCCGTTAGGATACCAGGTTAGCCAGTTTATAATAACACAACTTTACCAATGGATAAAACAGTACGCTCTGCCAGGAATTGGACTTACCGAGCATGCTCCATTTATAGCCAAGGGCGAACGTGTTGCAATGGGAGTGTGGTGGGGTGCAGGGAAATAGTGGGAACATCAGTATTAATTTTTTTGACACTTTTCTTGTGCCGGGTATTTTCATGACACCAGATCACGGACACATTGTATTTCTCTGCTTCTGCATAGTCCTTTCGATTTATTTTTCATAATAAACAATATTTTTTACATATTGGCAGGGTATAGGTTTTGGTACTAGTTTAAATAGGTATATATGAGTACACTATTACAACGTTTAGATTATGGCAGTGTATAGAGTATGGAATCGTATGCAATGTGATATTGGCTGAAGAGTAAAGAGTACATAACATCACATAGTCTGGCAGGATAACAGCATGCCGGTTTACATATATATTTGGTTCCACAGTACAAAGTGTCCGCTGGACATTTTTCACCGGGACATTCTGTCCGGCCGGAAAAAATATCCCGCATTTCATGTACCCCGTCAATAGGGCGAAATGTCTTCGGAAAGTTTGTCCGCATAGATATCATAAGGTATTTGGTGTCCTTCAAATAATCTTGAAAATGTGTCTTGTAATAAGGAAAGTCTCTTAGTTTAATGTAGTAATGTTCAGGGCAGCTTCTTAGCAGTATACGGAGAAGAAAATTAAGTAAACTAACGTAAAGGTTAATTGCTTGTTTGCAATTGACGACCGCGGCAATACTTATAACACTTAATGATAATCTTATATTCTCCAATAACAATCAAGATTATACTAAATGAGTTTTTGAAGGGTATAACTATAGTGTCATTAGTTGGGAACACTGATGCCGAGCATTGACTAGCATCAGACTCCTAGCAAAACGTTATTGGTAAGTACAACATTGCCTTTGTTCGGTAAGGAGAAAGGTGTAGTGGGTTACAAACACCGCCCATTCTTAGTACATCCTCCTCCTCCTCCTTTGAGTAGATAATATCCGACATAATTACCTTTCTCATTTTTTTTAATGATTGAAAGGTTGAACCGTCTGAGTCTGTAGTACTGCCATTCTGAATACTGTGGATGACCTTAGTAATGTTTTAGTTTAGTTAAATTTAGTGGAAAAAGTAGGAATCAAGAGGGACATGTAGTACCCACCTATGATTACCTGATGAAAAACAAATCGAACAATGAACATAAAACCCAGTGCTCGAAATGCAGGGTTCAAGGGGCTCAGACCCTCCCAAATGTTTTTTCTTTCTTTTAGAAGATACCGAGTGGGCGGGGTCTTCCCAAAACGATCCCCGCCTTCACACCGCAAAGCTCGAAAAGCCCCCTCTCCCCTATGGATGCACCCGTTTCGAACACTGATCTAACCATATTGCAATACTTCAAGTACCACGGTCCAAGACATTAACAAATTCACTATTTGCCATGACGACAAACAAAAACACAACATGAACAATTCCAGTTTATTTACAACTCCTTTGCTGGAATTTGAGAAAAGAAAAGAAAGACATTTAGTGGAATACTTAGGCCTACTATACTACAAACTTTCTGAAGCTTAAAGTCTCAGTACGTGTTTGCCAAATTTCAACTTCGACCTTTAACAGCTTACTGCACTAAGGAGCTTACTGCACTAAAGATTCAGTGAAAATGACACTGTTCTCTGCCATTTTCATAACAATATTAGTTATATTTATTGAGTTATCTGTCGTAAAAAAAATGAGCTGAATAAAATTCGCCTGATTTATTAAAGAGTTCGTAGATTCTACACACTTCGATCAAAATTTGCAAGCCCCGCCCAACAGATCATGCGTCAATCAAATCTCTCTTTTTTGTTTACGACCATTAGTCCTAGGCTTACTTTAACTTTCGTGGCTAGCCTGTCTTAGGTCCCTGCTCTTGTATTTTTCTCTCGGTCCTACAGATGTAGTTTGCGAAATTGTGTCATTTCCTTCCATTGCAATGAATAAACAGGTGTTTCCAGATGTTTCCTCTGTGGAATTGTAAAAAGTGGATGATATGAGTATAGGACTGCATTACAATCTTGATGGGGCCGCATGGGTAGACTATTTTGTTTACATTTTTGTTATGAACATGCTGACATGGGCGGTCGTAGTGCATGATTTTACGATAAATCGTTCGTGCCATAAGGCAACAGATACAAATTTCTTTCTTTCGATTGCGACAACTCTTCTCCATTAAACCCACCTGGTTAGAGTGCATTTAGAATAAGAAACATTGAATCTACTCCGGAAGTTTGTTTACCGAAATGCATCATCAAACACGTATTGAGATTTTAAGGTAGGCTACTCAAGATTTCTTTAGTATTTCTGTTATTAGCCAAAATGAAGAAATCAGTAAATGATAAATTATCAAAGCCATGAATTATCTTGAAAAAAACTGAATCAAATTCACACGCACCATCATAAGTGATTATAATAGTCGAAATAGTCAACAAAGGATGGATTATTACACCTCTTTATCTACCCTCCCCGCTCCCCTCCCCCCTCCTGGCTATATTTGATCAAATACTCAGGACTCGGCGATCAAGATAGGTACCGGTACGCATCCCTGATTCCCTTACACGTAACTCATATCGAAATGAATCACCACATACTTTGGTTTCATATATTATATTCATTTATGAATTGCGGGCATTTTCATTGATATTTACCGAGAGAAGGCGCCCGTCAGTCACTCAACGCCATCTTTCCCTTACCTCCCCTTCCCCTTTACCCCTTTAAATACAAGTATAAACCAGAACACAAAACTGCGTAGAGGATTCGATGATGGATTGAAGAGTGGTGTAGGGAAGTCATTTCTGAAGTATCCTATTTTTTTAGCAGGTTGGAAAAGAATATTGAATGGGGTTAGTTAAATGAAATATGGAAATGGTACATTTTAAGTGTTATTATGCTTACACTAATTGGTTTGAGATCAGTAGCTCTTAATATTTGAGGAAATACTACTCTCGGTTATGTGTAAGTAAGCGCAAAATAGTTTTCTAATTTTTACTATGGGAAAATTGAAAAGCAAGTGTAAACCTGGGCTTTGTTGGAATTTGTGATATTGTTTGCTGCACACAAAAACATAATTGTCACCAGTTGAGAAGTGGGAGGTGCAGGCCCGAAGAAGAGGTAGTTTCAGATCTTTCCTCTCCCGTGCTTGGGCTGACAATGGCCATTGCCAAAGGGTAGAGGTAGTACTCATAATGTTGATTGCATTTCTTATGTTATGTTTTGGGTGCATTGGGGTGAGCGGGGGGGGGGGGGGGCTGGGTGGAGCTGAGGCCCTGTGCTATGATAGTAGATCTTGTTCCATTGTGATTAGTATTCTTTTGTTTATTTGATCGCTGGATGAGTAGAATTCATAAATATAATACGTGAAGTCTATGTGGTCTGATACAGTTAAGAAAATAGGTGAGAAATTGGGCAGTGATGACATAATCTGCAGTGTGTAAAAGAGAGAATAAACTAGATAATACATTGTTCAACTTTGACTCAAGTGCATCTTGCAAGTATTCTTTATATACATGGAGATATTTACATAATGGTAGGTAGACCAAAGGATCTAATAGTTTGTAGCTTATAGTATAATACAAAAATAAGTGTGAATAACGTCAGGTCTAATCTTTTCTTGTAAACATTAACATGTTGAAAGGCTTAAACAATGTTAAATAATGTGTAAGATATTCTATAGATTGATGTTTTCACTTGCAATTGGCAAATTGAACGTTCAAAGAAAATTTCACACACTTTTCCCACCACAGCATCCTATAGAATATTAGGGTACTAAGTAGTTGCATAACACTATGCAGTATATCATACACATAAGTACAAAACAAGATAATATTGCTGTAGATTGAAAAAAAGTTTGGTTCTATAATACCCAAGATAAAGTAAAATAGTATGTACATAGACATGGTTAAGTACTGTACATTTGACCTTACATGTACGGTTAAAAAATGAATGTTAAAAGAGGAAGTAATATAAAATAGTAAACTTTGGAAATATTAGAAAATAGAAAACTTTGCAAATGTTAGAAAGTTGTACTTGGTCAAATGATAACTTGATACTTAGTAACTTTTGGCAACTTAAGTAAAACTGTAGTGCAAAACTTTAGACTATCATGACGATGATGGCGCCATTGTTTAAATGTTATGTCTGGTTTTGCCGCGTCATTAATATTTACAGGTTTGACTATAGAGAATAGACTAGTGTGGTATATTATATGACATTCTATAGAGAGCAGACTAGTATGGTATTCATATGACATGCTATAGAGAGTAGACTATAGAGAATAGACTAGTATGGTATATAAAATGACATGCTATAGAGAGCAGACTATAGAGAATAGACTAGTATGGTATATATAACATGTAGTATGGTATATAATATGACATTCTATAGAGAATAGACTAGTGTGGTATATCATATTACATGCTATAGAGAGCAGACAATAGAGAATAGACTAGTGTGGTATATATAACATGTAGTATGGTATCTAATATGACATTCTATAGAGATTAGACCATAGAGAATAAACTAGTGTGGTAGGCTATATATAACATGTAGTATGGTATATAATATGACATTCTATAGAGAATAGACTAGTGTGGTATATAATATGACATTCTATAGAGAGTAGACTAGTGTGGTATATAATATGACATTCTATAGAGAGTAGACTAGTATGGTATATCATATGACATGCTATAGAGAGCAGACTATAGAGAATAGACTAGTATGGTATATATAACATGTAGTATGGTATATAATATGACATTCTATAGAGATTAGACTAGTGTGGTATATAATATGACATTCTATAGAGAGTAGACTAGTATGGTATATCATATTACATGCTATAGAGAGCAGACAATAGAGAATAAACTAGTGTGGTATATATAACATGTAGTATGGTATATAATATGACATTCTATAGAGAATAGACTAGTGTGGTATATAATATGACATTCTATAGAGAATAGACTAGTGTGGTATATAATATGACATTCTATAGAGAGTAGACTAGTATGGTATATCATATGACATGCTATAGAGAGCAGACTATAGAGAATAGACTAGTATGGTATATATAACATGTAGTATGGTATCTAATATGACATTCTATAGAGATTAGACTAGTGTGGTATATAATATGACATTCTATAGAGAGTAGACTAGTATGGTATATCATATTACATGCTATAGAGAGCAGACAATAGAGAATAAACTAGTGTGGTATATATAACATGTAGTATGGTATATAATATGACATTCTATAGAGAATAGACTAGTGTGGTATATAATATGACATTCTATAGAGAGTAGACTAGTATGGTATATCATATGACATGCTATAGAGAGCAGACTATAGAGAATAGACTAGTATGGTATATATAACATGTAGTATGGTATCTAATATGACATTCTATAGAGATTAGACTAGTGTGGTATATAATATGACATTCTATAGAGAGTAGACTAGTATGGTATATCATATTACATGCTATAGAGAGCAGACAATAGAGAATAAACTAGTGTGGTATATATAACATGTAGTATGGTATATAATATGACATTCTATAGAGAATAGACTAGTGTGGTATATAATATGACATTCTATAGAGAGTAGACTAGTATGGTATATCATATGACATGCTATAGAGAGCAGACTATAGAGAATAGACTAGTATGGTATATATAACATGTAGTATGGTATCTAATATGACATTCTATAGAGATTAGACTAGTGTGGTATATAATATGACATTCTATAGAGAGTAGACTAGTATGGTATATCATATTACATGCTATAGAGAGCAGACAATAGAGAATAAACTAGTGTGGTATATATAACATGTAGTATGGTATATAATATGACATTCTATAGAGAATAGACTAGTGTGGTATATAATATGACATTCTATAGAGAATAGACTAGTGTGGTATATAATATGACATTCTATAGAGAGTAGACTAGTATGGTATATCATATGACATGCTATAGAGAGCAGACTATAGAGAATAGACTAGTGTGGTATATAATATGACATTCTATAGAGAATAGACTAGTGTGGTATATAATATGACATGCTATAGAGAGTAGACTAGTATGGTATATAATATGACATGTCATAGAGAGTAGACTAGTATGGTATATAATAATAATATAAGAATTGTAAAGCGCTTTTATCCAGTAAAAACTGCTCAGAAGCGCTGCAGGAGCAAAGTACCCAAAATGGACACAACAGTTATCAAACAAATGGATACGCATTCATGAATAAGAACGTCTTGAGTTCTTTCTGGAAAGTTGAAATATGCTGGATTGATTTCAGATGTAAGGGGATACTGTTCCAGAGCTGTGGATCTGATCTAGCAAAGCAACGTTCCCTATAAGTGGAAGTGCGAACAGTAGGAACAGATAGCATATGTTGTACGCTTGAACGAAGCACCCTGCTAGGTCTGTATCCTTGGAGAAGCCCTTGTAGGTAAACTGGGGCTAAACCATTCCTTGCTTTGAACACAAGGACAAGAATTTTTATAATTGGTTCTGTACTCAATTCTAAGCCAGTGAAGATCTTTAAGAATTGGTGTTATATGTTGGTGTTTTTTACTTTTGTTACTTTTGTTGGTTGCTAGAGAGGCAACAAACTTTCTCGCCAAAGTACCACACGTTCACGATGCATTTATCGCTTAAATTCTTCGCATGTGGTGGATTTAAAGACATATTTTGTTTGTCGTATCGTACATAGTGTAGGCCTAAATAGCGCTTAACACATACTGAAGTAAATGAACATCTGAACTATTCTTGTATAACAATAACGTTGAAATCCTTTGACCTGTTACTCCTCGTAGTACTTCGGTTGTAGCTGGCGTTTTTTAAGCAGTTTTCATTTTCTCTGCTTTAATAAATTATTTATGTGTTTTGCAAACGTCATGTGATTGCAAAAAGATTCAACTTGGCAGAGGCTCACGAGTTTTTTGTTGTTGTTGTTGATAATTAACCCTCGCCACTAAACTAGATTGTATAGGCGATTTGAACCGAAAAGAACTCAATATTATTTGAACGGTTCATTAAATAGCGGAGCAGTAATTAAGTGAGGCTGTTTAATAAGTATTTCAGTTCACATTTTAACACTATAAATTGATCTGATGTTATGTAAGCTACCGCCAATATCACAGGAAGACGGATGTGTTAGAAGCTCGCTCCCGGTGAACTGCTATTGAATTTCAAGCTCAACCACTAAAACCGACGGTTCCGAATTCCATGCAATCCTACTACTGCTGGAGGAAATTATTCCCGTAGGTGAGAAATTTACAAAGATTTTGCTCACTTGGATTTGCTTGTTACACGACAATATTCACTGTGATTGACGAAAACAAAGTATACACCGAGATTCATCATTTTCTTACAACGAATACATTTATAAATTGTCTTTATTTCAACATTTTGAAACATTAAATGTAGTTAACCATGTCATACAAAATAAATTTCATATGCGCTAGCTATTTTCTATATATCTTGGGAAGGATACTTCCTTGAGAGCTTCACTAACTACGCTATACACTGGGCGTTCACGCAGTGGTTGGTCATGTAGCTAAGAATATTTCAGTATCATCTCGGTTTCGAGAAAAAGAAGATATTGGCAGGATGTTACTGAAAGTAAAACATACAGGCCTAATGGGGCATTAGCAATGGCGAGTGTCCTCCTCGTTGACAATACACTATTGTACCTTACGTAAAGGCGTCGATTGTATGTTGAAGGCGAGGGTTGGTTGGTGGAATGTAGAAGGGGTGGTAAAGTGGTATAGTCTGGAAGAACGTTTGTGCTCGTTGGGGAATGTCCCTGCGCTAGTTGTCACAAGAATCAAGGTGCGGATTCCTCTGATTCTTCCCTCTTCTATCTTCGATATCATATATTGAAAAGCTCACAAGAATAAAGTATGCGGATTAAGTATGCGGATCAACGGATTATTAATATTAATCTGTCATGAAATGAAACGCACCAACAATAATGATAATATTAAAAATATTCATCTTTCTTGACAGGTTACGATCGTACTATAGGTGCATTCATAAGACATTGGTTTAATCCTGATACCGATAATGTCATGCCAATGTCATGTCAGATGTGGACCATTGCTTAACCTCGAATCTGCGTACGCTATGAGAGACAATAACCGAGCAAGCAATACCAGTACAACTCAAAACGTAGAACACCAAGAAGCCAATGACCGCCGTACACCAAATGGATTTTGGTTCAGGTACCGCCTTAAGCTGTTCAAAGATGCCTCTTTGCAGACTGCTATTGTTGATATCTTACAAATTAGAGCAGTTTGAACGTAGATCATGATTTTTAATTCTGGATTTCAAGTTTTTTCCCTTTTTGTTTGTATAAATATGTATGAAATGTGCCTTTACAGATAAATTGCTACATTACGTTGACATCTCAGTTAATAGCGAATTGTTAATGATAAGCTATAGCGTCATTCATTATAACAGCTCGACAAATTATATTTTAATTTTATTCACACAACATAGCACCCCTCGGTGAACACCAGTTTATCGTGCTGTATACGGTATAGCTCATTTTATATTGCTTGTATTCAGTGCATTCACATAATGAACGACTTAGTCCTATATTATGACCTAAACATTATCAACGGATATTAAATAATCTTTTCCAAGGTACTCATCATCTCTAGAGCGATTTCCCTCTCTTATCTGTCTTCTGATTATGGTATTTACGGTGGGATGTGGCGCTCTAACATATGCAATTCATGGTCTTCCCTCGTTCGAAGAACCAAGAAAGGTAAAACAGAAAAGAAAAGTAAAACAAGAATAAAGTGCAGCATAATTGCAATTGGTAGGGATCTGACATAATCTGCAGACATATTTAATATATCATAATGATCTCTTTCCATATATCTATTGACTGCCCACTTCAATGTAACAAGTTAAATGTAAGCCAGGGTTTCCCTAACTTTACACCCCCGCGAACCCCCTGTGGATGTCAGAGTTGTCCACGAACCCCAAACTTTTCGAGACACGATCTGAGTCATTCAATATTATACTATAATAGGAATAACAGTCCTTCGTAAAAGATCAAGTATCACATGCATGGTACGGTACTACTATGGCAACATATGCGTATGGAACGCGAAAAGAGGTTGTCGATATGTACGACTTTTGTACATTACTTAATTATATGATATATCATATTGTAGTTCAACAAAATTACTCTAGTTTTGACCTTCAGAAACGTCTCTCGAACCCCATGTGATGGACTCACGCACCCCCTGGGGTTCATGCACCCCAGTTAGGGAACCCCTGATGTAAGCTATTCAATTGGGCCTCACGTATATACTGATGTCAGATGTATGGAATTCAGTCTATGCAAGCTAGCAATGTAGTGATAAGCAAATTGAGTTTAGTGTATGTTTGCATTTGGCTATCCCAAACATAACACCAAATTGTTGGATATCGAGCTTTACTTATTTCTTACCCATTTTGTGTTACCTAAAACTAATTATCTGACTTAAATTGAACATTTGTTAATTTAACCATTATGTCATATATAACAAGATCCAGTGTTGATTTATGTATAGTACTAGTATTAAATAGCATTAATGTATATCTCTCGTAGGGTTTTGAAGCTAGGGGAACGGAGATTGGCAGTTTTCTAACATCTTTATGGAATCTGCAACAAGGAAATCACGATTTATCTTCCGTTGTGAGAATCTCTGAGCAAAGAAAACGCTCGTTGGCGCATCAGTTGGATGAGACAACGCCGTTACACAGGGACAAGAAACAGATTAACAATTGTCCAGCACTTGGTAAGAAATTACTATTTATCTTATCTAGGAGTGTTAGCGGTTAACACCGGTGCCTTTAAATCATAAGGTCCCGAGTTCGAGTCACTCCAAGATTAATGTATATCGTCCAGTTACAGAGTTGTTGACAATTGACAATTCATAATCATGGACGTTAAATATGAATCTAAGAGAATGAGTTCGGTCAGCTTGCGGCTTTTATAAGCCTATGATGGCTTCTTCGCGAGTTCCTGCTTGCAGGAGGATCTCAAATACATACATACACACATCTTAAATACAAATTTTCAAATCATTAATTAAATATAAATATGATTGTACTAATGATAAAAGTATCTGGTCAATTTTTGATGCGTTCTTTTCGTTTGTACACAGGGTCACATCTTCTTAAGCTTGTGTACGAGACAGTGGATGAAGGTTCTATGTTTCAAGCAGACAAACTCACCTCAGTGTGTCGACACGAAGAGAATTTGATAAGAAAGCACGACAGCTTTGCTAAGACTTGTGTAACACAGAGAACGGTAGCAGCAGGAAATATGTGTTGTCCAAGCTGGTCTTTGGGGTACGTGGTAGCTTTAATGAGTAATAAAAGTTCCTGCTTCGATGTGGCGGAGATGGATGTGACCTATGCCCAAGAAATATTGACACAATTCCAGGCGATAAGTACGTCTGTGATTGTACCGTCAGATCTGACTAATTGTCAACACTTTCCAGAGCAGTGTACCGTAGAGGATTTGATCTACATTACTTCCAATTTTTTACTTCCAATTTCATATTCTGACCATCCCACTTTTACCATGTCATTCTCCCCCATCGTGTTGTGCCCTGACTCTAATAACTGCGGAAATTCCACTCAACAGCTATTTGAAGATAATTTTGGGGATGACGCTAGTCTCGACGATGATGTCACGAAAGTTACAGCCGGAGATTTTGGATTGAAGTTTGTTTTATTTGACTTGTTTTTGGTTTCTGATTTCTTTTTGGTAATGATGGGTGCCCTGTCAGCTTTATGTATCATATGGATATACACACACTCTCTGTTCATCACTTTGTGCGCAATAACAAACATGGCGATGTCTTTGACCATGGCCTACTCAATCTACTTTCTAGTTTTTAGACTTACCTTTTTCCCGTTCGTCAACGTGATCAGTGCAGTGCTCATTATTGGTGTTGGAGCTGATGATACATTCGTTTATATTGATCTCTGGAGAGCTTCTCAAAAGAAGTTTGGTTTCACGAAAGAGAAAAGAGTACACGTTTTAGAAGAAACTAGCAAACATGCATTCTCTACAGTGTTTGTAACCAGTTTTACCACTTCCTCTGCTCTTTTTGCCACAGCATTCAGCAACATCACAGCTATCAAATGTTTTGCCGCATATGCGGGTTTGGCCATTCTAATAAACTTTGCGTATACTATAACATGGCTACCAGCTGTGATAGTTATCCATGATAAATATGTTTCTATTATCAACCCAATGGTATCAGCATTGCAAGCAAAAAGCCATATTGTGAACAGCCTGCTAAAAGTAATCAACAAGTGTTGCCATTCTCCTAACTTGTTCTTTGAGGTTATTTTACCAAAAGTTATTTGGCATCTTCGATTCTTTTGGTTAATATTTCTTTTGTCGGTTGGCGCTTTGGGGTTCGTTCTTTCATTCATATATCCTCGCCTTGGTTTACCCGAGAAAAATGAATTTCAATTATTTCGCGACGACCACCTATTCGAGCAGTACGATCAAGTATATAGGAAGACATATGCATTTGATATCAATGAGAAGCCTTTAATGCCCGTATTTTTCATATGGGGTGTTATACCAATCGATAACGGTAACCACTGGGATCCTTATAACACTGGACAGCTTGTTTTGGACACAAACTTTGAATTTGGTAACAGTCAAACCCAGGAATGGCTATACAATTTCTGTATTCGTGTTCGTCAACAAAGTTTCATAAGTAATTCTAGTAGTAATGGCTTTTGTATGATCGATGATTTCAGACTGTGGATGCGGCGACCATGTTTACTTCCACCAGATAACCGTTGTTGTGCTCAAACAAATTTCCCGTTTACAAAAACTGTCTTTGAGGCATGTGTGAAACACTATTGGAACGAACGTTGCATCAGTTTCTCATGTGAATATAATTTAGCGTCACCTGGACTACGATTTGATGAAGACAACACACTCAAAGTGTTGTATCTAGCGTTTGACGGTTCGACTCCTTACAGTTTACAGTTTTCATCGGTAGACACGTTTTGGAAGGAGTTAAGGACATGGACCCAAAAGGAAGTTATAAATGCACCTGTTGGAATGCAGGGTGGTTGGAGCGTCAGTCAAATGGATATTCAACTGTATTTCTATGACCTACAAGCCGGTATTGCCAGTGGAACAGCCACATCGGTTTCAATTTCTTTGAGCATGGCTTCCATTGTATTATTTCTTAGCACCAGAAACATTGTTACAACACTGTTTGCTATTATAACTATATCATGTGCCGTGTTCGTTGTTATAGGCTGTCTTGTTCTTCTTGGCTGGGAACTAAACGTGTTTGAGTCAGCAATACTTTCTCTTGCAGTTGGGTTATCGGTTGACTTTACGATTCACTATGGAGTCGCCTTTAGATTAGCCCCGTTCCCTGATCGCAAGAGCAAGGCTATGTATGCCACCACAACACTAAGTGCTGCAATTACCGTGGCGGCTGTATCAACATTTACTGCAGGTGCTTTCATGATTCCAGCAACTGTTCTCAGCTATGTACAGCTTGGTGTTTTCCTTACATTAGTGATGGCCGTAAGCTGGATATATGCTAACTTTCTATTTTTACCTTTATGCTTTACATTGGGCCCTAATAACAACTTTGGCCAAGTTCGACCAGTCTCGTTCTTCTTACGCAAAGAAGACCCACAGCACCATAATCGTTGCTCAGGGAATGATGTCCTAGTTAGAAGCAATACAAGTGAGGTATCCCGTAACGTAGATAGGACCGATTAGTGAAAATACTCAACCGCAATTTGAGTAGAAATGGAACTGAGCAAAATCGGCTAAGGGATGGATTAAACGTTAGGCAAAAATGACTGTGCAAACACAGAGGTTAATTATTCAATAGAAGCTTGTAAACCCTGTACAAACCGATTTAATTCTCGAAAGAGATACAGTTTTACTTGATGATATATTACCCTCCGAGATTCTAATCTCTCACGACTCATGTCATTTCTGTTCTATTTGCAGACGAGAATGGAAGAATGTGGCTTCGTTGGGTCAAACTAGAGTCTCTCTATAAGCATAGTTGCGACATGACGATCCCAAAATATCAGGTCACGCGGTCTATACATCCATATATGTACCCCAACTGATGACTGTCACTGAAATGATTATTTTACACACATACACAAACGCGCGCCGTTCCCACGCACACAACTCTGCATTAGACCATTGGGGTATACAGTATAAGAAGAACACGCTATAGGGCGACTGGCGATTTAATGTTATTTCGTCATATTGGACTATTGTTAGGAATATAATTATTTATATCCGTGAATATATGCCATACTGTCGAAAGCAATGTTCTACTGTACAGGTGAATTCACTCCATTAAGAGATTGTCATACAGTGAGTTTCGAGATATTTAGAACAATGAGTTGAGCCAAACCTACGACCCACTAGAAAGGGCATCTACAAAGGGCATCAACAAAGGGCATCAACAAAGTTATTATTTATTCAATAATTTGACAGGAAACTTTCAATTTTAATAATAATTTGGCCATAGAAATTTATTTGCTACTTGCAAACTTATATCGATTACATTGCTTGGATAGTTCAGTGTATGCTAATAATCTATTGGGTATTTTCTGTACATCACAGTCACATTTGTACTGCTGTTGGCCTCAATGGATCAAATCTGCCGGTGATGGCAAACATTTGTGAAGGCATCGAGTAATTTCTGCGACCAAGTGAAGACAATAAAATGTAGAAAATAAGGAAAATAAGACCGTATTAGGTGTGAACCAACATAGTTGTTTTTCAACTATAGCCATATTGTCCATAGATCAGTAATAGTTAGTGAATCATGCAATTCATTCTGTATAAGTTCTAACCTTCAGGAGAGACCAATGGATGCGGTGGAGGATCTACAGTATATATATATATATATATATATATATATATATATACATATATATATATACATATATATATATATATATACATATATATATATACATATATATACATATATATACATATATATATATACATATATATATATATATATATATATATATATATATATATATATATATATATATATATATATATATATATATATATATATATATATATATATACATATATATATATATGGTGGCTTGTTCATATTGATGGCTTTCTATTCTTCACCGAATAAGGAATGTTAGTAAATTCCATTTTTCTAATTAATCATCGAGTGTGTTTTATTTTGTTTCTTCTTTTGGTTTGAATGATGTTGATGAAGTTCATCATATTCTCACAGCAACTATAGCTTTCATTTCCCAGCGTGGCGATTTCAGAGCCAACTTTAATACAGCCATCGTATTAGTTTATACAAGGAAATGTTAGGAACTGCCTGGTTAATACTAGTATACAGAACAAACGCATGCGGAAACTTTATAGCAGCTCTAGTTTAATTTTGAAAAATGTTGGATGTAATTAATTCAACCTGCATCACAGCGGTGATATCATCTCCCATATTTAATTGCAGAGTCGTACGTCTGTTCTTCTATTGTGTCTATTCACTGGTGCGAATAGTAACTGTCGTTACATACAATGCTGTCATTACGCTAACAAAAAATCGCTTATACTCTCACAACCTTTGGAGAGAGATTCGGTTTTCATAATGAGGTTTATACGTACCATAATAAATAATGGTTCATTAAAAGTGTCTGTTCTCGCGGTCGCCAGACGCAAATAAAGTATTCAATCGGCATATCCTAACCACCAGTGGCTAAAAGAAGACCGGTGCGAATTCTTCATATTATGACTGGTCCGATTATAAATCTAGCCTAGCTATTTCTGTACGGCTGGTCCGATTATAAATCTAGCCTAGCTATTTCTGTGTGGCAGGACAATTGTATATACTTGCTTCAATTACTCTTTTATTTTTATTTTTATAAAACTGAACATGAGCTATATGAGTGTATTTTATTCAACTGTTTACTCGAGTCTCTACTAATCACCCTCCCTAACACACTCATAATAACTATCCGGTACTTCACCACACCGCCGTAGCGGCCAGCGTTACAGCGTATTTTTAACTTTGTTGCGACAGGTGGAACTTCATATAGAAGCCGCAAGTTCAATTTCATACAAGCAGCACGTGCCTTGTGTATGATACTGCAAATTAATATGTCTGTCAATATTCCTATCATACCGTCCTACCATATAAGACCTGAAGATATGCAAATGAGACCCAAATTCTGAGAGCTTGAACCGAAACCTAATCACAAATGTAAACAAGCAGATGTTAGTTCACATTGGCTTCTAAAGCAAGGCGCATGTGAACTATAAATACTGAATGCTTAATTACAATAGTTACATTTCAGCGAGTTACTACTGGTTTTGGTTCGTTGCTGACTTAGTTGTCGATGACCAATATGAAGCTTCTTATAATCCTTGGTATGCTCTTGACCGTTGGTCTGGCTCGGGATTACTCCGGGTGAGTCTATTTCTTGGCTTCATACAAAGTCTAACGGCGAGGGAGGTGGAGGGGGGGGGGGTGGAAGGGGAAGGCAGTGATAGGATTGACAATGTTTAAAAAAAATATTTTCGTGTAAATATATGTTCCATTATGTTTAATCGAGGTGACCGTAAACTTCCTACTGTATATCCCACGAAAAGAGAATAAGCCCTTCTTTTAAAGCGAATACATCCTCGTGCATGTTAATTCGAATATATAAGCGTATAAATATCTGCATACAACAAGAGGTCTTCAATCCCCAAAATATTGGTCCTAAACCCAGGATTAGTGACGCCCAAAAATTCTACTTTATTGGTGAAAAGAACTAGTCCAGGTGGGGACTTTTTAAATTCTACTTTATTGGTGAAAAGAACTAGTCCAGGTGGGGACTTTTTAAATTCTACTTTATTGGTGAAAAGAACTAGTCCAGGTGGGGACTTTTTAAATTCTACTTTATTGGTGAAAAGAACTAGTCCAGGTGGGGACTTTTTAGTGCTGAAAGTAGCAAGATTAATTGACGGGGAAGAGGCATAGTGGGGCAAAGGGGATCAATCAATTCGTACAGTTTGTGCCTGGTGTTCTTGTTATTATTCCAATCATGGTTTTTATTCCAATCACGGTTTTAATTGGCGAGTTTCGATTCTGGCACCTAGAGGAATTGGGGTAAAGTTACAGAATTATTGTTACTGTTGTGTGTCAGTCTATACCTTTGAGTACACTGTCACCATCTCAGCGGCCTTCCTAAAGTGTTTTCCAGATTAAAATATAAGTTGATAGTTTAGTGATTGTCAGTCTGTTCATTACAAGTACAAGAAGCCCTGGTGCAGCAATCCTTACTACTATATACAACCATGTCTACATGCATTTGAGCTATTTAATTGGGGTCCAATTCCAAATCTTCCCTCCCCGACTGATTTATGTAACTTTTACTAAAGGGTCACAGGCGAATGAAGGATTTCATAAAGAAGGGGGTGTTGCCCTTGCAAGGTTGTGTTAATAAGTACTATTGATATTTTGTGTGAGGTTGAAAATTGGTTGTACACCCGTACCGTAGCAATGGTAAAATCTTCCCTGGCTGAGTTTTATGTATTCGATTCTGGATATTTCAGTATGCGTATGCGTATGTATGCGATTTAATACTAGCCTGGATATATTAGAATGAATACGCGTGTGTATGCGATTTAATACTAGCCTGGATATATCAGAATGAATACGCGTGTGTATTCGATTTAATACTAGCCTGGATATATCAGAATGATACGCGTATGTATTCGATTTAATACTAGCCTGGATATATCAGAATGATACGCGTATGTATGTGATTTAATACTAGCCTGGATATATCAGAATGATACGCGTATGTATGCGATTTAATACTAGCCTGGATATATCAGAATGATACGCGTATGTATGCGATTTAATACTAGCCTGGATATATCAGAATGATACGCGTATGTATTCGATTTAATACTAGCCTGGATATATTAGAATGAATACGCGTATGTATGCTTGTATGTATGTATGTATGTATATGTGATCTTCCCGCAAGCAGGAACTCGCGAAAGAAGCCATGGAGGCTTGTAGACTCGCAAGCTGACCGAAGCCAATCTCTCGGCACACATTCATTTAACGTCCATGTCGGGAAATCGTTATTGAACAACACCCTTGCCAGACGACACACATTGCTGTTGGCGGGGAATCGAACCGGGGATCTCATGACTGGGAGACGCCGGCGTTAACCACTAGGCTATACACTCCGCCTATGCGATTTAATACTATAGCCTGGATTTATCAGAATGAATACGCGTGTGTATGCGATTTAATACTAGCCTGAGTATATCAGAATGAATAGGCGTATGTATTCGATTTATACGAGCCTGAGTATATCAGAATGAATACGCGTATGTATGCGATTAAATACTAGCCTGGATATATCAGAATGAATACGCGTATGTATGCGATTTAATACGAAGATATCTTTCATTTATCACGTTCATATATAAACTCCTTGTCTTTGGTTATGAAATATATACGGGTACGTATTCGCTTTAACACGGGTAAACATTCAATTTAATCCTCCAATATATATTGCAGTTTGTACCATATGGCCGACCCATAGATATTGACTTCAAGTCAGCCAAGGCTTCACAATTGGTACATTTCCGTTACAACTATAACCAGTCTACGCACAACCTTTCATTCAGATTTATTCACTTCAAACTAGGTAAAATGTCTCTACAAACTGCACTACGTATACCAAAGCTGGTAGCCTCGATTTGCTAACCGATTGGTTAAAAGATAATTGATAACTATGGTACAATGGCCTATCTGCGAATGACGTAAAGCTTTCAAATCCTAATTTACAGACATGCCGAAGTAGAACTTTCATGCAACAAAAGTCGTAGGTGAGGGTCGGAAATCCCCCTCCTCCCCTTCTCCCCTCCTCTCCCCTCCCCTCCGCCCCTCCCCGTTGCCAATTTTGTGATGAGCGAAGGGAAGCATTAAAGATGAAAGCCCTGAAATGATGGAATATGGATTCAGTCTTTGGTGTAACAGTGACCTGTTATATTGCTTTGTATGTCTTTTCTCGTTATGGTGATAATTTGCTTACTAACTATATACTTGTATGACAGAACGTCGATTCGTTATTATCGTAGAAGAAAATGATTCTAATGTGAATGTTTCCATAGTGATGTAAGTACTGTTCTTTGATCTCTATAGGACCCTAATAATTGGAGCAGATTAATCACTTTTATAATAAGATGACATGAACAGGGCCAATCCCTTACTCCAAACACACTGCTGACTTGACTAATCGTTTAGTTCTTGACTACACTGCTGACTTGACTCAACAGTTAAAATATCCTCCCATATTTTTTAAAAAGCTTCGATTTGTATACACGTGCTGATGTCAATGTCCACACCTGTTGGGAAGCAAACAAATATACGATACACCTTGGCGTGCGGAAGGAACAGCTGGTGTGGAGTAAAGTTAAGATAAGAGCTGTTACTAACCCTTATCTGATGTATGAAGTCATCAAGGAACGTATAGCCTGTCCAAGATGACACAGTTGGTTTATTTTTACTGATTGTAAGGCGGAGGCATATTATTCCAGCTTTTGGCAATACTATTACTTTGCCAAAGTAATAATATTCTACATGAAGCTAGAATAATATGCCTCCGCCTTACAAACAATGTTTCGACTCATTGGTCTCCCCACCCACCCCACCCCAACGCCACCCCAATGCAACTGTTATACTGAAATTATCATGTTAAAGCCCATTTTAGAAATATAGTAGGGGTAAGGTAGATTAAAAATACTCATTGCTCACATTCCCACGGGCCATGATAACATCAGCACGGTTTTTTACAGAGTTGTTGACATTTGACAATTCATAATCATGGAGGTTAAATATGAATCTAAGAGCTTGAGGCTTTTATAAGCCAATGATGGGTTGTTCGCGAGTTCCTGCTTGCAGGAGGATTTAAATACATACATAAATACACCCATATATACACACATACATACACACCCCCATACATACATACACAAATACTTTAGCGGCGATCATGGGGGGGGGGGGACGGGGAGACATGTCCCCAAATATTTTAGGTGGGGGATATAATATCTAATATCCCCCCCCCCCAATATTTGGTGGCATAGTTTTCTTTTAGCATATTTTTTTTTATTTTTATGATATCGCTAGTAATTTCAAAATAGAAAATGCTTAGATGCAACTTACAAGGCCTGGGAAGTGCCATTTCCAGCGATCTGGGAGGCATTTTCGGCCAAAATTTTCTTTTGCGCTTCGCACCAACTTATGGTGGCGCTATACGCTTAGATAGTTTGCCTACAAGCTTCGCCCCTCCCTTGGCAAATTCCTCGCAAGGCGCCTGTCTAACTGTGTCACAATTTGTTACTATATATGATCGAAAGTAGTTGTTACTTTTCTTTCGAAATGAATAGCTAGATATATATATATATATATATATATACATATATATATATATATATATATATATATATATATATATATATATATATATATATGGGCGGCGATCATGGGGGGGGGGAGGACGGGGGACAGCCCCCCTAATATTTTAGGTGGGGATATACGGTAGTTTCTAATATCTAATACCAAGATTTGGTGGCATAATTTTTGTTGTTGCTATCAATAGAAAATAATGCGTGAGATTAGTTATCCAAATCATATTTGGCGGTGGCTAAAACTTCATCCAACACATGCTGCATGAGGTAAGTGACTCTTCGTGGTCGTTTCTGTGACCTGTGACCGTATAGCATGTTGTCACTCATGATTATTATCATAATGTCTGTACATCGCTTGTGTATGAGTGTAAGTACGTATACAATCATAATGATCCACATCGATATGGGTTCACTGGGTTTCCATTTGGCCTGTTTCCTACAAGATTTCTAACCGCAGGGGCGTAGCCAAGGGGGGGGGGCGAAGGGTGGAGATCGCCCCCCTCGAGCATATTTTTTTTTATATCGAAGTTTTATAGTAGCCGTTATAAGATGTTTTAATATTTGTACACCAATAAATTAACTATGTCTGAATTTTCGAAATTCCTTGACCAACGCATTCTTCATCACACTTCCCTCTACTCGTGCAGTTTTGACCGGTCTGTTAGGGGTTGAAGGTTTTTTTTCTATATTGGTGGTCCATAGATGAAATTTTGTGCAACATTATGGATATGTTTTGAAGTGAATTTATTCAAATTCTGAACAAATAACGGGCAACCTTGAAAAGTGGGGCTGACGGGTATTGTGGGGCGTTACGTGTATTACCTACAAAAGCAATGATCCACAGGAGATGCAATGAGGTCCAACATGATATGTGACTGGTGACAATCTTCAAAAAGGTTATGGATGGGGAAAAAAAAAACTATTTGGAAATACTTGGTTCTCAGGCAAAAGTGTACATCTGGTTGGTCATTTTCAAGCCCGAGAAGTGCCATTTCCGGTGATCTGGGGGGCTATCAAAACCAAAAATTTTCTTGTACGTTGCGCGCCAACTAATGGTGGCGCTAGTAATTCGCCTGCATCCAAGCAAATGTCCCCCCGATATTTGAAACAAATCGCCGCCCCTGCACAAATACATACATACACACATACATACACACATACAATAAGCTAAACTGGGTAATGGTAATTGGGTTTGTGCCCCTTTAAGAGATTTACTCTTCATGTTATTTGCAACACACACCACCCATATCACACACACCCCGCTGCACATGTTTTGTATTGCGTCACTGTTCTAGGTTTTCTTACTATGTCGACGTCGATGAGTTTTCTGGTACATGTAGCCATGGAGGTTTTACCTCCATGATGTAGCCTACTTATTGTAGAAAACTCACTGGCTGAGGTAACAACCATTGAGTTTGCTACAATAAGTAGGCTACATGTGCCAGAAAAAAGGAGTTTGCCACAAGATAGGTAATGATAAAATAGTTAATATAATTCATATAGCTACAAGGGCCGGTTTGGGGCTGCATCGAATAAAAAGCCCCCCCCCACCCCATCACCGGCCCCTGGACACGTAGATGTCGTGCACTAGTGCTCAGGAAAAGACTGCTTGAATTGTGCACACTTGGGAGTGTGGGTGTGACAAGTTACCAAGGACCAGGGTTAACTGTTGTAAAGTCGTATAAGGGAGTTGTTATGGAATGAGGAGGCCTTGATACAATACTAATTAAGGATCTAGGAACACAGAACATTGAAATCTTATTCCGCCAACACCTCATTCAATCGAGAATGTAATAAACTTGACACCAAAACAAATATACAGACTATGTATATATATGGTGCCTATAACATGCTCTGAAATTTTGTTCAAAGTGCGGCTGCAGAAAATAAAAGCCAAGCTTGCGTTGAAAAGATTTTGGCACGTAAGGTTGTCCATTTAGAACGCCACTATCATTAGAAAAATGCGTATACATTGACAACGTGGATTTACATTTCTAAATAAACACCATTGAAAGCAAACATTAATGTTGTTCTATTTATTGATATACTTTTTGAGGTTATTTTCTACTGTTTCGTTGTAAACGTAATGATCTGATATGGTTAATGTTTGCTTCGTGTTATAGAAATAATGACACATATAATTATTTAATTACGATGTGTATGATGGCTGTATATGCTTCCGAACATTACACACTCAAAACAACTTATTTGCATGCATGGGTTACGGTACTACGAGTCGCTGAATTTCTATTATATGCGTTCTCGTTGAATATAGACGCATGGGGCCGCGATATATATATCATAGCGATGGAGGCGCTATATTAAATCTTTGCATGGATCAGTAAAAAACATAGAATAATTTAGTGCCGTAATAATGACACTTTATAGTTACAACGCAAAAACCAACATTACAAATAAAGCATACAATTGCGTGGCTTTAGTAATGCATTTACGTTATGAGGGTATTATAATCACCCCATATTCCCACAATACTGTGTTAACTCTTCGACCTGTTCTCAGTGTCAGACATAGCAATCTTGTTCCCGTCCTTCTGTGAATAAAGTTAACAAAACTGCGATATACCATGCAGGTTTATCACTGAACGCAACAATTTTATTGTGTCAATCCCTGCAGGTACAAAACAATTCGGATTACCCCAACCAATGCTGTCGACTTGGAGATTCTGAACGATTTTGAGAGAGATTTTAAACATTTGGTATGTTGCTCATTACTATGGCCTCATTTCTCACAAACTAAGCTTATACGATTCTGAAATTTACATTATTTGTCATTCTACTTTGCAGATTTGTATAACTTTGACGTACTAAACTTCAGTTCCGTGTGATGTTTTTGTGTGTGCGTGGTATCTTAAATTTGAAGCACCGTGATGAGGTTTTTCAACATTTCGGTTTTATAGACCTTTCTAGATAACGTTTGTACAATTATAGTCAGGATACTGTTGATTGTAATAAATGACTGCCTCATAATCAAACATCACTAATCGTCAATTTTATTTCCTTTTCATATCAAATAATATTTTGATGTGGTCTGTCATAGGTTGATTTCTGGCAGGCGACGAGAAGTCTGGATAGAACATGGGATATAATGGTACCGTCAGTTCTTGTTAGTGACATCGAAGAGTTTTTGAATGCTAATGGTCTAAGTTTTCGAGTGGGAATTGAAGATGTTCAAGAACTTCTCGACTCCCAAGTTCAGAAAAGAGAGTTAGCGATTTCGAGTACAGCTGACTTTAACTATGATGTATTTCACAGTTACCAGGAGGTGAGTTTTATTCTTAAACTCTATTGACTTAATTAAAGCTTTGATATTTTCAAGGTCGTTTTTAATATTAATTTTCTGTAGGTAGTTATCGTATCAGTCAACCTGGACCTCCCGAGCCACAATACCGTTGAATTTCTCTCCTTTTAGTTCAACATTTGGACATATAGGATACATCTATATCTGGGCCGATTGCGACTAAATATTTCGTTTGCTAAACACATGCATGAAATGTCTTTAGAGGGTCCCTCTCCTGTTTACTTTTGTATAATGTTATTACTATTTGTGTTACTATTTAATCTGTACCATACTACTCTAAAATAAAGATGTATGTGCTCCGGTTTTCTCTCGGAACTGAATGTTTCTTTCTGTGGCCAAATCGCCCGATGTCTTGTTTCCCGATATGGTTGTTAATGTATTTACTGCTATTTACGAGGTTATAACTTTATTGGTACTTTCATTCAATAGATTCGAGACTGGGTTTACGACTTCGCAATGGAACATTCTGATCTCATTGAAGTACAAGATGTGGCTTTCAGTTACGAAGGGCGCGCCATTGCGCTAATGAAGGTTGTTTAAATCATCTATAACGGCAACCTGCTTCTCTATGCTAAATGAGACTAACTTCTCTATTTTACCATGACTACCTTCTCTATGCTACCATGACTACCTTCTCTATGCTACCATAACTACCTTCTCTATGCTACCATGACTACTTTCTCTATGCTACCATAATTACCTTCTCTACGCTACCATGACTACCTTCTCTATGCTACCATGACTACCGGTACTTTCTCTATGCTACCATAACTACCTTCTCTATGCTACCATGACTTCCTTCTCTATTTTATAATGACTAACTTCTCTATGCTACCATGACTAACTTCTCTATGCTACCATGACTACCTTCTCTCTGCTACCATGACTACCTTCCCTATTTTACCATGACTACCTTCTCTATGCTACCGTAACTACCTAATCTACGCTACCATGACTTCCTTCTCTATTTTATAATGACTACCTTCTATATGCTACCATGACTAACTTATCTATGCTACCATGACTACCTTCTCTATGCTACCATGACTAACTTATCTATGCTACCATGACTTCCTTCTCTATTTTATAATGACTACCTTCTCTATTTTATAATGACTAACTTATCTATGCTACCATGACTAACTTCTCTATGCTACCGTAACTACCTTCTCTACGCTACCATGACTTCCTTCTCTATTTTATAATGACTACCTTATCTATGCTACCATGACTACCTTCTCCATGCTACCATGACTACCTTCTCTACGCTACCATGACTTCCTTCTCTATTTTATAATGACTACCTTCTCTATGCTACCATGACTAACTTATCTATGCTACCATGACTACCTTCTCTATTTTATCATGACTACCTTCTCTATATGCTACCATGTTACCTTCTCTATGCTACCATGACTACCTTCCCTGTGCTACAATGACTACCTTCTCTACGCTACCATGACTACCTTCTCTTTGCTACCATTTCATTTATATTCGTTATCATTACCTTACTACGCTACAAACATAACCTTCTCTAAAATACAACTACCATATGTATGATTAAATTACAAGTTCCATATCTATGCTTTAAGATGTATCACACCCATGCTAGTATACGATATACTATGTCAATGCCATATCAACTCTCTCCTAATAGGATTCACCGTATATATTCTATATTACATACCATGTTACCTATCCTAGCAATACCACATACAACCCACATATACTACCATTGAACCTATCATTGGTATAGCTAATAAATATAAATGTAAATATTTAATTTTAAAAACAGTCAGGTGCTTTCACCAACAGATTGGTAAACCAAAATCAGACGGATCCCCAAAGAAAGGTGTTTATTACCAAGGAGGCATTCACGCCCGCGAATGGCTTTCACCAGCCACTGTTATTAGCATCATCAGATATGTAAGTAACAGCACATAATTATGAAATAAGTTTATGAATGAAGTTTAGATAATAGGTTTTAACCAAGATAGAACCTACGGAGTGCCAATTGTTTCAAAACATGTCCAAACTGAAATCAACATGTCCAAACGGAAATCGACATGTTCAAACTGAAATTAACATGTCCAACTGAAATCGACATTTCGACACTGAAATGGACATGTCCAAACTGAAATGGACATGTCCAAACTGAAATCTACATGACCACACTGAAATCGACATGTTGATATTGATGTCGGTATGTCGACATTGATGTGTGTTATTGCAGAAATTGAAATCATCATGTCCAAACTGGTATCAATATACCGAATATAAAATTGACGTATTTAAACTGAAATCAATAAAGCCAAATCAAGAACGCATAACTCAAAATGACACCACGTTCACTGCTAGCTTCAAGTTCTGTTTTGATACACTTGGCGATTTTACAGGTGCGCCGAATGTTTCAAAACACGAATGTTTTGAAACTGACATCAATATGTCCAAATGAGATAACGGCATGTCCAAATAAGATATTATAGGGATGGCTGCCAGTTGTCATAGCATTTTGCGCCCGGCTCATTCAAGTTGCATCTCATTTTTACACGGTACAATAAGGTAGGCTTCCTAGCGGGTTGGATTCATAATATAACCAGCAACTGGATAGCAAGTAGTAATAGTATACGTTGGATCATTATTTCGAATGATTTTAATACGCGCTTATGGAATCAAATGCTACTGTAGGTTAGCTGTGCTAGCTAGCTAGCAAGTTACAAAGAACAAATAATAACATTGCCATTAGCCTACACCTGTACAAATAATACAAGATACGTACGTGTGTATATCGCATGCAGAGTATGATAACCAAAAAAAAAATTACTTCGTCTGCATGAGATGTTCCAGTTGTTATCTATGCATAGTTGTCAATGGTTAACGAATAAGAAGTAAGATAGGGGGCCTAAATGGATTCATCAAAATAGCCTACCAACTCCATGCAATACCAATTACCATGGTAAGAATTGGAAAACGTAGCCTAGCCTAACTTGAATAGAGGCTAAGGCTAACCAGTGCCAGTACATCACAGTACTAGAAGGATACTCAAGTCAGCCTAACTTAACTCATATACATGGAGCTCGGCCCTATGATATATGTTAGGTACGTATGTCCGTGCCGTGCAGAAATATTTGCGGCCCGGGTGCAAATTACCATGATAACAGACGTGTTTGGATAACTCGCTTTATGTTTGGACACGCTGTTATCGAGTTGGACATTCGAAACAAATGGCCCGCCAGGCTAGCTCGGAATGGATTATACAGGAGATGTAGAAACTAGCAAGCATCGCCGTAATCTCGACATTTCGCTTTCACTTTTTGGACAAGCCGATATCTCTTTGAACATGCCGATTTCACTTTCGACATATTGGTTTCACTTTGAACATGTCGATTTCAGTTTGGACATGTTGATTTCAGTTTGGACATGTTGATTTCAGTTTGGACTTGTTGATTTCAGTTTGGACATGTTGATTTCAGTTTGGACATGTCGATTTCAGTTTTGAAACAATTGGCACTCCGTAAGAACCTGTGTACATAAACCAACTACATAACGGATCCACTCTCAACCCCTGCAGTCCTATTGCATGGAGATTGTGACTGTATATATGATCATTGTCAGTTGTGTATCACGAGCCCCTTAAAAAGGGAGTAGATGCTACACATGGTCTTAGTTAAAGGCAGAGAAAGTGTAGATAATGTCTAACAACGGAGGGTATCTGACCAGAACAAGTATACTTACGTCATACTGGTGTGGTCGCCAAATACAACACAAAATTCGAAACGTGTTGTATCACGTTTATTCAGAACGTATAAACAAAAAAATATATATAACTTACTATAAATATATGCATCAGATAAAATTGTATTATAATCCACGTGTATCGGTGTAATAAATTACAACCGATCACAACATTTCAACATTAGTAGAAACAGCCTATATATATGCCAGACTTTGCCGAGACAACATGACCTCCTCTTACAAGATTTGTATTTAACTGCATGTCTTTGAGGAAATAATAATACACGTTACTTATAGTAACAGAAATATGCCAGTCTATATTAATACCCGACTTATAACTGTCTCGTTCACTAGAAACTATCCTTTGTTCAATGCAATATGCATATATGAGTTATATTTATACGATGTTAGTAATAAAATCAACTTACGGGATGATATCTGGATTAGCTCCTGGTTTCACATTAACGCTAGACAGAATTCATAGTAGACGATCAACATTCAGGAAAAAAACATCTTCATTTAGGAACACTAAGTAATCCCCGCATAAACGCTCTTGTGATGCGGGAACGCGAAGTAACCAATTGAGCTACATAAAAGCATTGTTGAGCATGTAACGGTCACGCCCGACATCGTGACCGTCCAACTGAAGTCGCAACAGACAAATACCTTGAGTAACTTCAACAATAGAGAAACAATTCCAAAGTACTGCATGATATGCGTCTGCTCAAGTTTGCAACTGAACAGTACGAAGACAGCGTAGCGGAATTTCTCCTGTGTCAGTGAGTAATATAAAGAAAGAAATTCAGCTGACAATGTTGCATATGTATATATGCTTAATTAAGACAAATACGTAACAAGTCCAACTAAAACTTCTACGTTTTTAAAATAATATAAACAGTGAAATGACACGAAATATTGACTAATTTTTTTAAGCAAGTGAAGAATTGCTTACTTTGTCGGTATAAATCAAAGAGTTGTGTATCTTCCTGCTTCCTTTTTTTAACGAGGCAAATTTCATTTGTGTGTCACCAGGGGAGGGTGGTATCCACGACGACTCCACTGTTCAAAGCACGCAAGGTGTCAGTGTTTAAAGCATGGTGTGCTTGGCTTGTCTTTTTTTTTTTTGTGCAGATGGTTGAAGATTATGGTGTGAATGACGATATTACAAACCTCCTGGACACCTTTGATTATTACATCATCCCTCAGTTTAATGCAGATGGATATGTGTATACATGGACTCAGGTATGCTATACACTCGAACTTAACTCAGTATACGCACATTCCAGTTGTCACGTGATAGAGTAGCTCCAATGTATGTCGCTACCTTTATGGTTTATGCTTTCGAACTTAACGCCGTACATGTGCATTCCAGTTTTCACGTGATCCCGTGTGTTTTTAGACCCGAATTCGGGTATGTTCTAATTCAAGTGAATACAGTATATGTGCATATCGAGTGACACATCAGCTCTGTGATGGAGACTGATAGAAATTAACTGAGAAATAAATTATCGAATTTAATGTCATATTTAAATCAGAAATCATAGAAAAGGATCACATTTTGAATTTAGTTCTTTTTTACATTTCAAAAGCAAGATCAAGTTTTTGCCGTCTGTTCAATGAATCCTTATATATAAGAACATTTGCATGGAAAGTATTGTGATAAATAATTCATAAACCTTTTAGTATTATTCCATATTATGTGATTACTGTAATTATTCAAGGGTTCCGAAGCGGAAATGTAAGGTGAGGATGGGGTAAATATAATGTTTCGCACACAGTTCAGATCATTAAATAGGTTAAAGTATGTTCCGTGACATAAATTCATATTTCAGGATCGTTTGTGGCGCAAAAACCGTCACCAATTTCCAGATGACGTATGTGACGGTGTTGACCTCAACAGAAACTACCCGGTAGGATGGGGAGGTAAAACGTTTGTCCTTGATTAATTATGACATCTTAGAAATACTTGATTGCCTAGCATTAATCCAGAAGCAAAGCTAGTATAAAGGAGAATCCAGAGCGATTTCCATTAATAACCCCTTCACACCCCTCCATCAAACATTACTTATTATTTCTATACAGAGGCTGAGGATAATCAATGCCTCGTCTCAAACCCCAATCCCCTCGATTGTAATATTACCCCCACCCCCCCCCCAAAAAAAATCGTGCTTTTTCAATTATCAAAGTTGTAATGTCATTGTCTGCTTGTCCAAGTGGAGGGGGATGGCCTCACCTTCATCATAGGTAGGGGGAATATTTAGTCGTGTTATTTTATATTCAGCCGGTGACTCATTAGAGCACTCCTGGCCCAGCACACTCTCCACAAAGGTTGATAGCCCTACCTAAATCACCATGAACACTATGCTATGCAAATTACTGTGTCTGATAGTTACTTGTCTTCCCCATGAAAAGTGCTACAAATCGTCTCAATTAATTTCGTTATCGCAATTCATGGTTAGAGTAAGCAGTATTGCACAATACCCCCGTAGGAAACGTAGCTGATATTTTATCAGCAGTATTTGGAGAAACGCCAGACAAAAACAAATGCATTAAAAATGAGTAAAGAAAGAAGAACAAAAATCACAGCTATTCAAGCTACAGTTGCTCTGTAGTGTCATGTCACGAGTGTTGATGTAGTGTCATGTCACGAGTGTCAATGTAGTGTCATCTCACGAGTGTCAATGTAGTGTCATCTCACGAGTGTCAATGTAGTGTCATGTCACGAGTGTCAATGTAGTGTCATGTCACGAGTGTTGATGTAGTGTCATCTCACGAGTGTCAATGTAGTGTCATCTCACGAGTGTTAACGTAGTGTCATGTCACGAGTGTCAATGTAGTGTCATGTCACGAGTGTCAATGTAGTGTCATCTCACGAGTGTTAACGTAGTGTCATCTCACGAGTGTCAATGTAGTGTCATGTCACGAGTGTCAATGTAGTGTCATGTCACGAATGTTGATGTAGTGTCATCTCACGAGTGTCAATGTAGTGTCATGTCACGAGTGTCAATGTAGTTTCATGTCACGAGTGTCAATGTAGTGTCATCTCACGAGTGTCAATGTAGTGTCATGTCACGAGTGTCAATGTAGTTTCATCTCACGAGTGTCAATGTAGTGTCATCTCACGAGTGTTAAAGTAGTGTCATCTCACGAGTGTCAATGTAGTGTTATGTCACGAGTGTCAATGTAGTGTCATCTCACGAGTGTTAAAGTAGTGTCATCTCAAGAGTGTCAATGGAGTGTCATGTCACTAGTGTCAATGTAGTGTCATCTCACGAGTGTCAATGTAGTGTCATCTCACGAGTGTTAAAGTAGTGTCATCTCAATAGTGTCAATGGAGTGTCATGTCACGAGTGTTAATGTAGTGTCATGTCACGAGTGTCAATGTAGTGTCATGTCACGAGTGTCAATGTAGTGTCATGTCACGAGTGTCAATGTAGTGTCATCTCACGAGTGTCAATGTAGTGTCATGTCTTGGTCACGAGTTTATGAGTGCCTATCTAATGCCGTCTACGTACACATTGACACATATACACATGCATAGAACGATACACCAAAATGACCTTGGAAATCCGGTATACATAATCTACCTTTCATTCATCGTATCAATTTGTGTGTGTCATCTTCAATGGTTCTGTGTGAATAGCAGTCTGGGTTTTTGTCTAATTTGCTTTCTTTATCATTTGACGCCAGGCAATGGTGCTCGAGGGTTCGTGTGCAGTGATGTCTACTACGGTGAAGCTCCATTTTCTGAGTTGGAACATCAGGATGTTTCGCAGTATCTCTATGATCTGAAGGACAACAAGGGCGTGGAATTCGTTCACTTCATCGATTTCCACACCTACTCGCAGTTACTGCTCTCTCCCTGGTCATATTCTGAGACGGTTCCAAACCCAGTTGATTATACGGATCATGTAAGTTACTTTAGGAGTCATCGATCGCCGGGTCGGACCCCGGGTACAGTAAGGTCACCGGCCCCATTTTGTACAAATAATTCTTGACGAATGCAAATGGGAATCGATCTTCTTTATCCATATTTCCCGGCCACGTCATATTTTCCCGGAACCCTAACTGAACCTAGGTCCGGGCTGTATGCCCCTTCAGTTTGGCGTGGAGTTTTATATAGAAGGATGTATGCAATTAATGGATAGGTCATGGAGACTGGAAAATCTTTACTTAATTCAGCTCGTTCATATGAAAGGAACTTGGAAATTCCGTTGTCAATCGTTCTATATGGTGTATATCGTACCCTCGACCCATGTACAAGGTGATACTGTTAATGATGAAACGCTAAACTCATTTCACTCTAATTTTGCTTCATAATGTACATAAATAATTCTCCAGGTTAATGTTGGAACTGCTGCATGTGAAGCCCTGAGGAAAGTGGCTGGAACTGATTACACAGTGGGACCCACCGCTGAAGTTTTGTGTGAGTATAACAGTATCCGATACAGCAGTCACTGATATAATAGATATATATATATATATAATATATATCTATCTATATATATAATATATATATATATATATACGGAGGCCTGTGGTTCGAATCCCGGTGGAAGCTGAAAGTTTTTTCACTGTTCTTGATTTTCCAACTCATTACGATTTTCATTTATATATATATATATATATATATATATATAAATATATATATATATATATAGATATATAGATAGATAGATATATATATATATAGATATATAGATATATATAGATATATAGATATATCGATATATCGATATATCAATATATCAATGGAGTTGGAAAATCAAGAACAGTGAATAAACTTCCAGCCTTCACCGGGATTCGAACCCGGGCCTCCCGCTTTGTACGCGGACACTGGAAGCAAAGCTGGAAGTTCTTTCACTGTTCTGGATTTTCCAACTCCTCGTTACGTTTTCAATTATATATATTCATTTGCCTTTGTCGTTTACCTCCATTTCATTAACATAAAGTATGTTCAAAGTATCTCTTTCGAGATCCGGCTTTAGGAATCACAAATGATTTCGAGTTAGTTAGCATCATGTTTGATCTCTAGAGCCTAGGGCAAATATTTCACCAAAACAGAACTAGTATTGTTCGATACAGGTGACTAACGCCTACAGTGGAATTACGACCTTTCCTACACTATATATATATATATATATATATATATATATACACATATAGATGTATATATGTATATGTATATATACATATACATATATATATATATACATATACATATACATATATACATATACATATATACATATATACATATATATATATATATATATATATATATATATATATATATATATATATATATATATATATATGTATATATATATATATGCGTGAGTGTGGTTGTGTGTGTGTGTGTGTAATCCAAGCGATATTTATACACAATTGAGGAGATAAGATCTGCAACTACATGGATTGCCTTTGTTTTTTTTTGCAGACGAGGCTGCTGGATCAAGTAATGACTGGGGATATACATCGAACGGGGGATTGGGCGCAAAGTACTCCTATGTAATGGAATTAAGAGACACGGGAGACTACGGATTTGTTATCCCTGACAGTTTCATCAACGTCTCGGGAAGAGAAACCTATGAGGCGGTCAAGCATTTTGGTTCAGTAATCATGTCAGAGTATGGGAGCTAAACCGGGACAACTCCTGCTGGTTGAAAGAGTAAAAAAATAATTAATTTTAATTTATTGATTGGGTGACTTGATTCCAGTTTGAATTTTGGAGATGTACGTCTTTTGCTGTCTGAAGACCTTACAAGTTGCAGTACTACGTTATAAAAGGGTTAGCATATATATTTGAGTTATGATCTTAATTGTTCACGAGTGTAGAACTTCTTAACATAGAGTTGCTGATAAACGGGTAAACCACCATTAGGTACAAAGAGTGTATTCTTTCATTGTTAACCTGTCGTATATGGAAGCATTGATTATTTATAATTGTATGATCATGGTATAACTTGCTTTAGATTGAATCATTTATGAAATATATAAACCAAAACAGATCAAGAGGCATGGCCCTGGTTCTCGACATTTGTCATTGCTTGCTGTTGTGACTAAACAGACAAAGAAATATACGAATTGAACCAAACACAGACCGTTTTCGGTGGTGATTTAATATGTTTCCATGAACTTGAAATCAAAGTCTTGCTCGTTGTGAACCTACAGACCAAGGAGAGGAAAGTGATATCCTATCGCTACTCTATGTGATATATCGCTACTCTATGTGATATATCGCTACTCTACGTGATATATCGCTACTCTATGTGATATATCGTTACTCTATGTGATATATCGCTACTCTACGTGATATATCGTTACTCTATGTGATATATCGCTACTCTATGTGATATATCGCTACTCTACGTGATATATCGCTACTCTATGTGATATTGATCCTTAAAATAAGTAACTTATCCAAACAGCTACGAAAATCTTTTTAGTTTTTGGATGATATCACATTTTAGCCCCTTCGATCACAAGATTGAAAACTTGAAGAAGTCCAAAACATGACGCAATACATGATGACGTTTTGAGACACATATGTTTGAATTTATAACGGTTTTCTTTACTTATTACCATGTGTTCTGCAATAGAGATCGTTTTTCAAAAGTTGAAATGATACAGACGTTCTTAACACATCCTTATTCTGGAATTCATTACAACGTCAATCCTGTTTATATCCAGTTTTAAATAGTGTGGAGAACAATAATGGGAAAGTAAAATATTTTGCATCCTTTTGGCACTTTGACCTCATTGTTCAATGGCAGCCCTGTCACAGTTACTGTTTAACTCAAATATTTGCAAACAAGGAAATTTCCCGGCCTGGATATTTGTGGAAGTTGTTTAATCACTAAGATCTCTGTCAGAATAAGCTAAACTGGGTAATGGTTAGGTTGGATTAATTGTTCGCGTTCCAATAGTCAAACCAATATTGACATGGAACTAATAAAGAAGACGGAGAGATAGCATGTATTGTGTTATTATCGTTGTATAAGATGGATTTATTCTAAGTTTAAGAAATCATAAACTTAATCACATTACTAATAATACTCCTTTTAAAACTCTAGCAAGAAGAACTTCGAGCTACAATGATTACTAAATAGTATAGGTATTTATCATTACATATGAAAACATGTGCAGACTAGGTAACATGAATTACTACTATAAAACATGGATTTGATTGTACCTAGAATGTACGAACACTTGCAAATAGACAATTTCACAAACACAGTGCATAAACTAAGGTATAAGGTTAACTGCTGAGACTTTCAAGACTAAATATTCTTGAGACAAAAATCTATTTTGTCGTGTTTTTTTTTTAATGGACCATTCCGTGAATTGACAAACACTCATCTAACGAACAGTGCTATCATTGGTTGGTTTAAAAGCGTAGTCATGTTCAAGAGTTGAATCTTGGGAATCAAACTTTTAAATGGTTTTCTAGAATTCTTTTTTCTACATTAAATCATTATCACAGGTTTCATAGATATAAAAATTGTCTTAAAGCAAACCAATTATCCATAATAGTCAAGAGAGACATAATTGCTTAAAAAAATCCTGCAACATAGGCCCTATGCGCATAAAAATTCCTTCCATTATACTTTATGGATATTGCGACAGTTATCGAATTTATGGTTCACTTATGACATTAAAATGTTAAATTCAAATAAAAGAAAAGAAGAAATACTTTTACTAATTAACTTTACATACATAATTCACTATTGTTCATTTAATATCTATTACTTCAATTGATCATATCTGCATTATCGATTGTATAACGTAAATTTACGTATAACAAGACATTGGGTGGCTCGCAGTATAAAATAACAAGCAAATACCCAAGATCAGCATACAAATCTGAATCACTGTTCGCACAGATACAAGATGTCTCAAAACTATTCAATTGCCAGTTATGAAGGAAAGTCTGCCCTTGTTTAAAAGAGATTTTTGTTTGTACAAACGATCTATAAACAGATTTATACAGCATCAAGTATACCCAATACAATCCAGTAACCGAAATCATCCAGTAAACAAGAAAGTAAAGTAACCGGTATGGTCAAGTAACCGATACAATAAACGTAGCAATACAGTAATGTAACCGATATAGTCCAGTCAAAGATACAACGAAGTAACCGGTATATTCAAGTAAACGATAGAATTACATAACGAGTATAGTCAAGATAACCGATAAAATCAATTAACCGATCTAATCGAGAAGAGTCAGGTAACCGGTATAAATTTATCGTAGTACGTTCAAGTTGTTTTGTTCACGTCGTCAGCTCTACACGTCCGTCACAGGTTTGTCTTCAGGCACAATGCCATTTATTCTGCTCTCCATTTCTATTCCTTCAGGCCATTGTGGAGGAGTCTTCAGGTTTCGGGTTACTCGCTGAAATTATCAATTGTATCGTTAAGATTAATATTTCGCATTATGTAACATTTCTGCAACCTCAGAACTGTTGTCGTGCTGCATAATAAAGTTTTAATTGTAATACTTCAACGTTAATCTCAAACAAATACACAAGCACATGGTTTTCCTCGAAGTCATTCAGGTAAATACAAACTGATCTGTGAGTTCAAGCATTCTAAACGATTAAACTACTCTCTCTTCGAAAAACGTTATCGATTACGTCTTTTTTCTGGCTACACTATCAAGAATTATACTTTAACTTTTTAGGGTTTTGTTTCTAATTGTATGCCTGTAATTATACGCTCTAATTAAGAACTTTACTTTATCTGCTGTTGTTTTGTTTAATGCTGGTGAGGTTTCCTTCTGATGAAATACTCAAACCCCTGATGTAGATCATTGGCTTCAATTGTCAAAGCATTAAGAAATGATACATTTCTGCTTATCTCATGACATGTGGATGCCAATATGGAGTATAATGTTGTATAAAGTTTAAACTTGGGGGTATGAAGTAGACTTGTAATGAGTATGTTCTCATATAATTGTCCATATGGAATTGTACTCATACCCGTAGGGAATTTGTTGTAATGTAGTAAAGATATTAAAGCAAGATTAAGCACTCGTACTATAGCTTTAGAGCCTGAACCCACAGGTTGCTCATAACCAATGGGAATGAACTATACATTGTTTATTAAGTATTTAGAGGTATGAAGTATATACGGTGTATGAAGTATGCAGTGTGTATATATGGAGTATATAGTGTGTATGAAATACAGTGTGTATGAAGTGTATAGTGCATCAAGTATATGGTGTGTATGGAGTATATATGGGTATGAAGTATCTAGTGTGTATGGAAATATGCTAAGATTCGTTAACTTACTTCCATGGCTGTTCCTGGAGTATTTAGAAACTTGTAGAGAGCAATCAATGGTATGAATGCAATCGAAGTGCAAGAAATGAGCCAACCGAGTGCCATTGACCAATCAGGATAAGTGTAGTCGTCTAGTTTCAAATTTTTAAAATTCATCAGGCCAAACGTCAAAATAACCTGGTAATACAGAAAGAATAAAGGAAAACGATTAATTCCTCATTGACAAATCTTCGAAACGATTTGTGCAATTAATTCCACAGCGTAAGAGATACTTGGTTCATTATCTGTGCAGATTTGGTCTTAATTCATAATAATATCGTTGTTTTCCTTTGTTGCAAGAACTTTCTACTTGAGCGACATTGCACGTTGAAGTCAATGTATCAATAACAAACACTTGATATCATTTTGAATCTGTCTCGATACATTTCATTCATAGACTTCCACAATTAAGCGAGATTTAACAGAGTTATAAGTCCATTCAGACCCGTCAAACTTCGCAGAAAAGGGTTAAATGTTGACACTTTTATAGAAGGTGGTCCAAACACTATAAAATACTTTACCTACTTCTATAATGAGAATCAATAGTGCAGCATAAGCAATATTTTATCATATACTTACAATAATCATGGTTGGACAGATGAAGAGCCAACAGATTCGCCAGAAGAACGCGGGACGACTTCCAATCATTTCCTCGATATTTCGCGATATCCTTTCGGTAGGAATCGTCAGGCCTGGCATTAGATAGATACTTTAAACGTGATATTCTGTAATATTTTAAAGCTTATGTTTTTAACGTAAAGGTAAAAAAGGCTCGCGGCCCACTAACTTTGTAGTCTTTCGAAGGAGACTAGTGTGGCGCTAGAGAGGATATTTGTGTGGCGCTAGAGAGGGTATTTGTGTGGCGCTAGAGAGGATATTTGTGTGGCGCTAGAGAGGATATTTGTGTGGCGCTAGAGAGGAGATTTGTGTGGCGTTAGAGAGGATATTTGTGTGGCGTTAGAGAGGATATTTGTGTGGCGCTAGAGAGGATATTTGTGTGGCGCTAGAGAGGGTATTTGTGTGGCGCTAGAGAGGATATTTGTGTGGCGCTAGAGAGGATATTTGTGTGGCGCTAGAGAGGAGATTTGTGTGGCGTTAGAGAGGATATTTGTGTGGCGCTAGAGAGGATATTTGTGTGGCGCTAGAGAGGATATTTGTGTGGCGCTAGAGAGGGTATTTGTGTGGCGCTAGAGAGGATATTTGTGTGGCGCTAGAGAGGATATTTGTGTGGCGCTAGAGAGGAGATTTGTGTGGCGTTAGAGAGGATATTTGTGTGGCGCTAGAGAGGATATTTGTGTGGCGCTAGAGAGGATATTTGTTTGGCGCTAGAGAGGATATTTGTGTGGCGCTAGAGAGGATATTTGTGTGGCGTTAGAGAGGATATTTGTGTGGCGCTAGAGAGGATATTTGTGTGGCGCTAGAGAGGATATTTGTGTGGCGTTAGAGAGGATATTTGTGTGGCGCTAGAGAGGGTATTTGTGTGGCGCTAGAGAGGATATTTGTGTGGCGCTAGAGAGGGTATTTGTGTGGCGCTAGAGAGGATATTTGTGTGGCGCTAGAGAGGATATTTGTGTGGCGCTAGAGAGGATATTTGTGGGGCGCTAGAGAGGATATTTGTGTGGCGCTAGAGAGGATATTTGTGTGGCGCTAGAGAGGATATTTGTGTGGCGCTAGAGAGGATATTTGTGTGGCGCTAGAGAGGATATTGGTGGGGCGCTAGAGAGGATATTTGTGTGGCGCTAGAGAGGATATTTGTGTGGCGCTAGAGAGGAGACTTGTGGGGGGCTAGAGAGGTTGCTCACTGCATCTTTATCAGGGGCGTATCCAGGGGGGCGCAACAGGCGCGCGCCCCCCCTATTGGCCGTCACCAAAAAAAAAAAAGTTTAGCAAAAAAAAAAAAAAAAAAAAAAAAAAAAATGATGACCTTTATGTGAGATGTCGGTGATCGCTCAACCCCCCCCCCCCCCTCCCGTATGCTTTATTTTTTGTTTGCCAAAAAAAGGTTCTGGCGAAGTTCGGCGGCATAATAGTTTTATAAACATAGATGGTAACTGTGTTTGTATTATCACTATAGACACTAAATGACATGCCAGCCATACTAAATTGTGCATTTTGTGTCCATATTTACTGGAAATGTTGCTTATTATTAAGGTCGAAAAATGGATCACATATGGCCATGGGCGGCGATCCTGGGTGGAGGGGGGATATATCCCCCCATGAAAATGGGTGGAGGGGATGTAATGCACCATATCCCCCCCCCCCCCCACCAAATGCCAGGGATAAGAATATTTTCATGCCTACATTTATGCATCTTCGTGAATGTACGGCTCTTTTTTAGCTTCATTTCTCGCCTACCATAAACGCAGTGCGATCTTTTCAAATAAAGCGTCTTTATAAAGCAAAAATAGTTGACTGTAGGCTTCATTGGCCCTATAACAACAAAATGTATTATTGCGCCCACGGTATTGATATAGTACATATATGCACCCTCATAGTATTCATATAGGCCCTATAGTAGGCCTACACACGTACATGTTCCCTCGAACAGCTGAGAATCTCATGTAACCAGGGTAATGCTTAATACACGTTGCACCTGGATGCCCTAGCAATCGGTACCTAGGAATGTAACTATGTGTAATTGTGTATTGCATGTGTATAGGCCTATAATAGCCTGCATGAGGCCATTTTCTTCATCGAATAATATAACAGAGCTCTCGAACATTCTAACGTTGCGCCTGAAACAAGATTGACAGGGGCAATTTTCCCAAAATAACACCCGAAATTAAAAAAAAAAGTATTTTGGATCCTGATTATGAGATATTTCGGACATGACATCCCTATTTTAAAGTTGGGTATATGCCGCTTGGAAACCTCGGGAAGTGCCGTTTCCGGCCATCTAGAGGGTTTGTTAACCCCAAAATTTTCTTGTACGCTTCGCGCCAACTCATGGTGGCGCTACGCTTAGATAGTAAACAAGGTCATATCCCCCCCCCCCCCCACTCGGAAGTACGGATCGCCGCCCATGCATATGACACCATTTTGCATTTCAGCCCTTCTTTGAAAGCAAAAATTGTAACACCCCTCCCCTTAGACCCATCCCCCAGGACGGCGATCATTCATGCCTGGCGCCCCCCCTATTGGAAAATCCTGGATACGCCCCTGTTTATGGAGGATCACTCGGTCACGCATTGCGTCATCAACCAATCAAATATATCAGCTTACAATAATTCCAGCGCCATTCGCAATGTATATGAGGTTATGTTATTCAGATCAACAGAAACTGAAGATCAACTGAAGATCAAACTGAAGACCAACAGAAACTGAAGTCGGAAGAAGCTACATTATCAGATTTTATGAGTATTTTGGGCACGTATTGATTTTGAATGGAGATCTGTAACTTCATGTTATGGACATGTCTAAGTTTAATGTAACTTTCAATAAGACGAATAACTGTGCTAGAACATGCGTATGGTTGTCGAGCGACAGGTTACGTTGTAAGGGAGCGTCTTTATACTTTCAATAGATCGATGGTTAGGAACTTTAATAGCAATACACCAATATGAAGACAAAATATGTTCAACTTACCATAAAACCAGGAGACAGCAATGGCTTCAAAGAAAACCGCGGTTAGTATCGCATACTGGGCGGCGAAGTTATCAAACAAAAACACCAAATAGGTGCCACCCTGATGGCAAGTAAGAAACATAACACTGTGTTATTAACATGACATGTGCCATAATGATGCGAAGTAAGGAAGCACACCTGCATTTAAAAAAATGCAGTTGCACACCAGACGACGAAACAAACGCCTTTAAGAGTTACGTAATGTTGTTATTAAGGCCGATCCATGAATACGTAGTATCCAATAGATTTCGTACATTCTAAAAGAAAGGTCAAGGATTATGAGGTATATATCACAAATGATCATTAGCATGGCATTGTTTGCTGATTCACAAGATCCAGCTGAACTTTCATGTATATCCCGAAACTACTTACCACTTGTTCTTACATCTTCGAGTTTATCTCGAAGCTACTTACCACGTGTTCCTACATCTTCGTGTATATCCAGACACTAAGGCTTACCACCTGTTCCTAAATCATTGTGTATATCCAGAAACTAGTTACCACCTGTTCATTAATCATTGTGTATATCCAGAAACTAAGGCTTACCACCTGTTCCTAAATCATTGTGTATATCCAGAAACTAGTTACCACCTGTTCCTAAATCATTGTGCCTATCCCGAAACTAAGGCTTACCACATGTTCCTAAATTATTGTGTATATCCAGAAACTAGTTACCACCTGTTCATTAATCATTGTGTATATCCAGAAACTAAGGTTTACTACCTGTTCCTAAATCATTGTGTATATCCAGAAACTAGTTACCACCTGTTCCTAAATCATTGTGCCTATCCCGAAACTAAGGCTTACCACATGTTCCTAAATCATTGTGTATATCCAGAAACTACTTACCACCTGTTCCTAAATCATTGTGCCTATCCCGAAACTAAGGCTTACCACATGTTCCTAAATCATTGTGTATATCCAGAAACTACTTACCACTTGTTCCTAAGTAATCTTGGTAATCAAGACAATAAATTTGGTAGTCGCAAACTCGCAACTATGATAGGTTGTAAAGATGAAGGAATGTCAAATTTTGAAAATGAATACACTTTATAATAACAAATCACATGGGTTCTCTAACTGTGATGATCAATGCAATAAAAGTGATATATTTACAACTAAGAATGGCTGTCTTATAACAATATCTATCGGATAATCGAATATGGAATGAAGTTACCTGCGACGTAAAAGCCAGTCCGACTAACATGTAGAATGCAAAGAGAAGGAATACGGCAATTTCTCGATGAGCTTTAATCACTCGTGGAAACTGATCCGACAAGGCTGTTAAAATAGCTTCCGTTCCACCAAACTAAAGTAAATAAAAAGAGTACCAGAGTTACAAAGATGAAGTAAGTGCAATTTAGTCACGACATTTACTTATTTGAAAAGTCGCTCACCGAACTATCTAGGCCAAGAGTAATCAGCATCAGAAAAAAGAGAAGAGACCACACTGTGGACCCTGGCATGGTGGCGAGTGCCTCAGGGTACGTCACAAAGACAAGTCCAGGACCTGCAGGGGAGACGAACAAATGCCTGTTAGTAACGTAGCTGGTCACATTATAGTTTACCTATATGAATAATACTTATTCCATTCCTTTCAAACTGTGAGCATGATATTTTACAAATGCATAAATATCTACAATTGCAATCCGTTTCACTGCAATCTTCAAATTGTACTCGTTTACTCTCAAGATATCAAGTTCAAAGTGTACTCGTGTGCTCTCGAGTAATATTCAACGTGTACTCGTGTGCTCTCAAGTTATATTCAAAGTGTACTCGTGTGCTCTCGAGTAATATTCAACGTGTACTCGTGTGCTCTCAAGTTATATTCAAAGTGTACTCGTGTGCTCTCGAGTAATATTCAACGTGTACTCGTGTGCTCTCAAGTTATATTCAAAGTGTACTCGTGTGCTTTCAAATTATATTCAAAGTGTACTCGTGTGCTCTCAAGTTATATTCAAAGTGTACTCGTGTGCTCTCAAATTATATTCAAAGTGTACTCGTGTGCTCTCGAGTAATATTCAACGTGTACTCGTGTGCTCTCAAGTTATATTCAAAGTGTACTCGTGTGCTCTCAAGTTATATTCAAAGTGTACTCGTGTGCTTTCAAATTATATTCAAAGTGTACTCGTGTGCTCTCAAGTTATATTCAAAGTGTACTCGTGTGCTCTCAAATTATATTCAAAGTGTACTCGTGTGCTTTCAAATTATATTCAAAGTGTACTCGTGTGCTCTCAAGTTATATTCAAAGTGTACTCGTGTGCTCTCAAATTATATTCAAAGTGTACTCGTGTGCTCTCGAGTAATATTCAACGTGTACTCGTGTGCTCTCAAGTTATATTCAAAGTGTACTCGTGTGCTCTCGAGTAATATTCAACGTGTACTCGTGTGCTCTCGAGTAATATTCAACGTGTATACTCGTGTGCTCTCAAGTTTTATTCAAAGTGTACTCGTGTGCTTTCAAATTATATTCAAAGTGTACTCGTGTGCTCTCAAGTTATATTCAAAGTGTACTCGTGTGCTTTCAAATTATATTCAAAGTGTACTCGTGTGCTTTCAAATTATATTCAAAGTGTACTCGTGTGCTCTCAAGTTATATTCAAAGTGTACTCGTGTGCTCTCAAATTATATTCAAAGTGTACTCGTGTGCTCTCGAGTAATATTCAACGTGTACTCGTGTGCTCTCAAGTTATATTCAAAGTGTACTCGTGTGCTTTCAAATTATATTCAAAGTGTACTCGTGTGCTCTCAAGTTATATTCAAAGTGTACTCGTGTGCTCTCAAATTATATTCAAAGTGTACTCGTGTGCTCTCGAGTAATATTCAACGTGTACTCGTGTGCTTTCAAATTATATTCAAAGTGTACTCGTGTGCTCTCAAGTTATATTCAAAGTGTACTCGTGTGCTCTCAAATTATATTCAAAGTGTACTCGTGTGCTTTCAAATTATATTCAAAGTGTACTCGTGTGCTCTCAAGTTATATTCAAAGTGTACTCGTGTGCTCTCAAATTATATTCAAAGTGTACTCGTGTGCTCTCGAGTAATATTCAACGTGTACTCGTGTGCTCTCAAGTTATATTCAAAGTGTACTCGTGTGCTCTCGAGTAATATTCAACGTGTACTCGTGTGCTCTCGAGTAATATTCAACGTGTATACTCGTGTGCTCTCAAGTAATATTCAACGTGTACTCGTGTGCTTTCCAATTATATTCAAAGTGTACTCGTGTGCTCTCAAGTTATATTCAAAGTGTACTCGTGTGCTTTCAAATTATATTCAAAGTGTACTCGTGTGCTTTCAAATTATATTCAAAGTGTACTCGTGTGCTCTCAAGTTATATTCAAAGTGTACTCGTGTGCTCTCAAATTATATTCAAAGTGTACTCGTGTGCTCTCGAGTAATATTCAACGTGTACTCGTGTGCTCTCAAGTTATATTCAAAGTGTACTCGTGTGCTCTCGAGTAATATTCAACGTGTACTCGTGTGCTCTCGAGTAATATTCAACGTGTATACTCGTGTGCTCTCAAGTTTTATTCAAAGTGTACTCGTGTGCTTTCAAATTATATTCAAAGTGTACTCGTGTGCTCTCGAGTTATATTCAAAGTGTACTCGTGTGCTTTCAAATTATATTCAAAGTGTACTCGTGTGCTCTCAAGTTATATTCAAAGTGTACTCGTGTGCTCTCGAGTAATATTCAAAGTGTACTCGTGTGCTTTCAAATTATATTCAAAGTGTACTCGTGTGCTCTCAAGTTATATTCAAAGTGTACTCGTGTGCTCTCGAGTAATATTCAACGTGTACTCGTGTGCTTTCAAGTTATAGCCTATTCAAAGTGTACTCGTGTACTCTCAAGTTATATTCAACGTGTACTCGTGTACTCTCAAGGTATGTTCAAAGTGTACTCGTGTGCTCTCAAGTTATGTTAAAGTGTACTCGTGTACTCTCAAGATATCAACAAAATGTGCTAACCGAAATATAATTTCAATACAAGTTTATCACCATTGCGTTATCCCGCTAACCGGTTTCAGATTTGACTTCTTAAAGGAGACAAACCCTATACCGTTATTAATGATCTCCTTGGTAGAGATAACTGTAGTGAATAACTTTCCGAAACAGCCAAGGAAGCCCTTATTCCATTTAGGAGATATCACTGATTTAATAATCCTTCACAAACGACGTCGAGGACTTGATCAAGTCTAAATATGATATCATCGGGTCACATGTGCTTCATTTTATGTTTGCCATGTTTTTCGTTATTTATTACAATGTTTATGTTCTGTAATGGAGATGGGTTTTGCAAATGCTGACTCTAAATACTAGAGATCTTAACATGACATAATAATGGCATTGGTTTCACTGTCAACCCTGTTAACGTTTAGCTTTAAAAATCTGAAAGAAAAACAAAGAGAAATGAAAAGGTTTCCTGATTCTAAAGTGGCTCTATGACATCACAGATTTACAAGACGGTAGCTCCAAGACACGATTTTTAAGCTGACAGATACCTCCCAAACGGAACAAGATTTCTCTTAGCTTTTTGGGTGATTTATTTATCAAATATAACTCTGTCATATAAGTCACACATGATGTAGGGTTTGTGTCCCCTGCAATTTGCAGATGACTTTATGACTTCTGCTAAGGTACCTTTGTGTCTAGAGATCGATCTGACGGTTGCAATAATAAAAAGGACAATTTGACTCGAATGGATGACCTTAGGCATTAAACAAAGTATCGATATGTTGTGGATCGTTCAATCAACATTGCAATCGGTCCAGGTTGTATACCTATAACACGTTTAATGTTTGATAAAACCTCCGAGGCTCATCAAGTGTCAGGACCACTTAGTCTAACATACAGACAATGTGTAACACAAAACAGGAAAACATACCAATTGCATGGTCTCAAATAATATGTTATATGTCAAATAATATGTTATAGTGCAGACAGGTGAGACAATTTTGAACTTCATCTTAGGATGCGCTGTTGCTTATATGAAGTTTATATGCAGTGGGCTGATTCTGTTCCATTCTTATGATTCCAACCATTAGGATATAACGAAATATCAGTAAACGACTGGAAGTAGTCTCGCGTTTTTTCTATGATGAACAAGCTTTTGTTCAGTAATTAGAATGTAAATTCTAAAATCTCATCTTTAGCTTATGTTATCTTTGTGATTCACGCATAGAAGCATATACACACATATATGCATACACCCACACACACACACCTACACATACACCCACACGCTCAGCACACCCGACATCTAAGAAAACTCGTGCCCCGTTTGGAAGATATTCTAGTTGTGTCTAGGTCTGTCATTTAGTAAATTTGCGATGTCGTATCTACATTTACGTCACGTGATATATGACCAAACTGCAACCATATTTCTAAATCTTTGATTATATACATACGCGGTGATATACACACGTACATAAACACACATACACAAGAAATATGCTTTGTTCAGGTGCTGACCGTGTTATTATTCAGCAATAAGGGGAATGTGCTGTAATAAAGTACGCTACAAACATGCAATCAACATACTTACCCTCTGTTGCCACTTTCTCGATTGGAATGTCATTTCTTACGGACATATAGCCTAAGACAGAGAAGACTACAAATCCAGATAAGAAACTAGTACCACAGTTTATCAGACTTGTCAAAATAGCGTCTCTGTAAAGAAAAAAGATTGTAACCACGTAATGATATGGAATGGAATGAAATGGAGAATAAATGTGGAGTTATAGATTAAGTATCTGAATGGAATAAATAGTGAACGTGGCATTGGAGGCACCGCCCGAATTGAATAAAGAATGAATTTGACATTAGATTAACCGCCCGACTAGAACGAAAGTAAACATAACATTAGATTAATTCGAAGAAACACACGAGCCGATGTCTTATAAGATTTACTCCCGAATGGAATAAAGAAAATGTATGGTATTAGAATAATCGTCCAAATGGGATAAGATATGACCAATGGCATTAGAGTAGTCGTCCAAATGGTATAATATATGACCAAGGCATTAGAGTAGTCGTCCACATGGGATAAGATATGACCAATGGCATTAGAGTAGTCGTCCAAATGGGATAAGATATGACCATGGCATTAGAGTAGTCGTCCACATGGGACAAGATATGACCAATGGCATAAGAGTAACCGTCCAAATGGGATAAGATATGACCAATGGCATTAGAGTAACCGTCCAAATGGGATAACATATGACCAATGGCATTAGAGTAACCGTCCACATGGGATAATATATGACCAATGGCATTAGAGTAACCGTCCAAATGGGATAAGATATGACCATTGCATTAGAGTAGTCGTCCAAATGGGATAATATAAGACTATGGCATTAGAGTAACCGTCCACATGAGATAAGATATGACCAATGGCATAAGAGTAACCGTCCACATGGGATAAGATATGACCATGACATTAGAGTAACCGTCCACATGGGATAAGGTATGACCATGGCATTAGAGTAGTCGTCCAAATGGGATAAGATATGACCAATGGCATTAGAATAATCGTCGAAATAGGATAACATATGACTATGGCATTAGAGTTACCGTCCACATGGGATAATATATGACCAATGGCATTAGAGTAGTCGGCCAAATGGGATAAGATATGACCAAGGCATTAGAGTAATCGTCAATATAGGATAATATATGACTATGGCATTAGAGTAACCGTCCACATGGGATAAGATATGACCAATGGCATTAGAGTAGTCGGAATATGGGATACGATATGACCAATGGCATTAGAGTAACCGTCCAAATGGGATAATATATGACTATGGCATTAGAGTAGTCGTCCAAATGGGATAAGATATGACTATGGCATTAGAGTAACCGTCCACATGGGATAAGGTATGACCATGGCATTAGAGTAACCGTCCACATGGGATAATATATGACCATTGCATTAGAGTAGTCGTCCAAATGGGATAAGATATGACCAATGGCATTAGAATAATCGTCGAAATAGGATAATATATGACTATGGCATTAGAGTTACCGTCCACATGGGATAATATATGACCAATGGCATTAGAGTAGTCGGCCAAATGGGATAAGATATGACCAAGGCATTAGAGTAGTCGTCCACATGGGACAAGATATGACCAATGGCATTAGAGTAACCGTCCAAATGGGATAACATATGACCAATGGCATTAGAGTAACCGTCCACATGGGATAAGATATGACCATGGCATTAGAGTAACCGTCCACATGGGATAAGATATGACCAATGGCATTAGAGTAGTCGGAATATGGGATACGATATGACCAATGGCATTAGAGTAACCGTCCAAATGGGATAATATATGACCAATGGCATCAGAGTAGTCGTCCAAATGGGATAAGATATGACTATGGCATTAGAGTAACCGTCCACATGGGATAAGGTATGACCATGGCATTAGAGTAGTCGTCCAAATGGGATAAGATATGACCAATGGCATTAGAATAATCGTCGAAATAGGATAATATATGACTATGGCATTAGAGTAACCGTCCACATGGGATAATATATGACCAATGGCATTAGAGTAGTCGGCCAAATGGGATACGATATGACCAATGGCATTAGAGTAACCGTCCAAATGGGATAATATATGACTATGGCATTAGAGTAGTCGTCCAAATGGGATAAGATATGACCAATGGCATTAGAGTAACCGTCCAAATGGGATAATATATGACCAAGGCATTAGAGTAGCCGTCCACATGGGATAAGATATGACCAATGGCATTAGAGTAGTCGTCAAAATGGGATAAGATCTGACTATGGCATTAGAGTAACCGTCCACATGGGATAATATATGACCAATGGCATGAGAGTAATCGTCCAAATGGGATAAGATATGACCAATGGCATTAGAGTAATCGTCGAAATGGGATAATATATGACTATGGCATTAGAGTAACCGTCCACATGGGATAAGATATGACCAATGGCATTAGAGTAGTCGGCCAAATGGGATAATATATGACCAATGGCATTAGAGTAACCGTCCAACTGGGATAATATATGACCATGGCATTAGAGTAGTCGTCCAAATGGGATAAGATATGACCAATGGCATTAGAGTAACCGTCCAAATGGGATAATATATGACTATGGCATTAGAGTAACCGTCCACATGGGATAAGATATGACCAATGGCATTAGAGTAACCGTCCAAATGGGATAAGATATGACTATGGCATTAGAGTAACCGCCCAAATGGGATAAGATATGACCATTGCATTAGAGTAGTCGTCCAAATGGGATAAGATATGACCAATGGCATTAGAGTAACCGTCCACATGGGATAATATATGACTATGGCATGAGAGTAATCGTCCAAATGGGATAATATATGACCATGGCATTAGAGTAACCGTCCAAATGGGATAATATATGACCATTGCATTAGAGTAGTCGTCCAAATGGGATAAGATATGACCAATGGCATTAGAGTAACCGTCCACATGGGATAATATATGACCATGGCATGAGAGTAATCGTCCAAATGGGATATTATATGACCAATGGCATTAGAGTAACCGTCCAAATGGGATAATATATGACTATGGCATTAGAGTAACCGTCCACATGGGATAATATATGACCATGGCATTAGAGTAATCGTCCAAATGGGATAAGATATATGAAAGAAAGTATGTGGCATTAGATTAACTCCCCGAATGAAACATATAATGAACTACATCAGATTAACCGAGCGAATGGAATAAAGAATGGATATGGCATTATTTAACTACCCAAATGGACTTAAGAATGGATGTGGTATGATATTTACCGTCCGCTTAAATAAAGGTTCATAACTATTCAAAAAAAGTTGATATTATTGCAATAAATGGCCATCACCAGTTGGTTGAAGTAAACCATACTAGCAACCACTGCTTTTAACATCATCATATGAAAAAAATTGTCTCAGTGCATGTCGAGCCCCAATTAATGCAGTAGATGTTGCAGATTGAACGCTGCCAATGGCATTAGACAGTTTATAGCAATATCATTTGTATTAGGCTGTTAGTATAACATTCCATATATTTCACTTCAAGTGTAACACCCGTTCGGTAGATAAGATACTAGTTAAGAATGACGTTAACTCCTCAAAAAGTCACCAAATGCTTATCTTCAGATTCCGATCACTGGACCTTAGGATTAGTTAGATTGTTGGCGAGAAATGTGAACTCATGTAACATATAGCAAAATAATTGGAAGTACGGAATACATGGAATTAAAAGTTACAGCGCAGTCTATTGGCGACCTGTAACTTCGTGAGGTTATATCACATACATTTCCAAATTAGTTAGAATTTGTCAGAAATTCGATTTTATATCTTACAAAATGAACTATTCACAATGTGAGCAAGAGCTTTAAAGAAAGTAGAAAGTTTGATTATAGAATTCGAGCACCTTCTGGTTTCCTATTGGTTAACCTTGCTAAACTTACACTTGATTTAACTAGTAGATATCTTGAGAGATACAATTATATTTGGACGACCCATTTCTAACCTTTGAATGTTGTTGTTGAATTGGTTATAACTCGAAAATGCCAAGAGAACTCCAAAGCCAGGTCCGAGAGAGAAGTAAACCTGTGTTGCGGCATCAACCCATACCTAAAAAGGACATAACATAGTCAAACCCTCGGTGAATAATTGCTTCTGGGGATTTTTACACAGAACAAAATGTTTAATAGAGATTAAGAAGAATGAACTGCATGTACAGTTGTGTTACGAGGAGAGGGTACATGGCAGCATTGCCGTTTAACAGGCTATTTTGTAACTACCATGGCGGTCTCCACTGTCCACATAACTTACTCTTTCATGTAAACTCAGCAACTGAACATTTTCTATCTTAATATATATTTCTCTAAGGAACGCTATTAGTGCTTATACACTACCTGAAGCATCTACCGTGCTGATGCTTTAACTTATCAAATGGTTTTATATACCAATATATATCAATATATATATTTATATATATATATTGATATATAAATTGATATATATATATATTGATATATAAATTGATATATATATATATATATATATATATATATATATATATATATATATATATATATATATATATATATATATATATATTGATATATATTCAAAGCACCAGGGGTGCACTCTGTAAAGTCATAACACTTGGGTAATACGCCTTTAAAGTCAGTAATTCAAAGCCAATTTATACGCATTCCCACACCAGTAGAATCACTGTGGTCGAGTGGAACGGACTTCGGTTCGTGACACAAGATCCGGAGTTCGCTTCCTTCCTTCGCCTGATGAGTCCGAAAAGGACGAAACCGGTCGTGAAGTGGAATTTTTCTGGTGTGTTATTCTTTATTAATATATACACATGGAACCAACTAATCGTCTGAACTTACTTGAGCTTCACCAAGTTTTGTTATGTTTGGCTTGAGATAAAAAGCTATTCCATGGGCAGATCCGTCCAAGGTAACACCTCGTATGAGTAGACAAAACAGCACAACGTACGGAAACGTAGCTGTGAACCAGACAACCTTAGATGAGAAATATATACAGAATGGTTTTAACATAAAGTTGTTCTCATCATCAGTTCCGCTTACACACAATAGACTCAATGTCTGTGGCCCTGGACCAGACGAACTTAGGTGAGAAACATATACAGAAGGTTTTAACATAAACTTATTCTCCTCATAAGTTATTCGTACACACGTAGCTGTAAACTCGACGACATTAGATGAGAAATATGTACAGAACGGTTTCAACATAAACTGACTCTCCTCATACGTTCTTCCCATTCACAACAGACTCAGCTTCCAGTCTAGAAGTGCGATTATGCCTGTCACTATACTGAACAATAATCAAGTAAGTCTTCCTTCTGCTAACACTTTTACTGTCATCTTAATAAATTACAACAGTAAAAGGCATAATTCTGATAGGTGACGGGCGTTCTTCACTTTAATTCTGTTCAGCAGATATTTTCTTTCAGATACGATAGAGGTATATGGGAGGTGTAAACAGGAACCTATTAGTGCAATCCAACACAGAAAGCGGATCAACTTCTTGTGATGAATTAAACATAATTATATTAATTTAATTATATTATACAAGTAATCGAACAACTGAAAAGGTGACTCGGAAATTATAAACAATGGAAAAAAAGTGCAAACTTTTCTGCTCTTTTCTATCAATTAAGAATAGTCTAGGGCCACTTGTACACTTTGTGTAAGTAACTGGTCCTCCAACGTTCATTAGTTGCTCTTATGAACCTACTTGAAAGTCACTTGCCCACTAGCCTATGTTAAGAATAAGAAGTGGTGGGCTTTGGTTTGGTTAGTCTTTCCATTAACGTCACTGAGTGACTCATCCACGTAAGGAGATTACATATAGTTTATTAACAGGTTTTAAAGATTTCGAAATTAATTTAAAGCTTTAATTTATAACGGACATTGCACTAATTTCCACAAGTCTTTTTCCAGTGGTAGAAAGATGCCCAAGGTCAGTTTGAATTTATGAAGATTTAAAGTTTTTGTTTGACATGACTCTATAATTATTCTGGTTTTGAAGATATTAATCTTGTAATACTGTTTAATGGTTGGACTGCTCCTTTAAGGCTGAACGTATGGTGAAGTCGTCTTCTCATAAAAAGAGAAATAATGAACTTAGCATTGATGGATATATTAAAGGTTTATTTGTTGGTGTTTAACTCACCTTTCCAGATCCTTTAATGCCTTTCCATAAACTGAAGTAGCAGATAACATAAACTGCAAGGAGACTAAGAAGAAGTGGCCATACAATTGTTCCGAGATTTTCCAATCCATCACTCTTGTGCATCTGCAGAACGCCACGTCTAAAATGGAAATTGATGTAATATTACTTGACCATTAATATGATTACCATTACGATCACGATCACGATAATGATGATGATGATTACTATTTATACTATTATTATTATTGTTATTATTATTGCTATGATAACTATTATTATTACTGTTATTACTATATTATTATTATTACAATTATCGCGATTATTACGACTATTACTATTATTACCATTATTACCATTATGACCATTATTATTACTGTTATTACCATTATTACTGTTATTATCATTATTAACACTATCACCATTATCACCATCATTACCATTATAATTACTGTTATTACTATAATTATTACTATTATTATAACTATTACTTACTATTACCATTATTACTATTATTATTACCATTGTAACTACTATTATTATAACTGATGTTATTACTATTATTATCATAGTTCCTATTATTATTACCATTATTATTGTTATTACCATTATTACTATTATTACTATTGATATTAGCATTGTAACTACTAATATTATTATTATTACTAATAGTATTACTATTATTACCATAGTTCCTATTATTATTTCTAATATTAATGTTATTACCATTATTACTATTATTACCATCATTACTGTTATCATTACCATTGTAACTACTACTATTATTATTACTAATATTGTTACTACTATTACCATAGTTTCTATTATTATTACTACCATTATTACTGTTATTACCATTATTACTATTATTACCATTATTACTATTATTACCATTATTACTATTATTATAAGAATTGTAACTACTACTATTATTATTACTAATATTATTACTATTATTACCATAGTTCCTATTATTATTACCATTATTACTGTTATTACCAGTATTATTATTATTACCATTATTACTATTATAGTTAGCATTGTAACTACTACTATTATTATTACTAATAGTATTACTAGTATTATCATAGTTCCTATTATTATTATTACCATTATTACTGTTATTTACATTATTGCTATTAATACCATTATTACTCTTATTATTACTACTGTAACTTCTACTATTATTATAACTAATATGATTATTATTATTACCATAGTTCCCCTTATTATTATTATTACCATTATTAATGTTATTACTATCATTACTATTTTTACCATTATTATTATTATCATTAGCATTGTTACTTCTACTATTATTATAACTAATATTATTACTTTTATTACCATTATTACTGTTATTACCATTACTACTTTTATTACCATTATTACTATTATTTCTACTTTTATTACTACTACGACACTACTACTACTATTATTAACACTACTATTACTATTAAAATATGGACGGACGTTTTTAAATTTTAGATATCTTTTTTCCATTAATATGAAATGTCTCGTACATCTCTAAATCAATTAATTACTAAATGAAAATATTGTTCAAAATGAAGAAAATAGGCAAAACTGCTAACATCAATTGTCCCTGCGGCTAAATGTCCGGGATTTGTTACTATAATTCCTCTGCTGTGGTCTTCAATCAGGGCATTCGCAAGGCTGGATCCAGATCATGATAAATATAAATGTGCATTTACTACACAGTTAGGCTCGGGAATATAATATCAAACTAAAATTTACTCAAAGAGAAATTACTCCTTCTTCATGTCTTAACTTACTCGTAGTATTCTGTTGTAGCAGATACAGTTTTATTAACAATTTCTGTTAATGTATTCCCTTTGTCGTCCACAGTGGTGACATTTGCAAAATATTGCGGTCCATCGGCCGGTTCGAAGCATAATTTCGTATTATAATCGTGGTCGCAGACACTCCACGGCACACGTCGGGAAAAAGACGCAATGAAGTAGTAAATCGCGTATGATATGATGACGTTGTAGTACCAATCCACAAAGAAAGCGACCAATACCATGGCATATCCGATTCCTGTTAAATACAACTGAACATTCAATACTCCATAAAACTAACGACGCACTCTTTAACAGGAGTTAAAAAAATTGGACAACAAGATAAAAATTGCTATAGAACACAATTCATGTACATGTCATATCATGTGATGTCCACGTCCACGTCCATGTCCAAGTAAAAGTCAATGTTCGTGTCCGTGTCCGTGTCATGTCGTACAATGTCACGTCCATATCATGTCCTTTTGCAAATTTCCTGCTGTAAAATCCTCAACAACAAAGATTTTAGTAGATAATAATATAACTCCATTTTAAACTTGCCTATAGCTGAAAACAAGAATATGACCCACCCCTTTAGTGTTCAAATAATTCAATTTGATTTGTTTACGATGTTATTTTTTCTCATGTTAGAGTAAATTTTTCTCAATGGCCTCGAGTTAAATACGTATTTCTGCTGCAGTCTTAGCTATACAAACCTTTAAATATTGGACAAACTTTGTCCCAAACGGTGATAGCTCCAGACTGGTTATACTGTCCCAGTGCAAGTTCTAGGTAAAATAAAGGAATGCCACCGAACACCAGCATTACGCAGTATGGAATAAGAAAAGCACCTGAAAAGAAACCAGATGTTGTAACAGATCTCTACGGGACGTGGAACTATTATAATGACACTATAAATTGTTACATAAAATAGCAGAACGTGGTGCCATTATAATGACACCATACATATGTAACAGATAATAGCAGAACGTGGTGCCATTATATTGACACCATACATATGTAACAGATAATAGCAGAACGTGGTGACATTATAATAACACTATATATTGTTACATAAAATAGCAGAACGTGGTGCCATTATAATGACACCATTCATTGTAACAGATAATAGCAGAGCGTGGAACTATTATAATGACACTATATATATTGTTACATAAAATAGCAGAACGTGGTGCCATTATAATGACACATGTATTGTAACAGATTATAGCAGAACGTGGTGCCATTATAATGACACCAGTCATTTTAACAGATAATAGCAGAGCGTGGAACTATTATAATGACACTATATATTGTTACATAAAATAGCAGAACGTGGTGCCATTATAATGACACATGTATTGTAACAGATTATAGCAGAACGTGGTGCCATTATAATGACACCCGTCATTTTAACAGATAATAGCAGAGCGTGGAACTATTATAATGACACTATATATTGTTACATAAAATAGCAGAACGTGGTGTCGTTATAATGACACCTGTATTGTAACAGATTATAGCAGAACGTGGTGCCATTATAATGACACCATTCATTGTAACAGATAATTGCAGAGCGTGGGACTGTTATAATGACAGTACATATTGTTACATAAATAGCAGAACGTGGTGCCGTTATAATGACACCTGTATTGTAACAGATCATATCAGAACGGGTGCCATTATAATAACACCATACATTGTAACATATAAAGCAGAGCGTTAAAAGATTATAATGACACTATTTACTTTAACATAAAATAGCAGAACGTGGTGTCGTTATAATGACACCTGTATTGTAACATATAAAGCAGAGCGTGGAACTATTATATTGACAGTATATATTATAACATAAAATAGCAGAACGTGGTGCCATTATAATGACACCGTACATGGTAACATATAATAGCAGAACGTGGTGCCATTATAATTAAACCATACATATGTAACAGATTATAGCAGAACGTGGTGTCATTATGATGAAACCTTCTCTGTGGTATATAGTTTACGTTTTTCTGCAGCAATGTTGTGTTTGCACACAATTTCTCCTCAGTACGTAACAAATGGAACAGCCCCTTTCCGTAATGTAAGATGCACATAAAACAATGAAGCATATTTGTGTCCCTGGACTACGGCAGCATTTGATGCATCACATCGTCATGCAGGTAAGCGCGTGCGAATTAAAGGGGCAATATATTGATTGAGCCACTATAACTTTCAGCACTATTGCATCATAAGGAGACGCTATAACTTTCATCACTATTGCCCAGTGGCACACATTGTAAGGAGGTGCTAGAACATTCATTACTAATGCCCAGTGGCACACATAGTATAAGGCGCTATAAAATTCAGCACTATTGCATCGTAAAGAGGCACTATAGCTTTCAGCACTATTGCCCAGTGACATACATATAAAGGAGGCGCTATAACATTCAGCACTATTGCCCAGTGGCACACATAGTAAGGAGGCGCTATAACATTCAGCACTATTGCCCAGTGGCACACATAGTAAGAAGGCGCTATAAAATTCAGCACTATTGCATCGTAAGGAGGCACTATAGATTTCAGCACTATTGCTCAGTGACACATATAAAGGGGCGCTACAACATTCAGCACTATTGCCCAGTGGCACACATAGTAAGGAGGCGCTATAACATTCAGCACTACTGCCCAGGCACACATAGTAAGGAGGCGCTATAACATTCAGCACTATTGCATCATAAGGAGGCAGTATAGATTTCAGCACTATTGCTCAGTGACACATAAAGGGAGCGCTACAACATTCAGCACTATTGCCCAGTGGCACACATATAAAGGAGGCGCTACAACATTCAGCACTATTGCCCAGTGGCACACATAGTAAGGAGGCGCTATAACATTCAGCACTACTGCCCAGGCACACATAGTAAGGAGGCGCTATAACATTCAGCACTATTGCATCATAAGGAGGCAGTATAGATTTCAGCACTATTGCTCAGTGACACATAAAGGGAGCGCTACAACATTCAGCACTATTGCCCAGTGGCACACATATAAAGGAGGCGCTATAACATTCAGCACTTCTGCCCAGTGGCACATATAGTAAGGGGCGCTATAACATTCAGCACTATTGCCCAGTGGCACACATAGTAAGGAGGCGCTATAACATTCAGCACTACTGCCCAGGCACACATAGTAAGGAGGCGCTATAACATTCAGCACTATTGCATCATAAGGAGGCAGTATAGATTTCAGCACTATTGCTCAGTGACACATATAAAGGGAGCGCTACAACATTCAGCACTATTGCCCAGTGGCACACATATAAAGGAGGCGCTATAACATTCAGCACTTCTGCCCAGTGGCACATATAGTAAGGGGCGCTATAACATTCAGCACTTCTGCCCAGTGGCACACATAGTAAGGAGGCACTATAACATTCAGCAATACTGCCCAGTGGCACATATAGTAAGGGGCGCTATAACATTCAGCACTATTGCCCCGTGGCACACATAGTTTGGAGGCGCTATAACATTCAGCACTATTGCCCAGTGGCACATATAGTAAGGAGGCGCTATAACATTCAGCACTATTGCCCAGTGGCACACATAGTAAGGAGGCGCTATAACATTCAGCACTATTGCATCATAAGGAGGCAGTATAGATTTCAGCACTATTGCTCAGTGACACAAAAAAAGGGGCGCTACAACATTCAACACTATTGCCCAGTGGCACACATATAAAGGAGGCGCTATAACATTCAGCACTATTGCATCATAAGGAGGCAGTATAGATTTCAGCACTATTGCTCAGTGACACATATAAAGGGAGCGCTACAACATTCAGCACTATTGCCCAGTGGCACACATATAAAGGAGGCGCTATAACATTCAGCACTTCTGCCCAGTGGCACATATAGTAAGGGGCGCTATAACATTTAGCACTTCTGCCCAGTGGCACACATAGTAAGGAGGCACTATAACATTCAGCACTACTGCCCAGTGGCACATAGAGTAAGGGGCGCTATAACATTCAGCACTATTGCCCAGTGGCAAACATAGTTTGGAGGCGCTATAACATTTAGCACTATTGCCCAGTGGCACATATAGTAAGGAGGCGCTATAACATTCAGCACTATTGCCCAGTGGCACATATAGTAAGGAGGCGCTACAACATTCAGCACTACTGCCCAGTGGCACATATAGTAAGGGGCGCTATAACAGTCAGCACTATTGCACAGTGGCACATATAGTAAGGAGGCGCTACAACATTCAGCACTACTGCCCAGTGGCACATATAGTAAGGGGCGCTATAACAGTCAGCACTATTGCACAGTGGCACACATAGTAAGGAGGTGCTATAACATTCAGCACTATTGCCCAGTGGCACACATAGTAAGGAGGTGTTATAACATTCGGCACTATTGCCCAGTGGCACACATAGTAAGGAGGCGCTATAACATTCAGCACTTCTGCCCAGTGGCACACATAGTAAGGAGGCGCTATAACAGTCAGCACTATTGCCCAGTGGCACACATAGTAAGGAGGTGCTATCACATTCAGCACTATTGCCCAGTGGCACACATAGTAAGGAGGTGTTATAACATTCGGCACTATTGCCCAGTGGCACACATAGTAAGGAGGCGCTATAACATTCAGCACTTCTGCCCAGTGGCACACATAGTAAGGAGGCGCTATAACAGTCAGCACTATTGCCCAGTGGCACACATAGTAAGGAGGTGTTATAACATTCGGCACTATTGCCCAGTGGCACACATAGTAAGGAGGTGTTATAACATTCGGCACTATTGCCCAGTGGCACACATAGTAAGGAGGTGTTATAACATTCGGCACTATTGCCCAGTGGCACACATAGTAAGGAGGCGCTTTAACATTCGGCACTTCTGCCCAGTGGCACACATAGTAAGGAGGTGCTATAACATTCAGCAGTACTGCCCAGTGGCACACATAGTAAGGAGGCGCTACAACATTCAGCACTATTGCCCAGTGTCACACATAGTAAGGAGGCGCTATAACATTCAGCACTATTGCCCAGTGACGCATATAGTTAGGAGGCGCCGTAATGAGGCACTTTAACTTTCAGCGCTAATTCCCAGTGGCACACATAGTAAGGAGGTGCTATCACATTCAGCACTATTGCCCAGTGGCACACATAGTAAGGAGGCGCTATAACATTCAGCACTATTGCCCAGTGGCACACATAGTAAGGAGGTGCTATCACATTCAGCACTATTGCCCAGTGGCACACATAGTAAGGAGGCGCTATAACATTCAGCACTATTGCCCAGTGGCACACATAGTAAGGAGGTGTTATAACATTCAGCACTATTGCCCAGTGGCACACATAGTAAGGAGGCGCTATAACATTCAGCACTTCTGCCCAGTGGCACATATAGTAAGGGGCGCTATAACATTCAGCACTCTTGTCCAGTGGCACACATAGTAAGGCGGCCCTATAACATTCAGCACTATTGCCCAGTGGCACACATAGTAAGGAGGTGTTATAACATTCAGCACTACTGCCCAGTGGCACACATAGTAAGGAGGCGCTATAACATTCAGCACTACTGCCCAGTGGCACACATAGTAAGGAGGCGCTATAACATTCAGCACTTCTGCCCAGTGGCACACATAGTAAGGGGCGCTATAACATTCAGCACTATTGCCCAGTGGCACACATAGTAAGGAGGCGCTATAACATTCAGCACTACTGCCCAGTGGCACACATAGTAAGGAGGCGCTATAACATTCAGCACTTCTGCCCAGTGGCACATATAGTAAGGGGCGCTATAACATTCAGCACTATTGCCCAGTGGAACACATATAAAGGAGGCGCTATAACATTCAGCACTACTGCCCAGGCACACATAGTAAGGAGGCGCTATAACATTCAGCATTATTGTCCAGGAGGCGCTAACAATACCAATACAATAGCGTCCAAATATTTGATCTAAACCGGACCATTAAGTTCTCTTGTAATACTCACCACCACCATTTTTGTAGCACATGTAGGGAAACCGCCACACATTACCAAGATCAACGCAAAAGCCTATAACGGATAGTAGGAAATCTATCTTCTTTCCCCATGTCTCACGTCCTTCTGTTGATCTGCTGTTGTGACCACTTGTAGGTCCTCTGTCCATATTTACATCCATTATTAAGGTACCTTGACTCTCTTTAACCAATAGATAATAAGAATAAAACGGGACACTCAATAATAAGTTCAACATGTGTTCAATCCAACGAAAGCAAAGTTATTTACACTTCTCTGGATACGGCTTAACATTGATAACCTGTCAGGCTGGTACACGGATAGACCCATTGGGCGTTATGTGAACTCTACTGTTCGATAAACTTGTTTCATCTATGTCTGTACAGTATGAAATCGTACATGCCTTTGCGACAAACATTGCAATATTGTGTAAATGAATTAGGCTACGTATATAGCTCTGATCGATATTATCCTACTGGTCACTAAAAATATCACACTTGTAATCTTTAACCTGACACAGTGGCGTAACGATGAGCCTGGGCCCCCGGGCTCCTGGACCAAACGGCCCCCTATCAGGTGTTCCAAGCAAGGGCATCCGCAGAATGGTCACAAGGGGGGGGGGGGGCATCAGTAGGTCATGTAGACGTAACACCCTTGATACTATCTAAGCTGAGCGACACCATCGGTTGGCGCGGATCGTACCACGATTTTTTGGCCAAAATATACTCCTAGATCGTCGGAAAAGACACTTACCGGGCGGCGATATTTTTTTTCCCAAACAGGTTTGCAATTGTGCGTAAATAGTCGTTCATGATTGGTCGGAAAAGTTACGTTATCACCATAGAAACCTTCACTTCGAGGTTCTGCATCCATTTGTTGCAACGAAGATATACCCGTTCAAAATTACCCGTTTTACGCTTTCACACTATACACTATACTGTTTTGCGTATAATCACTCAAGACTCGCCGTGAACTCGCGTCGTGAAGTTGCTGATTTCAATAGAACGGCTCACGAATCGTGGATAACGTAAACACGAACCAAATAGAATGTAGCGTATGTATCATAAGTGAGGTCAACATGTAATCCAAGCATTAAAAGTAAAGTTAGGGCGTTTGAAGGGAAAACCCTTAACTAGACTCAATCAAGTGTCAGTGTGCAACTCAGTATATGTCTTCGAACTTCCAAGCGATGGTTATTATTTATGCTGACGTCACGAGCAATCTGATTGGCTGAAAACTCCGTAATTGCAAACCTGTTTGGGAAAAAAAAAATCGCTACCGGGCGTTTCAAGTTGCATTTACATATCGGTTACTTTGAGAACTCATGTCTTAGAATTTTGAGTCTCAATGATTTTGGTAATGCATTATGGGTCCGTATGCAATGAACATAACTAAAGAACTGTTGGTTGGGTGAAATCATAGAAATGTCCAATTTTAAACTTTTTTTCATTTTTTGATTTTCCAGGGATCAATGCAGGGGTCTTGGTTTAGAACATTTGAATGACCATTTAGCATTTACACATTGCTCCCCGCTGATAAATATGTTTTTATGCTAAAATACATTAAGAGAAATTACAGAATAATGCTATCAACATGGCTATAAAAATTCTTTGAAACTTTATACCAAGGAATTAGGATAGAGGAATTCGGCTTCTGGATGCATCTTACAAGTTGAATGAGTGAGAAAGAAAATTCAGTCTTGCATGAGTTTTTCTTTCCCAGTAAAAACGGGCCCTCTCTATCCAAAGAGGTACCCTTTTTCTGTGCATCAGTATAGCGGGGGCCCCCTTTTGGTCGGGGCCCGGCTCAGCATGGTCCGAGCCCATAGGAGTCACGCTACTGACCTGACATAGAACTAATTGCAGTCATTCTTCTAAAGAGTAACCGTGTCATTATTTACGCAATCTGTAGCTGATGATGATGATGATGATGATGTCAACTATGTAAGATGTCGATTCCTTCATATCACTGTATGTATAGCCACTCTATGTGTTATATATTTAGTTATTCATAACCAAGTAATCCGTATTACTTTATAAATATATCCATACTCCGTGTTAAATGTTAAGTTATTCAAAACCGATTCCACCATATTATTTTATACATAGCCATACTCCGTATTATATGATTAGTTATTCATAACAATTCCTTCGTATTACTGTACATATAGGTATACAACATGTTATATATTTTCGTGTTTCATAACCGATTCCTCCTTATTACTATATGTTTACGTGTTATATGATTAGTTATTCATAACAATTCCTTCGTATTACTGTACATTTAGGTATACAACATGTTATATATTTTCGTGTTTCATAACCGATTCCTCCTTATTACTATATGTTTATACGTGTTATATGATTAGTTATTCCTAACAATTCCTTCGTATTACTGTACATAAAGGTATACAACATGTTATATATTTCGTGTTTCATAACCGATTCCTCCTTATTACTATACATGTTTACGTGTTATATGTTTTAGTTATTCATAGAAGCGTAAGCTTTCAGTTATTCATACATGCGTCAGGTTGTCCCGACAGGGCTCCTAAGTTAAATAAAAATAAATTGACAGTCACGTGCAATGCGTACATCATCATTTAAGACTGCTGATTCGCTTCTTCACAACCATGTAGGTAAATCATTTTTCCACACGCCGAGAAACTTTCTGGTCAGCCAGAGGTTCTTTTGCACGCCTTCCCGCCAATCAATTGTAGCAAGCTTACCGGCTTTCTTTAATTACTCTGTACTGTATAAATTACATATATACTTCTGCTAGCGGCATCAATCCTCGATTTCCTTCAAAGGATCAATCGTATATAGGCCTATCACTATAACACCACGGCTAGCTCCAAGCAAACTGGGGCCTCGGGGTACAGGTGGGGATCTTCAATTCTACAGATCTCTTAAGTGAAAGTCCTAGTCTAAGACTAGAAAGTCTCACTAAACTCTCCAACAACAAGTTCTTTTCTTTGTCAAAGTCAACTTACAGAACATCTGCAGAAAAGTGCAGAGTACATAAACTATAACTGTAACCGCCTTGCGTCACCAGCTGCTGTTGTACTCACTGGTCGTAAAGTCAATGAGAACATAATGAACAGGTGTGGTGATAGTGTTGACCTTAATTACCATGTTTGCAGAGTAACAACACACACAAGAAACTGCAAGCTGGTATTTATTTTCGCAAGAAGGTAACCATATCAACCGAACCGGTTCATGGACATAAAAGTTTTCAGTTTGTAATGTTGAAAGCGACCAGCGCATAGGTCCTGAACTACAAATAGGCCTATATAACAAAAAAGCACCAATACCTTCGTCGGAATGGTAAAATAACGTGTACCCTTAACGGGATCACATACGATATAGTTACAGATATCCCTCCTTCTTAGTTATAATAAAACTACAGAGAGACTGTGAATAGTAGTCCTACACTGAATTAACAGTAGTATGTTTATTAGGTACGATCAACTTACTTTTAGCTGGTAGGCTACAACCAGAATTCATTCCAACACCACCATGGAATACACTTACTCGATCTGTAAACGATGCAGCTTGGTATACGGCTTGCCAAACTACCAAAAATATTTACCAATCACCCATCGGTTCAGGTTATGACCTTAAGAGGCTAAATCACCGCCAAGGAAGCAATCCGCGGCAATAATTCATACCTAATAGCAATGCAATCTTTATATTATATACAATAAAATCGTTCAAAAGTTGACATTTAGAATGCAGAAGTTCGTTCATTTAAGTGGCATTCGCGGATATTTTATCTTTGATCCCATTGCAAGAAATCATTCTTTTAAAGAACCGAGCTGAGTCAAGTGACGATGGGGCTAATATTCTTACGTCAACTCCATCCGTATTAAGTGTGTCCTATATGACAATGAGTTGTTAAAGTACGGTAGCTTATTGTATCTGGTCGGTATGTTGTAGTATGTTTGTCGTTGGTGTTCTTTGTTTCTTTTTTGTTTGCCAGAGCGATATTTGCGATTGCGCCATATGGAGTCAACTCAACCACGGCCGACACTTACTGTGTAATCATTACAAATTCAAATAGAATAATAACTATTTATTTCTTTAGTTGTGAGACAATGTAATTAAGGCAATAGCATAGCTTACTAGTCTTGTGATACTGTGACTGTAGCAGGCTACCTAGCCTATATAGTCAGCTGTACTGTGTAATCATTACAAATTCAAATAGAATAATAACTATTTGTTTCTTTAGTTGTGAGACAATTTAATTAAGGCAATAGCATAGCTTACTAGTCTTGTGATACTGTGACTGTAGCAGGCTACCTTGCCTATATAGTCAGCTGTACTGTGTAAACATTACAAATTCAAATAGAATAATAACTATTTATTTCTTTAGTTGTGAGACAATGTAATTAAGGCAATAGCATAGCTTACTAGTCTTGTGATACTGTGACTGTAGCAGGCTACCTAGCCTATATAGTCAGCTGTACTGTGTAAACATTACAAATTCAAATAGAATAATAACTATTTATTTCTTTAGTTGTGAGACAATGTAATTAAGGCAATAGCATAGCTTACTAGTCTTGTGATACTGTGACTGTAGCAGGCTACCTAGCCTATATAGTCAGCTGTACTGTGTAAACATTACAAATTCAAATAGAATAATAACTATTTATTTCTTTAGTTGTGAGACAATGTAATTAAGGCAATAGCATAGCTTACTAGTCTTGTGATACTGTGACTGTAGCAGGCTACCTAGCCTATATAGTCAGCTGTACCGTGTAAACATTACAAATTCAAATAGAATAATAACTATTTATTTCTTTAGTTGTGAGACAATGTAATTAAGGCAATAGCATAGCTTACTAGTCTTGTGATACTGTGACTGTAGCAGGCTACCTAGCCTATATAGTCAGCTGTACTGTGTAAACATTACAAATTCAAATAGAATAATAACTATTTATTTCTTTAGTTGTGAGACAATGTAATTAAGGCAATAGCATAGCTTACTAGTCTTGTGATACTGTGACTGTAGCAGGCTACCTAGCCCATATAGTCAGCTGTACCGTGTAAACATTACAAATTCAATAGAATAAATACTATTTGTTTCTTTAGTTGTGAGACAATTTAATTAAGGCAATAGCATAGCTTACTAGTCTTTTGATACTGTGACTGTAGCAGGCTACCTAGCCTATATAGTCAGCTGTACCGTGTAAACATTACAAATTCAATAGAATAAATACTATTTGTTTCTTTAGTTGTGAGACAATGTAATTAAGGCAATAGCATAGCTTACTAGTCTTGTGATACTGTGACTGTAGCAGGCTACCTAGCCCATATAGTCAGCTGTACCGTGTAAACATTACAAATTCAATAGAATAAATACTATTTGTTTCTTTAGTTGTGAGACAATTTAATTAAGGCAATAGCATAGCTTACTAGTCTTGTGATACTGTGACTGTAGCAGGCTACCTAGCCTATATAGTCAGCTGTACCGTGTAAACATTACAAATTCAATAGAATAAATACTATTTGTTTCTTTAGTTGTGAGACAATGTAATTAAGGCAATAGCATAGCTTACTAGTCTTGTGATACTGTGACGTAGCAGGCTACCTAGCCCATATAGTCAGCTGTACCGTGTAAACATTACAAATTCAATAGAATAAATACTATTTGTTTCTTTAGTTGTGAGACAATTTAATTAAGGCAATAGCATAGCTTACTAGTCTTGTGATACTGTGACTGTAGCAGGCTACCTAGCCTATATAGTCAGCTGTACCGTGTAAACATTACAAATTCAATAGAATAAATACTATTTGTTTCTTTAGTTGTGAGACAATTTAATTAAGGCAATAGCATAGCTTACTAGTCTTGTGATACTGTGATTGTAGCAGGCTACCTAGCCAACAAAGTCAGTTAATTGTACCGCAACATTTATCAGTAGCCCGTATTCACAATTAAAGATAAAGTCGTAGACACATAATTGCATGACGATGAAACAACACTTCGGATTTCTACGCAGTCTATGTCATACTTTAAGGATAATTACACAAATTCAACAGCTTACACATGAAGTAGCGCATAAAATGTAATGGTGATGACAAAACCACAGTACGTCCTTCAAATGTCAGCATGGCTCTTCGAAATGAACTTTCCAAATTTTCGGGACAATCCGACAAAGGAAGTGAGTGCGGGAATTCTTAAACCACTCTGTTTCAGATAAACGTATAGGCATCTGTATTACATGTTCCATATCACTGATAACATGTCAACCGTTAGTAGGAGAGCAACACCATCATCATTAACATGTATCACTGATAACATGTCAACCGTAAGTAGGAGAGCAACACCATCATCATTAACATGTATCACTGATAACATGTCAACCGTTAGTAGGAGAGCAACACCATCATTATTAACATGTATCACTGAAAACATGTCTACCGTTAGTAGGAAAGCAACAACCATGATCATAAACATGTGTGGTTGAGAACATGTCTACCGCTAGAAGAAAAGCAACAACAATCATCATTTACATATCACTGAGAACATGTCTACCGTTAGAAGGAAAGCAACAACAATCATCATTAACATGTATCACTGAGAACATGTCTACCGTTAGAAGAAAAGCAACAACCATGATCATTAACATGTATCACTGAGAACATGTCTACCGTTAGAAGAAAAGCAACAACCATGATCATTAACATGTATCACTGAGAACATGTCTACCGTTAGTAGAAAAGCAACAACCATGATCATAAACATGTGTGGCTGAGAACATGTCTACCGTTAGTAGGAAAGCAACAACAATCATCATTAACATGTATCACTGAGAATATGTCTAACGTTAGAAGAAAAGCAACAACTATGATCATTAACATGTATCACTGAGAACATGTCTACCGTTAGTAGAAAAGCAACAACCATGATCATAAACATGTGTGGCTGAGAACATGTCTACCGTTAGTAGAAAAGCAAAAACAATCATCATTAACATATCACTGAGAACATGTCTAACGTTAGAAGGAAAGCAACAACAATCATCATTAACATATCACTGAGAACATGTCTACCGTTAGAAGAAAAGCAACAACCATGATCATTAACATGTATCACTGAGAACATGTCTACCGTTAGTAGAAAAGCAACAACCATGATCATAAACATGTGTGGCTGAGAACATGTCTACCGTTAGTAGAAAAGCAAAAACAATCATCATTAACATATCACTGAGAACATGTCTAACGTTAGAAGGAAAGCAACAACAATCATCATTAACATATCACTGAGAACATGTCTACCGTTAGTAGAAAAGCAACAACCATGATCATAAACATGTGTGGCTGAGAACATGTCTACCGTTAGTAGGAAAGCAACAACAATCATCATTAACATGTATCACTGAGAATATGTCTAACGTTAGAAGAAAAGCAACAACCATGATCATTAACATGTATCACTGAGAACATGTCTACCGTTAGTAGAAAAGCAACAACCATGATCATAAACATGTGTGGCTGAGAACATGTCTACCGTTAGTAGAAAAGCAACAACAATCATCATTAACATGTATCACTGAGAACATGTCTACCGTTAGTAGGAAAGCAACAACAATCATCATTAACATGTATCACTGAGAACATGTCTACCGTTAGAAGAAAAGCAACAACCATGATCATTAACATGTATCACTGAGAACATGTCTACCGTTAGTAGAAAAGCAACAACCATGATCATAAACATGTGTGGCTGAGAACATGTCTACCGTTAGTAGGAAAGCAACAACAATCATCATTAACATGTATCACTGAGAATATGTCTAACGTTAGAAGAAAAGCAACAACCATGATCATTAACATGTATCACTGAGAACATGTCTACCGTTAGTAGAAAAGCAACAACCATGATCATAAACATGTGTGGCTGAGAACATGTCTACCGTTAGTAGAAAAGCAACAACAATCATCATTAACATGTATCACTGAGAACATGTCTACCGTTAGTAGGAAAGCAACAACAATCATCATTAACATGTATCACTGAGAACATGTCTACCGTTAGTAGGAAAGCAACAACCATGATCATTAACATGTATCACTGAGAACATGTCTACCGTTAGTAGAAAAGCAACAACCATGATCATAAACATGTGTGGCTGAGAACATGTCTACCGTTAGTAGAAAAGCAACAACAATCATCATTAACATGTATCACTGAGAATATGTCTAACGTTAGAAGAAAAGCAACAACCATGATCATTAACATGTATCACTGAGAACATGTCTACCGTTAGTAGAAAAGCAACAACCATGATCATAAACATGTGTGTCTGAGAACATGTCTACCGTTAGTAGGAAAGCAACAACAATCATCATTAACATGTATCACTGAGAACATGTCTACCGTTAGTAGGAAAGCAAGAACCATGATCATTAACATGTGTGGCTGTGATGTTTGTGATGAACAAACTATCCATGGTGCTGCCATGTTAGCCTATACTGCACCCAATTTGCATGTTATCACTTTTTCAGATGTAATCAGTTTTCAGACTTTCTACGCCGTCCATTATTGCGATGCTTTGTTCCTTCGGAAGTATATCAATTGTATATCGATTGCGGGTAACCTATTTCAAATGGTCTCAAACTTGTCAGTTCATGTTCTGTTGCATTTCGGGCGATTGGGCGTTGGAAGAATAAATAAGAGACAAGACTCTAAGAAAGTTAAAAAATAAGCTGTCTATAAAGAGTTTTCGAAAACTCGACACTGCCTGTCCGCATGCGTAGATTGTTTCTGTTTTTAACATACATGTCGAAACAGCTACAATATGCAAATAACCATATCATTGCTTGACCCACAAAGTCAATGTCATTGCTTGACCCGCAAGGTTAATGTTATTTGCTTGACCCGCAGTGTCAGATGGCCTCGCTTGACCCGCAAGGTCATTGTCATTTGCAAGGTCAGGTGGCCTCATTTAAGCAATGCTTTCAACACTTAATGGCATAAGTACCGTACAATCTGAAAATACGAGAAATAGTGCCTCAGTGAATAAAAGGTAGGGTTATATATGTTTACGATCATGTCTTCATTATAAGGACTCAAAATACAGATTCCAAGATGAAGAACTTGAGTTAAAATACCACATTGTATTTTAATCGACAATACATGTTTAAATCATGACAAGTTATATTTACATAAAATGAAAAGAAAACCACTGTGCTAATAATAAACAATATATATCCCCTGGCATATCGGGGTATGGTGCCATCGCCACGCTAGATTTCAGACCTCATAATATTCCATAAGCTTGGCTGTTATTTAAAGCAGAATTTTGTGGTTGCTTAATGTTTTGGACACTATGAAAAAGTCAACTCATAGTCACGCATATTTTGTTTAACCCTCAAGAGATATGTGGATAACTTCAATCCATGTCATAGTCAAACATATTTTGTTTAACCCTCAAGCGATACGTGGCTTACTTTAACCCATGTCATAGTCACACATATTTTGTTTACGCCTCAATAGATATGTGGCTAACATCAATCCATGTCATAGTCAAACATATTTTGTTTAACCCTCAATAAATCTGTGGCTAACATCAGCCAATGTCATAGTCACGCATATTTTGCTTAACCCTCAAGCGATATGTGGCTTACTTCAACCCATGTCATAGTGAAACATATTTTGTTTAACCCTCAAGAAATCTGTGGCTAAAATCAACCCATGTCATAGTCACACATATTTTGTTTACGCCTCAAGAGATCTGTGGCTAACATCAGCCAATGTCATAGTCAAACATATTTTGTTTACGCCTCAATAGATATGTGGCTAACATCAATCCATGTCATAGTCAAACATATTTTGTTTAACCCTCAAGAAATCTGTGGCTAACATCAGCCAATGTCATAGCCACGCATATTTTGTTTAACCCTCAAGAGATCTGTGGATAACTTCAACCCATGTCATAGTCACACATATTTTGTTTACGCCTCAATAGATATGTGGCTAACATCAATCCATGTCATAGTCAAACATATTTTGTTTAACCCTCAAGAAATCTGTGGCTAACATCAGCCAATGTCATAGCCACGCATATTTTGTTTAACCCTCAAGAGATCCGTGGATAACTTCAACCCATGTCATAGTCACACATATTTTGTTTACGCCTCAAGAGATATGTGGCTTACTTCAACCCTTGTCATAGTCAAACATATTTTGTTTAACCCTCAAGAAATCTGTGGCTAAAATCAACCCATGTCATAGTCACACATATTTTGTTTACGCCTCAAGAGATATGTGGCTTACTTCAACCCTTGTCATAGTCAAACATATTTTGTTTACCACTCAATAAATCTGTGGCTAACATCAGCCAATGTCATAGCCACGCATATTTTGTTTAACCCTCAAGAGATATGTGGATAACATCAACCCATGTCATAGTCAAACATATTTTGTTCAACCCTCAAGAGATGTGTGGCTAACATCATCTGGGGGTAATCTGAACAGCCCATGTCATAGTCATAAATAGTATAGGCATATGGCATAGCCTACAAGAGATATGTAGATAACGTCAAATTGGTTGCTCCTTATTAGCGATTAATTGATCGCTTAATCCTACCTCATAGAGCATTTTGTGTTTCACAAATGTAACGTATTGCTTGTATTTCCTTGTACACGGTATCTTTATCATTCCTAATCATAACCCTAACCCTAACCCTTACCCACTATGACTAAAGATATCTCGATATAGGCGATGTAAACCAAAAGTTTTTTTTCGGTGTACTCTAAGATGCCTGTTAAGCGGAACATAATGTAAAGTGACTTAAACTGAAATTTAATAGACTTCCACTCAATTCATTATCTTCTTATGCTGAATATTAATACGTAACCCTAATTCTAACCTTATACTCTAGTTGACGCTAATTATTAATTTCGTAACCGTGAACCAACCAGACCTTCAATTAACACTAAAATCAAACAAGCACTTTCATGATGTGCTATACCGCCGCCAGCTGACGTATATACAGTCCACACGTTTATTAAAGGTGGGGGAGATTCCCCATCCACGAGATTAAACCCCTTTTGCAAAAGATAAAATACAAAAATACAAAATAAAACCCTTTGTGAGTTTTATAATCTTACCTTGTGTCCTAAATATTCTAAAAGGACTCATCGCAGCTTGCTACAAAAATAGTCTTGACAGATGAAAGGATAGACATTAACTGACTCTACGACGAGTTTATTAAAGCATAACCTCATTACAGCATGCGGTATCAGTCGGATGTTGACTCTGCCTTATTTGCATATTGTGTGCGTAGCTCTTAATTAAGATTATATTGCAACAATGTCCCTCTATTGTCAATATGGACACGCTTCTAATAATGCTGCTAGTTTTATGAAGAGTGTAATATCCTGTGATTATATTATCACCGTTGAACATCAGCAGGGCCAATAAAGGAATTCAAAAGTTTGTCGCATTTAATGATACCATTGTTACAAGATGTGGCAAAGTTTCTTGCTCACAATTATCGCTCTCTCATAAACGGTCCGTACATACATCCACAAAAGTGTAGTGCATTAACTCGATCTGTAAACTTTTTACTCATTTTTCGATGCATGGCAAATAAGATTAAAACTTGCTGTTCAATCAACCCAAATAATTGCTGGTGAATGATTCCAACCAACACATCGCTTCCTCACCCAGACAATGTTGGTACAATAAAAAATCTGAAGGTATATTTATGTTTCTCTATAGATATCTGTTTATCAAGATTCACGATTGACTTTTTAAATTTGGTAAATGTCTGGAATGCAGCTTTAAGTACAAAGCGATTATAGGGAGGTTGGATCCTCAATCCAGACCAATTAATGCAAATCCATTATAACGAACTTCTAATAACTCAGCATCAAAATGTTATTTGATAATGATTACCAATATATCACCCATGCATAGACGGCACCCCACCGCCAACACCATGTCTCGATTTGTAATGTACTATAACATGTTATTTGATAATGACTTCCATTTATGTATTAAGATCTTGATTGGTCATTTCCCAAATTAGGGAAGTGGTCACTACCACCACATAACATTAGCTAGACTGGTCACGTGATACTACAATCTACTAACCCCTTAAAAATGTTGCACATTAGCCAGGCACGTCAAGTTAAATAGCTATTCTTGAATAATTCATTCGTTAGCTAAACTAGCTGACTTATATCGGTCTTAATTAACAATTGACTTCCAATTAATCGCAATGTAGAGAGACTTACCCCCTGCAGGCCTCATGTCGAAACCGTACACTTTACAGTGTTGAGTTGAAGCTGTAGGAGCGACAGTATGGTCCATTATTTAAAGTGAACAGCTAACACCTGTCAAGAAAGAAAGGGTTGTCACTTTACATCTAAAACGTAAAATATATTTTTGTGATTATATGATTTAAGTACTTTATCAATGGTAAATCCTTCATCAAACTAACATTTGCGTGGTAAGTTTACAGTTAACCTGCGATTATTTAGGGAATTGCTCGTTGTGACACACACTGATAGGTTCATATTGGATAACGGGCTGGTCATAAAAAACGCAAGGAATATCATATATGTGTGCTTTACACTAGATCCGGATCATACGATCATCTCTCCATGGGGTAAACTTATGCATTGATCCGGACGAATTTACACCTGAACGCAAGGAATATCTATTATGGGTGCTTTACACTAGATCCGAATCAGATACCCTGATGCTATCAGACGATCATCTCTCCATGGGGTAAACTTATGCATTGATCCGGACGAATTTACACCTGAACGCAAGGAATATCTATTATGGGTGCTTTACACTAGATCCGGATCAGACGATCATCTCTCCATGGGGTAAACTTATGCATTGATCCGGACGAATTTACACCTGAACGCAAGGAATATCTATTATGGGTGCTTTACACTAGATCCGGATCAGACGATCATCTCTCCATGGGGTAAACTTATGCATTGATCCGGACGAATTTACACCTGAACGCAAGGAATATCTATTATGGGTGCTTTACACTAGATCCGGATCAGACGATCATCTCTCCATTGGGTAAACTTATGCATTGATCCGGACGCTTGAGTCGTACTCTGATCCTACCCCGCTTTTCACCGGATGTTGTTAAAAAATCGCATCGGAAATGTGTCATGCGCAGCCGCGGATCGCGTAGTACGTATACTCCCAAACTTTCGTTGTCATGGATGCATAGCCTAGGGTGACAATACTACGCTATGAACGGCCCACACGCACTCACACTACGTAAGAATTAGCACATGCATGATACAAGACTGGAATTTCACGCGAGCATGCACGTGACGTAATGCGGTCAACGGATATTTCGGGTCACTGTTGATACGGGAGAGTTTACATTGCAAAATTGATCTCGACGTCCTGATCAGATCCTGGTCTCAGCAACAAAATAGTAGGATCAGATCCGGATGCGAACTGCGATTACACTACAGCCGTGATGTCGACGTCGGGATCAGATCCTGACGTCGAGATCTGATCCGCATCTAGTGTTAAAGCACACTATGTTCCCTCGCGATCTGAAATCACGGGTGATTCACACAAAACGGAGTGTTACTAGAGATCTGATCACGCCGGGAGCGTTACCAGCGATTGATGTTTCCCTTTACCTCAGAGAATAAGACGATAGATACGCTGAGAATAAGACAATAGATACGCTGAGAATAAGACGATAGATACGCTGAGAATAAGACGATAGATACGCTGAGAATAAGACGATAGATACGCTGAGAATAAGACGATAGATACGCTGAGAATATAGATACGCTGTGAATAAGACGATAGATACGCTGAGAATAAGACGATAGATACGCTGAGAATAAGACGATAGATACGCTGAGAATAAGACGATAGATACGCTGAGAATAAGACGATAGATACGCTGAGAATAAGACGATAGATACGCTGAGACTAAGTCGATAGATACGCTGAGAATAAGACGATAGATACGCTGAGAATAAGACGATAGATACGCTGTGAATAAGACGATAGATACGCTGAGAATTTCTTCATAGAAACAAGAACTCTGGCTACGGGATAATTTTATTGTGTGAAAAGCGGAAAACTTACTTATAAGAGAGCCATTACTCTTTTCTAACATGTCTAAGGAATAGTTATTCCCAATGCAACAATTTGCGTAAATAAAAGAGTTTAGTTTCTTGTTCACTCCGCCAGCTTGTGCCCTGGGAATCCAAAATGTTTCATAAATAAGTTTTCAAATGTGAATAACTCTGGTCTACTAAAACTAACGTTGTTGCACTTATGAAGCGTCAGTGAAGAAACCTGTCTAGCTTGGTTACAAAATTTGAAACAATAATCTGGTGGCTGACTATTCATCTTACAGTTGGTTATTTCAACAAACTACGCTAATTGTGGCGCTCATATACAACGTTATGCCTTGCCAGTAAGTATATACCATACAGTCAACTATTTCAACAAACTACGCTGATTGTAACGAGCAGCTACCACGTTATGCCTTGCCAGTAAGTCTACACCATACAGTTAACTATTTCAACAAAATACGCTGATTGTAGCGCGCAGGTACCACGTTTACCTTGTTCATCTTACAGGTGGTTATTTCAACAAACTACGCTGATTATGGCGCTCAGATACCACGTTATGCCTTGCCAATAAGTATACACCATACAGTTAACTATTTCAACAAACTACGCTGATTGTAGCGCACAGATACCACGTTATGCCTTGTCAATAAGTATACACCAAACAGTGAACTATTTCCACAAACTACGCTGATTGTAGCGCGCAGATACCACGTTATGCCTTGTCAATAAGTATACACCAAACAGTTAACTATTTCAACAAACTACGCTGATTGTAGCGCTCAGATACCACGTTATGCCTTGTCAATAAGTATTCACCAAACAGTTAACTATTTCAACAAACTACGCTGATTGTAACGCTCAGATACCACGTTAAAGCCTTGTCATAAGTATTCATCTTACAGTTGGTTATTTCCACAAACTACGCTGATTGTAGCGCTCAGATACCACGTTATGCCTTGTCAATAAGTATTCACCAAACAGTTCACTATTTCAACAAACTACGCTGATTGTAGCGCGCAGATACCACGTTATGCCTTGTCAATAAGTATTCACCAAACAGTTCACTATTTCAACAAACTACGCTAATTGTGGCGCGCAGTTACCACGTTATGCCTTGTCAATAAGTATTCACCAAACAGTCAACTATTTCACCAAACTACGCTGATTGTGGCGCGCAGTTACCACGTTATGCCTTGTCAATAAGTATTCACCAAACAGTTAACTATTTCAACAAACTACGCTGATTGTAGCGCGCAGATACCACGTTATGCCTTGTCAATAAGTATTCACCAAACAGTCAACTATTTCAACAAACTACGCTGATTGTAGCGCGCAGATACCACGTTATGCCTTGCCAGTAAGTATACACTATACAGTCAACTATTTCAACAAACTACGCTGATTGTAACGCTCAGATACCACGTTATGCCTTGTCAATAAGTATTCACCAAACAGTTAACTATTTCAACAAACTACGCTGATTGTAGCGCGCAGATACCACGTTATGCCTTGCCAATAAGTATACCATACAGTCAACTATTTCAACAAACTACGCTGAATGTGGCGCTCAGATACCACGTTATGCCTTGTCAATAAGTATTCACCAAACAGTTAACTATTTCACCAAACTACGCTGAATGTGGCGCTCAGATACAACGTTATGCCTTGCCAGTAAGTATGCACCACACAGTCAACTATTTCAACAAACTACGCTGATTGTAGTGCGCAGATACCACGTTATGCCTTGCCAATAAGTATTCATATTACAGTTGGTTATTGGCGAACCGACCACGTTATGTAACGCCTATGAGTATTCATCTTACATTGACCTACGCTGTGTTTGTCCACACGGTACTGAAGTTTTATTTAAATATATAAAGTCAAATCCTTTATTTCCCAACTATCACTGTTTGTGTGTCACAGTGAGCTTATATATTCTAGCACTATCATTTGCAACTTTAGCTTGGAAATTATATTATTATAAGTGAAAACTAATGTATAACAAGAAATGTTGAAGTACCTTTTGTATTATATGGTGAAAACTAATGTATAACAAGTAATGTTGAATTACCTTTTGATGAGGAACTCCTAAACACACCCTGCGCTCTTATTTTCGCCCGTCGATGGTCGCTTGCAATGTTCTTTTGAAGCTCTATTTCGTTTCTTCTTTATCTCGTAAACTTTTCAGATATACAATGTTATGAATATTCAAGCCATACTATTGAATAGAGTACTTTGCCTCGTTACAACAAACTACCAGAAGAATATGTGTCAATACTTTGTATCGAAGACAAAGGGCTTTAATTAAAAGCAACCGCGGGCAAAATTCATTAAGGTGTCTTAGCTAGGCTCCTGGTCGCCGACAGAAAAATTCAATCAATACAATTCTGAGGAAAGAATGCAAGCAATGGAGAGCCTGAAACTACCGGGGAAAAAAAAGAACGAAAATTTGAACTGAAAAAAAAAGGCAAATCAAATACCGCACAGAAGTGCGGATTAAATAATGTAACTATATAGACCCGACCGTTATGTACATTACAATTAAATCACTTTGGTCTTTAGATACGATCCGTTCCCGACGAAGCAACCATTGACATTCCACATATTCTCTAAACAAGTACTCTTTGTTAATGAAATTCAACAGGTCTGTGAACTTCACACTCGTACTCAGTGCACCTCCCAAACCCCTATCACAGTGTGCCTATCACAGTGTGCCTATCGCACTCCCAAACCCCTATCACAGTGTGCCTATCGCACTCCCAAACCCCTATCACAGTGTGCCTATCACACTCCCAAACCCCTCAACTGGTTGGTGTCTAACTGTTCCTGCGGACATGCTACTATATCCACAGTTATGTTACTCAACTGGTTGCTGTCTAACTGTTCCTGCGGACATGCTACTATATCCACAGTTATGTTACTCACCTGATTGGTGTCTAGCTGTTCCTGTGAACATGCTACTATATCCACAGTTATGTTACTCAACTGGTTGGTGTCTAGCTGTTCCTGCGGACATGCTATTATATCCACAGTTGTGTTACTCACCTGGTTGGTGTCTAGCTGTTCCTGCGGAGATGCTACTATATCCACAGTTATGTTACTCACCTGATTGGTGTCTAGCTGTTTCTGTGAACATGCTACTATATCCACAGTTATGTTACTCAACTGGTTGGTGTCTAGCTGTTCCTGCGGACATGCTATTATATCCACAGTTGTGTTACTCACCTGGTTGGTGTCTAGCTGTTCCTGTGAACATGCTACTATATCCACAGTTATGTTACTCACCTGGTTGGTGTCTAGCTGTTCCTGCGGAGATGCTACTATATCCACAGTTATGTTACTCAACTGGTTGCTGTGTAACTGTTCATGTGAACATGCTACTATATCCACAGTTATGTTACTCACCTGGTTGGTGTCTAGCTGTTCCTGCGGAGATGCTACCATTACGCCTTTTAAACATTGCCCATGTTACAGCTAGTTATAAAACACATATAAATGACCAGACGGCTGGAAAGCTGTCTTAAATAGGTCTCTGCAAATAACGAGTTTAGTATGCATGTTTACTTTTCAGCTGCCAAACCCCAAGACGAGGGATATGGTTCACTGAACACTGGACGTTTATTTCAGATAGCATACAATTTCCTCATCCCACACTGACGTGTTAACATTTGCCAAGTGAGATCAAATGAGATTCCTGAAAGTCCCTTGATTGTGAATGACGCTCGCTTGAAATCCCACTTTCTTTCGATAATAATCAATCAATAAACAATATTGATAAACATTCAAACAAGTCGGCCTATTTTTTTTTTAACTGAGAGAGTGAGTGTGACACGTGATTAACTTGAAATTGTTGTAGGAAGAAGTCATTCGGCCGTTGTTTGTCACAAAGACCTTTTTAGTTAATAGAGTGCGTAAAATTAAACACACATAATCCTTTAAAATATGCGGTTGCCATGGTACTCTGACGTAGCTGGTTCCTCTTCTGGGTTTGGAGGAGGAGAGAACAATAAAGCTACTTTAGTGAAATATTTACTTGAGAGCTTTTTCCATACTGTGACCTGTTTTCTCTGTCGGCTTTCAATAGACGCCATCAAGAACTTTGTTATCCAGATGGGCCAATCATGAAGGCTTGTTTAACAAATAGGAATTAACAGGAGTAGGGTTACGGTGCAAGCACCAAGTGGGTTGTGCAATTTTCCATTATGCGAATTTTACACAACTTATGTCTGCTGAAAGATTGATTAAGATCGTGTAGATACTTCATGCCGCGAACCTAAATTATACTTAGCTGAACCTATGCAGATGGCGCAGTACTGAAAAGATACATTGCTGCTGTTAACAGAAATCATGGTGTATTGCTCAGGCTCGTATCGAGGTGCTCGTATGCAAATAAGGAATAGTTTTCTGGATTCACCAATGGTATGGCATATCGCGTGGTAGACTTCAATCATGTTTTCAGTACGACGATGTTAATTTTAAGTGCAGTGAAACCTGCGATTTATTTTTAGTGCAGCAACATATATGTTTAGTTCAGCAACTTCTAATATTAGTACAGCGTGGCCCTTTTTGCGTTCCATGTTTAACTACGCTGCCCGTGGCTGTTCGTAATGTGAATAACTAATGTCTGACAATCGTTTGTACAGTACTTGGTATGTACATCATCATATGAAATGTTAGTCTTTAGTAAAATGACTATATATCAGTTAGACCCCCCCCCCCCCATTAGTGGGTTGAAATGAAAGAAAGCGGTGATAGAAATTAGGAGTAAATTTTAATATAAAAAATAATGCAATGTAAATTGAAGCACAACATGACTAAAATGCCTTTAAAAGTTATATTTTTGCGGCGCGCTTCACGCGCACCCGTCGTAGATAGTTGTTTCATTATTACTTTCTGTAAGACAGCTTGAGTGTAATTATTGTTTCAAAGCCCCATCCAACCCTTACCATCATTCATCGTCCCCACCCACAAGCCCCTTGCCTCATCCAATCGACCGGTCTTCAGTACGATTTTTGCTGTTGTAAAAACAAATGGTAAAATTGTGATTTATGTTGTCTGTTTAGTGTTTAGTTAACATCCGATGTCATTTGAAGATACTTAAATGCTCCATTCTAATGCCCTTACTTTTGTAAATACCTCAGAGCTTCCCCCACCAGGGCTTTACCTGGACCCCATCAGGAGAACTAGACGGGGCCCTAGTCCCCACGCCTTTTCGAGCGCTTCTTGCTCGTACGGGACTTTGCAACCTGAAATACCCCATTTGCCCATGAAGTATTAAGACCTTACGCCGCCACTGCAGGTATACTATATGTGTACAGAGTGCTTGCCTAGTACAACCACTCAAGAATCTCTGCAGGCTGGCAGGTTATGTTTTACTGTACCATCATGGACTGACTATATGAATGGCTAGCATGAGAGCGGGATATACTACTTTATGTGTATGGCTTCCCAAACTGTGGGTCGCAATCGAGAAATTGGTCGTCTACTTTTGCCGGTTGTTCCGAATGTTTCTAAAAGACTCCGACAGTTTAGTTCCGTTTCTTATGTAAAGTTGTGTAGAACTCCAGAGTATGTTGCCAACAACATTAGTATCGGAAACTTTGCTGTCTTGAGTAAAACTTTGACACTTTAATGTGATAGTCTTTCATATTTATTCATTTGAGATATGTTCGGACACAATAAGCAGAATATTTTGTCCAATATTACTTAGCTTTCAAGGGCTTGTATCACTATAATCTACCAACATGTTGTGCTGGCTGTTAAATCCCTACAATGCATGAACAACTTCATAGTTGCAGTAATGTTGCAGTTGTTGAATATTGGTGTTTATATCTTGTCACGGTGAGGGTCAATGACACATAATAGCAGCAATACCCATGGCTATGTTATGAACAAGGTTACCACCTATATAGATGTGCTGTCTTCCCTGAGGTGTTAATTTTCCGCATACAACGAGCTCGTGCAACTTTCCTCTGGATAGGAGTACGTACGAACTTTCTGTAAGCATTCGTCTTTACGTCTGCTATACTTTGGCAGCAGTTATTATGTAGTCTTGAACAACGCATTATCAAATCATCATCCAGATCTTAAACTTGCAGTATACAGCAGTTCCCGCTTTACCGACTTACCCTAAGGGCTGTATACAGATTAGTAAGTCAAAACTTGTTCTGACAGAAATCTATATTTTTATCCTCTACACTTGCCTAAATTATACCCGCATCACGTGACTCGCGGCAGTTCACAACTGCCGTGTAAGAATGTTCTGTGGCTCTCTTGTATTGAGAATGTATATGACAATTGGTCGCTTTATTAATCTAGACCCTGAATATTTTATGGCATACAATGTCCTAATGCCTTGCTATAATTTGTTTTAATGTATCCAATTTTCGACTGTTACCAATTGACAAATGAACATCGCATCTCCCGCCCCTGCCATATTTTAGGGAAACACTTCGTCCAATGTTCATGCATATTCCCAGCGACTTTAAGCGCTCACGCAAACACGCGATCACACACACACGCTACGACACATGACACCCAAATGCAACCAGCCCCCTACCCCCGTAACCTATCCTCATATCACCATGAGTACCGTATATTAACCACATCATGCATTTCAGCCCCCTCCCCCTGTAACCTATCCTCACATCACCATGAGTACCCGTATATTAACCACATCATGCATTTCAGCCCCCTCCCCCTGTAACCTATCCTCACATCACCATGAGTACCCGTATATTAACCACATCATGCATTTCAGCCCCCTACCCCCGTAACCTATCCTCATATCACCATGAGTACCCGTATATTAACCACATCATGCATTTCATCCCCCTCCCCCCGTAACCTATCCTCATATCACCATGAGTACCCGTATATTAACCACATCAGGCATTTCAGCCCCCTCCCCCTGTAACCTATCCTCACATCACCATGAGTACCCGTATATTAACCACATCATGCATTTCGATGCCAACCGTTATAAAATAGCTGTAATAGACTGCAACAGCCATTTTACTACAACATCTCATCAACCCCTATAAATCACAGTTAGGCCTATGAGAAGAAAAAACAGTGATACCGTTTTTTTAACAACTTATTTTTATTTCCAAACAATATAAGCATGTCCAAAATAATATGGGCATGTCCAAAATAATATGGGCATGTCCAAAATAATATGGGCATGTCCAAAATAATATGGGCATGTCCAAATGTATTTCGAAAGTGATATAAGTATGTCCAAAATAACATGAGCATGTCCAAACTAATATAAGAGTGTCGAAAGATTATATGAGCATGTCCAAAATATTAAAAGAGTATCGAAAAGTAATACAAGAGGGTCGAATTGAACTGCTGGCTTGAATTTTGTACAGTGAACATTTTTGCGCTTTAAGTTACGCCGTATGTTTCAAAATATCTAAAATAATATAAGCATGTCCAAATTTATATAGACATGTCAAAACTAATATGAGCATGTCCAAAATGATATGAGCATTTCCAAAATAATATAAGCGTGTAGAAAAATAATCGAAAAGTATGGAGTGTAACTGCGCAATTCAACTTTGTACAGTGAACATTTAGGCATTTGAAGTCAAGCCATGTGTTTCAAATATCGAACTTTTATATGTTTATATTGTTTGGAAATTTTTGATGCAAATGGCATTCCGTAATGTTCTTTCGAGAATGTAAGTTGATATGGATATGTTTAATGTCTTTTGCAGATTCTATAACACTTTCAGTTTACTTCGTATGTCAATATTTACAGAAGCGGCCGTAGCTACATACAGCATGAGTTATATGTTGGAAGCTTTGAGCATACAGACAACTGACTAGCTGTACTCTGTTTGATAAATGTAAGAGTATATGAAGCTGACTAGCTGCACTCTGTTTGGTAAGTGTAAGAGTATATGAAGCTGATTAGCTGTACTCTGAGAAGTGTAAGAGTAGGCCTATATGAAGCTGACTAGCTGTACTCTGTTTGATAAATGTAAGAGTATATGAAGCTGACTAGCTGCACTCTGTTTGGTAAGTGTAAGAGTATATGAAGCTGATTAGCTGTACTCTGAGAAGTGTAAGAGTAGGCCTATATGAAGCTGACTAGCTGTACTCTGTTTGAAAAGTGTAAGAGTATATGAAGCTGACTAGCTGCACTCTATTAGAAGTGTATATAAAGCTGACTAGCTGCACTCTATTAGAAGTGTATATAAAGCTGACTAGCTGCACTCTATAGATTTGAGAAGTGTAAGAGTATATAAAACTGATTAGCTGCACTCTATTAGAAGTGTATATAAAGCTGACTAGCTGCACTCTATAGATTTGAGAAGTGTAAGAGTATATGAAGCTGACTAGCTGCACTCTATAGATTTGAGAAGTGTAAGAGTATATAAAACTGATTAGCTGCACTCTATTAGAAGTGTATATAAAGCTGACTAGCTGCACTCTATAGATTTGAGAAGTGTAAGAGTATATGAAGCTGACTAGCTGCACTCTATAGATTTGAGAAGTGTAAGAGTATATAAAACTGATTAGCTGCACTCTATTAGAAGTGTATATAAAGCTGACTAGCTGCACTCTATAGATTTGAGAAGTGTAAGAGTATATGAAGCTGACTAGCTGCACTCTATAGATTTGAGAAGTGTAAGAGTATATGAAGCTGACTAGCTGCACTCTATAGATTTGAGAAGTGTAAGAGTATATAAAACTGATTAGCTGCACTCTATTAGAAGTGTATATAAAGCTGACTAGCTGCACTCTATAGATTTGAGAAGTGTAAGAGTATATGAAGCTGACTAGCTGCACTCTATAGATTTGAGAAGTGTAAGAGTATATAAAACTGATTAGCTGCACTCTATTAGAAGTGTATATAAAGCTGACTAGCTGCACTCTATAGATTTGAGAAGTGTAAGAGTATATGAAGCTGACTAGCTGCACTCTATAGATTTGAGAAGTGTAAGAGTATATAAAACTGATTAGCTGCACTCTATTAGAAGTGTATATAAAGCTGACTAGCTGCACTCTATAGATTTGAGAAGTGTAAGAGTATATGAAGCTGACTAGCTGCACTCTATAGATTTGAGAAGTGTAAGAGTATATAAAACTGATTAGCTGCACTCTATTAGAAGTGTATATAAAGCTGACTAGCTGCACTCTATAGATTTGAGAAGTGTAAGAGTATATGAAGCTGACTAGCTGCACTCTATAGATTTGAGAAGTGTAAGAGTATATGAAGCTGACTAGCTGCACTCTATAGATTTGAGAAGTGTAAGAGTATATGAAGCTGACTAGCTGCACTCTATAGATTTGAGAAGTGTAAGAGTATATAAAACTGATTAGCTGCACTCTATTAGAAGTGTATATAAAGCTGACTAGCTGCACTCTATAGATTTGAGAAGTGTAAGAGTATATGAAGCTGACTAGCTGCACTCTATAGATTTGAGAAGTGTAAGAGTATATAAAACTGATTAGCTGCACTCTATTAGAAGTGTATATAAAGCTGACTAGCTGCACTCTATAGATTTGAGAAGTGTAAGAGTATATGAAGCTGACTAGCTGCACTCTATAGATTTGAGAAGTGTAAGAGTATATGAAGCTGAACTTCCTTCTTGGTTTTTTCTTCTTTGTGAAACGTTAGTGTTATTAATGCCGCGCATACAGTGCGCTGTTGGAAGTTAAATTGCTATAAATTGCAACATAAGTGATGTACACATATTGCTATAGAAACATGTTAGTGCCCTTCCAATGAACATGTAGTTAGGTGATTTGTTGGTACAAATTGAAATAACTTGTATTTGTAATATACTAATCGACTTTGCAGCGTCTACGATTGTACATAACATGTACCTTCCAATGGTCCGCTGTGTTCAATGCACCATTCCACGGTTCGGTAATATTATTAGGTCGTGAGTAAAAAACAGATATTACAAATACAAGCCTTCCCGACTGAACAATGGTTCAACATGACAAGGCGAGAAATGTCACGGACGCCAAGAACGAAAAGTAGGTTACAATTGTTCGGATGATGAAACGGTGAACTTAGGAGATGGCAACTGTAAGGTTTTACTAACCCTGCGGTTCAAACAAAAGCATAACTTAACAGTGGCATGTTTATACTGCTTTTTGGATCTTTACAATTTACAATCTGTAGTCAATATATACACAATATGACAAAACCAATATGAACTGTTTGCTTGAAATAAACCATATACAGTGTGATTCACTTAGATGTTAGTGCGATATAAGGATAATTGTGTTGATGATTTCAATATGTGTAATAAGTCGAGTGTTAGTGCGATATAAGGATAATAGTGTTGATGATTTCAATATGTTAATAAGTCAAGTGTTAGTGCAATATAAGGATAATTGCGTTGATGATTTCGATATGTTAATAAGTGAAGTGTTAGTGCGATATAAGGATAATTGCGTTGATGATTTCGATATGTTAATAAGTGAAGTGTTAGTGCGATATAAGGATAATTGTGTTGATGATTTCAATATGTTAATAAGTGAAGTGTTAGTGCGATATGAGGATAATTGTGTTGTAAATTAGGAGTGGTTCACCAAGAACACGGAGACCAAGGAATCTATACTGCTGCCCTCAAAAGGTTTCAAACCAAATTGATGTTAGATAGGTCTAGTAGGGTAGTAAGCTTAGGCCAATTCAGCAAACTGAGCGACATTTATCCTATCTCACGTACATTGCACATCACCGTTTTGTTTTAAAATGTGCAATATTTTTACGAGCTCACGCTTTATCTGCCCTTCCTTTCAATGTCCTCTTGAACGTAGCCTGTTGAACATTTTGAAGGCATGGTATGTATTTGCAGTGGTACCAACCGTCTTAGATATGCTACAAGTTGACAGTAAATTCCACCAGAAGCATTGGTGATTCTATCAACCTACAAAAACACACCATCTTATAAGGCAATTGAATTTAGAAGCACCGTATATTAGTCATTGCAAAACACAGCCTAGGATTCATGAATGATGAAATATAAACTTACCGGAATAGGTTATAGTTATGGCGGCGTTGGAACTTGAATAAGTTGAATGATGGACAGGGTTAGTATAAATCAACACCTGCGTGTAAAATAGGCTAACAAAACAAACTTGTGATGTTAAAACGTTTGCTCATTACATTGTGGCTGTTAACAAGCCACCTGTTATGACGGAGGCGACAGGGCGACACAGGAGACCCGTATGACTTGCTTATCCCCGCTGTGATCTTCGTTGAATTAATTATCTGCGGTTTATCGGTGATTGTCTTCACATTATAATCGCTAGAAAATAGAGTTTTGAAGGGTTAAGCATTTGAGAGATGAATTATTGTTATACCACGGGAACTTGATTGTCAGATAAATACTTGATGCAAGGCACAATTTACGCACAGACAAGTGTTTGATCCAATTTTAAACACGCAGATTTGAAACTCGCCATAATGTAAGCTATACATGCCGCCGCCACGCTAATCCCCTTATGTTATTTCGGACATATATAAACAAAGAAAGGGTCTCTATAGTATAGAGTCCAAGGTAACTTTTAAAGTTCGATCTAAAATGTCTGGAACGCAAATAGGGCAAAATCAAACAATAAAAACGTTTATTACATTGATGACTGTAGGTTAGGGTTAGGTGCTAGGGTTAGGGTTAGGGTTAGGGTTAGGGTTAGGGTTAGGGTTAGGGTTAGGGTTAGGGTTAGGGTTAGGGTTAGGGTTAGGGTTAGGGTTAGGGTTAGGGTTAGGGTTAGGGTTAGGGTTAGGGTTAGGGTTAGGGTTAGGGTTAGGGTTAGGGTTAGGGTTAGGGTTAGGGTTAGGGTTAGGGTTAGGGTTAGGGTTAGGGTTAGGGTTAGGGTTAGGGTTAGGGTTAGGGTTAGGGTTAGGGTTAGGGTTAGGGTTAGGGTTAGGGTTAGGGTTAGGGTTAGGGTTAGGGTTAGGGTTAGGGTTAGGGTTAGGGTTAGGGTTAGGGTTAGGGTTAGGGTTAGGGTTAGGGTTAGGGTTAGGGTTAGGGTTAGGGTTAGGGTTAGGGTTAGGGTTAGGGTTAGGGTTAGGGTTAGGGTTAGGGTTAGGGTTAGGGTTAGGGTTAGGGTTAGGGTTAGGGTTAGGGTTAGGGTTAGGGTTAGGGTTAGGGTTAGGGTTAGGGTTAGGGTTAGGGTTAGGGTTAGGGTTAGGGTTAGGGTTAGGGTTAGGGTTAGGGTTAGGGTTAGGGTTAGGGTTAGGGTTAGGGTTAGGGTTAGGGTTAGGGTTAGGGTTAGGGTTAGGGTTAGGGTTAGGGTTAGGGTTAGGGTTAGGGTTAGGGTTAGGGTTAGGGTTAGGGTTAGGGTTAGGGTTAGGGTTAGGGTTAGGGTTAGGGTTAGGGTTAGGGTTAGGGTTAGGGTTAGGGTTAGGGTTAGGGTTAGGGTTAGGGTTAGGGTTAGGGTTAGGGTTAGGGTTAGGGTTAGGGTTAGGGTTAGGGTTAGGGTTAGGGTTAGGGTTAGGGTTAGGGTTAGGGTTAGGGTTAGGGTTAGGGTTAGGGTTAGGGTTAGGGTTAGGGTTAGGGTTAGGGTTAGGGTTAGGGTTAGGGTTAGGGTTAGGGTTAGGGTTAGGGTTAGGGTTAGGGTTAGGGTTAGGGTTAGGGTTAGGGTTAGGGTTAGGGTTAGGGTTAGGGTTAGGGTTAGGGTTAGGGTTAGGGTTAGGGTTAGGGTTAGGGTTAGGGTTAGGGTTAGGGTTAGGGTTAGGGTTAGGGTTAGGGTTAGGGTTAGGGTTAGGGTTAGGGTTAGGGTTAGGGTTAGGGTTAGGGTTAGGGTTAGGGTTAGGGTTAGGGTTAGGGTTAGGGTTAGGGTTAGGGTTAGGGTTAGGGTTAGGGTTAGGGTTAGGGTTAGGGTTAGGGTTAGGGTTAGGGTTAGGGTTAGGGTTAGGGTTAGGGTTAGGGTTAGGGTTAGGGTTAGGGTTAGGGTTAGGGTTAGGGTTAGGGTTAGGGTTAGGGTTAGGGTTAGGGTTAGGGTTAGGGTTAGGGTTAGGGTTAGGGTTAGGGTTAGGGTTAGGGTTAGGGTTAGGGTTAGGGTTAGGGTTAGGGTTAGGGTTAGGGTTAGGGTTAGGGTTAGGGTTAGGGTTAGGGTTAGGGTTAGGGTTAGGGTTAGGGTTAGGGTTAGGGTTAGGGTTAGGGTTAGGGTTAGGGTTAGGGTTAGGGTTAGGGTTAGGGTTAGGGTTAGGGTTAGGGTTAGGGTTAGGGTTAGGGTTAGGGTTAGGGTTAGGGTTAGGGTTAGGGTTAGGGTTAGGGTTAGGGTTAGGGTTAGGGTTAGGGTTAGGGTTAGGGTTAGGGTTAGGGTTAGGGTTAGGGTTAGGGTTAGGGTTAGGGTTAGGGTTAGGGTTAGGGTTAGGGTTAGGGTTAGGGTTAGGGTTAGGGTTAGGGTTAGGGTTAGGGTTAGGGTTAGGGTTAGGGTTAGGGTTAGGGTTAGGGTTAGGGTTAGGGTTAGGGTTAGGGTTAGGGTTAGGGTTAGGGTTAGGGTTAGGGTTAGGGTTAGGGTTAGGGTTAGGGTTAGGGTTAGGGTTAGGGTTAGGGTTAGGGTTAGGGTTAGGGTTAGGGTTAGGGTTAGGGTTAGGGTTAGGGTTAGGGTTAGGGTTAGGGTTAGGGTTAGGGTTAGGGTTAGGGTTAGGGTTAGGGTTAGGGTTAGGGTTAGGGTTAGGGTTAGGGTTAGGGTTAGGGTTAGGGTTAGGGTTAGGGTTAGGGTTAGGGTTAGGGTTAGGGTTAGGGTTAGGGTTAGGGTTAGGGTTAGGGTTAGGGTTAGGGTTAGGGTTAGGGTTAGGGTTAGGGTTAGGGTTAGGGTTAGGGTTAGGGTTAGGGTTAGGGTTAGGGTTAGGGTTAGGGTTAGGGTTAGGGTTAGGGTTAGGGTTAGGGTTAGGGTTAGGGTTAGGGTTAGGGTTAGGGTTAGGGTTAGGGTTAGGGTTAGGGTTAGGGTTAGGGTTAGGGTTAGGGTTAGGGTTAGGGTTAGGGTTAGGGTTAGGGTTAGGGTTAGGGTTAGGGTTAGGGTTAGGGTTAGGGTTAGGGTTAGGGTTAGGGTTAGGGTTAGGGTTAGGGTTAGGGTTAGGGTTAGGGTTAGGGTTAGGGTTAGGGTTAGGGTTAGGGTTAGGGTTAGGGTTAGGGTTAGGGTTAGGGTTAGGGTTAGGGTTAGGGTTAGGGTTAGGGTTAGGGTTAGGGTTAGGGTTAGGGTTAGGGTTAGGGTTAGGGTTAGGGTTAGGGTTAGGGTTAGGGTTAGGGTTAGGGTTAGGGTTAGGGTTAGGGTTAGGGTTAGGGTTAGGGTTAGGGTTAGGGTTAGGGTTAGGGTTAGGGTTAGGGTTAGGGTTAGGGTTAGGGTTAGGGTTAGGGTTAGGGTTAGGGTTAGGGTTAGGGTTAGGGTTAGGGTTAGGGTTAGGGTTAGGGTTAGGGTTAGGGTTAGGGTTAGGGTTAGGGTTAGGGTTAGGGTTAGGGTTAGGGTTAGGGTTAGGGTTAGGGTTAGGGTTAGGGTTAGGGTTAGGGTTAGGGTTAGGGTTAGGGTTAGGGTTAGGGTTAGGGTTAGGGTTAGGGTTAGGGTTAGGGTTAGGGTTAGGGTTAGGGTTAGGGTTAGGGTTAGGGTTAGGGTTAGGGTTAGGGTTAGGGTTAGGGTTAGGGTTAGGGTTAGGGTTAGGGTTAGGGTTAGGGTTAGGGTTAGGGTTAGGGTTAGGGTTAGGGTTAGGGTTAGGGTTAGGGTTAGGGTTAGGGTTAGGGTTAGGGTTAGGGTTAGGGTTAGGGTTAGGGTTAGGGTTAGGGTTAGGGTTAGGGTTAGGGTTAGGGTTAGGGTTAGGGTTAGGGTTAGGGTTAGGGTTAGGGTTAGGGTTAGGGTTAGGGTTAGGGTTAGGGTTAGGGTTAGGGTTAGGGTTAGGGTTAGGGTTAGGGTTAGGGTTAGGGTTAGGGTTAGGGTTAGGGTTAGGGTTAGGGTTAGGGTTAGGGTTAGGGTTAGGGTTAGGGTTAGGGTTAGGGTTAGGGTTAGGGTTAGGGTTAGGGTTAGGGTTAGGGTTAGGGTTAGGGTTAGGGTTAGGGTTAGGGTTAGGGTTAGGGTTAGGGTTAGGGTTAGGGTTAGGGTTAGGGTTAGGGTTAGGGTTAGGGTTAGGGTTAGGGTTAGGGTTAGGGTTAGGGTTAGGGTTAGGGTTAGGGTTAGGGTTAGGGTTAGGGTTAGGGTTAGGGTTAGGGTTAGGGTTAGGGTTAGGGTTAGGGTTAGGGTTAGGGTTAGGGTTAGGGTTAGGGTTAGGGTTAGGGTTAGGGTTAGGGTTAGGGTTAGGGTTAGGGTTAGGGTTAGGGTTAGGGTTAGGGTTAGGGTTAGGGTTAGGGTTAGGGTTAGGGTTAGGGTTAGGGTTAGGGTTAGGGTTAGGGTTAGGGTTAGGGTTAGGGTTAGGGTTAGGGTTAGGGTTAGGGTTAGGGTTAGGGTTAGGGTTAGGGTTAGGGTTAGGGTTAGGGTTAGGGTTAGGGTTAGGGTTAGGGTTAGGGTTAGGGTTAGGGTTAGGGTTAGGGTTAGGGTTAGGGTTAGGGTTAGGGTTAGGGTTAGGGTTAGGGTTAGGGTTAGGGTTAGGGTTAGGGTTAGGGTTAGGGTTAGGGTTAGGGTTAGGGTTAGGGTTAGGGTTAGGGTTAGGGTTAGGGTTAGGGTTAGGGTTAGGGTTAGGGTTAGGGTTAGGGTTAGGGTTAGGGTTAGGGTTAGGGTTAGGGTTAGGGTTAGGGTTAGGGTTAGGGTTAGGGTTAGGGTTAGGGTTAGGGTTAGGGTTAGGGTTAGGGTTAGGGTTAGGGTTAGGGTTAGGGTTAGGGTTAGGGTTAGGGTTAGGGTTAGGGTTAGGGTTAGGGTTAGGGTTAGGGTTAGGGTTAGGGTTAGGGTTAGGGTTAGGGTTAGGGTTAGGGTTAGGGTTAGGGTTAGGGTTAGGGTTAGGGTTAGGGTTAGGGTTAGGGTTAGGGTTAGGGTTAGGGTTAGGGTTAGGGTTAGGGTTAGGGTTAGGGTTAGGGTTAGGGTTAGGGTTAGGGTTAGGGTTAGGGTTAGGGTTAGGGTTAGGGTTAGGGTTAGGGTTAGGGTTAGGGTTAGGGTTAGGGTTAGGGTTAGGGTTAGGGTTAGGGTTAGGGTTAGGGTTAGGGTTAGGGTTAGGGTTAGGGTTAGGGTTAGGGTTAGGGTTAGGGTTAGGGTTAGGGTTAGGGTTAGGGTTAGGGTTAGGGTTAGGGTTAGGGTTAGGGTTAGGGTTAGGGTTAGGGTTAGGGTTAGGGTTAGGGTTAGGGTTAGGGTTAGGGTTAGGGTTAGGGTTAGGGTTAGGGTTAGGGTTAGGGTTAGGGTTAGGGTTAGGGTTAGGGTTAGGGTTAGGGTTAGGGTTAGGGTTAGGGTTAGGGTTAGGGTTAGGGTTAGGGTTAGGGTTAGGGTTAGGGTTAGGGTTAGGGTTAGGGTTAGGGTTAGGGTTAGGGTTAGGGTTAGGGTTAGGGTTAGGGTTAGGGTTAGGGTTAGGGTTAGGGTTAGGGTTAGGGTTAGGGTTAGGGTTAGGGTTAGGGTTAGGGTTAGG